>NC_138577.1:11027189-11627189 GCF_964289735.1 Phaethon aethereus | reverse complement strand
GCAAATTTGATCTGGAACTGGCAAGACAGAATAAATGCAAAGCCTTTAAATGTCATCTCAGGGGTTTGGCCGCCAGAAGAACTATAGACAGACAGACAGATAAGCACACAGTGCTGCGCAGAAAGCTGGATGCCCTGCTTTGGTCTACACAGAGTATTTACAAATGTGTTCTGCAGCTGGCATGAGCTGTCAGCAACTCAAGAAATCTGGTTTTCTGCCACCAGCTGTGCGTCTGGGACCTCAAGGAAATCCCAAAGCCACTCCAGGTTTCAGCTTCCCCTCTTTGCAGGCAATGATGCTTCCCTGCAACCCCTCGTCACGGC
Organism: Phaethon aethereus; assembly: GCF_964289735.1. Lineage (NCBI taxonomy): Eukaryota > Metazoa > Chordata > Aves > Phaethontiformes > Phaethontidae > Phaethon > Phaethon aethereus. Next base: position 11,626,866 of record NC_138577.1, on the reverse strand, counting down.
AAGTTTTCAAGGCTGACCCTGGTAATGTACTATAGCAAGCAGCCTTGTGGAAACCTCCAAGCCTGAATGCAGATGTGCAACAAGCCAAACCTCTTGTTTGAGTCCTAGAACCAAACACAAAGTCAGACCATCCCAATTCCTTGTTGTAAGAGGGAAAATCAAAATCATCAACCCACTTCCTTTGCCATTGACACCTCTGACCTGGGCAAGTCACATCATCTTCTCCTCTCTTCCTTTGCCAGTGGTGGGGAGACAGCAAGCCCATCAGTACACAACTGACTCTCCCTGGTGCATAAGGCAGGCCTACTTTGAAAAAAACAGCCTTGTTGGCCTGACTGCAGGTAAGGATGTGCCAAAACTAGGAAGCAGAAATCACAGGATCACAGAATCACAGAATCACTAAGGTTGGAAAGGACCTTCAAGATCATCAAGTCCAACCATTAATCCAGCGCCACCATGTTCCCTAAACCATGTCCTGAAATACCACATGCCCTTGAAGTCAACGACCCATCATGGCTGTTGGAGAAATTACTCTTCATCCTTGCTTCGCAGAAGAGAAAGCTAGGCTGAACCTGAAGTTGCTGGTCCAAAGCAAAGAGGGCTGGAGTGCAGCAGACGTGTCTATACAGCAAAGAGCACTGTGCAGAGTTGGGATATGGAGCATCAGTGATCCCCCTCCCCGTTCTTGTCCCTTCTAAACAAGCCCCAAGAACTCAGTGTGTCTCAGCATTGCTGGGAGAGGGCAACGCGCACCAAATCGGAGCCCAGCAAGCAGGGTGCAAGGATGGCAGTTTGCTGGGCTTCTAGAAGGTGGATACCTTCACTGGGACCCCCCAGGTGCACACTCGGGATGTCCTGCAACACTTGGGTTTCAGAGCCAAAACTGCACATTCTCCAGGCAAAAAATGTCAACTGCAGTGAAAAAGAGGAAGCTCCCAAAATGTTCTGGATGTACAGAAACAGTTAGGACATACAGAAAAGGCAAGGTCTTTCTGCCAGGTGGCATAGTACATCTGTGTCATGGCCAAAAATACCATTCAGCCAATATGCTCCCTCCTGCATAGACTTCAGCATTAGCTGGTGCTCTGTGCCCCGTCACAATACTTACTTTCATGCACAAAATAAAAACTAGACTCGCCAACATGCCCAATGGGCCTGTCAAACTAATCATGTTAGGAGGACTGGAAACACACCAACAGCAAGGGCCAGCCCCTGCTCCAGAGCGCTTGCAGAAATCAAGCATCCAGGAGACAGAAAAGCCTCTGTCATTCCCGGAACCAGGTCAATAAAAGCACAGACAACTCCATCCAGAGAGAGACTTTTTTTATGAATCACTAGAAAGAGCAGCCTCCGCTCCCCCAGCTGCAAATAGGTGGGCAGGCACAAAGAGCCAGCAAGGAAATGTGTCTGTGCAACACGTGTGGGGAACGGACCGCCCCGCACATGTCCGGGGTATGGGGCGAGAGGAAGCTGCTCTGAGCTGCAGCGCGGGAGAGCTGTGAAAAACAGCGTCCGCTGTTTGGTGAGTCTGCTCCCACCCCTCCCGGCCCAATTCCCAAGTCAAACAGCCTCCCACCCATGCAGGCGTCTGGCATGCTGGGGAAAGAGCGCAGGCTAGGCAAGGATTTCAAAGCTGAGCAATCCAGGCAGCTTTGAAGAGCGTCATATTCAGGGAGCGATAATAACCCACCCTTTAGGGAGCAAAAAAAAAATCCAAAATGCACTTCATCCACGGTGCCTCCAGAACAAAACTGTCCCCTCCCCAAACCCATAGTTATTTGTGGGTGCATCTTTGCTGTAACGCTGTTATTTCTAGAGCTCTTTGTGAGCTCTTTGTGAAGTGAGAATTCTTGTGACGGGTCGACTCTGGCTGGACCCCAGCTGCCCACCACAGCCGCTCTGTCCCTCCCCTCCTCAGCTGGACAGGGGAGAGAAAATACAACAAAAGGTTTGTGGGCTGAGATAAGGACAAGGAGAGATCATTCACCAATTACTGTCATGGGCAAAACAGACTAGAATTGGGGAAATTAATTTCTTTTATTGCCAATCAAATCAGAGTACAATAATGAGAAATAAAAATAAATCTTAAAAACACGTTTCCCCCTCCCCTCCCTTCTGCCCAGGCTCAGCTTCACTCCCGATTTCTCCACCTCCCGCCCTGAGCGGTGCAGGGGGACGAGGAATGGGAGCTGTGCTCAGTCCATCACACGCTGTCTCTGCCGCTCCTTCCTCCTCAGGGGGAGGACTCCTCACCCTCTGCCCTGCTCCAGTGTGGGGTCCCTCCCACAGGAGACCGTCCTCCACCAACTTCTCCAACATGAGTCCTTCCCACGGGCTGCAGTCTTCACGAGCTGCTCCAGCCTGGGTCCCCCCACGGGTCCCATCCTTCAGGAACAGGCTGCTCCAGCCTGGGTCCCCCACGGGTGCCGTCCTTCAGGAACAGGCTGCTCCAGCCTGGCCCCCGCGGGGTCCCAGGTCCTGCCAGCAAACCTGCTCCAGCCGGGGCTCCTCTCTCTCCCCACGGGGCCACAGGCCCTGCCAGGAGCCGGCCCCAGCGCGGGCTGCCCACGGGGTCACGGCCTCCTTCGGGCATCCCCCTGCTCCGGCGTGGGGCCCTCCCCGGGTGCGGGTGGAGATCTGCTCCCCCGTGGAGCTCCATGGCCGCAGGGGCACAGCCGGCCTCCCCGCGGGCTTCCCCAGGGGCTGCCGGGGACCCTCTGCTCTCGCGCCTGGAGCCCCTCCTGCCCCTCCTGCCCCTCCTGCTCTGGGCTGGGGGCTGCAGCGTTGTTCCTCTCACGTATTCTCACTCCTCTCTCCAGCTGCAAACGCCGTGTGCCCTCTTCTTCCCCCTTCCTAACTCCGTCACCCCAGAGGCGCTGCCACCATCACTGATGGCCTTGGCCTTGGCCACCAGCAGGTCCCTCTTCAAGCCGGCTGGCACTGGCTCTATTGGGACAGAAGGGAAGCTTCTAGCACTTTGTCACAGAAGCCACCCCTGCACCCTTCCTACTACAAAAACCTTGCCACGCAAACCCAATACAGGCCCGGAGGACTGGACGGAGCTTTTTTTTGATTGCATCTCAGAGCAGCAGCAGCATTTTGTACTCTCCTTTTTAATGTATTTATTTTTCAAGCCCAGAGTTCAGATGCCCAGTGGAGAGTAAATTACATGTTGGCAAAGCCTGGCACAGGCTGCCTGCCCTTTGCATCTGAGAACCATGCTCTAACCACGGGAGAGGATATGTCCTCCTTATCACCAGCATTTTTTAGGCCATGGACAAAAGGACCACAGTACAGAAATATACTTATATTCCAACCAGATACAAGCTTGTTTTATTATATGTCATATTGTTTAATTTCACATGTGACCGGTCATGCCTGGCCCTGAGGAACCCAGCCCAGCCTGCTGTCTCCAAGCATGCTGGCAGCAGCAGCAGCAGATTCCTCCTTCCGCGCTGCAAAGCTTGCAAAGCTCCAGCAAAGGGAGCTTTACACTTCTCTCAGATGATCCCATGCAGCGTGCAATAGCTGCTGCGCCTGCACGGGATTTGGGTGGGGATCAGCCTGGCTCATCCACAGCTGTGCTGCTGGGCATTTGCCAACCACGTAGCCATAAGACACCTTGGTGGTCACCCCGAAAGAAGCTACTTCTGGAGCAAAGAAGATGCAGCCATCAAAAAGCAGCTACATTCTCTACCTCCCCATCCACCACCTGTAACATGGCACCACGGCACCCCAAAATGCCAAGTGGTCCCACCCCCAGCACTGGGAAACCATGGCAACAGCATGGAGTACGGATAGCCAGGTGGGTCAGCACTGCAGATCCAGGCAAGGTCTTAGAAGAGACCTGGCCCTCGCATCCAGAGGGTAGTAGTCAATAGCTCAATGTCCAGATGGAGATCAGTGACAAGCAGTGTCTCTCAGGCATCTGTACTGGGACCAGTACTCTTTTATATCTTCATCCAGGACACAGACAGTGGGATCGAGCACACCCTCAGCAAGTTTGCAGATGACACCAAGCTGAGTAGTGCGGTTGACACGCCTGAGGGATGGGGTGCCATCCAGAGGGACCTGGAGAAGCTTGAGGAATGGGCCCATGTGAACCTCATGAGGTTCAACAAGGCCAAGTGCAGGGTCCTGAGGCTGGGTCGGGGCAACTCCCAGTATCAGTACAGGCTGGGGGATGAAGGGATGGAGAGCAGCCCTGCCAAGAAGGACTTGGGGGTACTGGGGAATGAAAAGCTCGACATGAGCTGGCAATGTGTGCTCGCAGCCCAGAAGACCAACTGTATCCTGGGCTGCATCCAAAGCAGCATGGCCAGCGTGCCCCTCTGCTCTGCTCTGGTGAGATCTCACCTGGAGTCCTATGTCCAGCTCTGGAGCCCTTAGCAAAGCAAAGACATGGACCTGTTGGAGTGGGTCCAGAAGAGGCCACAACAGTGATCAGAGGGATGGAACAGCTCTGCTGTGAGAAGAGGCTGAGAGAGATGGGGTTGTTGAGCCTGGAGAAGAGAAGGTTCTGGGGAGACCTTATAGCAGCCTTCCAGTACTTAAAGGGGGCTTAGAAGACTTTTTAGAAAGGCCTGTTGTGACAGGACAAGGGGTAATGGTTTTAAACTAAAAAAAGGGCAGATTCAGACTAGATACACAGAAGAAGTTTTTTTTACCATGAGGGTGGTGAAACACTGTCACAGGTTGCCCAGGGAGGTGGTAGAAGCCTCATCCCTGGAAACCTTCCAGGTCGGGTTGGACAGGGCTCTGAGCAACCTGATCTGGTTGAAGATGTCCCTGCTCACTGCACGGGGGTTGGACTAGATGACCTTTAAAGGTCCCTTCCAAGCCAAACCATCCTATGATTCTATGATTCTACAAGTTACTACATCCAGTCTCCAAGTTATTCTCACCCATGCCCCAGAGACCAGAAGTAGGAAAACACCAGGCTGCAACTTTGTGAACAAAATTCATTCACTGGCTTAACACCTACATAATTAAAAGCAGGCGCATCTGCTGGTAATTGCCAGCACAGGGATGTGCCTGGTTGTGTGTATGCTTTAGAGGGCCTGTGATACTACCTACAAAAGCAAAGCTGCCACCAGTCCCTCTGCCGAGCGATGCTGCTCACAGCACTGACGAAACATGCAGCTGACCCTGCCTTGCCCCCCGGATCTCCTTCCCTTCCCATCAAAACAGGAACAACAGTAGCTCCTTCCTCCCAGGGAGGTCTGAGCCATCCACTGCTACTCCCAGAGGTGAACATCAACCTCAGTGGACACTTGGGTGCTGAGGGGACAGATTCAAACCCTCCTGCAATTCAGAGGGCTCTGACAGCAGTGGGGACCTCAGCCCTGATGGAGGAAAGGACTCTTTCATTCACTGATGCTGGGAATGGCAACGGGCCCTGCTCTCCACGCTCATCCACCAGGCAACCCCCTGGCTCCATCTGGCTCCTACTGGCTCTTAGCATCGCTGGTGGGAATGGGCTACTCTGTCCTCTCCTCATGGGGTGGAGTGAACTGACTCAGTAGCTGTCAGTCTATTGTCAACTGACAGTCAACAAATTGACTCAACAGACAAAAAGCAGGGAGTGAGAGCAGGCCCAGAGCTGGACCGCGTACCTCCTCTCAGAGGCGGACCAACCACGCACCACCCAGGTTTGGGCCAGTGGAGGTCCCGGCTGTGAGTCACTTCCAGCGCTGGGGCAAAGCCTCCCCAGCAGCCTCTCCCTCTCACTAAGCCCTTCTTGTGCCACCTCCCCCACCAGCTCCCCCCCGCACAGGGTGTGTTGCGTAGTATTTAAATACAACCAGGTCCAGGCAAGCCAGATTTCAGTTGATCCCATGTCCCCTCTGTAAAGCAACACTGAGAGGGGTCACAGTCCCTCCACTAGTGCTGCAAATGTAGCCATGACTACAGTACAGCATCATTTATTGCAAACTCTTCCAGCCTTCCTCCTCCAGCCTCCCCAGAGCAGGGAGCAGAAAGCAATTCCCCCAGAGAGAAGAGAGAGATTTCTCACGTAATGGGCACTAGCATTAATTCTTTCATCTGCCACAGCTTTCTGTTCATTCCATGCCTTTATGAACATCACTCGATGCTGGCAGCAGCCCTGGAGGGCGTTGCAAGTCACCTGAAGGAAAGCAGCTTCTTCCAGCGCCAGCACACGGATCCCTCCCAGACGGAGGGCAGCAGTCATGGCCGCGCACGGCCGCGCTGCCCCAGACAGCTCACAGCCACGCTAACGGATCAGCGGTGCCTCAAGAGAGCTTCGATGACATCTTTAGGGCGTCACGGCCAATTAGAGCCCTGACTACAACCTCTGATTAGGTAACACCTTCAGACAAATCAGCCTTTCCTCTTCAAACCACATCACACCTTTGGATACAATCCCTAATTGACTTAAAAGTAGACTCGGCACTTCTTCCTGGATCTCCTTCCACTTCACGAGGCATTTCAAAATAAATACACCCCTGGTCCTCAGCCCTGGCTCAGAAACCAGCTGAGGAAGTGCCCTCGCATCCCCACAGGCATGCACTCGCATGGCCGGACACAAAACCTCCATCAAAGGCCCAAAGCAAACACACTGACACAGCAGCATCGTTCTCCTCTGATCTCTCATTTCTAGCCATCCTAGTGCCACTTCCAACAACAGTCAGCAAAGCCTTTTCTAGGAGAACGGGAGTATTTGCGATGCGTCAGTGTCCTACTAAAAATATTGCCTGTGGGCTTGCAAGAGAAGCCAGCAAAGGGTATCTGGCAACAGAAGGCATTGAAAAAGCTAACCATTTAGAAATTAATATTCCAGAATGTTACCAAGCATCAACATTTCAATCCAGAAGCTTGATTTCTGTTTTCATTAAGTAATGAATAAACTGAAACTATCTGAATATTTTCCGTTTCCCACTAGCACAAAATCTTAAGTAGATAGGCAAATAAACTCACCATCATAACTGCAAACATGCTGAACAAAAACTATCAAAATTCATAGAGAATAAATATTAAGTCCTTCCAAGCCTGCTATGAGAACAATGTCCCTTTATTTGCTTTTTGCGAGGTTTGTTATAACAAGGGAGGGAGACTCCGGTATACAGTGTTTTAATATACACACACGCATTCACAGCTGGAATAATAGAATTTAAGGACAGAAGACGATATTACAGCTGAATGTATGCAGAAATGCATAAACATACTTTCAAAAACACATTCTTTGCACACTACCCAGATATACACATGGACACAAATATATAGTGTGTATATACACACTCCCCCCCCATATTTCAGATTGATCAGAACCATTCATTAAATCAGACTCTCTAAAGTTTCTGCTGCTTTGGGAAAACACGACCCTGAGGAGACATCACGCGTGAACTTAACATCCAGCAGAAAATGAAACTGTAACATGCTTCGTCTTGGAAGCCAACCCTGAATCTAACTTAATCCCTGCTCTGGACAATGCCTCCAGAGAGGCGTTACAACCATGCTAGGTGTCTTCTTGGATTTCCCAAATTCCCCAGAGACTCCCTGGCACTCTGGCTGCATCCATCTCCTCCTCTCCTCGAAGATGTTTCTGGCTGAGCACTCCCATCCTTACTCCTGCTGCTCCCACGGCCGCCGACACACCGATCCAGCGGAGAAGCATCTGGAGGGCCGCGTCCTGCCCTCGCCGCAGGACGAGGCACCCGGGGTAGCCCTTGGCGTTTAACGCTCGGATTCCTACAAAACGTTCCGGGGGATGATGTACGGGCTTGAAGGGTCAAGAGCGGCTTTGCATCCTTCTTCCCCATCCCCGACAAAGGGATTCCAGCAGATCTCGTGCCCCCTAGTGTCATCCTGGCGAACGGACCGGCACCCGCACCGCCATCGGCACCGAGTACCAACCACCGGGCACCGACACCGGGCACCACCTGGCCCAGGCAGTGCCCTTACTTATCCCACAGTAAAACCAGCACCGTGCCCTGCTGGTACCGACAGCACAATTAAATGCCATTTCCAACAGTTCAGGCGAAGGACAGCACAAGCTTGCTGGCCTTCCCGAGCACCCCCCGGGGCAGCAATAGCCCCCCAAGCGTCCCCGTGCCCGGCACAGTGCCACCTCCGTTACACTGCCACAGTGCCTCATCAAGATCTGCCCCACCGGTAGATAGCCCGAGCGGTGTCCCTGGCGAGGGGCCATGAGGAGGAGGCAGAGAGCATCTGCGGTGGACACTGTCCAGAATACAACGCCTCCTAAAAATAGATGGTCCCTGGAAGGGCACGGCCCTTCCAGCTAATGGGAACGCTTGGTGCTAGGAGCTCAGGGTTTGGGATGACAAAACTCCAAAGTGCATGAATAGAAGACACCACTGCCTTTGCACAAAGTCCCCGTTTCTCCACCATCAGAGCACCTGTGGCATTGAGCTCTGGCCACCAGCACAAAAAGCGATGCACAAAACCAGCCCAGAACACAGCATCCCTGCCTGCCAGCCTGCTCTGACCAAGCAACAAAATCCAGCATCTCCCAAGAAAATGCCCATGCTGGCTGCAATACTAATGGATGCAACTGAGACCAGACCTCACACACAGGAGCAAGAGGCATGTGCTGGACAGGAGCACAGGAAACATGTGTTGAGCCTGTGCACGTGCCTCAGTTTCCCCATCTGTCCAGCACCCCTGATGCCGCTTGCCCTCTCTTATTTTGCTCATCCCTCCTCATTCAGCTATTAGTTCTTGTGGGGAGAGGCACCCTGCAGACAGCACCTAGAGCACTGGCCCCTTTCAATGTATGCTAGCAGCATGCAAGCAAACCTCAACAACTCATCGCCAAAATTTGGAGGAATTCTCCCCAGGGCACTGACCTGGGTATGCTGCTTTCTTCTGCAACACCGAGCAGGGACTATAGCTTAGAATAATGGGGAAGTAACTCAGTTCAGTGCTGACAAAGCATCACAAGCCCCAGCAGGGTGGGAGGGGAGGAGGTGTCCTTCCCTCACACTGCCATGCCTGGTATACATCATGCTTAGGGCCAGGCATACGTCACCTACACAAAATGGACAAATTGGAGGGATTTCAGAAAAATGAGTGACAAAAATGATCAGGAGGCAGAAGGGATTGATTTACAAGGGGAGATTAAAAGAGCTGCAATCAGTCTAGTTGGGCTGAGCAAGTACTGACAGAAGCAGTCGGATGCTAATCTGCAAATGGGATGAAAACGATAGGGAAGGCATAATTTAGCATCTTCAGCAGAAATGGAATGAAATTAAGGGGAACTGCGTAGGTAGGCTGAAAAAAAACCCCACAACAACCACCCAAAATAAAACTCCTTTCCTAGTTGTGCGTGACTTTGTCTCTATCAAAACACACAAAGTCCCCCAAACTCTGTCCAGGACAAGCACCCTTAGGAGCAACCATGCCTCAGTACCCACGAAGGTGTGCACACACACACATGCACGCACACACACAGAGCCCTTTCCCACCCCTGACTCACACTCAGGAAAGCAGCAGGGCCTCCACATTAACCCGACAGGATGGAGGCTTCACGCTTGCAGGAAAGCAGCGGAGAGCGAAGGCTAAAGCCGCCAGCAGCGGTAGGAATGTCCCCACAGAAGGATGCTTTTGCACTCCCAGGTATTCATGGGGAAAAGGTGCTGAGACGGCTTCCTGCAAAGTTGCAGGAGTGAGCTCAGCTGTGAGCACTCACATATTTACACACAAACAGCACATTACTCAGCAACTCCCATTTGTCAAGCGTAATGGCAGCGGCAGCAATAACAAACGACAGAGCAGAGAGACAGGCTCCCCAGGCGCACACCCAGCCCCAGCCTGAGCTGGAGCAGGATGCATTCCCTGGCTTGCCAGGGAATTAACTGAGAGTGGCCGGGAGCTGGGGCTCGCACCCACAAAACTCCTGCTGCTGGCTTTGGGGAGTCGGCCATGTCTCCAAAAGCTGAGCTTTGGCTGCACAGTTATTTGTACATGTATGTGCATCGTAAGCTTTGCAGCTCAAAGAGGTACCAGGACTTCTTCCTTTCCAAGTCCAGGAGGTGCTGAGCACCCTCCGTGGGGATGGGGGCATGCAGCTCCTTAGCAGGATCAGGTGCTCTCGAGTAAATCAGACCAAAGATAACGCACAATCATCAGATCGTGGCTTGGCCTGCTCTGTCAACAGACTCTGATGAAGTTAGCCTAAAGCACTGTTGCAAAGAAGTCTGCCAGGCACGGGGCTCTCATTTCCAAAGCACAGCCCGCCTCAGAAAAGTCCACCCTCCCCTGCGAGCCCCAGAAAGCTCGGGTCCCAGGACCTGGTCCCAGCAAGATGCCTGGTCGGACACGGGCATCCCTTGCACATCTCCAGCCATCACGGCAAAGCTCTAACTCCTCACAGAGGGGCAAGGCAGGGAGCAGGGAGCAAGAACAGCTTCTCCCACGTATTTGCCATTTTGCAGGAAGGAGCCAGTGTCCCTGCCTCACTGCCGGCACACACAACCGGCAGGACCAGCAGCGGCGTGTGCGGGTCCTGTCCCTCACGGAGGTAAACAACTGCGAATGGGCACGGCCAGGGTTAAATTAGCAAAATCCTAGCAGAAGTCTGCAGTTCCTGAGCAAAAAGCAATCTTAGCAAAGGACCTCTTGGACTATCCCACAAATTAAAGCACAAAGAGACGTGAAAAAGAGCTCAAATCACTTTGCAATAAGGTCTGCAACCTGCAATACCGACCCTACATGTGTCTATAAGCATGGGGTGGTAAAGAAATGGGCTTTCTCAGACAGAGAAGAAGTGCCGATTTTTATACCAAAAAAGTTTAGCGTATTAAGAAACAATTGCCAGAGGGGCCAGGGAAGCCGAAACATGCAGACCAGGTTCTGTCCCCAGCGAAGGCAGCACAAATTAGCTCACACGCTGCTTGGAGTCCCAATCCGGTTTTAAGATTGCAGTGGGGGGAAGTCACCAAGATCTGGAAATGTCAGGGAGTTTGTGCAGCAAAGGGATCGGTGTGTATTATGCAATTCTGGAAAGCAGCCCTGATACTCGCTCTCGGGATGAACTGCCTAGCCCAGGGAGAGCAGTTCCACAGAAGCGCACCGCGGACGCTTTCCTTATAAAATCACACCTTCCCTCAAAACAAATAATAATAACAAAACAAAACAGAAAAAAAAGCACTGCCACAGCTGAGGAAAGGGCAGGCTGCGCCCTTGGAGACAGGAGGAAGAAGTCTGCTCTCCCGCCCGGGAAATCCACGGGCGCCGGTTTACAAAGAGCCACTCCGCAACCTCGGCTCCGGCGCTGCTCAGGCGGAGCAGCAGCCGGAGGGGCTCACCCCTTCCCCAGCCTCCCACCAGCGCCGCGCCCGCCATACCCTTCCCGCCGGGGAGCGTGGGGGTCCCTGGGGGCGGCGGGGCTCCCCGCCACCCACCCCCCCAAACCCCATGCCCCCCATCCGGGGAACGCCTGGCCGGGGCGCAGAGCGGACATACACGCACGGCGCAGCAGGAAAGTAAGTTGCCCAAATTGTTTCTTCGCGGGCTTCGCCCCTGCCCCGGCGGCAGGGGGAGGGGGAGGCGGGAGAGCGCCCTGCCCACGGCGTGGCGCGGACGCGCGTGGGCGCGCTGGGGAAAGGTGCGTGGCTACGGAGCGGGAGGGAACACCAGACACGGCTGGGGGGGGACGACACACGAAGCGTTCCCGCCCCCCCCCCCCCTTTTCGCCTCCCAAAAAGGCAGCGGCGCTTCGGCGGAGGAGACCGGGGCTCGCCTCCGCTGACCCCCGCGCCCGTCCCGCGGGTGGGGTGTGGGGGGGACACCACCCTCCGGCCCCGGCCGCCCGGTACTCACGGCGCCCTCCTCGCCGCCGCTCCCGGCGTTACCCCATGCAACCACCGGCCGCTTCTGCACCGGCTCGGGGGCTATAAGCTCTTTTAAACTCCAGCACATAGCCCATGTGACCGCAGAAGCCACTGGTAAGGAGCGCCGGGGCGCCAGCGATGAGCTCAGCCCGCACCCCCCGGCGCAGCGCCGCGGACGCGCTCCCGGCCTCGCCGCGCGCGCCCGCCCCACGCCCGCAGACACGGGCACGGGCACACGCACACCCACCCACGCGCGAGCCCCCTTGCCCGCACGCGCCGGGGCACACGCCCCCTGCGGACAGGCAGCCCGCCCAACCTTCCCGTGGATGCTGAGCCGGAGGGGGGGGCACCGCACGCGCGCACCCCCACCGCACCCCACAACCCCACCGCCCCGGCGGAGCACGGTCGTGCAAGCACGGTGCGCACGGAGCCACGCATGCATAGCACGCACCCACACCCACACCGCACAGCCCCTGCCTGCATCGGCCGGGGGAACGCCGCGGGTCCCCCACCTCCCCCGAGACGCAGACCCGAACGCTCCCGGCCCCCTGCGTGCATATGCACGCTCACGCGTGCCCCGCACACACGGAGCCACGCAGGCACTGCCCCGCGCAGTGCATCCCCCGCACTCTCCCCTCCCCCCCATATCAAGAGATGCAGACCCAAATGAGGGCACCGCACTGCCATTTCCGACCTCCACGCACAACCTCGCACACACCCCACTGATGAATGCCACACCTCACTGCACAAGCACCCTCTCGGAGTGTGCCACGGAAGTGCCACACGCAGATGCAGACCAACATGAAAGCACCGCACTAGCCCCTCTCACACACATGCACACACACACGCACACTCGCCCCCCTCTCACACACACAAACACACAACACTGCACAACTGAACACCCAACGCACGCAAGCGTCTGCTCCCACAACCTCTTGCACAACCGATGCACAAGCAGGGCACGTGTGCACCCACCTCTCCCACTCGAATGCAATCTGCTGGTGCACGCCGAACAAGCCCACCCTGCCCATCCATCACACCCCCACAGCTGTGGGGTCCCCCGTGGTGTGTGGGGTCGCCCCATTTCCCATCGCAGGTAAAGACCATGAGCTGTCACAGGCGCGGAGGGTCTGCAGGGTGTGGAGGACAGGCGTCCTCTTGTGCTGTGCACAACGACTCCCGACAAGGCAGAAGCCGCAGGGGTGGCCATGCAGCTGGGCCAGAGTTGCCAAGCCAGGGCACCCACTCCAGCCGTAGCACGACGGAATTCGGGAGTGCCAGGATGAAATGTGCCAAGGGGGGACGGGAGCCGGGTGTGAAGCGTTGGTGTGCAAAAGGCTGGGACAGGCAGGCCTGGCTGGGCAGGTGCGGGCGTGTGCTGCTGGGGCACGCCAGCAACACGTGTGAGAAGGCAGAGCTGGCAGGCAGAGGGCTTCGCTGCGAGCTGAGTTATGGAAAATGACTCTTTCCAAGGAATTGCTAAAATTAAAGCAGCAGGGAGGCCAAAGGAGCAGGAGCCAAAGGGGAGGATGAGCAAGGACAGCCGAGCGGCCTCAGGGTGAGGAAGGGCAGGGTGGGCAGGAGGCCCAGCAGAAGGCATCCTTGCAGGGCTTCCACCTCCCCCCAGCTCCTGCCACCCGCACAGGCAGTTGCAAACACCTGGGGGGGATTTGGGCAAAGGCTGATAGGCACCGTGGTGGCCCTGGCAGGGGGGTGCGATGGGGTGGGGGTCTGGAGGGAATAACCCTTCCCAGCCACATCCCCTGCTGGGCTGCCAGCACACAGATAAATACCTCTGTTTCCCCAGCCTGGGAGAGACAAATGCCCATGGAGAAACAGCTTGCTTGCTGCCAGGGGCTAGGTGCCAGCGAGGGGCAGAGAACGGTGCTGGCGGGGGCTTTTTGGGGAGGCCTGCAGAGCCCTACAACTCATTACGGGAGTCCTCTGCCCTGGCCTCCACCCCAGAGGCTGTGGCAGGGCTGGGGTGCTGCTCCCTGGACATCAGCGTTTGGGTCGGCAGTAAGGGCTGTTTCAGCTTCCAGACACCCGAGCGTTCCCAGTGCAAATCCCTGTGACTCAGGAAACAACGCATGCAAGAAGACTCTGCGGAGAGGACTTGGGAGAAATACTCCCATTGGCATGTTCCCACTTTCCCTGGCATCCCAGGACTTCTCCTGGGCTGCAGAAAACAAGACTATTAACAACAATAACAAAACTTTCTTCTTGATCTTCCTGTTCAAGGGGAAAAAAAAAAAAAAAAGAAGAGAAGGTAATCTTTGGACAAACCTACAAAAGCCAATCTGTTTTCTTCCAACTAGATATATGTTGATGAAATTAAAGATACTACCACCTCTCCTTGCAGTCCTGGCCTCACACAGTGTCACACAGGCAGAAGAAGGGGGCTGGGTGGAAGCCAGGTTTTGTCTGGTTTTTCATTGATGCTACTAAAAGTCACTATTAATTGGATGGAAATAATGATGTTTTTTTCTCAGACAAAGGTCCACAATAAATTATCTGTTTATTGTAACTGGTTTTATCCTGGAAGAATAACCAGCACATTGGGGCTCTGGGGGAATTTGTGGTAGATAATAGCAGGTCCTGAAAAAACAGGAGGGAAAACTAAGAGCAGAGAGGGCATGTGTCCAAGGCTGTTCAGCAGGTTGCAGCAGAGCTGGAGAATGACCCTCCTGCCCAGAGACTTTGGACCAGACTGAAATAGTCATGAAATGGAAGAAGAGGAAAGAAAATTCCAACCCCTTTTCTTCCCTCTTCATCCCTCCAGCCCTGCTGTGAGTCAGGATCAAGGCTGAAAAAGGAGAAAAAGCTACATAGGAAGCAGCAGCTCTCAGACGCTGCTGGGAAACATGTCAGGAGAGCAGGTGGTTTTGTGGGGACAGGGATGGAAAGATGCTGCAGCACCAACAGGTCCAGGAAGAGAGCTGGACCCGGGGAGATGATTCTCTGCTAGCCTATGAGCCAGCATCAGGCCATCACTCTGGGCTGCTTTTCCCATCCACTGTATCCCAGTGGGAGCCACTTGGAGAAAGCAAGGGGCCCATCACAAGCCTGTACATTGGTGTTCAACCCAGAGACTCTCACCAAAAATGTCACTCTACGGCCCACCTGCATCTCCCCAAGCAGGAGAGCAGATGCTTCCCATCTGCATGGTGAGAGTACGACAGAGCTGAGCCATGGTCAGATCCTGAACTTTTTGGGCTGGACCTGGCCAGCTGTAAAGCAACACGGATCCCTTGGATACCCAGGGCCACAGCTCAGGGGACTGAGCATTTGCCTGGTCATACCCCAAAGCTCAGTATATACAAGGCGAGAGTCTGAGCCAGTGTCTTTCCAAACCATTTATTTGATACTTCGTGGCAAACATCTGACTAAATTACTCACAGATTATTCAACCATCAGGAGAGCTGATTGAACGATTACTGGTGAATCATTTGTTCAAAGCAAATGCCCAAATTCCTACACCGAACTACTGGCAGGCAACATGCAGATGAGTTTTAGTCCTCCAAAATCCATGAGTTCACATCAGCCCCTACGTCTCTGCTCCTCACTCATGGCTTCCCCGAAATATGCACCCCCTGCCCGACCCCTTGCCACCGGCAGGAGCAAGGTGAATAGGAGACGTGGGGAACCATTCCTTGAATTCCTGCTGGACTTCAGGCAAACAACAACACAGCAGGCTGAGCTAGGAGCCTTGTCTCTCGCCTTTGCACAAAAGAGATTCTCCGGAGGGGGAAAAAACCAACAACAATGGTGAGGAAATGTACAGGGTAGGCAAAGAAAGCAGCTGACCTGGCATGCCGCAGGCCAGAAAAAAGTACAAATGATCTTGCAAAGAAGCAGGAAAAGATGGGAGCTACGGAGCCAACGAGCTTTTTACCAGCCCGATTTAATCATCTTCTCAGCAAATGCTCCCCACGAGGAACAAGAGGGGAAAGCAAGATCATGAAAAGATTGCAGGCGAAGGAATTCTGCCGGTACTCCTGGACTGATTAAAATTCCTCAGGACTCATGGCGGGAGAGATTATTTTATGTAAAACTTCACCTTGTCTTTATTACATTTGCCAAACTGCTTCCTGTGTAGATAGCGGGGAACGGCGGGAGGTGCGTGCGAAAGACAAAGATGGAGATAATAAGTACAGGACTTGGCTGTAGCTTTCCAGCCTGTTACCCATTTGCCTGGGAAGGCTGGTGGTGGTGAGCGTCTGCATGCGTGCACACAGCAAGGTGTGAGCACGGAGAGGCCGTGGGGACCTCCCAGAGCCTGGACAGGGTGTGATGTGGCCACGTGTGTGTGCAAAGGTTTGCGCGGGAAAAAATCCTGTCCTTGGACGCAAGCCCCGATCACAGGCTTCAAGTGGCTTGGACATGAGTGATTAGCATGATTTGGGATGCAGAGGGAATGAGGTCCCACTGGTCAGCTAAAATATGTGAGTAAAGTTTCCATGTGCAGCAAGGATGTCAGGTTCGGTGCACGCTGTTATCAAACCGCTCCTAGAAAACAGAGGTTGGCATATGGCGAGACCCCTCGCTGCTACTGCCGGGTAAGATTTCGATGACGAAGTACCGCCTGACACCTGTTATAAATAACGTCCGTCCCATCACCCACTCAGCACATGGCCCACTGCTGCCAGCTCCTCGCTCGGAAGAGGCTCAGCGTGGAATGAAAGCCATATTTGAAATACATTTTCGCATATGTCTTTCTGAGCGAGGAATGACAGGAGAGGGGTCTGGAAAAAGTTTCCCCCAGCACTTTTTTCCCTTCATGCCATGAGCACAACCCCACCTAATTTCAGGCAAGAACCAAGACCTTACAGCGATTGTGTTTTGCATCACTGTTTCGTGAATATCCTGAATTACAGGAGGGGTGTTGAAATGCTCCTGGAACAGGGAAATCAGCACTGTAATTCTGTCTATTTGCCAAGTGGGGTGTTTTTCCCCTTGTGGATAGAGAAATCTTGCAGGGGTGGGCCAGTGCTGTCCCACTGTCAGGGTTGGGGGCCATGGAGGTGTCCAGAGGGATGTGGCTGGCATGAGGCTCACGCAGCCTCGTGCACATCTTCAGGACGGGACCCAGGCATCCTGCCTCTAGCCCCTCCTGTAACAGGGTTGCACCCAAACTACCACAGGGTCTGCAGTCTTTTACGCATGGCAGAGGTGCTCTCATTGCCATCAAGAAAGCAAGGATGTCCTGATGGTTGTGTCTCTTTTCTGGATTGGGAAACCCTGCCACAAAACCCTACCAGTCGCCAGCCATGTGTAAGCCCGTCCCAAGCTGTGGCCCACGCCTGCGCGGCTGGTTCATCCCCCGCGATCTCCCTCCGGATTAACACCTCGAGGCAGGCTAGCATCTGCTGCAGCGTGGCTCCTTGCTCTGGTTGTGGGACTGGCTTCTATCACAAATCATCTTCCTTGCACAGAAAGCAGAAGCCAGGGATTAGAGCGGTTTGAAGTTTTTAGCATGAAAAGGTTGGCTTTAAAAGAAAAAAAGTGAAAGAGCTGCTTTTTGAATGTTTTTTGGTGAGGAATTTGCAAACCCCTGCCCCCACTATTTTCAAAAGGGTTTTTTTTGGGGGGGGGAGGTTAATTTTCTTTCACTTACTCTCTTTTTGCCTTTAGCTGAAAAGCATGATTCTCCCAAAAACCCACATTTGGGGTAAATATAATATTGCAGTTAAAAAAATTCTGGGAAATGTCAGGAAAAATCAAAGGTGACTCAGTTTCAAACTCTGCAAGTCAGAAACACCTGGGAAACATCAGTGCCGAGTGTGGGGAGCAGGGGAAGGAGAGGAGGGAGAGCTCCCCATCTCTGCCAGCAGCCCCCATGAGCTCCTGTGTGCTGCATTCAGCGGGGAGAGCCACAGTGGGAAATCACCATATGATGCCTGGAAAGAGATGCCACTACCACCTCCGTTCCTGTGCCCACACTATTCGGCTCTCAATGAGTATTGACCTTTTAAAGATGCATTTCTTGTAATGATTTCCTGGGTTTCTCCTCCTTAGCCTTGAGACTAAACTCCTGGAAGCCCAGAAGCTCAACCAAGCATGTGAAACCCTCCTGGGCTAAGCCCCATCCTCATCCCATAGCTCCTTGGTGCCTTTTGTGGGGCACATCTATACCATGAGGATAGGCTCTCCTAACGAAGACAGTGTGGACACAGCTATGCACCATATAGCCCATATATAGCAAAGGAGAAATACCCTCTTCTTGCTGCTACTGCATCCTCCTCCATCTTCTGCCATTTCCTTTCTTTCATTAGCCATCCCTTCCTTCAGCCTCACCATGGCCAAGACCAAAACTGGACAAATGTTTGCTTTTCTCTCTCACAGCCTGGCAAAATCACAGGGTCTTAAGCACACATGCCTGTTTACCCCGTGTTGAAATGTGTCAGTTGTGACCCTTTAATACCTCTCCTTTTTTTTTGGTATAGATTCATTTGGCTCCTGCTCAAAAATGAGAAGCAGACCCTTTCTTTGCAAAAAAATGCCAGAATGGGACATTAAGACAAATTGCATAATTGCTTTTTATCATCTCCTCAGAGCAGGAAGGGCACCAACATGTTCCTATTCTCAAAACCTCAGTTCTGAGAATTTCCAGTTGAAAAACATCTTCCCCCGCCATGTCTCTAAACAGCCTCAGCTTAGAGTCTTTCATCTGAGCCTAAACACATCTGTTTTCACAAAAGAACTGATGGGTGTCTTCTCACTGGGTTTGTGTGATATTGCCTGTTTTGGGAACACATTCCTGCGTGGGACAATATACCACTGGGAAGCAGAAACACCTGTCCTGGGAGCATTCAACAACTATCTTCCGAGAAGACTTAATTGTCCAAATATTCTCCCTGAAACGCAAAACTATCCTGACCAAAATTGTTCAGCTGTGACTTCCTGAAAGGTGTTGAAAAATCTGGCAGGGTGTGGAAAAGCCCATGAAATTTCCGTGGGAAATTGGGCCGGCATTGCAAAAGGCTGCCGAAATTTCTCAGTTTTGTCCAGGTGGAGATTGAAGCTCTCATGAGACACAAGAAAGTTTGCAGTTCCCCCGACACCTCGATGTAAAAGAGCAAGTTAGCAAAATTTCAGGTGCTGTAAATTTTGATTCCCTGACAGCCACTTTAGCAAAACTTCCCACCTCGAGGGGGGAAATTCATTATACTTGCACAGCTTTTTTATTTGAACTGAAAAAAGGTCCCATGAAAGTTTTGGGTGATTTTGGAGCTAGGGGAGGCTGCAGTTGAAATATTGATGTTCCAGAGGGTTCGAGGCGGGGTCTGAGACGGCAGACCCCCTGCATGGAGAGGACTGTCTTCATCCACTAAGGACAGGCGTAGACTTTTTCCCCTCCATCCTGCTTTGCTCGGATACTGATAGAGCTGTGCCAGCTACTTCCAACCGGCCCTCGCGCACCCGCTGCCTCATTAGCAGCAGGTTTCGCTTGGCATGAAAGAAGTGCCACTGAGCGGCGAGGATGCAGCCATCACAGGTGACAAGAGGAGTATTTTTCCAGCAAGTTCTCAGGGGAAGGAGGGGAAAATACTAATAAACGACTCTTTTGCTTCGGCAGCTCCTGCCGCCCACCCTCGGTGCGCCGCGGGATAATTCTCCTTGCTTGCAGTGCCATCTCCCGGCAGGGCCTGCTCGGGGACCGCTTGAGGATGCTCTGGGCTTGCGGAGCGGCTGCAGGGGCGAGGGTGGGCGCAGATTTCGGGAGGGCAATGCTCAGCCTTGGGCTGTTTCCTCCAGCCTGCCAGGGGCTGGGGTGAGCACCGAGGGGCTGAGCTTGCAGGGAAAAAAAACAAAACAAAGCAAAAAACAGGTTTCTCAGACCTTCCCCCGCATTAACATAAGAGATGGGTTGGGGGGGGGGGGGCTCTAAATGAGACAAACTTTCTCTGAAGTGTAGGATGACAGAGACCTTTGCTAAATCTGATGCCTGGACAGAAGGGGAAGAGTGACACCGAACACTGCAGTGTGGTGTAAATGCAAAGGTGCCTGAGAAGCTCTCAGGGTGGCCGTGTGCTGTCCCAACATCCTTCCCCTGTACTTTGCCTGTTCTTGTAGCGATGTGAGGAAGAAAGGGCTTGTCCTTCTCCTGTGTCTGAAAAATGTCAAGCAGTGGGCCCTGGGCTCTGCCGGCACTCCCAGGAGACCACCAGATATGGAGGAGGCAAGGAGTTAAGAAGCACCAATTTCCACTGCTCCAAGTGGCTCTTGCTCCATCAGAGGTTTTGAGTACTAGTTTTGCTTTTGGGAGTGTGTACTTGGGTTTAAGAGTGTGGGGGCTCTTATCTGAGATCCTCACTGGCTGCTGCAGCAGGGGTATGCTCAGGACAGGACTGACCTCCTAATGTGAAATGGCCCTGGGACACCTGTGGAGACAGAAGAGGGGGGCAGCAATCATGCCCCAGCCAGCTGGTAAGGCTAGTGTCCCCCCAGGAACATGCAACCCCGCAGACAAGGCAGGCGGAGGCAAGAGGAGAGATCATGGAGCAGCAAAACAACCAAATTTCCCTCTGGGACAGGGACAGCCCAGATCTTAGAGTGCTGAGTTGCAGCTTGTCCCCGCCCGTAGTCCTGCTTGGCTCTGACTGTGCCCAGGTCAGCAACGTCCCATGTGTGCATCCCAAAGGATGGATTCTTCCCACAGGCTCCTGTCACCTCTGAGCCAGCCAGGCAGCAAACCCCAATTTAGGACTTTGTCTTTCCCTGCCTCTCGGCACCTCCCAAGCATCTGGATTCTGTCAGGGCCAGAGAAAAGATGCCTTCTCCTCCCCGCCGCTTCCCCAGTCAGCACCATTTCAAGCCCATGCTATGAACGTGCCGTAACCGTGGCACATGGGCTGTAACAGCTCCTGCCATGTTGCTCACTGCAGTAATAAGTGATAAATAATTGCAGTGACCTCCCCTGTAGACCACAGCTGTACTTAGAGGCCTCTGTGGGGGTCAGGGCTCTGGGCAAAGAGTGCTGGGTACTAATGGCTGTCCCCACAGTGCTATTTTAAGCAGGGATGGAAACAAAAGCACATCAACTCTTATTTTCAGGTAATGGGCTGAGAGCAGAGCAGCGAGAGCATTTTGCCAAGCAGTGAAAATCAAGCTCTTGTATTCCTTCCCTTTCTCTTCTGGTGCACTGTTTTGGCTTTCCCTCTTGGTACATTCCTCAGGCTCTAGGAGCCCTGAGCCCAGAAGTAGGTGCAGGAGCAGGTCCTCACTATTTCTGAGGCAAGCACGAGGCATCCTTTTATTCAAAGACTTGATAAATCAGCTTAACCTCCACTTATGGACCACAGAAGAGCTTGAGACACTTGCCATTCTCTTGATCTCTCTGTCAATACAGGATGTTTTTCTAAAAGAGGTACAAAAGTCCTGTGCCTGATGCAGGAATCCTCAGGCTGGCTGGAGGGACCAGGTTTGCACCATGTAAGAAGTCAGACCAGATGATCAAAATGGTCCTTGCTGGCCTTAAAGTTTATGAATGCTCTTTAAAGCCTTGGGAGCTCTGCTTTGGTCAGTTGGTTTAAGCAAAAAAACTTTGAATTTCGATTGCTTTCCCATTCAGCTAAATCCCAATTCAATTTCTTCTGGACAGTTTTGTCATTTTCTTCCTGTCAGCCAGGCGCTTTAATCTCTAACATTGTCTTCTGTCACCCATGTAGTTGAGGCTGCTTCAACCTTTTCCAGGGAAACCCAGATGAAATGGACCATCTTAGGACAGGCAGCTCTGCCGGCCAGCTTGCCCCCAAACACTATGTCAGCTCTGCCAGAAGCAGGCAGGTGTTGTGGGGTGAGAGGCTGTTTGGCACCATGCTTACAGCCATGGTCAATACCTTGTATCCCAAGCATCCTTGAAACTAAAGCAGGGAGGGAAAGGACTGCCAGGGATAAATTAGTGTTGGCTGCTGACAGGGAATCAGCGAGGCAAGAAAAAGAACTGGAAAAAGGAGCAAGATGAGATGTGAATGCACTCAGCTGCAGGAGGACAGTATTTCTTGTACCAGCAACGAACACGGCAACAGGAAAAGGCTTTGGATGTAAGCACCCTGATTTTTCAAGGTATGCTTCTGCTGCCACTGTAGCAGCATGTGCTTGCAGACAAAGGGTGTTTGGGAGAAGTGTGAAAAGCACAGGAGCACAGTTCCCCAAGTTAATTTTGTTTCTTCCACAGTGTGGGAGTAGCCAGCACAAGCTGCACCACGATCTTGCAAAGAGTGTGGTCAGCACAGCATGCACCAAAATCTTGGCCTTTGCTTACGGAGTATTGTGAATGAAGATCCACTGATGAGTTCCTCATGGACCAGAGTTTTCTCCTCTTGCAAAGGCTGCTGAGAGCATCTGCCAGCCTTGGGCTGCAGAGCAGAGGTGAGGAAGGGGACGCAGCTGGAAACAGGCAGCAAAATGGTGCAGATAGGGTCTGGAGGCTGCTACACCTGTGATGAGCTGGTGAAATAGTTAATTCAAGGAGGAGGGCATGACACTGCCAGGAAAACGTCGTAGAATTGTAGAATAGTTTAGGTTGGAAGGGACCTTCAAGATCATCTAGTTCCAACCCCCCTACCATGAGCAGGGACACCTTCCATTAGATCAGGGTGCTCAAAGCCATCCAGCCTGGCCTTGAACACTTCCAGGGATGGGGCTTCCACAACTTCTCTGGGAAACCTGTTCCAGTGCCTCACCGCCCTCATAGTGAAGAGTTTATTTCTTACATCTAACCTAAATTTAACCCCTTTCAGTTTAAAGCCATTACCCTTGTCCTGTCACTACATGCCCTCGTAAAAAGTCCCTCTTCAGCTTCCTTGTAGGCCCCTTTTAAGTACTGGCTGGCTGCAATAAGGTCTCCCTCGAGCCTTTTCTTCTCCAGGCTGAACAACCCCAACTATCTCAGCCTGTCCTCACAGCAGAGGTGTTCCATCCCTCTGATCATCTTTGTGGCCCTCCTCTGGACTTGCTCCAACAGGTCCATGTCCTTCTTATGTTGGGGGCCCCAGAGCTGAACACAGTTCTCCCAGTGGGGTCTCACAAAAGCAGAGTAGAGGGGCAGAATCACCTCCCTTGACCTGCTGGTCACAATTCTTTTGATGTGGTTCAGGATATGGTTGGCTTTCTGGGCTTCAAGCGCACATTGCCAGGTCATGTTGAGCTTCTCATCAATCAATACTCCCAAGTCCTTCTCAGCAGGGCTGCTCTCAATCCCTTCTCCAACCAGCCTGTATTTGTGCTTGGGATTGCTCTGACCCATGTACAGGGTCTTGCACTTGGCCTTGGAACTTTATGGCGTTCTCACAGGCCCACCTTTCAAGCCTCTCGAGGTCCCTCTGGATGGCATCCCTTCCCTCCAGTGTGTTGACTGCACCACACAGCTTGGTGTCATTGGCAAATTTGCTGAAGGTGTACTTGATCCCACTGTCTATGTTGCCGACAGAGATGTTAAACAGCACCAATACTGACCCCTGAGGAATGCCACTCATCATTTGTATCCACTTGCACATCAAGCTGTGGACCGCAACTCTTTGAGGGTGACCATCACCAATTCCTTATCCACCAAGTAGTCCATCTGTCAAATCCATGTCTCTCCAATTTAGATTAGAGACACGGATATTGTGCAAGACAGTGTCAAATGCTATGCACAAGTCTAGGTAGACGATGTCAGTCACTCTTCCCTTATCCACCAACACTGTAACCCCATCGTAGGAGGCCACCATATTTGTCAGGCACCATTTGCCCTTAGTGAAGCCATGTTGGCTGTCACCAGTCACCTCCTTATTTTCCATGTTTCCAGGAGCATCCTGCTCTGTGATCTTGCCAGGCACAGAGGTGAGACTGAATGGCCTGTAGTTCTCTGGGTCTTCCTTTTTTCCCTTTTTAAATATGGGAGTTATGTTTCCCCTTTTCCAGTCAGTGGGAATTTCACTAGTCTGCCATGACTTCTCAAATATGATGGAGAGTGGTTTAGCAACTTCCTCTGCCAGTTCCTTCAGGACCCACGGATGAATCTCATCAGGTGCCAAGGACTTGTGCACCGTCAGGTTTCTTAGATGGTCTCAAACCTGATCTTGTCCTACAATGGGCGGTTCTTCATTCTCCCAGGCCCTGCCTTTGCCTTCTGTTACTTGGGCAGTGTGGCTTGAGCACTTGTCAGTGAAGACTGAGGCAAAAAAATCAAGTATCCCAGCCTTCTCCATATCCCGGGTAACCAGGTCTCCTGTTTCCTTCCAGAGAGGGCCTACATTTTCCCTAGTCTTCCTTTTATCATTGACATACCTATAGAAGCTTTTCTTGTTGCCCTTGATGTCCCTGGTCAGATTTAATTCTATCATGGCTTTAGCTTTCCTAACCTGATCCCTGAGTGCTCAGAAAATTTCTATGTATTCCTCCCAGACTACCTGCCCTTGCTTCCACCCTCTGTAGTCTTCCTTTTTGTGTTGGAGTTTGTCCAGGAGCTCCTTGTTCATCCATGCAGGCCTCCTGGTGTTCTTGCCTGACTTCCTCTTTGTTGGGATGCATCAATCCTGAGCTTGGAGGAGGCGATCCTTGAATATCAACCATCTTTCTTGGCCTCTCTTCCCTCCAGGGCTTTGTCCCATGGTACCAAGCAGAGCCCTCAAGAGGCCAAAGTCTGTTCTCCTGACGTCCAGGGAAGTGAGCTTGCTATGCACCCTCCTCACTGCCCAGGAACCTGAACTCTACCATTTCATGGTCACTGCAGCCAAGGATGCCCTTGAGCTTCACTTTCCCCACCAGCCCCTCCTTGTTGGTGAGAACCAGATCCAACATAGCACCTCTCCTTGTTGGCTCTTCTATTGCTTGAAGAACCAAGTTATCATCAACACATTCCAGGAACCTCCTGAATTGCTTATGGCCTGCTGTGTTGTCCAACAGATATTGGGGTAGCTGAAGTTCCCCATGAGGACCAGGGCTTGTGAACATGGCTATAGAAGGCCTCATCCACTCGGTCTTCCTGGTTGGGTGGCCTGTAGCAGACCCCCACTATAATGTCACCTGTCCCTGCCCTCCCTTTAATCCTGACGCACAAGCTCTCGGTCAGCTCCTCATCCATCCCCAGGCAGAGCTCCATGTACTTCAGCTGGTCGTTGACATAGAGGGCGACACCCCCTCCTCAGCTCCTCTGCCTGGCCTTTGTAAAGAGCCTGTATTCTTCCATTCCAATGCTCCAGTCATCAGAGCCATCCCACCATGTCTCTGTGATGCCAATAAGATCATAGCCTGCTACTCTTCAGGTGCTCTCCTGCTGACCTGTGATCCTTCTCCAGGCTCTGGGCATCTATTGCTGGCACTGGCATCAAACTGGTAGGAGTGGGAGGGATTGAGGTTCCTCTCTGCCAGCAGCTTTAGTTTAAAGCCTTTTCACTAGCTTGGCAAGTCTATGACCAAAGATGCTATTCCTCTTCCCTGACAAATAGATCCCATCAGCCCCCAGTAGACCAGGTTTCTCAAAGTGAGCCCCATGGTCCAAGTAGCTGAACCCCTGGCTGTGGCCAGTACCTGGTGTCTTGGGTGCACTAGCAGTCTATGGGGTGGTCTTGGGGCACCTCCCAGCAGCACAGCTCTTGTGCTCATGTACCTTGTCTCTGTCACAGAATCACAGAATCATTAACGTTGAAAAAGACCTTCAAGATCATCAAGTCCAACCGTCAACCCTATTCCACCATGCCCACTAAACCATGTCCTGAAGTGCCACATCTACAAGTGTTTTGAACACCTCCAGTGATGGTGACTCCACCACTTCCCTGGGCAGCCAGTTCCAACACTTGACCCCTCTTTCAGGAAAAATTTTTTCCTAATATCCAATCTAAAGCTTCCCCCAGCGCAACTTGAGGCCATTTCCTCTCGTCCTATCGCTGGTTACTTGGGAGAAGAGACCAACACCCACCTCACGACAACACCCTTTCAGGTAGTCATCAGATAGCTGCAGGGCTATCCTGTGCTTACACTTGGGGGGTCCTGATTCCAAAGCACCCCCCACAAGCCCTCCTGCAGCACTACCAGGCTGCCTTGGATGCAGGGCAGGGACCACATCTCCCATGGACAAGACAATTCTCCATGCCAGGCAAAGTGCAGGGCAAGCAGAAGATGTGGGATTTATTAGCAGTCGTGGTTAACAGGGGAGGTCCCAGAAGACTGGAGGCTTGCCAATGTGATGCCCATCTACAAGAAAGGCCGGAAGGAGGATCCTGGGAACTACACGCCTGTCAGCCTCACCTCCATACCGGGGAAGATTATGGAGCGGTTGGTCTTGAGAGTGCTCACAGGGCACCTGCAGGACAACCAAGGGATCAGGCCCAGCCAGCATGGGTTCATGAAAGGCAGGTCCTGCTTGACCAATCTGATCTCCTTCTATGACCAGGTGACCCGCGTAGTGCGTGAGGGAAAGGCTGTGGATGTTGTCTACTTGGACTTTAGTGAAGACTTTGACAGCGTCTCCCACAGCATTCTCCTGGAGAAACTGGCAGCTCGTGGCTTAGACGGGTTTACTCTTCGCTGGGTGAGGAACTGGCTGGATGGCCGAGCCCAGAGAGTTGTGGTGAACGGCATTAAATGCGGCTGGCGGCCGGTCACAAGCGGTGTTCCCCAGGGCTCAGTTCTGGGGCCGGTCTTGTTCATTATCTTTATTGATGATCTGGATGAGGGAATCGAGTGCTCCCTCAGTAAGTTTGCAGATGACACCAAGTTGGGTGGGAGTGTTGATCTGCTGGAGGGTAGGAGGGCTCTGCAGAGGGATCTGGACAGGCTGGATCGATGGGCAGAGGCCAACTGTATGAGGTTTAATAAGGCCAAGTGCCGGGTCCTGCACTTTGGCCACAACAACCCCATGCAACGCTACAGGCTTGGGGAGGAGTGGCTGGAGAGCTGCCCGGCGGAAAGGGACCTGGGGGTGCTGGTTGACAGCCAGCTGAACATGAGCCGGCAGTGTGCCCAGGTGGCCAAGGCCAACAGCGTCCTTGCCTGTATCAGGAATAGTGTGGCCAGCAGGAGTAGGGAAGTGATTGTGCCCCTGTACTTGGCACTGGTGAGGCCGCACCTTGAATACTGTGTTCGGTTTTGGGCCCCTCACTACAAGAATGATGCTGAGGTGCTGGAGTGTGTCCAGAGAAGGGCAACGAAGCTGGTGAGGGGTCTGGAGCACAAGTCTTATGAGGAGTGGCTGAGGGAACTGGGGTTGTTCAGTCTGGAGAAAAGGAGGCTGAGGGGAGACCTTATCGCTCTCTACAACTACCTGAAAGGGGATTGTGGCGATGAGGGTGTTGGCCTCCTCTCCCAAGTAACTAGTGATAGGACAAGAGGAAATGGCCTCAAGTTGTGCCAGGGGAGGTTTAGATTGGATATTAGGAAAAATTTCTTCACCGAGAGGGTGGTCAGGCATTGGAACAGGCTGCCCAGGGAGGTGGTGGAGTCACCATCTCTGGAAGTGTTCAAAAAACATGTGGATGTGGCAGGACATGGTTTAGGGGACATGGTGGTGCTGGATTAATGGTTGGACTTGATGATCTTGAAGGTCCTTTCCAACCTAGTGATTCTGTGATTCTGTGATTAAAGCCCCATTTATTGTCTATCCACCACCCAGAAAACATGGGTGGGAGGAGTGCAGAAACCAGGAGTATTAAAGGTCTTTCTGCTGGGAGAGCCCATCTCTGCTGGAGATCCTCTCAGCAAGAAGTGGCTCTCAACAAAACTCTTTCAGCAGTGCTGATGGTGGACTGAAGCAGAGCAGCCAACACAACCCCAGCAGGAGACCATTTAGGTTATTATTTTAATTAATTGCACATGTAGCTAAACTGAAAGAAAAATAGAGACATGACACCCAATTATTCAAATCAGTTCCTGCTAGTCACATACCGCTGCTGCTACCACAGTCCCAGCACGAAGCGCTGCCCTCTGCTACCTCCAGAAATGCCAGAGATTTGCATCTCAAGGTTGGTAAGACATTGTCTTGCAACTTTTCTTACTGTGCAAAAGGGATGAGGAATTGTAAATCTACCAGCATGGTCCCACAAGGGATTGCATTTCCTAGAGCGGGTGAATTAGCCTCTCCTACGGCAGAGTTTCCCCCCAAAAGCCTCATCTTTCACAATGCAGCACAGACTGCTCCAGTCAAGCTTCCCAGTGACTCAGGAAGACACTGGAAGATGCAGCCCCACAGCCAGGAGAAGGACTCGGTGAGAGCCACAGGCATTGGGCTGAAGGGGAACACCCTCAAAGCAATATCCAGCTCCAAGGAGATGCTAACCCAACTCCAGTCACTTGGGATGAGTTCAGGAAGTTAAAGCAGAGTGCTTCATTGTGGGAAAGCAGTAAGTTTTCTTCTGTGGTGACCAAAAGTGTGAAAATGAGACTGTCAGGCTCTTCAGGACTGGAGCTTTTGAACATAATTCCCCTTGGGAGCGGGTGTTGCCGGGATTTACAGCCGCCTGTTCCTGTTCTCCCACCGTGGGGGCAGACATGCCTATTTCTGTTCAGCAGTGCCAAGCACAAATCCCTCTTCAGCCCCCAAGCAGCAGCCCTGGGACCGTGATCCTCAAATGGGCTCTCAGTGAGCAGAAATAGTGGAAAAATTCCTGGTTCCCTGCAGTACATTTTTCCCAAAGCAACAGCTTAGTGAGATCTTTGGTGATGCCTCTGCTAGAGAAAAATCAGAGATTTCAGTAAAAAGGAGAACTCCCATCTCCGGTCACCTCTGACACATCTGTGAAGCCCAGTGAGGCCACCCGTCAGGGTGCTCATCCTAGCCCGGCTCGGCTCAGCAGCTCCTCGGGGTGCAGCCATTTCCCCTGCACCCAAGCCATGCCCCTGACACCCAGTGGGGACGAGAGCTGCACCAGCAAAACCAGGCAGACCCTGTCCCCAGGGGACCTGCTGCCTTAACAGGACAGGTGAATGGGTAATTTGCCCGATTTTATTCTGTTTTTTTTTTTAATCAGTCTTGTGCAATCCGGTGAGCTGCCCGTGCTCCTGCATCGTTAGCTCGGTGGAGCAGGGGCCAGGCTCTCGCCTATGCTGCAAGTATCAGCTACTTCTTCACTCCAACGGTCTAGCTGATTACCAAGTCCAATTAAACTGCCAGCTGTGCTTCTTCATTTGCATTTCCCTTTAAAGTTTGTTCCTTGTATTTGAGACCTGGAAAAGGTCTGCTGTGCTCCCAAAACTGTTGCTTTTTTCTGACTATGCTAGTTAGTCTGATAGAAGGTATTAAATTTCCCTTAAATTCTGTTTTTGCCGAGATGCTTTGTCACAGCAATGAATCCACCAGCACTTTCGTCCTACATGCACAGGTAATTTGCTCGTCAAATTTTTCACATTTATCTCTTGGCTACCTCTTGGTCCTCTGCCTCCACCTACAGTGTCTCACCTCATGGTTTCACTGTAAGCCCTTCAGAGCAGATGCTCTCCTTGGGCTGTGCAGCGGTGGGGGAATAGACTTTAACTGTTGTGCTTTAGAAATGGATGGATTTAAGACCATTGCCCTTCTCCCAGTAGCCGCTGTCCCCGTGAGGCTGGCTGCAGCCGAGCAGACTAGTAGGGGTTTCCTGTAGCCTTGCAGGGCAGTTTGAGGTCTGCACCTTCATAACTGCTAGGTCTGCCCTGGCACGTTGGGAGGGAGACCTGATGGAGAGGCACAGCACCCGTTTTCCACGCTGTGGAACAGTCTCTTCCATGGCATGGTTTGCCCCGCCAAGCACAGCACTGTTTCAGTGCAGGTGGGGGTGATGCCCAGTGCAGGGGCACCTGCTGTATTGACAACGTGTCATCAAAGCATGATATAAAATTGGGGGGTTTTATTTTTAAATCAGTGCCCTCCTGAAGTGGTGCTGACACCTCTCTTTCCTACAGATTTGGGGGCTCAGGTCGCACCCCACTTGGTTCCAGCTTTTTAGGGACACTTTACCCTGCCCAAGATTTAACCTGCCAATCTGGTGGCTTCTTTAGGGAGGCCAAAAAAAACCAGGCTAAGGACAGAACTTCTCCTGCAGTCTTCACTGGAATGATTGTCATTAAAAAAATATACTTCCCTAAACCATCTCACAACTACTCACACAGGTAACCCTGCTTTCCTCAGTTCCTGTGGGAATTTAGAAAGATGGATAGAAATGCTTGCTGCCCTGCCTCATACACTGTCTGGGTCACCAGAGAGGTGCTGGATCAGAAGGAGAGGTTTTTGGGAAGCTGGAGGACTCCTTCCCACATTGTGGCACCTCTCGAGTCTTCAGCTCCCCCGCAGCAGCCAGGCTTCATCTCTATGCTGCAGCCTGCACCAAGTCCCTTCCCCATGGACTCACATCCCACCAGCCTGGCCGTGATGCAGGGAGAAGGCAAATACTAGTCTGGGATGCTCAGGTGTATGTACCTCCTGAGCCTGGGGCGGATTCACGGCAGTTATGGCCAATCTCATGTGCAATCTGAAGTCAGTTCTCTTTGAAAGCTGTTTTCTTCCTTCCTGAAGTGGTGGGGAAAATACTCACGTATGGAAACCTCAGAAGTCACTCCAGGTCTGCTCTCTTTCACTCTCAGTTAGCTCCAGAGCAAACTGCCCATCCCTGTCACCTGTTGAGTTTTTACAGGTACCAGGGCTATCTGCAGTCCCAGACAGGGCTGACCCTTGCTGGGGTAAGGCAAGAGTGGTGCCACCAGCCCACAGCGTGCTGGCCCTGTGCTAAGCATGGTACCACACTGGGTGTGGGTGACGCTGAGAGCCCATGGGGACCCTGCTACGTCTGTCTCGGGGACTTCTGCTTGCCACTGGCAGTCTCTGCCCGGAGACCAGAGGAAGCACGACCTGCTAGTGTCCCACAGGCCAGCCCTGGGTTTTCCTTCTCACTCAAGGCTGATCCAAAATGGTAGGAATAGACATGAGTCTCTGTGGACCTCCTTAATCTGGAGGCTTTCCTGAGCAAGGCCGGGGACAAACCACTTTCTCATGATGCTCTATCAACAGTAGCTCTCCAGAGGCTGTCTGCAGACCCACGCTTTCCTCTCCCATCTCTCAGACGCAGAGCAGCGAGGCAGGCAGGGGTATGGGGTGCCCCTGAGCACGTGCCGCTGACTCAGTGGCACGGACACGAGCAAGAGCTGCTGAGCCCTATCCGGGTGCACCAACCAGCGCACCGCCCAGCCTGGTCTCAGCCCAGCTCCGTCCTCCCTGGACAGAGCGGCAGAGCCCCGCCGGGCTATGCCCTCGTCCCCACACATGGTCCCACTCCAGCACTGGCAAGGCACACCGAGCTGTGGCTGGATTATACCGCTCCAGCCTGGGAGGTGCATGAATGAAGTCTTTGCAGACAGGTTCATCAATCTCCGTGGCTCACAGACCAAACAAGTCCATATCCCATCTTGAAGGAAGCAGGGCAATTTTCACGTTTGGTTTTGTGTTTTGTTGTTTTTTTTTTTATAATGATGAAATCCAGAAGAGCTCGTGGAAGTGAGACCTCCAGGCAAATCATGCTGAGCTGGTGCCTCATGCCCCAACCTCCCAGGGCAGAGCACAGGCTTACTAGCTGCGGGCTGCCCGGACCCCCAGCTTGCTGAGCGGCCATCAGGCCATGTAACAAGCTGGATCAGACTTTGCCGTGTCCACCACACTTCCACCAGCCTTTCCTGCACCACCAGTGACTGCCAGCCCAGGCTTACCCGCCTTCCTCATCTTCTTCAGCACCCAGGACACACTTTATTACATGCATTGAAGTAGCATTTCTGCTTGGGAGGGAAAAACTGCCTTGCATCATTCCTCAAACAGACAACAGCACCAAAAGAAAAGAAAAAAAAACCCCAAAACCCCAGCTCTATTGTGGGACTTACTGCAGACTTATTACATGGAAAAAAAAGACCAACTCTTCCAGGTCAGGCCAATTTTCTTCTGCCCACTCCAGAAAGTGGGTGATGGGTATCAAGATGAACCGAGAGTCTATCAGAGCAGGTAAAAATCCAACCTTTGCCTCTGCCACCAGGAAGCTCTTCCAAAATCTGAGCAGGAAGCAGTGGAAGGAGCCCTTTCCTCCCAGAAGAGACAGCCCTGATGGAAAGACGGCCCCGAGGAAAGGCAGGCTCGGCTTGGGACGATGCCTGCGGGCGGCTCAGATTTATTTGCAACAGGCAAGTTTTCCAAAACAAAAGCAGAAGAAGCTGTTTCAGTAGAATTCAAACCTTTTGCCAGAAAGGTATCATTTTGGTAACCTATTTAGAGGAAACCATTCAATTTGGAGTTTATATTCTATTGTGACTTGCTCACAATATGCTATGTAATATATATCATACACCCAATTTGCATGCTGAATTTTAATATAACAAAATGCTGAGAAAGTGTCACTTCAATTTTCCAGAACAGCCCTGAGGAATGTTTGCTTGACCAGAAATTTACATTTTTCATTCCTATTTGGAACAACAACAACAACGAGGTCAATATTTCCCATGAAACGGGACTCTGGGGTTCCGACCTGCTCTCCTAGACAGTCTGGGGAGAGCAACTTTAAAGGCAGAGCAAGCGAAATACTCTTGATGCTTTCTGTTCCCGGTGCCGTCCTGCACCGATGTCTTCAAAAGAAACAGCTCCTCGAAGTTGCAGGAAGAGCGAAAACCCTGAAACAGACCCGCCGTGCCCCAAAACCATTC
Source organism: Phaethon aethereus (assembly GCF_964289735.1). Taxonomy (NCBI): domain Eukaryota; kingdom Metazoa; phylum Chordata; class Aves; order Phaethontiformes; family Phaethontidae; genus Phaethon; species Phaethon aethereus. Next base: position 11,594,419 of record NC_138577.1, on the reverse strand, counting down.
CTCTTCAGAGAGCACTCCCTCTGGGCAAATGAACTTCAAATAATTCCTCCCTCTCTCCCCCTCCAAAGAAGCCCTAATGACACCTTGTCCGTGAACTTAATGTGTTTTAAACTATCTCCATGCCTGGCCACATACTTGGAATGTCCCCTAAGGACTGCTAAAAAGTCACAAGCAGGAAAAAAAAAAAAAAAAAGACAAAAGCTTCAGTCTGGGTCCCTGGGCTCCCACCCCTGTGGAGGGGAGGGTTTGCTGGTGCTCAGCGTTACCTTTCGCACTCCCGGGCAAGGCTCCTGCTAGATGGAGCTGGGCACAAAAGCAGCTCGGGGGCACCAGGCTGGGTTTGAACTTTTCACCATTTTTTTTTCCCCCTCCACAGTCCTGAGAGGGAATTTTTTCTTTTTTGGTTTGAAAAAAGCCCTTCAGGAAATGATTTAGGAGCAGAGAGCATGGTCAGCTAATGGGCTGCAGCTGAGGCAACGTGGGGCTACGCTCCTGTCCCTACAATGGCTTCCTGGCTTCATGAGCATGGGGTCTCTCCTCGTGCACGCACGCGTGATGCCTGGCACACCCCGGCTCCTTGGCCAGGCAGAGCCGGAAACCCTCCAGAAAATAATAAAAATCCCCAAACCCTCCGAACGGCAGCTCCCCTCCACGTGAGTTGTTGAGAAATAGGGACTAAAGAACTCGTGCCCTTCCCCTCTGGCACTTGCCATGTGTCCGTGTGTATGTTGCCTTGCCGTTGCTCAATGTGGTCCCAAGTGACCCTACAATAACAAACCAGCGATTGCTGTCCAAAATACAGCATGGTTCCTGCATCCCCAAGCTCTGGGCAGAGCTCTGGGTTGATATCAGGGAGACATTGTGGCTGGGAGCATTTACAACTTCCCCTCCGCGGGTTGCCCTCCCCCAGAAAAGCAAGCCAGGCTTCAAGCACGAGGAGTATGACAGCAGTCTCTGCCAAGTGCCATCTGTCTGGGGAGCGCAAAGACTTTCAGAGTCACAGACTGCCCTGCGTTCTCCCCCCGCACCCCCATCATCCATGCATTGAATTATTGTCTTCATCTCCCCGCTGATTTAGAGAGGCAAAGTGCATCTTGTAGCAGGGCAGAGGCGGCACAGCAGCCCAGAGTCCTGGTGGTGGAGGTCTCTTTTCTGTTTGCCTTTTGCAGGAAGAATAGTTGAGTGGTGCACTGGAGTGCATTTCCAGAGCCCCACTCTGTCCCTTAGTTGCAAAAATGGCTATGGCACAGCTGATGGGCAGAATGTGGGGGGAAGGCATGCTGCCACTGGGAGGGCAACAGGGTAGGAGACACCTGATCAAGTCTCCCACTGTGCTTCAGCCGATGGAGGCATCTGCTCCAGGGAAGACAACGTCTCCCTTGCGTCTTCGTGGTGGTGCTTGGACTCCAACACAGATATAGACACCTAAATGTGTATGAAAACCTGTTGTACCTTGCAGATTGCTCCTAAAAGTGCTTTTTTTTAAGCCTACATAAGAAAGGTTTATAGGTGAAGGAAAGCCTGTGCCATGACTGGCTATAGAATAAAACCTGGCATTTCCCACCTGCATCTCCTTGGCTATAGGTTTGCCTTGGGTGGAGAGGAGGGATGACTGCCCTTCGTCTTGGTAGCAGCCAAGCAGTGAAGAGCGTGTTCTCGAAGGCCAGTGCCACCACCACAGATAAAACCCCTGGGAGCAAGTGATCCATGGGGTACAGGAGAGCCTGGACAATGCAGAGACCCTCTTCCTTGGCCAGCACCCTGTAGTGCTCAGTGGTGTTACAGAGCAGCCTAAAACCTTCCTGCCAGCCCTGCCTCCTTGGGCTTCCTGTATTTACTGCAGACCCAGCCCTGTAGACAGATTTCTGCTTCATTCACAATTTTTCGGATTCCCAATTAAAAACTGCAAAATTCTCAAGATTAAAGCAGGCAACGATGCAAGCCCTAGGGTAATTTTACCATCCGCTAAAAAAAAAAAATCTAGAAAATATTCATGAGAAAAACTGAAAACAATTATTCTGGCCTTTAGAAAAGCCTTACCATTTCCTAGCTATCTTAACCCAGATGCTGCAGGAATCAAACTGATCTGCAGAGTGGGCCCAGGGCTGTCTCTGGAGCACGGGACCCTCCATCCCCTAAGCATGTGCTGTCTTCTGCCAGCAGGCAGTGAGGGCTATAGGGCGGAAGAGAGGAGGGCAAGGACATGTGCATTTTTGGGGGATGGATGATGTTTGAGCAAGAGTTTGGCTTCTTTTTCCTGTTTTATGCACCTCTAGAAGGCGGAGGCAGTGCATGGTGCCTCTGAGTTGGGGTCACTGCTAGATGGTGGCCGAGGATCAGGCTCTGGGGTGTGGAGACGGAGCGAGAGACCAGAGGGGAGCACCCACCGCGGGGCTGAGCTAGGGCCATGGGGGCTGTGACAACCCGGGGAGCTCACGCAGCACCTGCATGCCTGCCTTTCCTTTTCCACCTGCATTCTTCTCCGCCTTCCCTCGTCTCTTCCATCAAATTAAATTAACATTGTCCCCCCCTGGCTTGCCATGGAGATCTATTTAATTGCTTTGAATATGCCAGCAGGTAAGACTCCTTAAAGTTGCCCAGTTTGCTTCCCCCTGCCTCCACCCGGCCCCGTTCTAATTAGCAAAACATTGCTGTTAATGCATGAGACACCAGCAGCAGCTTGAGGGGCAGAGGCAGCCCTGGAGCCAGACATTACCCCCACTCATCTATCCCTCCTTTTTGGAGAAGCAAGCCAGGACTCAACGCGGAGGGGTGGGACTGCCACCCTGCCCCTCCCGCACACCCGCTGCCTCCCCACGCTCGGACCCTCAGCGGGTGCTCAGAGAGCTTCTCTGCAGCTGCACAGGCAGCAATGGGGAAAAAAAAAAAAGTAAGTTGGTTGTGGGTTTTTTTTAATTTTAAAATTATGCTTTTAAATTTTTTTCAAACTAAAAATACCCTCTCGTTTTAAAGTTTCCAAGCACGATGCCCTGAAGAAGCAAGAATGACAGATGCTGCCGAGTACAGATGTTTTGCTTTCCTTTTTTTAATTTTAATTAGTAATATTTTCCACACCAAAACTCACAGATGGCTATTCACGTCCCTGTGACTGGGTCAGGCCAGGACTGGAACAACCTGCTGGGGACATTGTCTAACCACCCTGCACAGTGGTTATATTTAGGCAGGATTTTTTCTCTGCCTTTTTAACCTATTAGTTGCCATTGCCTCGCTGGGCACAGCCAAACTGCCCTCACCCTCATCTCTGAGGCCTCCTGCTTCCTTTCACTACAGATCTTCTGGGCAGCCATCTCCCCACAGCCCTTCAGCAATCAAACACCTGAGCTGACGCTGTCCTATGGTTGTTCCCACAGCCCTACCCCACCCTCCCATGCACATCCACCCATGCTATGAGTTTTTTTTGAAGGCATTGTAATTTCAAACCAGCTTATTGCCTGTTACCCTTCAGGTGTCACGTGTGGAGTTGCGCTTCTCCAACACAACATCACAACGTACAGCTGGGCTAACAAGGGTGCAGAGTTGGGCTGTGGACAACACATACTGAGATGCTGCCACCAAGATGGCTGGGGACAGCACTGGGGGGGATTTACCACCTCTTCCCTGGGCTTCATGTGCCATGTCTGCCTTGCGGGGCAGTGGTGCCTCTTCCCTGCATGGCTCTTGCGTCCCAGTGGGACTCTTTGCTCCAGGAAGCCCTGCTGGAAAGCCACCTTCTTACAGTGAACATCTCAATTCCTGTTCTGCTGCCTCCTTGCACACCCACACGTGTGCGCTGACCCATGTGGAGGACTCGGTGCTCCCAGGGAGGGAAAAATACAAGAGCAACATCAACTGATTTCAAACTCTGTCCTGCTGGGAAGGTTCATGCTAGCAGCCTGGAGCAGTGATGAGTTTATGGAGAGCACAGCTCCCCACGTGAAACCTGGCTGTGGGGAACGGAGAGATGGCAGGAAGAGAGGGCAGACTCTGCAGCATGTACTTACGTATATTATACAGCAGGTGTTAGTCAGGAGTCCCTCTCGCTGCCCCATCAGCCTACAGGAAGAATATTAAAAAGGCTCCCTTAGCTTTTCAAAGCACTTCCTTTGCTCTGATCAAGGCATTGCTGCACAGGAACAAAATCGTGGAGCCGCAGACACCTCTGTGAAATGTTGGCTTGGTGAACTGTGGGGATGAAAACTGCAAAGTGAGAGGCAGGAGTTATTAGGAAGGATCAGAGAGCAAATCTGCCGGTGCTGTTGTGGTGCAGGATAGAGCCATGTACATCTCCACCTGGGGCACGAGGTGTGGCTCTGTTCCTCGTCTTTCAGTGAGATGAAGGTGGAAAAGGTTTAGAGGATACTGGCAAAGATGAGCAAAGGGCTGGTTTTCAGGTGGGGAGCAGCTATGTAGGCTAGGGCTCTTCTGAGGCAGAAGGGGTGGCTGGAGGGGAAGGAAGCAGCACGTGATTACCTGGGGATGGGAAGTGCATCTGAGCAGAGCACCCCATCTGCACTGCTTGTGGAGCCATGGGCAGGTCTCTGTGGTAAAACAAACCCAAAATCCCCAGGACCAGTCACCTCTGCTCTGGCAGCTCATGTGCACCTGGGGACTCCCCTTCTCCTGCATCTTTGATGGAGATGTTGAGGTCCATCAGCAATTGAGCGTAGCCCAGAGCACAGCATCAGAGGAGGAATGTTCAGAAGAGGGGAAAGGCTCACATGAGGCTGGGAAGAGAAAAAAGAAAAATTCAGCTTATGGAGATGCTGAATAGCACAGTCTGAAAGAGCCCAGAGGTCCTGCAGCTCAGGAATGATACATGTCTAGCGCATGCTAACGAACCAGCCCTAATTGCAGAGTTCTAAATCTCCCTCTCTAAGGTGTGACAAGCATTAGAAAACATCAAAGCACAGGACAGAAGACAACCCAGTTTCTTGGCTCTGGGCATGTACGTTAGCCCTTAATCCCCTCCCTAGGGCCACTTGCTGGTTAACAAAGCTCATCTGCCTCCTGAACCAGGCTGGCAAGAAGTCAAACCGAACAGAGCCATCAGCCACGGCACCATCAGAGCACACAGGTTTGGGCTGTACCTGCTGCCTGGGGAGCCTTGAGCTGCTGGGGCTGGAGTACAAGGGGAGATGTGATGTGCAGAAAGGAACACAACATGAAAGACATGCTGAAAAAATAACTAGCAGACAGACTGAGAAGTAGTGGTCATGACTGGTGTGGCATCGACAGGACCATACAGTCTCCCGGGTGGACATCCTGGGATATCTCCAGGGATATCTCAGGGACAGCCAACTTGGAGGAGAGCCTGCCAGGTGTCTGCAACTGGGTGAACCTACGCTAGCAGCAGCTCTGCTTAATGTCAGTAAATGGAGCTGAAATCCTTTGCCTTCCCCAGGCCACAGAGTTTCATGTAATAGAACCCAAGTGCTCCAAAGCCCAGCCAGGTTTATGTTGCGGGGATATGGCTGTCTGCCTTTTATTGTGTTTTGCTCTGCTATTCCATTATACTGCACAATAAAACGCCAGCTTCCTCCTCTCGTTAGCCATTTGCTTGTGCTTGAAGAGCACTGAGCGTTTTCACGTGCCTGTGAAGAGAGGTGTAATCAGCTCTTTGGGAGTCACTCACCTCCCTGCAGACTCCTGACACACCGCCTGCGTTGCAAGCATGGCCACAGCATGTGTGTGTGTGTGTCTGGCTCTGTGTACAGCTACAGCGGCATCGCATAAAAACTGCTCTGAAAGTACATTCCTCAGGCTGCAGGGTCAAGAAGACAAAAACTGGGAAAAGGGAAATTCATGATTATCTGGGTAACTTTAACTTATCCTCTTTATACATCTATCTCCTGGATTAAGTGAGGTACGGGGACCTATAAAAAACAGTAAATTTGAGTGCCATTAAAGACACCACCATAATGCATAGGTGGGAAGGGGCAGAAATAAGGTACTTGGGCAACAGCAAATCTGGTGTTTGGTTTTTTTTTTTTTTTCACTTTGCTGCCTTAGATACAGCTTTTCCCTTAAAGATTTTGGTTTTTGGTTGGCTGATTTTCGCTTTTAGCATTTTTATGATGCTTCTTAAATAAAAATGAAGTCATATTATGGGTGCAGCAGTCCAGCATCTTTTCCCTTGGGTTGCGGGAGGAAAGCAGGGCGAGCATGGGCTTTGGGCATCAGATAGCAAATCCAGGGAGGGTCTGTACAGAGAAGGGTTGTGCTAGGGGAGAGGTAGAGCATCCATTTCTCCTTTGCTTTCCTAGAGGTATGTGTGTGTAGAGAGAAGAGAACCATCTCGGTGCAGGAGGTGACAGGGAGAGGCAGCAGGAGCTACCATCACCCTACCCAAGAGCAGGTAGGGCTTGGCCTCTTGCTACACAGACTCCAGTTTGGAGGATGAAACAGGCCCGTGGACTTGCAAATGTCTCCTGCCACCTCAGCACACGGGCCAGCAGTCTGTGGCCCCCAGTGCAGACCACAGCTACCCCAGTAGGTGCACCCTGAAGGTCTGCAAAACCTCCCAGCTTCCAAGTGACCTGTCTCCAGCAAGGACCGACAGTTCCCTCTGCTGGGAGGATGGTGGAGAAATGCCTCTGAGCTCCTTTCCCCAGCTGAGGAGGACACAAAAATCAGATGTCCCATTCCTGGAGCATCCTCCCCACAAGCACATCCAGAAACGTCCTTCCCCAGCCGTTACTTCCCTCTCTCCTTGCTGTCCTGCTAGCTGTACAGATGGAAAGACAATGCACAGTTTCTGCCATTTAATCAGTTTACTTGGTGGTGTTCATTTTTCTTAAGCCCTCCCCTGTGGTGGACATGGGCTATTTCCAGGAAATTTCAGCTTGGTTTTTTTCAGTTTCCAGAGTAGAATCTTTGCTTTCCTAGTTGCAGAGAAAAGCTGGGCAATGTATTCCTAAAACAGCAAAGAGCAAAGGCTTCCCATTTTTTAGATCTTGCAAATCTTTTTTAAGGTGATTTGCAGAATCTGATAACTAAAGGGTTTTAAAAGTTGGATGATATTAACCACTAAACAGAGCATCTGGCAGCTCCTCTCCTTCATTTCTGGTTCTCAACAGGTAATTCTTCATTAGTCTGAGGTATGTGGTTATGTTTCTGAGTCAGACAAAATAACCTTTTCTGAGTCTTGTCAGCCTGAAATCCCATTAATTTTATCTGGAGTGATTGGTAAGAACATAAGAGATGGTTCTCTTTCCTTGACCCAATAAACAAGGGACCAAATTAAGAGCAGTGGAAGGAGGAAGAGGAAGAAAGGGTGTGCTGAGGAAGCAGAGGCTTTGTGTCTTCCAGGAGAGACAGCCGCAGGGTTGGGAAGAGGAGAGTGTCTTAAGACATGCTCAAAAACGAGCTCAGGAACCAGCAGAGACATTAACACTTCACCAGCCTAAAGCAACCCCTGTCCCACCTTGCCCTGCCTGACTTGGGGTGCAGAAACCCTGCAGCTGAATAAGGTTGTTGCTTCAAGACTGTGACTTGAGTCCATTATGAAGGTTGCAATGAGCAGCCTGTAGCTCTGCTGGGTCTGTGTGGCTCATGGAAACGCAAAGGGATGCACCCGGGGAAAAAACAAGAGATGCACACAGCTGTATCCAGCAGAGAACAAGCTATTATCCTCCTGAAAGTGGATTTGGTGTGGATAGATTTACAAAAGTCTTAGCCTCCTGCTCATTAGCAGTCAAAGAAGCAAACAGAAAGTTGTGCCTTATTAGGAGAGGAATGGAGAAGACGGCTGTGGGATTGCAGGGACCGCAGCGAAGCCGCATCTCAGATTCGGCACGTGGCCTCGACCTCTGTCTCAGACAAGACACAGAGCTGGAAACAGCAGCGGGAAAGGTGACAGGACTGATCAGAGGCACAGAACAGCTCTGGACACAAAGTGACTAAATGGGTTAGGATTCTGCAGCTCTGAAAAAAAAACTCAATGGAGATGTCGGGAAAAACCTGACAGGTTAAAAGAATGCAGCAAATTAAGTATTTCTCCTTGCTGTTGCTTACAATGCAAAGCAAAGAAATGTCCAGGGAATTGACCAAGCAATGGGCTTAAAATGAACACAAAAGGGTGCTTCTGTTTCCCCAATATGTATTTAAATTGTGGAGGTTGTTGCCAGTAGATCTTGTAGATGACAAGAGTTTTGACTGTTTCCAAAAGATACTAAGCAACAGGAATGAAGAAAAAAGTCCCACCAAGATCTATTAAGGGCAAAGATACCGTCTTGAGAGGTGTGGGAGCAGAGAGGGTATGGGCATATGTACCTCGTTTCTTGTGCTTCTCTCCAAAATTTTCGCTAGTGGGAAGTGGCAAAGGGCAGATTTGGGAGGAGAAGGCTGGTTCTGACCCTCACTGCCCATCCTTGTGGTCTTTGGTAGAAACTTGGGCTGGGCTGGGGACAGGTCAGGAGCAGAGGCAGAGATAAGCACCATTTAGACTCCAGTGATTAAAAGACTGGCAGGCAGCAGAAGACAGTCCAGCTTCATCCCACCGGCATTTCAGTTAGGCTCCTTAGTGAGATGCACCATTGCTTTCAACCCTCTCTGTAGCCAGTAGAGGTGGAGGCACTGTCACAGGGTGGATGATAAGGATGACTGTACTGAGGCTCACCAGAAGTCCCTGACAGCAGCCAGAAGTGTCTACCTCAAACAAATACAGTATGACAAGCGTGTAGTTGTGCTTCCCCAGCATATCCTCCCTGCTGCCAGCAATCTGCTGCTCTGGGACTTCCGTAGCAGTGAGCAGTTCTCCGTTCACTAACTCCATCACTAATTCTGTGACTGCAGAAGACTGCAGTGCCATTAGCCAGTGACAGGCAGATGCCCAGCTGCCTGGTAAATCTCTGCATGCTGTGAATCTCAGCTGATTTATTCCAGCTGAAGATCTGACTGGGCATGGAGTCAGGAGCAACGCGTTGTCTCATCTCCCATCACCCCATGTGAGCATCAAGTACCATGCACTTCCCAGAGGGGTGGCACCTCCCTGTCTAGTCCAGGCTACCACTGCAATTTCAGCCCACACATCCCATGGTGCTGAAGGCATGGGTCAGTGCCCAGGAAGGCTCACATAACAGCACAAGAACCATACCACAAGCCCAAGGTCATGAAAGCTCTTCTAGCTTTGGTATTTGCTGAAAAATATCAGCCTGGGAGTTCAGGAGAAAGCTCCGGCATGCCAGGCAGGCAGGGAATAGGCGGCCCTTGGCCGGAGCTTTCTGACTATGAAGCATCAACACTTTGCAGCCTGAGGGACAAAAGGCCAAGTCTACACAAAGTACCCATGTCACAGACAGCAGGCGACCCCCTTTTCCACGGTCCCCAGCCCACATACATAAGAGCATTTGGGCTAAACACCTTGGACTCTTCATCAAAGACAGCATTTGCATCTAGTTACATTCAACCTGTTTAGAGCATGTCCATCCTGCAAAATAAAGAGCACAGAGATCCAAGCCAAAACAAACCCCAAACAGCAAGATCACGTCACATAGTAGAGGACTTTGACAGCCTACTGTCTCAGGTCAGGTGCAGCTGGGTCTTGATAACCCAAGCACACAAATCCTGGCTTTTAGCAGGCTCGCTTTGCTTGGATGGTGCCCAGGCATAAGGAGCTTCACACTCTGTTGCCTCAGCCTATACTGAGCTCAACATCCAGGTTGGAATTTGCAATGCAGGTCTGTCAGTCCAGATGTGGTCTTAAATTAGATCAGCTGAAAGAGAAAGGAAGACAGAAGGAGATGTGGTCCCCCAGGTCACTGGGGGGAAGAGGCTCATTTACCCTGCCCACCCCGGAGACCACAGCAATGGGCAGGCTGCTGCCTGCTAGCACCCAGGAACACACGAGCAGACCCAACAGCAAGCGATACTGCTAGCTGGAGGGAAAGTGAGACCTGTATTTCCCCTTCCCTGGCCACATTCCCTTCAGTGTCATCAGACTCTCTCCCTGAGATGGCCCATGATTGGAGCCAGGAAAGCAGAGAGCACCCTGAGGTACCTGTGTTGGTACCAGGCAATGCCTGCTCTGTGAAAGGCGATTATTAGGTTGTTCTCAGCTGTGACGACAGCCTCGCCTCTCTGCTCTCACTTCTGCCTTTCCCACATTTCCAAGAGATAATGATCTCATCTCCTCACTGTTAAAGATCGCTCCTTCTCTGCCTTTCTCCACCCTGTCCCCCTCCTCTGTTCATTATGGGATAGAAATGTTATCGACCAAGAATCACTAGATGTCAAAAAACCTTATCACAGAATCCAGCTGCCAACATAGCCTAAACGTGCTTAGGAAATGCCAGTAAATTACAGAGAGAGAGAAAGTGAGTGAGGGAGGAAACATTAGGATGAGCAGTGAACTGCAATTAACTGCTCCACATTTGGAAGAAGCAGGAAATGTATGGAGGAAAGCAGAGCTAAGGGGTCATTGATCTCAGTAATTGAGGGGAAACTGAAAAATTGATGGTTTAATGGGGTTCAGCTGAGAGGAAAGTGTGCTTTGTGGGCCATACTGGGGCAGGGAGACCACTGCTGTTGGACACAAGGCTTAGGACCCATCCTAGTTAGGTCACAGCACTAGAAGTTACCCCCAGCCTTCCTTGGAAACATCTTGTCTGTGCTGTTCAGCTGGACACCTCTCTGGAGAGGGCTTCTTGCCTCATGGCCATGTCTAGACTATGTTCTTGCATTGGCATAGACCTGTGACCTTCTTTCCAAACCTTTCCAGCCTTCTTTCCAAACTGACTGGATACGAGGTCTTGGGGGTCGGCTTGTCAGCAAGGCAGATTGGGATCAGTCATCTCTAAGGGCATGTCCAAGAATGACCTGGCGAGGGGTCAGGCCAAGCCTGCTCGGACTGAGTTTGACTCCATTTATCCTGTAGTTCCTTCAAACAACACCATGGGGAAGATACTCCCCAATCAACCCCGGCACACAGCCTTCCCCCACTGCCCTTAGATTCACTGGGTTGCTGTTTAACAGCCGTGGGGGTAGGATGTGAATAACTTCATAAGGGCCTCCAAACACACTTGAGGGTTGCCCATGCAGCTCCTACTGCCTATCCCAAGAGCACAACAAGGGTTCAGCTCTGCAAAGCTCTGGCACAGCCAGACCACGGGTGGAAGCCAGCAGCTCACAGGTCCTCCCTTGTTACATCATGGTGCTCAAGGGATCCTGCCATGCTATGTCCTGTTATGGTAAGATGTGATTGCTCTCACCTCAGGTGGCCAGGAGATTGGATGGTCCCATGCAGTAGTGGCCAGTAGTGAGTCCTGCTAGGAGAAGGGGCTCTTCTCTCTTTGAATGCAAATCTCTTCATGGACATTGGTTATCATAACCTTCTCCAAGCTGCCTGAAAGCCAGGAATTCATGTCAGATTTGCATGATCTGGGATCACAAATGTATCTTATGGAGTAATCTAGTCTCTCCCTCTCTCCCTCCCTCCAAGGCAGGACCAAGCATATCTGGAGAAGTCCTGAAATTTCAAATTCTGTCTTTCCCACCACCATTGCCTGATTGTTCTCCATACACTTGTCTTCAAATATTTTGACCCACAGGAGCAGACCTTATAATGGCAATGCAAACTACCTCCAGACAAAGGTCTGGAGGCTATTCTACAGACCCATCCGGCCTCTCTCCCTCCATCTCCATCACCCCTTGTTCCATACAGTTATGTCTCTGTAAATCACGTTTCCAGTCCCAGGTCCATTTCCATCCCCCAACCTCCCAATGCATGCTCCACCTCCCCTAGTCCCTGCTTTTCACCCTATCTCTGCTTTTCATCTCACACCCCATATCCTCCTGATTTTCCATCCTGCACACACCCTCCCCATGCTGTGAAAGATGCTGCAGAGAATGGAACAGAGCTGGAATGGAGAATGTGAAACACTGCACAAACACGTTGCCATGACCTGGCTGCTCCATGGGAACAGTCCAACCTTGGCTCTTATCCCATGGCAGAGACAAATGTTTTAAGGCTGTTTGTAGCCCTGAGGAAGAAACACTGACTACTGCACTTCCCAAGGACAGCCACAGGTCCTCTGCTGTGTCTTCCTTGTCATGCTGTAGACATCAGCTCCCTGTTAGAGAGCCATAGCCCTGACGTCCTGCAAGCATGGGTACCACTTAATCCATTAGGAAGACGTGCAGGTCAGACTGCTCATCACCTGCTAGATTAAATAATCACTTGCAAAATTCACAGGCCCCTTGGAGATGTCAGTGCCTACTAGTACACGATCATTGCTTGTCACTGCAGCTCTGCTCAGCTCATGCTTCACACAGCTGATGCAGGCACCAAGAGGCACTGACCTGTGTTCCTCCATATGCTCTCTGCCCTGCCTGCAGCTGCTGCCACAGCCGGGAGCTGCACGGCTCGGAGATGCTATGCCTCCAACTGTCCTCAGGGCTTTTCATGGCTGCAAAAGCACAGTCAGGTCCAGGATTCCCTTTAAAACCTGCAGAATCTAGGTAAGGCTAGGACAGGTCAATAATTTTCCCTAAATGGACTAGAGGATGAGTGGAAGATTGTTCTTTTTCCACAGGGTCATTTCCCCACTCTTTACAATGCGACATTGCCATTTAAGATATAGCGGATCACATTTATTTGGCCAGTGAGTGCATCCAAGAAAGATGCTCAGGATTTGGAAAAAGATGCTCACCCTTCTCCAGGAGATGATGACATTTCAGTCTTTCTAATTAGGTTTGTGTCCCAGGCCAGCAGAATCTGGAAGATACAAATCTCATTTTCCCCTCCTTTGTATTAAATTGAATTTAATGTTTGTGTAAGATAAAGAGCTTACATGCAGGGCTGCATGTCTTGGTTCTAGCTCCCCATGGACACTGCTTAGGGCAGCATCATCCTCTCCTCCCTGGGCCCTGGTCCTTGGGCTCTTGGCTGCAGCTGCTGATAGCCCAGCTATGGCATGCTCCCAGTGCTCCCTCTGGCTGGGGAATCAGGGAGAGACTTAGCCTTCTCAAGGAGTTTCAGGCAATTACCCCCAGCAGAGGAAAGGAAAAGCATGATAAGCACCGTAGAAGCTTGTCCTAGTCAGGGTGCCTAGCTAGGCAAAATGGCCCTTGTGGCTGTGACACCTGTGCTGCTGTGTTGGGTTGGAGAGTAGTGACAGAAGAAAAGCTGAAACTGTAGAAATCAAAATCAACCTCTCCTGAGACAGATTCTGTCTGCAAGCAACCTGAAATAAGGCAAGTATCTAGACACCAGCTACCACTACGAAGTTCTCAGTCTGGACAGAGCGTCGTGTCCCACCATGAGTGAAGTTGAACCTTCAAAAACAACCACAATGACACTGTTTTCACAAGATTTCCAATCATTCACTGCAAAAAATGACTTGACTGCACATGGCTCTGCTCCTCACTGATGGCCAAGGCCATCACCATCCAGACATTGTTTGCTGACATCAAGGTCCTGCAAGCTTGTGCTGTTTTTCTCTCTGTTTTTCTCTCTTCTGGGCACAGCTGGAGCTATAGACCTGCCCTTCCTTCTTCCTTATGTATCTGTGAATGTAACAGGGCTACTGGTGAGCCTGAAGCATATTTGCTACAGAGCTGCAAAACAACAGTGGGAAAATCCTTTGTGGCAGCACTCCAGCTGTGGAAGTTAGCGCTGCTCCTGTGGAGACCTGCCCTTGCCCTGTGCTTGGTGTGCTGCACTGAATGTGGGAGCTTGCAAGTGTAGAGAGTCTGGTCCTGTCTTTTGGCCACGAGGAGAAGAAATACGCAACGCCTCAAATCTGGGCAGCTTCATCGATTCCTTCCCTGTACCCTGGGTACTAATGCCTGCGAACCTGCCTGCACCCAGCGGGGCAGCAGCTGGGGCCCTTGCGTTAGCATAGCCCTGCAGAAAGGACAGCCTGTCTTCCCAGCCACGCAGATTTTGTCTTGCCTTGTGCTACCACAGAGAGGCTCTCTGATCGCAACAGCCTTCAAACCCCATGAAGCACCTGGTGTGTGACAGCTGAGCTTGAAACCCAGCTGCTGCTCGGAAACTCCTCTGACCCTCTGGGGTGTCCAATGCTGCCTTATCTCCTCGCTCCCTCTGCTCCTGCTGCGACGGTGGAAGGAGCAGGTCATGGACCTCTGGGAACTGGTCATCCTCTCCCCCTGCTCTCGCCGAGCAGCCTTCCCTGAACTGTGCAGTTGCCGAGGTGCCACTGTTAATCTGGCTGTGCCTGTCGTGTGACAAACTCACATAGCCCTCAAGGGACTCGAAAGTCAAGATGATTTCAGAGGGAAAGTAGAAGCTTCCATGTGCAGTTTTCTCATTCTTTCCCATCTGCTCCGCTGCAGCAATGGGAGGTTGGAAGGAGAAGGAACACACGATGTGGCTGAAATACATCAAACCCAGAAGCTTCATTAACCATGCTCAAGAGTTATTATTCAGACCTTCTTGGTGCTCCAAGGCTGCTTTTAGTTGGCTGAAAGCTTTTAAGTGCTGAGCCACTGGATATGGGCCAAATTGTGTGACTGTGATGCTGTCCATGACCTCCTTCAGGCTCCCTGGACTTTTTACCTCTGAGGTGTTCCAGCTGACCTGTAAAATCAATACACTGGGACTGTATATTTAACTGAGTGCTTGTCTTGGGCCAAGGCCTCCAAGATGTAGATCACTGCTAGGTACTTCTAGAAAAAGACAGCTGGGAAACAAGAATGAAAAGGGTGTAAACATTGGCACAAGAAGGGAATAAGCTCATGCATAGTCCCTCTTCTTGATCCAGGAACAATCACACACTAACAATGCATAGCTTGGAAGATCCAATGGACTGCAGACCTTTTCACATTTCACACCTCTCACAGTCATCCTGATGTTTGGGCAGTCTCCTGAGAGTGGGACACCCAACATCTGTCTCTCTTCTGATTCGCCCATATTCTAAGCAGGTAAAGGTACACATGAGACAGGGTCTTCAGCTGGTGTCCATTGCCATTTCTATTCTGGTGGCTGTCCTGCCTTGGACAAACCATTCAGTATTCATCAATATCTGTCCTTCCTCCAAAGCTCTCTGAACTTGACTAATATAGTGCTTGTTTGGCCAGCAGGAGCCTGCTACTCAAATCTCTGACTGGAGCAAAAAAGGGTGTATATTTTTCATTTGAAAACCTGTAGTGACAGGGGTGGATAGGGGAGAAGACAGGTTTTCCCATCTTTTATCCCTAGGATCTGCGAGGTCTTCAAAGCCCACTTGCTCTCTAAACTCATAAAGCTGCTATGATCCCAGCTTAGCACAAGCTGAGATTGCTGTAGCCATGAGTCCTGCTAGCAAGCAGCTGGGGAACAAAACAGATAGCATCTCTGCAAAGACAGCTTAAGGCAGTACAAGGGTAGTGTCTACATGCACCTAGCCCTCTGAAAAACAAGGGACAGTGCTTGCTCCAAGACTCCATCTCCTTATGAGTGTCCAGACTTACAGTCTGCCTTGAGACAAAAGGTAACAAGGAATAATAACCCTGTAAGTCACATAAAAGTGAGTCGGGCAGCTCAGCATGGCCCCATGTGCCTTTGCTGAAGACATTCTGGAGGCCGAACTATTTCAGAAGCCAGCCTGTGGGTTTGTGCCTTCACCCTGGTCCTTCCCCAATGGAGAAAATCTCATTTCCCACCACTAATTGATCCACAAAGCCACTCAGCTCACTGAAATTACAGAGAATAAAGGGGTTTGATTTTTTTTTATTGGCCATCTATTAGCATTTTTAATTTGCTACATGAGGTAAGTTTCAAAAGGTGCCAGAGAGCAGTTTAAGAAATTAGCTGTTCTTAGCATTTTCTCTTCTTTCTGCCTGACTTGAGACCTCAAAGCCTTAATTAAACTAGGGAGTGCCTCCAATGCAAGACACTGCAGACAACACACGGCAAGGCAAGGTGGAGCCCTCCACAGAGCATCAAGCTCAACTGGGACCTCTGATGAGTATGACAGAGTGGAAGGGGGATGGTCATTTCAATCCTCCTCAGGTGTAGGAGGCACATGGGCTGTGAAGTGGGACCAGCAGTCCAGGAGCTGCTGCAGGAAGCAGTGCTGGATCCAGGACTGGGTGAGAGGTACAGGTAGGCAAGTATCACACCCTTGATGGGAGACTGTTGGGGTGTCTCTCCTACTCCCTGACACCAGGAAATAGAGAGATCCACTTACTGGAGGAATTTTCCTACTTAACACTCATTACTGGGAAACCTTTCTCCTCCTCCTGACCCTCTACCATATCCCTTGCTGTCAAACAGCAACATCACTAGACACTTTGGGTTGCCTGGAGGAACGAGAGGGTTTTCCACAGCTTTTCAAGCCAATCGGGTACATAATGTGGGAGGCAAGCTTACTGTAGGTTTGGTCACTTAAGACCAAGACCTAGGTTAAAGCAAAAGCAGATACCAACTTGCAATGATGAATAAGTTACCAAAAAAAGAGGGCCAACTATCAATATTGTACATAATGCCTAGGTTCCTCTTTGGCTGCTTCCTTTCTCATTCTGGTAGGTCAAGTGGGACGCTTTCTTCACAGACTCAGAATAGATTTTCTTTGTCTCAGCTAGCCAATGGCTTCCTGTCCCCACTGGCCAGCCAAGCTGGGCATTCAAACTCAGAGAGCTGGGAAGAGACCACACTGCTGTCTCCACATGTCCCAGCTGCAGCCTTGCTCTTATCCTCTGCCACGGGATTAAAGAGAGCAAGCACATCTCCACCTGCTCACCATGGGCCTCAGCCCAGCTACTGCCTGTACCAAGGCAGGAAAAGAGTAGGAGCCTGTAGGAGTGAATGGCATGTCCTCCTTCCAGCAGTGGGGAAGTGGCCAAGGGAGAAGCTCCAGGGAGCTGTAGCCCAGCTACAGAGCATAGCAACAGCTTTGCTTGGTGCTTGTCTTAGGATTTATGTTAGAGAATAAAAATGTATTTTGGAAGAAGGTTGAGCATGGAAGTAAATGTTGGCTAAGCCAGGGACAGAAAAGGGACCACCTGCCTTCTGCAGTATGAAGCAGCCATGCACAGATGGAAGCCTATCCTTTGAAGAGAGAGTGGTCACAATGACCTTGCAGAAATGGAAAATTTGGGTCAGTTTGCTCCACATTACTCCACCTGTTGAAATCCAAGGACAGAGTGTGGCTGGAGCTGCTCATGGTGTGGATTTACAGGCTCTGGATGGAAGCTGTCCCCAGCTGTCTCTTTGGCAATTGCAGTCTCAGCCAGTAATGTGAGCTCGGTCAGGGCCACCCAAGGCCATCACCCTCTGGGACTGGCATTTTTAGCTGTAGTTGAAACAGCATCTTTAGATTGTCTGCAAGTGAAAGCCTCCGGGGTTAAGCCCTTACAGTTTGCATCCTGACCCAGTTCTTGCCCTTCAACTGTTACCATAGTGGAGGGACTTGAACCAGTAGAAAGGACATCCTTACCCCTTTCTCTTGCTATTTGCCTGGCAGTGCTCAGCAATGACCACTGCAGATGAGACTGACATTCCTTGCTGGACCACACTGGGCTCTCCATCAACAAAGTGACCTGAATCTTTTGGAGTAATTGGTACATCTTCCAGTGGGGGACAAATGTTGTGCCTCCAGACGTCACAGCTCAAAACTATCCCCAGCTGGAGACTCCCCTTCTGTTTTGCTTCATGCCAGGCTTTCACTCAGCTTTTCTCCTGCACCCTTGAATAACTGCACAGAGCTGCCACTCTTACATCAGGTCTGCACAGGAACAGCCCTATATCTTGCCATCAAAGAGGGGTCAATGACTTCTGTCTGGCTCCATGCTAGCAGCATGCAAGGGCTGGAGCAGGAGAGATCCCCCCTGGAGTATGTCCTTGCTGTGCATACAGAAACAGGTAGAGATGGCTCTGCAGAGGCTGTGATGGGTGCTGTCATTAGGCATGAGGCAGCTTGCGCAGTGAGCAGGAGCTTCTGCATAACCCGCAGACCCCAGGAGCCGTGCTGCTTGTAGCTGGGTACCATCTGTTCCTGCCTTCCGCACCGACTGTTCATCCCTCTCACATCCATAGGGCTCTTGTTAACACAGCTCTCCACCGATCGAACCCTGCCGTCGTGCTGGGCTCCGTTTTCCTCTTCCTCCTCCTCCTCTGAGGAGTCTTCTGGGGGTTACTCCACCCCAGCTTTAATTAACACTGGGGAGAAAGTGAAAACAGCTCTTAGTTGATCGTGACAGGGGAGGAGACATAATAAACCCCAGGAGAGGAAGACTGGCTGCAGAAATTAGGGTAGTAAAATCAGAAACCTCTGAAGCAAGGCTGGGCTCGGGCTGTGCAGCCAGTTAGTATTCAGCTGGAACGCCACGTTGTTACAGACAATGCATTAACATCAAAGTCGCTGGGTCAGC
The DNA here is from genome assembly GCF_964289735.1 of Phaethon aethereus. Lineage (NCBI taxonomy): Eukaryota > Metazoa > Chordata > Aves > Phaethontiformes > Phaethontidae > Phaethon > Phaethon aethereus. Next base: position 11,576,107 of record NC_138577.1, on the reverse strand, counting down.
GGTTTTAGTTAAATGATATATTTGGTATTATATTTTTATTGTGTGTTTTTTACACCATGTTTTTATTTTTATGTTTTCATGTTTGAGTTTTTGCAAGAATTTAGTGCTGCTGAAAAGCACTCTATTGACAGCCCTGGAGATTGAAGATCTTCGTCTATATCCAGAGAAGGCAGCATGTTAGCAGCTGGCACCACTCTGGCTCTCTGCCTCAACCCTACTCACGGGGATCACCTTTAGAGATGAGGGAGCAGTGCTGTTGGCACCGCCAGCAGAGAAGGACAAGAAGGTGTTTTTGTGGGGCCCCAACCTGGGCTAAAACACTCTGAAGCCCAGTTTGCCAAAAGCCTTTATGCTCCTATGCCCTACTGTGCCAGAGGGAGTCAGGCACATCACACTGGTATTTCAGGGTGGTGGGTGTCATGGATGCTTTTGACCCGCAAGCCAAAGGCCTCCTCTAAGAAAAGGTTCAGGAAATCCCATCTGCTGCAGAGAAGTGGAGACTTCAGTCAGTCCCCCTCCTGTAGGACCAAGATGTGCACAAGAAAAAGCTGAGATCAAGCTTGGTTGGGTGTTGGGTCAGTGGCAGAGTGAAGTTCCCCATCTCCTCTGGCACTGGTCAAGGGCACAGGGTGACATGGCTCACTGGTGCTGCCCAGTGGCTCTCCTCCCTCCCTTCTCTCCTCCCCAACATATTGCTTTCCCTGCGCTCATAAAAAGCTGAATTGACAGGTGAGGAGAGGATTAACCTTTGCCACACGTGTAGACTGCTGCGTACAAATATTTCTCTCCAAAGCATCGAGTAATAAATGAGTCTTCATCTTTGTCAAACACCTTGGAGTCCATTTGCCATGTCTCCCCAAAGGCAGCCCAGGGGGGCAAGGCAGTGTGTGAAATACGGGAGAACTATAAATCTCTCCAGCACTGTATGGGCATTTTACAGCTTGCAGTTTTCACTGAGAAGTGGCTGTAAATAATGGAGGGGGAAATCTGCCACCTGTCTCCAGGGGAGGATTTATTTGGGTGTAAGTGCTATAGATCTTCATATGTATGCTGCTGTTGTAAATAAGCAAATTCTAAGCAGTGACCAGGGTCTGTCGCTCTCTCTCCCCCCCATACTCTTTTGCTCTCTGTGGTTTCACCCTCCGTTTCCCTGCTGTTACAGACTACAGCTCGCTCCTGAGGTGGGCATATGCCTGGGGAGTCACTTGAGGAGGAAGGAAGTGGGTTGCTGTGATTGAGTATACATTTTGCTTTCATATTCAACCCATGCAAAGGATTCGAGGGGAAATGAAGCTGATAGTTAGGATTCAGAACCCACTGCTATGTACTCTTCAAATGCTCCTTTGAGTTCTTGGTTGAGGATTTTAATGATGCTGTTATTCCTGTGCAGAAGGGTATGGTTTGCTCTGGTCTTTGCTATGTTACAGTACGGCTGGCCCCTGTTTGAAGTCACTGCACTCAGGGAGCTGCTGACCGTATCTGGAGGGAAGTTAACTCTTTGAAGGCCTCCTCAGGCATTGAAGCTGCCAGTCCATGGAGCATGCTGGGGACACCCCTGGGATGCGGCATGCACCCTGGCCACCATAGCCAAAAGCCTTTGCAGAGGGCTGCCACTGTCAGGACATCCCAGGCTGGCTAAGAGTTAAGTTGTTATCCCTCAGGCATGGGACCAAGTTGCAAGGCAAGTCCAGGCATGTGCAGCTTCACTTGTGGGGACGGTGAAGGACCTGAAGAGGTCGCTGTTGATGGACATAGCAAAGCAACCCTCACAGGGACCCCAGGGCACAGTACTTTGTTTCCACCAGCGATCTACAGTCCAGCCGGTGGTTGTCCCCTGCAACCGAGACCCAAGCAGAAGGTGACCCATTTCTTAGGCTATGTTTGGGAGCAGAGAAGCAGATATTGGTCATACCTAGCCACGGACTGCAAAAGGCTGCCCTCAGGCTGTGCACACTGCATTGGAGGAAGAGCGCGTGGCCCGTGGGTTTTGACATTAGGAGGCAGTGTTGCAAGAACCCCACTCCCCTGAAGCTACCAGTCACCGTCAACCCAGAAGCATCTTCCTTCCATGCCTGGCTCCACACGTTCCTCCAGAGACTCCCTAAGCTCCTCTCAAACTCCAGAAGAGGAAATGCAGATGTACAGTCAGACCCTCCCAAACATTCAGAAGCCCATCTGATCCATTTGCGGCTCTTGGCAAGCCAGAAACAAACCAGAAATCGTAACAGTAACAAAAATAGTCACCCCACTGATGTGGGGTGAGAGCAGATACCCATCCCCATCAGCTTGACAGTGCACACATGTGCAGTAAAAAGGCAGACCCAATGGAGACCCAATCTCTGCGGTGCAATATTAAGCACTGCCCTTCCCTTGCCCTTCAATATCTTTATAAATTCTGTCCTCCCTTCCTGCCCGCACAGCGTCTTACAGAAATCAGAGGAGAAACAAAGAGCTGAGGACAACAAGACCTGGCATCCCACAACAAAGGGCTCTGTGATTTCTTCAGAAGATCCCCATAGCATGATTAGCATCATCATCTCTCCTTCCTTCATGTCCCCAGAGGAAGATAAAATTGTTACAAAATGCCAGAGAATGAACCTTGATGCATACTGAAAAGACATTCACCTGCAAACAGGGTTGGAGTGGTCCCAAACAGGGACTGGTGGGTGACCGCTCTTAATTAGCATTTTCAGAAGCTGTGGCAAGAAGAAGGAATATCAGGGGCCAGATCCATGAGGGGATTACAAGGAAACAGGGCTGGCATTAATGAGGAAGGACAAGTGGTACAGTCTGAGGTGTGGGCACACATCCCGCTCCCGGGCACACATCCTACTCCCCTCTGCTCCCACAGGCTCAAAGCAGAAGTGGTCTCAAGGTGGTGAACATCGGTGGTGGGACACAGCCCTGCCCAAGTGCCACCCTCTGAGCTCCCACACCATGGGTTGCTCTAACCATGAGTTTGGGTGAGGAGCTGTGGCTTCACCCTGTGCTTCATTAGAGGCAAGGAGCTCCTAGTTATCTTTGACTGGGTCATATTTCCTTTCCCATGTCTCCATGAACCAGAAAACACCTTCCGAGGGCGACAACAGAATTGCTATTGCTAATTTTCTTGCATGTCTCCCTGCTTTTTTTTAAACAGCAACTCTCAAGAATGTGTTAAAGGAGGTTGGTTTTATGAAATGCTGTTGCTGAACTGAAATTTGCAGTCAGTTTGTGGGCAGCTTGGACTCTGCCTTGCCCCTTCCCAGTGACTTCTCATATTGATGTTGCCTATAGTGACTTCTTGTCCTCTGTATAAGCATCCCTGAGTGACTGGAGCAAAAACACTCAATTAGAGAGGGGTTCCTCTATGGGTCCCCTGAAATCACAGTGGTTTAAATTGCTGCCCAGCAACCAGGAGCTAAATTACAGTGCTTCAGCACTCCTGGCAATTGTTGTTTCTCCATTCACATGCCAGGAACTAATGGGTCCAAACAAAGATAACTTCACTGATTGGAGTAAGAGACACGTAGGAGAGCCATGGAATACCTTAGTAACAGATTCCAGCCCTCTCACCACAAGGAGTGGCTGTTGAACCCCACTTACATCATGCTCAAAGTCTATTATAGGTGAATTTGGACAGGTCCCTCTCTGGCCCCAAAGGGGCAGGCAGTTTAACAGGGTTTGGCCATGTCATGTGGTGAGGAGATACAGCTTTAGCACTAGTTTAGGAGGTCCATCTGAGGCTCGTCTATGAGGGAGATCTTCCTGGTGGAACCAAGTACACTCAGCATCTCAAAGCTGCCTGTCAGTGCATCAGCTTGCCAGTCAATACTGCTCCTGTCCAGTCTCCATGACCTCAAATTCATCTTCTGTGTATGTCTGGGGCTTATAAATTCATCATATATGTCTTTTACTGCTTGTGGGCTGGGACTTCCTTGTGCCATGATGGTCACCCAGTGTGAGTAGTTATGGGAAACATTTGGACAAAGACAAAAATAGCAAGCGAAGAACTGCAGCTGTGTGAAGAACAACCAAATAACTTAAGACCTAGATTTGGCAAACTGATAAACCAGGTGTGAGAAAGGTCTGCAAGATTGTAAGGTGGAAGGAAGGAATGGAGAGTAGTCATTTTTTTTCTATTCCTTACAATGGAAGAATTAGGAGTCAACGAAGGAAAATCATAGGTGGCAGATTGGAAATAAAGTAGATCTTTTAAAACAATAAGTCATTTGCCTAAGGAACTCCTTGCACAGAATTACAGGCTTGCTAAAGCTGGCAGTGACCTCTGGAGGTCATCTTGTCCAGCCCCTCTACCCAAGCAGGACCACCTAGAGCAGGCTGCCCAAGCCTCTGTCCAGATGTTTTTTGAATATCTCAAAGAATGGGGACTCCGGTCTGGGCAACCTGCTGCAGTGCTTTGTCACCTACACAGTAAAAAAGTGTTTCCTGATATTTGGAGGTAACCTCTTGTGTTTCAGTTTGTGTCCATTGCCTCAGTTCCTGTCACCGGGCATCACTGAGAAGAGCCTGGCTCCATCTTCTTTATAATCTCTCTGCAGGTATTTATATATATTAATGAGATCTCCTTTCAGTCTTCTCTTCTAGAGACTGAGCTGTCCCAGCTCTCTCAGCCTTTCCTCATAAGAAATGCTGTAGTCCCTTCATCATCCTGTGGTCCTTCATGGGACTCTCCAGCACGTCGATGTCTCTCTCATACAGGGGAGCCCGGAACTGGACACAGCACTCCATGTGTGGCTTCACCAGTGCTAAGTAGAGGGGAAGGATCGGCTCCCTTGACCTGCTGGCAGGTCTTTGCCTAATGCAGCCCAGGACACCGCTGGCTTTCTTTGTGGCAAGGGCACATTGCTGGCTTGTGGCCAACTGGGTGTTGACAAGGAGCCCAAGGCCTTTTCTTCCAAGCTGCTTTCCAGCTGGGTGACTCCCAGCGTATATTGGTGCATGGGATTGTTATCCACAAACTGCATGACATCGTTGATATGAAACATTTACTTAAGTCCAAGAATAAATTATATGAAAGGTGTGTGTGGGTGGATTTATTGTGCTTGTTAGCTACAATGATGCCAGTATTGGTTTGGGATGTCTGGGAGAGTTGTCTTCTCCTTGTTATCTTCCTTAGACTTTGCTGTTGGCCATGGTGTGAGATGTGAGGGACATCTCCACCTCTGCATGCAGAAGTCAGCTTGTGCTCAGAGCTGAGCTGGGACACATCTTAGTGGGAACTAGCAAATAAAAACATGGGCTAGGGCAGGACAAGAGATCTGCTGCTGGTTTGGGACATAGAATCAATATCACAGAATCGTTAAGGTTGGAAAAGACCTTTAAGATCATTGAGTCCAGTTGTTAACCCAGCCCTGCCAAGTCCGCCATTAAAGCACATCCCTAAGCACCACACCTACACATTTTTTAAACACCTTCAGGCATGGTGACTCCACCACCTCCCTGGGCAGCCTGTTCCAATGCCTGACAACTCTCTCGGTGAAGAAATTTTTCCTAATATCCAATCTAAACTTCCTCTGGTGCAACTTGAGTCCATTTCCTCTCGTCCTATCACTAGTTACTTGGGAGAAGAGACCAACACCCTCGTCGCCACAACCCCCTTTCAGGTAGTTGCAGAGAGCAGTAAGGTCTCCCCTCAGCTTCCTCTTCTCCAGACTGAACACCCCCAGTTCCCTCAGCTGCTCCTCATAAGACTTGTGCTCCAGACCCCTCACCAGCTTTGTTGCCCTTCTCTGGACACGCTCCAGCACCTCAACGTCCTTCTTGTAGTGAGGGGCCCAAAACTGAACACAGGATTCGAGGTGCAGCCCCACCAGTGCCGAGTACAGGGGCACAATCACTTCCCTACTCCTGCTGGCCACACTAGTGCTGATACAGGCCAGGATGCTGTTGGCCTTCTTGGCCACCTGGGCACACTGCTGGCTCATGTTCAGCCGGCTGTCAACCAGCACCCCCAGGTCCTTTTCTGCCGGGCAGCTCTCCAGCCACTCTTACCCCAAGCCTGTGGGCATGAACCAGACATGTCAAGACACTGGTGAGGAGGAATTTGGTACAGAAACTCAACTCAATCCTTTCCACCATCAAGTAACCCCTAGTGGGACACTTTTCCTGCCTAAGCCTGGGTGACCCCTCTGCAACCCAGCGGGCACTGCCACCAAGGTGCCTGGTCTCCATGCCCACTTTGAGCCCACAAGTTGGTGACATTTCAGTATGCCCTTGTGTCTCAGTTTCCCCCATCTGGACAGGACATTCCAGGCTGTCACAGCACTGATAGGGAGGTGAGCACTGGCTTTTCAGCTTCTGTTTTCAACTCTTTTATTCTTAAAATATCTTGAAAAGTGCTCTAATAAATTTTTCCAGCAGCAGTTTATTTCCTTTTGCTCACAAAGCCATATTTATCTACAAAAAAGAAGTCAAACCTCCCAAATGCTTGAAACACAAGAACGTGGGGCTGGCAGGGACTTCCAGACTTGCCAAATCCAATCCTTGCTGTTGCAGCAACAGATCACAACGCCCATTTGGAGCTGGAGCCCACTCTCTCTTAAAAGCTATTTGGATTTCTGCCCCTGTGGCTCCTGCTGGGTGGCTGCTCCAAACCCAATTGCTGTAATGGTTCGAAGCCCTCGACTAATTTCGAGCCCAGTTTATTCATGGCCAGTTTATATCCATTTGTTCTCATGCCAGCACTGTCCTTTGGCTGAAATAGCTCTCCTCCCTCCATGGTGCTTACTCCCTAGATGTATTTATAGAAAACCATCCCCAGCCTTTGTTAATATACCACAATTATTTTTTTTTGCCTGCCATTCTGCAGAGGATACCATCTCCCGACCTCTCCCCACTTTAACTCCTCTGGTCCGCATGCCATTGCAGGCTCACCTTCAGCTTCCTCTCACCCTGGGTGGAAAGGAGCATGGAGTCTGCAAAAGATTGTGTTTTCCCTGGGAAATGGGACTTTGGTGTGGGTCCTAAGAGAAATCCCATCCCTTTCCTGGGCCTTTTCCCCTCCTGGTGTATTCCTAGAAGGAACAACAGTGTCTCAGTGAGCATCTCTTATAAAGCCTTACACTAAAAGAGCTTCAAGATTAACAGCAGCTTCTGGCAACAGCAACAGTGTGAGAAGTAATGGAAGGGGAAACTGCAAATTATTTGAAAATATGTAAATCCACTCATTAAGTAATTCACATGAATTGTCACACATGAAGGTTGAAAAAGAACTTGGCTGTGTATATCCTTTCTCCCTCAAAGCCACACTGTATCAGCAGTTGCCATTCTTTTTCATCCTCCGATTTCTCTCTTTCTGCTCTCCATGTTTCAACCTCCCCTTTCTACTGCATCACCTGACACTAGGATCTCCAGAGTGCTCATATCATCAGGCACTATCATCTTCCCCTCATTTCCCTCCCTTTTGTTCTGCAGCCTCCCTTAAATTGTTACACTCCTTGGTGGACCCTGTCGCAGGATCACCCGGAAATGGGATTCCCATAGCATGTGGGCTTTTCTATATTAGCAAGGAAAAGACAAAGACTCCATGTCCTGAGGGTTATTTCTGCAGCACCCTGCCCTCACTGGGTGAGGTGTCCGATAATTGTGCCTGGACAAACTTCATTTCTGGCTGTAACTGACGGGAAGGCTCCCATCGTCTGCAGCTAAGGCTCACCCTGCATCCCACCTTGCCGTGTTCCCAGCATCGCCAGGACTATGTTCTAAAGGAGGGGCAGGGCACTAGCAAGAGCTGCACACTTTCCTCGAGAAAAACAATTCCTCCAGTGAGATGAGGATGCAGGTCCTGAATCCCAACTTATCAGAGAGGAGCTCAGGGAAACTTCAAAGCAAAACAAAAGACCAGGAAATATTGATTTTGGAAGCAAAGAGTTTAAGCAGAATAGGGGTATGAGAAGCCACTGAGCTCGCATTTCTGGGTGATGGACATTTGAAAGGAATTCCCCTCAGGCACTCCACACAAATGGTTTATACCTATCTTCAAGTCACTAAGGTTCAGCCCAGTGCTGGACCACTCAGAAGAAGACACACTTGGTTTAATCCATATGTTCATTTTCCCTCTCTCCTGCTTCAGTCAGGAGTTTCCCAAATTTCACATCATTAGGGCATGGGGACCTCCCCTCTAATAAGGCCATTCTTTCTACCTCGATCCTTTACCCCTGACGGTTGCCTACCAGTAGCATATCCATGCAATCCCGACATAGATGATAGGATTCTGGCAGAACAGGAGCCTAGCCTAGAACTATTTTCCCATTCTGTGAACATTTTTAAGATTAAAAAAAAAAAAAAAAAGAGAGAAAAGAAGAAAAAAGAAAACAAAATGTCTATTCCAGATTGGACTAGAACAAGAATAATAATCCTTCAAGACTGGTTTGGCACAATCAAAGTATTTCACTCCTGTCATTGCCGACTGCTCTGCTCTTGCCTCAAACATTTCTGTTACCCTGGGGCTGCATTTCTAAGTGAGCACTGAAAGAAGTCAGAGATCCTTAGTTTTACAATTCCAAAAGGTATTGGGAACAATTACTTTTAGAGTTGGGAAATCCATCAATCCCAACCACTTCCCAAGGCAAGTTTTGGTTTTGAGAAATCAGAATTTATTGACTTTTTGGATGAGGGAAAAAATCACAAGATTTCCCAAACATCTCCAAGCCGATCCCCTTGAGCCAGAGAATTTCACAGTGCTGTTTCCTTGTCTTCTGGCAGTGAAAGGCAACCACAGGTAATGAAATGGACAAGCAAAATAAGAGATAGTTCTAGGATCAGGTATCCCTTGGCTGGGCCGCTCCAAACAGACCAGATTTGTTTCCTTATGAAGCCCTGTATAGCTGGCCTACTCCTCTGCTGGCAGCTGGCTCTGACAATATGTTATTTTCATACTGCGATCACCAAGGCATTGATAACCTCGTGGGGAATTGAGATAGATCTCTGTTTAGTAGAACCTCCTTCATTCTTAGCAGGTATTTTGCCATCTGCCCTTTTACCTGTCAGTTGTGATGGCAAAGCCTGAAGTGAAGAGACTCAGTCACTTTTCTTTTTCCTTTTTTTTTGGTGCCGTTTATAATTTTTACTGAGAAAAGCAAGACACGCTCCATAAATCAGCCTGCAAGTTAGAGAGTCACACTGCGGAGTATACCATGGGATGAAGCACCAGCTGCTCTTTGCAGACGATAAAGCTGTAAATATAAGGCTGGTTTAAGGAGGCAGCCTGTAGGTTGTGACGCTGTGTGCCTTTGCACCCCCCATGAGTTTTTCACAAGAGGTTCTCCAAACTATTTGAACAGCCCCATCGGGATGTGCTGCCAGGTCCGTGCCAGCTGCATCCACAGGGTCAGTCACCTGCATGGGTGCGCAGGGGCTGGAAACACGCTCAGACCTTCCCGAAGGTCACAGCAGTCAAATATCGTGCCTGGATTCATTCAATATGCAGCACAGAACAGGAACGGACTCTGCTCCTCTTTTGTAGGACCTTGAGTTGTTTGATGTAAGGCCGCATGCAAATCACTGCCCAAGGATGTGTTTGTCATATAATTAATATTAGCTCCCACCCTGGAGCACACTTCTGTCAACGCGGAATAAATATTCCACATCAGGAGGAGGGCTGGCGAGATCAGGACTCGAAGCGCTTGGATAGCTCTGTGCTAGCCGTCAAGGATTGCTGCCCTGGTGCTTCAAGGCAACCAGTGAGCTAGAAGATTGCTGTTTTTATTTTCCAAGAGTTTTTGGTTATGTTTTTGTTTTTTAATTATTTAGCCCAATTTTGCCTTGGGAGTGGCCTCTCTTTTCCCCGGGGTGATTGAAAGTGTGTCGTCCAGAGATTTCCAGCACAGTTATGGACATGAAGGGGAACAGAGAGGCTCAGAGCAACTCTGGCTCTGTACCCAAACACGAGCGCCGCAGTCTGGTGTTACAGCAAGAGGCAGATTTTTTTTTTTTTTTTGCACGGAGGGGAGATAAATAGTTTATTCATTGGAAAATGTATGTGAGGATAGGGTGTAATGAACTTTCAAATTAAACTTGGCAAGTGTTTCCAGGCTAAAGAGGGGATGTTTAATCACATTTTCTTGCAGAGGAGGCTGAATGTTGGGTTTCAGCAAAATTTCTAAATGAAATGTCCCCATTTTTTTCAGTGATGCGTGTGTTTCTCAGCCTGACGATGTGCCGAAGGGGCTTAGCAAGGGATCTCAATAACTAGTTGAAACACTCTGGCAGAGTCTTCACTCACAGTTTCTGGGCTTTAGTACTTTCTGATCAGGAGAAATGCTGAATGAGACAAAGACCAGCAAGATTTGGCTCTGCCTAGCACACCTCCACCCGCACAACACTGGGCACCGTCCCCAGCCTGAACCCAGAGCCTTGGGCTTTAAAGCCAAAGGGACCCATGGTGGCCCTGCAGGGATGAGACAGGCTGCAGATACGTGCAGGCTGCTGCACTGGGAGCTGGGGCTGGGTGCAGGAAGGATTTACTTCATAGGGATGGTGGCTCCAGCCAGAGTGGTGACTTCCCTGTCCCCAGCTTCTCCCCCTTCCAAGACTTTGGTTGTAATTGCATTGCGAGGCTCCCAGGAGCTAGTGTGTTCTGATGACACTACACACAGAATGTTTTGCTGGTGCTGAAACAGAGGCTGCCAAGGTAGCACAGACAAGAAAGGTTTCATTTTAAAAAAATTCCCAAGCAAAAAACTAAAACAAAACACCCCCCCCCAAAAAAAAGATTATGCAAATGCTTCAGAGAAGATGAAAAATTAAGCGTTCAAAACTAGCAAATAATTCAGTCTTCTCAGTCTTTTTTTTCTCTTCTTTTGCCTGCATGGGATCTGAAATTACATTTTACCACCTGCCTTGCTGAATTGTCCTTGTACCTTGCCTGCCAAGTTTCACTCCCTCAGGGGACACCAGCTCCCCGGGCTGAGGCACACCACACTCCCCTTGTCCAGTTTCCCCAGGGGCAGGCATCTGCTCAAGCTCTGCCCTGTGCTGATGCGCACAAGGGGCTGCTGTGCCTCTCCTCTCCATCTTGGAGCACGCAGACTGGTTTCAACCCACTCGACAGGACAGAGGGCACGTGAAGCCTCTGGGGTATTGTAGTGGGCAGCAGGAGAGGAAATCCTGTTAATGTTCCTGTTGACAGAAAGGCCCCGTGGTGTGGTGCTGCTGCTCACACCTTACTAGACAAAGGAGAATCCACGCAGCTGTAGCTCCAAGCTCCACTGCCTCCAGCCCAATGCAAATACCAGGAGAGTCACCCCACCAAAAGGCAGGACCTCTGGCTCTATGTGTACCACATACCACACTGAGCTTGCAAAGGCTGGGGAGAAGGAAGTTCAACTGCAAACTCCCATTTTGCAGAAGGGAGATGGAGTCTCAGCTGTAAGTAAAATGCCAAGCCGTGGTGTGCACAGTTCACAGCACCCTGACTCCCCCTTTTCTCGCCCTGGGCTATACAGGCACTTTTAACATAAGCACTTCTGTCATGGGGTGGCTTTCAGAGTGGACTGTCAGCGCCAGCAGGTAGGAGAAAGCAGATGTTTTGCTTTTGGATGAGGTTTTTAGCCCCCGCATTTGCAGCTGAACAGCCGCTTCTGGCTCAGCTCTTACCTCTGGCTGCACCACCCTGAGTTACCGCAGCTCAGCTCACACACGGTGCCTCGGCGAGTCAAAGCAACCTGCTCTGGGGGGTCAGCCTGACAAAATGCACACGAGAGAGCAGCTAGCAGCAGGAACAAGAAGACAACACCCCAGGATCCTCAGCCAAAATGTTGACCCACATCTGTCCCTTACTTGTACTTTTGGCCATGGAAAAGGGAGCTTAAATGAGATGACCTTCAGCATCTCTTGGTGCTCCCTCATTGCCTTCAGGCTGCTGGCATGAAACTCTGTTCCTTGCCATTAACATCATGTTCCAGTCTTGCCACAGCTCATTCTGCTGAGCTTTGTCTCCTTGCACTCATTTGCCTTCACTCGTTTCACAAGAGTCCTGGGGGATGCCAGGGATCTCCCCCAGCTCAGCAGCCTCCCGACAACACGGGAAGCCCACCTTGGGTTCCCCCTCTTCAGCCTCTGCCCCTGCAATAAGCTTCTTTTGCACAGCAACTGCTGTATTTAGCTCCAGAAAGGCTTGTCTAAAAGATCTGCCACAAATAAAACACCCATTGTACCACGGCTCTCTTGCACAAAGCAGAGGGGAAAGGAAATTTACGCTGAGGATTAGGGAGGTGTGCTCTCGAGAGCTGGTTTTGGCTATCAAACCCTCTCCACGGGAAAGCGTCAGAGGACTCGCTGCTTAAGTGATTTAAGGGCAGGCTAGACAAATCACAGTGGTTGTTCATGGCAAATGGTGGAAATGATGGGAAAGCATCCCCTTTTTCTGAAGCCACATGACAACCCCAGTCAGGGAACTGACAGAAAGCAAGCTGCCTGTATAGGTAGGTACGTTTTGAAATAGGGAAATATTCACATGCACCTATATTTAAGCCAGATCAGCTCCAGTTCATCATTTGGCCTCATAACCAGCTGTGCAAGTGTGGCTGGGAAGATGGTGCAGAGGGGAGAAAGAGCTGCTGGAGGCAGAGGAGATGGTGAGAGATGTGTTCACCCTTATGGCTGATAAGAGAAGTGTTCATGGACTGCAGTCTGACCTACTCAGCGTACCTCTCAGGGACTTTTGTACTATTTGGTACTTTGTTTTCTTAAAGCTGCTAACAACTGGAGTCTTGTGAAAAATCTCAGCCTCTTTGTTTTATTTATAGCCCTTGTGATTTCATGGCTGAACTTGAAGATACAAACCCCGCTGACTGAAAGGCCAGCAGACGAATCAATAGATCCAACACCTGCTCAAAGCCTCTTCATTTTGGGAGCTTTATCTCATCGTTTCCAAATGCACGGGACAGATTTACCAAAGGGCAGAGAGGAGCGAGGTGGTGAGCAATGCCAAGGAGGGGTGGAGCAGGGGCTGCTGTGGGGCTGCATCGGTGCTGACACAGAGATGCCAGTGCTGCTGCGTCCAGACCGGTGCAACAGCAATTAACACCCAGCAGAGTTGCCAGCCTCTAACGAACCTGCACCGGGGTTACAGCATGGACCTTTGCCTGCTGCTGGCCATGTCCCAGGCATTGTGTGAGGTGCTGTGTTCCTCCCACCTGCTGCAGGTCTTGCTATTTCCTCAACAAAGATGAGTTTGAGGGAAGAACAAGAAGGGGAAAGAAGGAAAGCTGGAGAAGTCTCTCCTCATTGCAACTTGCTTTGATCATGAGCAAAAAGCCAACCCTTTAAATGCATCCTTGGTATCATACTTGTGTCTACCTGAGTGGTAGATGCTCAGTTTGTCTCCATTAAACGCTTCATTGGCTTTGCCATTTTACAGTGGTTTTCAGTCTTCTCTGCTGGTGTTCATGGGAAACCAGACTTCTGAAAGTGTGTGTGAAAACCCAGCAACCAACCAGCCATGCTAGTAAGCAGGCAAAAGTTTACAGCTTGCAAGGTCTTCAGGTACAGTGAGCTTCTGTATTTGTTTTACGTCAGCCCACGCAGTCCCTCAAAAAGCATCACAGAGCCCTGCTTCAGAGGCAGACCCTTGACAGAGGGGATGATGCAGTGGCTGGGGGATAAATTAAATGAAACACTAAAGGACATGCATGCTGGAGGCAGGTTTAGCTGCAGGGTGCCTCAGGGATGGAGCATGCCTTGTACACAGCACGTCCCAGGGATCACGCGGGGCTCATTCTGGAGCTGGAGGCTGCATCCTTGCGGGAGGTGCACCACAGGGCTAACCAGCTTTGTGCCACAGCAAGCTCGGGCAGGTCTCCTGCTTCCAGCTTCCCAGCTGACCCTCCCGCACACTGCACTGGAGTTTCTTTCACGCTCCTGAATATATACAGACATGCCCCAAGTTGCTCACATTGCTAGATAACCTAGCTAGCATCACTCTGCAGTAGCATGCAGTAGTAGAAGCGAAGCAGCAGCGATAGCAGCTCAGAGTTTTCCAGCAGGGGGTCTGGGCTGTGTTCCTGCTGCAGAGTGCAGAAGAAATATGTTCTGCTACTGCAACATCTCCCCAAGCGGTAAATGTTATATGGCCACCAGTCTGCTGATTTCTGGCCCACAGACAGATCCAGCACCCTCCCACAGGGACTGGAGCGGCTGCGTTAACTCACACAGCATGGCCGGTGGGATGGCTGCCCGGCCCAGCCGGCTCCTGCGGAAAGCTCAGTGGCACTGATACAGAGCAGACTCCTCGTTGCGGTACACACACATAACGGCAGCAACACACAACGGCGCTGTCTGCCAGGCTGCCCATTCCCTTCGCAGCCTAGATGCAAATCTTCAGTCTTGTCCTCCCAAGCTGGGGAAGGGGAAACGTTGCACTGGCTTCGGCTGCGGTGATTAACAGGAAAGAAACCCCAGTGCGATGAATGAGAGGGATGGGAATGTTACAGGAGGCTTTGCCATGTAATTAAAACCAGAGCAGCAAAGATCAGAAATTGCAGTGCTGCCTCCTGGTTTCAGCTGCTTCTGGTCTCCTCCATCTCACAGCTTTAATTTTAACTAGCCTCCCATCCCCATCACTCGCTCCTCAGCTCTGCAAATCACTGCTGGTTTCTCTCCTTTCTGGCTGTACCTTGGGTCGTTTCCACCCTTGATTACTTTCAGCCAAATCCCTGCAGAACCTGCGAGTGTACATGTTTTCAAACCCCAACAGTGTGCACTGCAAGCCAGGGCTGCAGAGAAGTGGAAGGAGGTAGGACATTGCTAGCCTGGGTGTTGGTGCCTTGGGGACCAAGCAAAGCTCTGCAAGGCAGGTCTTCTTGCATCGTGCATGGTGGAGGACAGGAGGAAACACTGGGGAAGGACATCCCAGAGTGGATGGGCTTTCTCCAGGGTCCTCCTGCAGCTGGTGCCCAAGCTCCACACTGCCACTGATGCCCTTAGCCTCTTACCAAAGCTATGTCTTGGACTAGCATCACACTGTGCCCATCAAACCAACTCCACAGGTGAAGTTAGTGGATAGAAATGAAGAGTTTATCCCAGCCAGGGAGATGCAAAAAGCCCCTGGCAAGGCAGGGAATTAACTCACATCCCCCCTGTGGCCCTTCCCTCATGGAAACAGCTACTGAGGACACTGGTGGGATTTGTAGCATCTACAAATGGTTTCTTCTTGAGGATACTTCTTGTCCTCTTCCATTGGGTGCAGTGTTGTACCCTGTGGAAAGGACATGTTTCTGCCATCTCTCCCCAGAGGCTCTCAGTCTCATCCTGGATCTCAGAGGAAGTACCGGATTTCACCCTATGCAGACAGCTTTCCTCAAAATATTTGCCATTGTAAGCTCCTTGGGGAACCAGCATAGGTAAGCCCACGCTGCTTCATACCACTTTGCCAGCTCTGCTCCCAGGTTAGCATAGAACCATAGAATGGTTTGGGTTGGAAGGGACCTTCAAGATCATCTAGTTCCAACTCCCCTGCCATGAGCAGGGATACCTTCCACTAGACCAGGTTGCTCAAAGCCCCATCCAACCTGGCCTCAAACACTTCCAGGGAAGGGGCATCCACAACTTCTCTGGGCAACTTGTTCCAGTGCTTCACCACTCTCATAGTGAAGAATTTATTCCTTATATCTAACCTAAATTTACCCTCTTTCAGTTTAAATCCATTACCCCTTGTCCTGTTGCTACATGCCCTTGTAAAAAGTCTCTCTCCAGCTTCCTTGCAGGCCCCCTTCTAGGTACAGGAAGGCTGCTATAAGGTCTCCCTGGAGCCTTCTCTCCCCTAGGCTGAACAGCCCCGACTCTCTCAGTCTGCCTTCACAGGACATGAGCAGCAATCACTGAGTCACTTTGCCAGAATGTTCCTGGGAAGCAAATACAAAAGGCAAAGAAACAATTCATTAGAAATTCAAGCCCCTGGGAAGGGTTGTTTGGGTTTTTTTCATTGCAGAATCCACACACTTCTGTGATTTTCAGCTTATTATGCAATGCTCCACAGATATAAAAATACAAATACTTCTTTACATACAGGGATCAGAAGAACTCAAGACTATCAGAACAACTTTATTAAGTCAGATCAAAGCCTGGATATCTCAGCATCCTCATAAAACTGCATGTGTAGGGAAGGCATAATATCATGGCAAGCAGGTATGATGCTCCCCTTCTGCATTCTTCCCAGGCTACAAATATTAGAGACTTACAGGCTTGATTCTCAGTGGATCTCTCTTTCATGAACTCATTCAATCTCCGCTTGGACCCAGGTAAACTTTTAGCAGCCACAGCATCCTCTGGCAAGGAGTTCCCCAGCTAAATGAGGACCTGTCACCTCTTATTTGTTTTCAATCTGTTCTGTGCCAGCTTTGTCTAATGCCCTGCAGCTGTTGAGTTGTAAGAGATCTGCAGACAGAGCCCAGGTCCCAAGGTTTTTTCTTATAGCCTCCTACAAGGTTTGTCATTTCTGCTCTGTACAGAGCCTAGCACATTAGGGACCTCAGGCCATTCCCATAATACAACCACCAAAGCAAAATGCTCTGCCTTTGTTCCTGTTCACTGCAATAGACCCCATCTCTGCTGCTCATTGTTTTAAGACTCTTTTCTATTAATAGCAGAAACAGACATGCCATTTCAATAATTCTATTCAAATTAATGCCTTTCATTATACTCCAAACACAACATCAAAGGCTTAGATTGCACTCTGGCCCTTTGTGAGACAGAAAGAGTTCTGGTATAAAGATTTCCATCAGAATAGATGTTTGATGGGAGAAAGCTTTTTTGTCCATCAGGAAAGATAAGTTTCTTAATGGGATTAGAGGCTTTGGTTCTTGTGGATGAGTGGCTGCAGCAGCCTAGGAGGTCCTTTCCAATGGCGAATTTTGTCCCACAGTTTACTGTGATGGAAACACTTCATTGTTGAGCATATTTTATTTTTACTCTGTTCTCTTCTGTGAGAGAAAGGTCTCCTTTCCTGGGACTGCCAGGTCCTGGTGTTGACTGGCATGAGAGAGGGATCATGCTGTGACTTGGAGAGAGCTGAGACTGCACATCTGTGGTGGCCACAAGAAGATAAGCTGCAGAGACCACTCTGTCTGCAAGGATCACTTTGCAGGCTTTGCCAGCCACCCTTATCCACTTCCAGATGCAGCCAGTGAAGAAAAAGTGTCAAGACCAAGCACAGTGGAGGGCATCTTCCCTGGGGTGCAGCAGGGCCAGGTCAGAGGGCTATATTTGTCCCCTGACTCTGTCCATGACTCTTTGCCTTCCAACAAGCAAAGCACTGCGGGATTTGGAATCATTGACGTGGTCCCTCCACCCCTTGGATTAGGCATGTAAAGGGAGAGGTGATTTGGTAGCCCTGTGTGTGTTTCTTCCTGAGGCACCTGCAGCTGGGGAGCCATCCACGTCAGGGTTGGCTCTGGGAGCATCCAAGCATGTGGTTGGTCCTACAGAGAGTGCAAAATGTGGACAATGAGCTCCTTGGAGCATGGTTGGGGGCTGGATCTTGCCCCTTTGCAGCACCACACTGCAGTTTCTCTTGCCCTCCCAAACCCCATGCTCCAGACGTGCCCATCACCCACCCAGGCCCTCACACCTACCTCCCTGCAGTCTCTAAAACAAGCTGGATGTGCTCCATCCCAGCCAGGACTGATCTCTGGGAATGCTGACACCTCCCTGGGCTTATGCTTCTCTGTGTACATGTTTTTATTATGCAAATTAGCACTAAATGTCTTTGTACATAAAGGAAGAAACTACATCTCAGTTCATGCAGGGAATAGTCTACTATTTCTGGTATGTAGTAAATTCTGATTTTCCTACTTTTCTGTTTTTTCTTCATCAGGAACCTTTGATTGGGTTACTCTTCCCCTTTTGGCCTATAAAGGTTCTTAATGAAGCCCTATTATTGAACTAAACAGAAACATTTACTCCTTAAAGGACTTCATTATGCAATTGTAACTAAGCAGAACCTGCTGAAATGCCTCTCTGTATGTTCCTAGTTAAAAAGTCCAGTCTGTGCTTGAAACAGCAAAGGGACCACACGATCACCCAATCTGGACAGTGGTAACCTGGAGGGCAGAGCTTCACCTGGTTATCATCACTGAGAGATGTCCTCTCACCTCATGTAGCCCAGTTCCACCCCAATTTGGATCCACGTGTGGCTGCTTATGGTATCTCAGTATGTGAGCAGGGCTGGAAAAGAAACCACCACTTCCTTCATTGTTCGTTTCAGTGGTTAATCAGTCTCACAGGGAAAAAACAGTGCTTTCCTTCTGAACTGAATTATGCCTGCCTGAATTGAATTCTAGCTGCTAGTTCTGGCTGGTACCATCCTTCACAAGATTAAAGAAAATATATTTATTCCTTGTGAAGGTGTTCACACAATTTATTTGCCCCACTGATTCATGTTTTTTTTGATCAGCTACCTTGGGTGAATCGCCTTCATGTAGCAAAACTTTGTGTTCCCAGTCCTTCAGTCTTGCTGTTCCAAAGCCTTTTGAAATGTGTGCAGTGAGAGAAAAGCCAGGGTCCAGCCTCAGCCTGGGACCACTCTGGGAACTCCACTCACAGCCCTGGGTTTCAGCCTGCAGCCTCCTGCAGCTCTGCCATCAACCAGTGGACTTTACAGGAAAATTTATGATTTATTTTCCATTTTTCAGCTAGGGAATTATGCAACACCTTCACTAAAGCAGAGCTCACTAAAAAGGCTATTGAAATAATAGAAAGCTTGCCCTAGTTTACATGGCCTTAAATGTGTTCTTTACTGGTGGATCCTGAAGAAGCTGGCTTTTTTCTCTTTTTCTTAATTTGAAAGGAAGATGTTTCATGTCTGGTTTCTGGTCCATTTATTTTCATTTTTCTCCAGAAGTCTTCCAATGGATCACCAAGAAACATTCAAGCAAACACTAAGTGAAGTCTTTTAAAGAACAGATATTGTCCCTGACACCTAAATGGCAGATTATTTGCTACGCCATTAACTCATACTGTGGCATGTGAGAAAGGCTTTGTATCTATTCTCACAGAGGTAATGCAACAGTTTGTAGCCCTGGGAATCCAGTTAGAGAATCCAACACAACAAATAGCAGCAAGGAGAGCAAGGAACCACCCCACTAACTTCTGCATCAGTCAAATATGTGTGTGTGCCAGAACTCACCCCCAGTCTTGACTTTAAGACGAGTAAGGGACACCCCATAAAGCCCCACTCAGTTATCCCCTCAGTTTTTGCACTCTTTTCTAGTGTGACTGCAATTCTGCTTCCTACCACTGGATTTTTATCTGTCTTTTTCCAATAGATCAAAGTACCATTTATTTCCCCAGACCTTTTTTCAATGCCCAGACCCATAGGCCATGACCAAATTGCCTCTTAATCTTCCCTTAGTTAAATAACATGAGTGAATTACTCACTAGAAGACAACCTTCCCCAAAATCAAGTCATTAGCAGCAATTTTCTCATCCTCTTCTAATTAATTAAGCTCTTTTTTGAAAGTGGAAACCCAGAATTGGACACAATATTAAGTAAGAAGATAGCAGCAATCTCCTAGTTCCTGCCTACTGTCTTGTTACTGAAAGATTTGAAGATATCATTCACTCCCTTCGTTACCGCAGTGCAAAGACAGCCCCTCAGTGAACTGAATATCTATTATGAACCTTCCGTCATTTCAAGAGTGACTGCCTTCTGAGATATAGTTCCCTGCCTTCATTTTAAAGTTTGCTGGCCTGGATGTGAAATTTCTCAATAGAGTTTGCAGCAGAAGAGAGGGCTTATTAATGGGAGCAGCAGTGATGCCCGAGGAAAGAGCATCTCATTGTGTGAGATTAATGTTACATCTTGAATATGGTGTAAGCCAGCTCTGAGCTGATGCAAATGGAAATGGCTAAATACTTCTCAATGGACCTGCCAACTGAAACTCATTTTAGGTCTCAGAGCTGTCACTCCGGAAGATGACCTGGATACTGTGCATTCATTTATGCCAAAGCAGGGTGTTATTAGTGTCACTTGATACTGGGAGACGAGAGGAAACTGTTGCTGGCTTTGCCCTTCCTACATTTATCTTGAATTGGTGGTTCCCAAACCTCTGGATTGTTGGATCCCTCTCACATGTCAAGGTTTCTTATCATCAAACCTACAACTGAGAACATGAAGGGTAGGATTCATCTCCTCCCACTATAGTTAGGTGTCTAGTCTTAAATGAACCCTTTGGGCTTCTCTAATATCAGCAGAGAAAAATAGGCATCTCCAGAGGGTGAGGCGATGCACTGATCAGAGGCACTTCTGCGAGGGTGGGATGGACGGCTCCTCAGCGGGGCCAGGCGCTCTTGGCGGGTTGTTAGACAACTACTGTAGCTCAGAGACACAACCTTCAGCTGCCTGAAGCCAAATAATGCATACCCCACCTTTCACATTAATCTGATAAACCAGTTAAACCGGTGTCCTGGACATCCTGGCTTTGCACCATTCTAGCCCAGTTTACTGTAGCCTTACTCCAGCCTGCAGTGTCCCTGGACTAACACCATGCCTGATCGGCAGCATAAAGACCACACTGCACACCCAGCTGCTTCCTTCTGAGCCTGTCCAGGGGACCCGGGTCTGCACTTTACCAGGCACCTGCCTGCGCGGTGTCTCATGGGTTAAAGCAGATTCTGATCAGCAGCAGATGCTGCACCTCGCTCTTGCTGTGATCAGCATCTGGCAGAAAGAAAATGGCTTAAACTAGACTCTGGAAAAATTAATTGCTGAAGTTTAAGTGACAGAATAATAATTATTATAATTGCAATAATAGCTATAATTGATAGTAACGATTCCTCTTAGTGTGCCCCTGGGGAACTTGCATTGCAGGCCAGCTCTGCGAGGTGCTCTGTAAACACACAACAAGGAGAGTTTCCTGGAAACGGGGGCACAAAAGCATGCCCAATTCCTGTTCTCGCCCTTGGCATCGGCTCTTGGCCACTGCCAGAGGTGGGCAGTGGGACTAAAAGGACCTTTCGGCCCGCCCAGTTTTGTGTTCACATGGAAACCTTGCTTTCCTAATGCAAGGCATGAAACACTAGGAAGTGGCGGACATTTAGGGGAAATGCATGAAAATAATGAGACCAGGTTCAGGCGGTGGTCTTGGGGCACAGGCAGCTGTGGCTTGCCAATATGGGGGTAAACATCACAGCAAAAGCCAACATGGTGAAGGGAAATCATGAACACAAGCCCCGGTGGGGGGAACACACAAACCAGGTGGGCTGGGAATAGCTCGGCTGGGGGGATGCCAGGATTGAGAGGCGACGGTTGGTGGGATTCCGCTGCCCAGGGCCGGGAGGTGGTGGGCGGGGGGGTCTCCCTCAGGCAGCCTTTCCACACGTGTGCAATGGAGGCAGAACGGTGGGGAAAGGTGCTACGGGATTCAGCGCTGCCTCTGCCTTCCCAAAGGCCATCTGCAGAGGGCAAAGGAAAAGGACATCGTGGCAATTTTTCTTTTATATATATTTTCAACCTAAAAAGAGGTTTCCGCTGTGCAGCTCTTAATAGTCATGTCTTAGAAGTGCAGTGGAGAAAGGGCTGTGGAGATTCAGGGAATTTAAGTCAGACAGTGCAATTATGGTAATTGGTTTTGACCTCCTGCCAGACCTGATCTGTGGAATTACAGTGGTCCAGCATGGTGCTCACGACTGGGCACTGACGTGGGATGTGCACTTCAGAAAGCCATCCAGTCTTGACTTCAGGACCTCGAGTGATGGATAATCTTTTCCATTCTTGCAAATTGCTCCAGTGGTTAATTGCTCTGCCTATTAAAAAAAAAAAGCTGCACCTTATTTCCACCTTTAATTTTTCCAGCTTCAGCTTCCAGCCATTGGACCTCATTTTGCTTTGTCTGCTCAATTAAAGAGCACTGTAATATCAAATACCATCTTCCTGTGTAGATACCTACAGGTCAAATTGCTTTTTACCCTTCAGTCTGGTAGGCTAAATAGGATAACTTCCTTCACACTCATTTCCAAGGTTTTTTTCTAGGCCTCCCATCATTTTTACAGCTCTTTTGTTCGCTCATTCAGTTTTTAACATCTTTCTGAAAGCTGAACACCAAACTTAAAGATGATGTTCAAGGATCTTATCAATGCCTTATATAGCAAGAAATCATGTTTTGTTTCAATCTAACTGCAACCACATCCCTTGCAGGCAAAAGTAAATATCAGCTGGTTTCAAAAATTATAACATATTTTTCCCTTTTTCTTGAATTTAATTTATATTTGTTTTCAAAACTGTGATGTTGGAAAAGGATTTTTTCCTGTTTGAAAAAGGATTTTTTTCTGTTTGAAAAAGACTTATGATTGCCTAAAAGATCCCATAGCAAAAACATGAACATAACAAAGTCCTAAACAAACAGACACTTAAACAGGAAATGAAAACAGCAAAAGAAAGATGTAGAGAAATAATCAAAATCTGAAAATATGGAAGGAAGTAATTTTTCTCTTCTCAATACACTTTCCATAGGAGAGATCAGGCTAATGAAAGTGGGAACTTTCATCTGGGCTCCACAGTTTTGGCCTTATTATAAAATCCCTCCCTGTGTTAAGATGGCACAATGTTCTGGGGTCCTTTGGTTTGGTAGGGTCCTGAGGGATCCAGTGCTGGATGAGGCCCTTGGAGCAACCCAGCCCTGCAGAAATCTGGTCAGTTCTGAACAGACAGCACATGAGGAAGAGAACGGACACGGCAGACCCAGAACATTGAGATTTCTGAGCCTGCCAAAACCTGGGAAAGAGTTAATAGAGAAAATGGGATAAAGGGCACTTCTGGACATAATTTACTTGGATGTTTCTAAAGACTTTTTGATGGAGTCCCTCACAGGAGACTCTTAAGGAAAATAAATATCTGCAGGGTAAGGGGCAGCATCCTGTTGTGGGTCAAAAACTGCTCGAGCGACAGGATACAAAGGGTTGGAGTGAATGAACGGTCCTTTGAGCAGGGGGAGGTTAAATGGGAGAGACTCAAGGGACTAGCTTTGGGAGGTGTGTGACTGAAAATATTTATTAATGGTTTGGAGAAACAAGAGGACAGAGCAGGAGATGAAATCTGTCCAAGTGGCATCAAACTATTTAGGGTTTTATTTATTAATGGAAGAAGGAAGGAAAGTGTTGAAATGAGGGAAGAAATATGAAGGATTCTGAAAAGCCCTAGAAAGATTTGATCAAACTGGGAGGGGGAGCAGCTGGAGAACTGTAGGTGAGATAAATGCAAAACCCAGCAGCTGTGAAAGCCTGTCTGTGCTTCACATGGGCTCTGCAGGGATGGACTTGAGCTAGCAGAGTCCTCTGAGGGGAGAACAAGTCTACTGCCATGGCATCCAGTAGAAGGAAGAGCCGGCAGTCACCAGCAAGCAGCTAGAGTTGAGAAAAGACAAACTAAAAGCAATCCCCCAAAATCTAATGCCCAAGTTGGGATGTGAAGATTTTAACCCAGCTCCAGGAACAGGTGTCTCCTCATTGTGTCACCAGAGGTGAGAAGGAATAGAGGGAGCAAAACACTTGGAGGTGTGCAAAAATTCCAGCTGTAAAAAACATTGTTACGATTCTGCATAAGGGTGTGAGATGAGTCGGTGTGAGATGAGTGGGTGTGAGATGAGCAAGTGTGAGGACCACACAGGTGTTGGGTCCCTCATGCCACCACAGACACCAGGAGAGCTCACCAAGGGGTGAGGAGAGTTCTGCCTCCAACTTGCACAAGTTGCTGGAAAAGTGGTCTGAGGGTGGGCTCAGGCATGCCCTTAGGCATCTTAGAGCACCCGCTCTGGGGACAAAGGAGAGCTGTAATCCTTGTTTTTCTGGATGCCCAGAGATATCCAGTGATTTTAGCAGTTTATTATACAAAGGACTTTGGTAGGGCTGGGAAGATGACCCTGCTGTCCTGAACACCATTGCAATGAACAGAGCCTGAACAGAAGTCTTTTGGCCAGTGAGGATGAAGGTTGAAGAGTAAGAAAATAGGGAGCCTAAAAGATTTACCTTCAGGTGGTGTTATACGGTGTGCATGCAGTTGTCTCCTGGCCATAGTGTGTTTCCTGGACATGGCGTGTCTCCTGGCCACGGTGTATCCCCTGGCCACAGTGTGTCTCCTGGCCATGGTGTGTTCCGGGCTTGCCTGCTGGCCACAGAAAGTTGGCAGACTACAGCAAGGACTGAGAGCTGGGATTGTTGGGCTGGCATTTTGCATGTTGTGCTGCTGCGTGTTCTGTACTCATGGCAGGGGCCAGCCTGCCCTGTCAGCAAACTGGTAATACTTTTTCTGAGATGAATTGTTCCTATGTTGACCAGAGGATGTCCACAAAGCCCGGGTTCCCCTGACTGGGAGACACAGAGTAAGAGCTTTGAAGCTTGAAACAGTGTGAAATCCAGGGCTGCACTGGTATTTTATCCATAACTAGGCACAATGAAATCAAATTTTCCTGAATTTCTTTCTCCCACTCAACTTTCTAAATTAAGTTTCTCAATATTTAACACTTTGGGTTCTTCACCACCTATGAAAGTAGCTACATTTTCTGCATGATGCCTGACTGGAACAGAACCAGCATTCGCTTCTGAGTGTCCAAGGCTCTCTTGAACATGCAGTGCCTTTTCCATAGCCTTCTGCTGCCAGGCATGTTCCCTGCTGCCATTCATCATCCTTCACATTTTGCAGTAAGCTCAAATACGTGTTGAGAGAAACCAGCAAAAATGTTCCTCATTGCTATCTAAGTTGAAAATTTGAGGTGCCTGTGCTGTCTCGTGGCCGGAGCCTGCTTTCCAACAAACACGTCACAAGCAGCAAATAACAACCTCACCTTGGCCTTCAGTGCTGCTCTCCATCCACCAACGTGACTACCTAGACTTGCTCCTTCAAAAATGTTTCACAGCCTGCTGTTAAAG
This sequence comes from Phaethon aethereus, assembly GCF_964289735.1. NCBI lineage: Eukaryota > Metazoa > Chordata > Aves > Phaethontiformes > Phaethontidae > Phaethon > Phaethon aethereus. Next base: position 11,551,246 of record NC_138577.1, on the reverse strand, counting down.
CCCTTAACGGCATGGAATCCCTCACCTCCAGACCCATTGGGATGTCATTTGCTGTTGTTGCTGAGTTTGCTTTGAAACACAACCTCTCGATGCAGCGAGTTTCCAACTGGCAAATGACTGCCTCTGGGCAACACAGAAACCATCTAATTCACGTGTACGTGTGATTGCTATAGCATCTCAGCACTTGTCAGTACTTACCCTGCAATGCCCCTGCAAGGTGGACAAATTCAACTGACCTCCTTTTATAGGTGGGGAACGTAGCCCCCCTCAAACCCAAAGTGCTTTGCTCACGGGCATCAACAAAACTCCTGTCGGAGCAGAGACTTGAAATCAAATGTTCTCCTTTCTTACTTCTTAAACTCCCCTTCACCCAAGCTCTTCACAAGGTTTAAAGCATTTTAAATTTGCTGATGTAAAATATTCCAGCTGCTGCATTGGGAAACACATAAATAATTCTTGCATTTCGCCTCTTGCTCCTTTTCCTGTGACAGATTCCAGCCAAAGTGGGGAATGAGGAGCACTTTCACCCAACCACAGCAGGAGCATGTTGGCAGTCAGTTTTAAGCAGCTAGTTTGTATCTCCAGAGATACAGAGAGTTCTCCTTTCAAGTTTTCCTGCTGTACTGCAGCTTCTCTAACAAGTTGCATGAGTCTTGTTCTTTTTCCTCAGAAAGCCTTCATGGTGTCCACAGAAGAAACCATTTCTTCCATGACATATTGCTGTCAGGAGTGGCTTTCCAAGTTTAGGATAACTGAAAACAAGCAGCAACAAGATTATTTAAGCCATAGCCCGCACTCTTCAGGCGTGCTGTCAGGGACTCGGGCTTTCAAAACTCCTTTCTCTCCCCAATCTCCTGATTTTAAGAGCAAGCAGAAATTCTCATGGTTTCTTTGGACGTGACCTTTAACACCCGGGCTCAGTCCTTGCAGCCTCCCACGTTGTACTGACCTTTTGGCCGTGTAGAGCCGCTTTAGATCACTGACAGAAATTCTGAAATCTTCAGGCCAGATGGGAACATTGGATCGTTTCTTCAAACCGGCAGCATAACACGTACAACAGAGTTTTATCCAATTATGCCAGCACGGAGCCTAGGAACACGTGATCGTTGCAGCTGGTTGAAAAAATACTAATTACTTTTCAGAGGATATATACTTTATATATCAAATACATATGCTAACATATGCAAATTTTCTGGTGTGCAAAAAATAAAAATGTAGGGGGATTCAGGATGTTTTTGCTGTCAATGTACATGTCAGTTAGGAACATTAAGAAAAGGTTCCTAAAATGAAAGGCATTTTTTCTTTTCTGAAATTCCTGAAAACAGTATCAAGGATGTAATTCCATAGGAAAATGCCCATTTTGTTTAAAAAAAGAAAATGTGAGCCAACTCCAGCTGCTTTTCTACCCTGTGACCTTGAGGGAGCAGTTCACGTATCTGGTGGAGGTTTCCAACCCCTGGGGAGATGTCCAGAAGATCCCACCTGGCCCTCGTAAGGGTGCAAGGGGCTGCATCCTCTATTGTATCTGTCAGCTCTATGCAGATGTTTTGGGTCCTTGGAGGTGTCCCCAAGGGCACTAGAGGCCATCCCTTCCGTTGCAGTAAGACGTGTGTACACACTACAGCAGAAAATGCAGAGCAGTTGGGGAACTGTACTCTACAGAGAGACCTGCTGATGGATGCCTCTGTCCTTGGCTCACAAATAATCTGGAGACAGTCATTTTAATTCTTGTGACACCTTCCATCCTCAGCCACGCTGCTCCCCACAAGTCATTCAGATGACAAGTCTCTGCCTGAGCCGCATCAGCATTTATCTGGTCTCAGCCCACTGCAGCCTCCAAGGAAGCACATTTGCACAAAACCTGCTTAGCTTCCCTGGGCATCCAGGGGATGGGGTGTTGCAGGGTGCCACCTTCCCTCCTAAAACTGGTGCACAACAGAGCTGGTGAGCCACAGCAATTTCAAGCGCAGGCGGGGAAGCAGGCATCTCCAACATGTCCTAGCCCTCGTGGTGCAGGCAGCTGGTTCCTCTCCTTCCCTGAATGTGAAGCACCCAGTGGTGTCCTCATCTGCCTTAGCCATTTCTCTTTTCCCCAAACCACTGGAAGATGTGAGAGCCTCCGATCCTGTGCAGTCTCATCCCATGACCTTAATGCAAATTGTTCGAGCCTAAGGACATAACACGAAAGAAGCTGGGAACTGAGCCATGCTGTGAGGGTAAGTGACTTCTCAGGTTATTGCAGCTACATCTTGTCCTTTACACAGCGAACAGACTTAGGAGACTGAGACGGGGCTGCCAGTGTGTGCACAGGAGGGACACTGGAGAGGTGCTGGGAACAGGGCAGCCTGCCAACACCCTGGCCAGAGCACAAGAGAAGGTGTCGTTCACCATGGAGGACATGGTAGGATGCCCAGAAGAAATGTGACCCCTCTCCCAAAGAGCTGCCAGCCCTGGGGGGGGTTGTGCCTCAGAAAAATCATAAAGCACATTGACCCCATGCTGTGTGGTTTCAGTTCTTGGCCCAGTGATCGGAAGCCAGGAGGAGCACCACGGTCACCATGCTAGGTCTCCTCAGCAGTATGAACAAGGGTTTTTTTGGCAGGTTTTGCTGGTGGTGATCCGTCATCCTGTCTTCATTATAGAAACTTAAATCGTCATCTCAGGGGAGCAGCCTGTCAATGCTCCTCAGCATAAATCTGCAGACACCTCTCCAAAAGCTGCAATGTTGGTGTGGCCAGAGCTGGGAGTCTGGAGAGCAACCAACACCCTTGGGTGCCTGAATGAGAAGCCAGTGTGGTGGTATTTTGGCTGTAACTGAGGGGCTCAGCTCCATGCTTGGCACCATTTACATCTCTTGACATCAAGTCAAGAAAGTTAGGTCTCCCATGCAGAGCACAAGGGTCACTCATTTCATTCTAACCTCCCTCCCACTCCGCCAATTCTCCCCTGGATCTCCTCCTTGGCTGCACACCTATGGCTCTTCACATACCAATGCCACTCAGAGGACTGATTTACAGTCAGTTATATCTGGGAGGGTCCTGGAATAGAGGCGAGGTGTCCTGCAGAAATGTCCCCTCCCAGCTGCACCCTGCTGCAGTCCTGCCTCCACCAGGCAACCCAGAGAGATATCTCTAGGGAAGGATGCACCTGTGGTGTTTGTGGAGGGGTTAAGGTCATGGATGGATGTGATCCTTCACAGGAGAGGCAATGAGGCGTGTGACACCATCCAAACCTCTCCTAGCCTCCCTCTAGCACATAGCATGCCCTGTCACTTGCAGGATTGTTGGGATTTTTTGCACGTATGGATGTCCAACAATGTGCTGGTGGTAAAGTAGGCCACCCAGAGAGCTACTTTTTCCAGCTCATGTTTTCTGCGTTTTAAACGCCTGGAGATTTCCTTCAGTGTTGCAGGGCTCACATCTCAGTGAGTCCCACAGCCCACATGCTCCCAAAAAGGTGGGCTGCAGCGTGCAACACCCATTTTTTCCTGGGAAGTCTGACCAGGAACACGGCCACCTCAGCATGGACGTGGTGACTCCTCTCATTGCAGATCCCCAGGAACATCTCCACTAATGGGAACAGTGGACAGTGAATTATTTTTTTCCTGGCTTGCAAGGCTGCTGGATGACACTATTTTCATTAATAACATTTTCTGCCATGCTGGAGCCCATGGGTCACAGCCTGCTCCAGCAGAGAGAGGCTCAGAGCTGATGGCAGGTGTCAGCAGACAGGGAACTGGTGTAAATGAAGTCATCAAAGATTAAGAAAGAGGAAAAGCAGGCACAGCCAGGGCTGCAAGGGAAGCAAAGATTATTCTAGCAGGTGGGTAGGAGGGGAGGGAAGGAGAACCAGGACAAACTACATGCTAAAACATTAGAGCCCCTTTCCTCAACACCCAGCTGCTGCTTGGCTTCAGCCTCAGCTGCTTGCAGCTGAACAATTACCTTATTTTCTGGTAAATCATTTGGATTTACAAGGGGGTGGTTTTCCCTCATTGCTCCCTTTCGCTTCTCTGGTGCCGCTTGTCCATCCTCCCTCCACCACCCGACGCTGGGCTATGCCAGCCAGTGAGCACTCACAAGACCCAATTTAAAACCCTTGGTGGGTCTTCTCCATGCTGTCCTTGGCCACTTTCCCTCCCTGTAAGGACAGGGAACTGGGGGAATTGAATTAAACCTTCCACTTCTTGCCCGCCCCTGAGCAAGCTGCTCTGCTTTCCCCGTGCCTCAGCTTCCCCAGCTGCGCGGTGGCCATGGTGCACCCTTACAGCACGCCAGCAAGGCTGGCCCAACCAATCCTTGCAAATTGCTTTCTAATCCCTGGAGAGAACGGCAAAGTATGATTAATATGACTATTTATTTTGCAGGCATGCGGGAGGTAAAGGTGGAAGTGCTGAGACATATATTTGATTTGGCAAATTAACACATCATAAGACATAACCATAAAAAATGCGCAGCCTCCGAAAATTGCTTTGCTACCCCCCCCTATCCTTGCTGGATGAGCTGTAATGAGAGAATAAGGTAAGAGAGCTGTCGAGATAATCTTCCCTGTTATACTCCATGAAGTTGCAGGGATGTGAGTTGCAAAAAATAACACATTTTGCAGTCTTCAGGCCAGACCTCCCCATTAGTGAGCAAGGCTACACAGCCCCAGTGTTTCCAGGCGCTTGCTCCATGTAATGAGTGCCACCCACTGTGGAGTGAACTGTTCTCCATCCCTCTGCTTTCTGTGGGCAGATCACGGTGTCTGACAGAGACGTGCAGTGGCAGGGAGTCAGAGCAAGACATCACCTCCCTCCTGAGCAAAGCTCATCCTCAAAGTTCCTCCCCCCACAGCTGGATCAGCCGCTCATGGAAATCCTGGCGCAGCTGTGGATTTGGGAGAACTCTTCGCACCAGGGGTCTGATGCCTTCCTGCTTACTACCGTCATTTGGTGGAAAGCTGAACATGAGCCGGCAGTGTGCCCAGGTGGCCAAGAAGACCAACAGCATCCTGGCCTGTATCAGGAATAGTGTGGTCAGCAGGAGTAGGGAAGTGATTGTGCCCCTGTACTCGGCACTGGTGAGGCCGCACATTGAATCCTGTGTTCAGTTTTGGGCCCCTCACTACAAGAAGGATGCTGAGGTGCTGGAGCGTGTCCAGAGAAGGGCAACGAAGCTGGTGAGGGGTCTGGAGCACAAGTCTTATGAGGAGCGGCTGAGGGAACTGGGGGTGTTTAGTCTGGAGAAGAGGAGGCTGAAGGGAGACCTTATCGCTCTCTACAACTACCTGAAAGGGGGTTGTGGCGACGAGGGTGTTGGTCTCTTCTCCCAAGTAACTAGTGATAGGACAAGAGGAAATGGCCTCAAGTTGCGCCAGGGGAGGTTTAGATTGGATATTAGGAAAAATTTCTTCACTGAGAGGGTGGTCAGGCATTGGAACAGGCTGCCCAGGGAGGTGGTGGAGTCACCATCTCTGGAAGTGTTCAAAAAACGTGTGGATGTGGTATTTCAGGACATGGTTTAGGGGATGTGGTGGCGCTGGATTAATGGTTGGACTTGATGATCTTGAAGGTCCTTTCCAACCTAGTGATTCTGTGATTGATTCTGTGATGAGAGGTTTTAATATTTGAGCCACTTGGCTGGCCCTAGGGGTAGCCCTCAGAGGGGCATCACAACAGGAGTGTCCTCACATGCTGGCTGGGCAGCCAGGAGGTGCCAGGGGTCAGCAATGCTGGGGCAGGTCCCACCTCTGCAGTGCTGGACACTGAAAAACCGAGGCACTTAAGCCAGAGACAACAACCTCCGTCTCTCCTTTCTAGGCATGGAGGGCAAATTTTGCTTGAGCTCCTTGCTGTAGGCTGAGGTTGATCACAGGACATAAGTTTAGTTCTCTCCATAGATGAAAAGGGGAACCTGTGATGACAGAACAAGTCTCAACACTTACAAGCAGGAATTGCAGCGTTGGTGCTTAGAGTAGGGGGCATTGACAAAAACAGGGTGTCTCTCCAGCCCAGTGGGCCTATGCCTGAGATAGGTTGGCATGAGGTCATTTAGGGTGAGGAGAAGAAAGTTGTAAGCTGCCAGGTCTGGCACCATGCTCCAGGCTTAAATTTTCAGTCTCAACCCTAATAAGACGGTTTGTTCTCTGCATCACTAAGATTGACACGGGTTTCTGGGGAAACCCTTAGCAAATGTATATATCCTATCTGAAGCACCTATTGCTTCCCACCTCAAGGTGGTCACCAGCCAGCTGGGTCTGGCAGAGGGATCCTGGAGCAGGATGGAAGTCTGGCTGTGGTGGGCGAAGCCAAGGGTTCATCTCTGGGCAAAGGGGTGAGACTGCACAGGCCAAACCTGACCTGTGGCTTCACGCTGTGGCTATCACCAGTGATATTGCTGCCTGGTTTCTTGTGTGTTTCAAAGCAGGCTGCAGGTGTGACCGTGCATTTGGAAGCTCTTCTGGCTTTTGCAGTTAATAGCTTGGCTTTTCACATCTACCTTGCAGCTCGCGGCTGGTGGGAACTGCTTTCCGCCCCTGCCAATTTTCCAAGCACTGGTCAGGGCTGTGTGAGCAGCTAATGATAACATGGTATAGGTTTGGAATAAAATGTCAACTTAATTCTAAATCAAGGGTTTTTCCATTCACAGGTTGCTGCAGCCCCACTAATAACCCCACCACATGTAAAGGCAGAGTTAGATGCTTTTTCCCTTGGATAGCCAGTGCCCAAGCCTATCCTCTTAATGCTGGCAGGCAGGAGGCAGCCACACATTCCTCACAGCCCTGGGACCGCACAGGTGTCCCAAGGGGCTGCGTAGCTTTGCCACCCATGCAGGATTTTGTAGTGAGCTGATGGGAGGACATCTCCTCACCTGAGCAGGGAAATGGCAGACTTTACGTAGTGAGTGCTTTATTTCTAACAGGAGACATCCACAGCAGCTTCCCCACCCGACTGACAGCATGGTCGGTGTTGCGGAGAGTGAGGCCAGCTGGGATCTTGCTACCTAGGTCTAGCTGCATGGATCTGAGAAAGTACAACTCTATTTCCACCCAACCACACGGGGCTGTGGCAACCCAAAATCGGGGAGAGTTCCCATCCCTGTGCAAGCTGGGGACTGACCCTGGTGCATTAGTAAGAGTGAAATCTAGAGGCTATCTGCAAATGCATGTGCTGCTGCCAATAAGGAGGGGAAGTACTTTGAATTCAGTGGAGGCTTTCTCTGGCTCAGGGTGACCTTTAGAGAGCCCACATCCCGGTTCACCATTTCCAGCAGAGCTGGCGTTGCAGTCAGCTCTCCGTTCTCATCATGATTTTTTTTGTTCTTTTTCAGCTGAAATATTTATGCAGGTTTTTAGGGGTGTAGCTTTCATCACTCCAACCAAGAGGAAATGGTCAGATCACAAAGCAGGCTACAGTATATGGCCCTGGGGATGGCATGGCCTTTGGTAACACTCCTTCCCATGGCCTTTCTCCTAGGAAACCTAAGAGCAGGAAGGTTTACGAAGCTGATCCCATCAGACCCCACAGAGAGCTTAAGCCTAAACATCTGAAGGATGAGAGTCACAGAGAAAAGGGAGTAGAGGGAGAGAGTTTGTAGCAACAGCTTGAAATAGGAGGGAACATTAGGACAAGAACATAAAGGAAGTCAGAGAAATAACACCATCTCATTTACCACTCAAGTACACAATGTTTGTCATATTAAAATAAAAACAGTGGGGAATGAGTCCCCAAGGAGACCTCTTTATCTGGCTGCATTAATGCAAGATAGACCTTTGTGTGCATGCAGGCAGTAACAGACACTCACGCAGACACACACACACACGGATTGCCTTGAGAATGGGAAGGGAACAAGGCAAGAAATCTTTAATCTACACTTGCAGAGCAATAAACAAGTAAACACCTCTGTGCTTCCCCCCAAAATGGACACCATCCATTTCCCCCCTCCTCCCCCTGTAAGAGAAAGGCTCTGGTACGGAAGGGCTGCCTCACTGCATATCCACATGACAGCTTGAATTCAGCAGGAAAAGCACCTTTAAGGGTGGTGGCAAGAGACATCTCTTGCAGAACTGGCCCTCAGTTTCCCTGACGTCCTGGTAGAACCTGTAGGGATGCTACAGGCACAGCAAGGCCCAGGAGACCAGAACCACTCTCCTCTGAAATGCAGGGCTGCAAACCTGAGTGAGTGGAGTGGCTCTGTCCCCTGCGCAGCCATCCCTGAAGCAGGACCCACAGCCTCCTGGAAACAAGCATTTAGCTGTATCATGGGTTTGGCTCTGAGCATCTTATCTGCATCAGTTGATGCTCTGCTTTCCTTTACCACCCCAAAATCCCCTGCTTTACACTAATCCTACAGCTTTGTCTGAGCTCCAGATGGCTCAGCCTCAAGCTTTTCCAAGCTGCTGGAAATCCTGCCCCATCCCACTCCTTACTGAAAGCTGGGGACAAGAGCAAGGCGTTGTCCATAGCATATCATAACGGGATGCTACAAAACCAATTTGCCAAGGTCGTCTCTGGAGAGCACCTAGTACAGGGTGTCTGAGATCAATGCTGAGCCCTGCTGCTGATTTCATCCAAGGCAGACACATAACTACCAGCAACCTTGATGCTACAGTGTTGGAAAATGATGCTTTAAACACAACCCTTTAAAAAGCAACAGAGAGCAAGCAAATGGATGCCCTAAGAGCTTGACAAAAACTCAAATCCTCTTCAGGGGGAAATTAGCAAGCACTGCTGCTGGCTGGATCCAATTTATTAAGGTCTCAGAGCAGGCAATCATGAAGAAAAGAGATAAATAATCTTTAGAGAGAACAACTGCAGATCAGTTGTGACATAATCAGGAGACCAGTTTCTCAGGGCCGGGGAGAGGGGATGCCAGGCCTTTCACTCATTAATCAGAAATAAAAGCCAGAAATATGTATCTATCTCTGCTCTACAGCGGCACTGCAATTGATTGTTAATTGTTCTCTTTGAAGATTATTTATCTCTTTCCCTCAGGATCGTTCCCTCCTCCCCTCTCTGCTCCTTCCCATAAAAAAGAATGACCCTAATGTATCTTGAAAGGAGAGTTTTCAGAGCAAGAGATGCTTCGCAGTGTCATTACGAGCTTCCAAGCAGCTGGATGGGGAAAGAAGTTACCCATTATGGCCATAGTTTTGTCTTTTTAGTGGAAAAGGGCAGATTGTAGCTTTAAAAGGGGCATCACACAGTTGATAGATGGGAAATCAAGCTGCATTTTCTTCTCTCTGGCTCTTGGTGCTCTTGGGTTAGGCACTGTGTGATGTATGGAGCAAGGTTTGGAGCCCCGAGAGCGCTAATCCAGTAATGCTGGTAACAGCAGGGTCCTGGCAAAGACCTCCAGAAACCTCCTGCTGTTCAGCAAACTAAGCACAGCTGAGTCTAAGAAGGAGACTGGGGTATCTGTATTTGAGGGTTATCTTATTTTTTTAAGATTTTATTTAAGAGTATTTATTTTTAGAGCTTTATTGTATTCCAAAAATCTTATTTTGGCTGAAGTACTTTATTAGAGATGCCAACCCAGTAACCGGGATACCAACCAGAAACTTCTAAACCCTGTTTAAATCCTTTGCCCAGCAAGCACTGGGAATGGGAAGATGCCAGGGATGAGCTTACTAACAGTCAGTGCTTTTTGGAGGTACATGAGGTGTGTTGTACCTAGAAAGGTAAATACCTGCCCATTAGCCTGGTCTCCACATCTTTACTGCTGCGTGGAGAGAGCAGGGTGGCCAAGTGGCACAGCGTGGTCTCCTGAGACCCCCGGGATGTTATTCACACCTGGACGTCTGTGTGAGACGTGGGACGAGAGCAACCGTGCCGGGGAAGAGCGCAGCAACACGCTCCCCTTTCCCGCCGGGCTGGAGGGAGAGGAGGCAGCCCGGGGGAGAGCTGCTCTCGTAACCTGGCACGGCTCATTTCCAAACACGAGGCTGGTGATGTGCCCTGACACGTGGCAGTAGCTTTTTCGGTGTCCAACGCACTCTGACACCGTGTCTCATCTGTTTGCTTTTTTCTTTTTTCTGGCAGGGCTTCTGGGTCTGGAGCGGAGCATTTCTGCCCTTTCCTTCGCCAGACCCCGCGCTGGCTCACGCTGCCCAGCGGGGCCGGTGCGAGGAGCGGCTGCAGGTGAGCCTGTGGGGCTCGGCAGCCACGCTGCTGCTGCCCTGGCGAGCAGCAACGTGGGCACCCCGGGACCCCGCGGGCAGCGCAGCCAGATCCGAGGGCGAGGCGTTCATTTCCCAATGGGAAGGCTCAGCCTGATGGCTGGGTAGCTGAAAGTGTGCTGCGCAACTCAGAAAGCTGCGTTGCAGGGGGAAATCGGCCTGGCGTGCATCAGCCAACGCTCACCGCACCATGAGCAAGCGGGAGGGAACAGCACCCATCCCCAAGGGACCCCAGTCTGTCATCGGAAGGACCTGGGGGAGACGGTGGTGGGAGGAAGAAACACCCATTGGTTTTACCCAGTCTCGTTTTCCCCTGCCTGTGACACGGAGGTCATCTGTCTGCCTGCTGAAGGGTTGGCAAGGCAAGGTCTATTACTAGGTGGAAGCTTAGAGGTCTTGGACTAGAAGCAGATAGAGAAAGGCAAAGGATGATAATTATTATTACAGAAGAAATTTCCAACTGTGGAATCAGCATGTCTCATTAGCCTGTAAAAATGAGCATCCCGAAAAGGAGAGCAGCCCTGGAAGAATCCAGCTGCGAGGAGGAACCTCCCCACCCCACCTGCTCCCGGCTGTGGAAGGCAGCTTTCCCTGCTTTCAGCATCCACAGCCTGGGCCAGGTTTTCTGGGGAAAAAAAATCTGCTCAGCTCTCGACATACACATAGCCTGTTGCCATCCCTTTGAAAAATCTGGTCCCTTATCGGGTGTCTAACTGGAGCCTGGAAAGCATCCATGCTCTGGTTCTCCCTCTCTGTGTGATTACACACAGAAATGCTGGTTTGCAGGATGTGATGCTTTAGAAAAAGACCTGGACCCTTCACTCAAAGTTCAGGGCCTGGCTTGCTCAGAATACAGTCTCTGCAGTTGGAAAAAGGATGCTAACTTCATTTCACCACTTCTTGTTTCCTGTCAAGATTTGGAAGAAGGGAAAACCCACTTAAAATGCCTCTTCCACTTCTGTCTCTCAGCTTGAAACAGTCATTAATTTCTTTTTACTTACAAAGGACATTGTCCATCATTTGAAATCAAAACATGCAATGGTAATGCACCAATTTTGACTAAATTCTTCTTGGGAAAATTCAACAGGTCCTTGATAACAGTTTTAATGAAAATCAGAGAGATGCAAAGTAGCCAACAGCACAGAAGTCAGAGCACTCAGGCTGGGCAAGGGGGAAATCAGCCTGGCTGAGACTCATTTCAGCTCTCTTGCACCAAGAAGTGGTCGTTGGCTGTTGGCCAATCTTGAGCACTGCTCTTTCCACTTCATTTCCCACAACCTATAAATACACTAAAAATAAAATTAAGAACCTTGGTTCATTCCAGTTCAGGAGAAGGTAAAAAAAAAATCGGACTTTTAACTAATGTATTTTTCCTGTAAAATAAAACTGTTGTTTTCCAGCTTTTCTGACAGAGGAAGTGTCAGGGTAATGGTGACTTGGTGAAAAGGCATGTCAGCTTTGCTGCACATCTGATGTGTGCTGTAATCTTCCTTATAACATCACCCAAAGTATTCTGTACTAGCAAATATTTGTCTTCTGCAGAGCAGTTAAAGGGATTCTTCCATAGTTCTCTGCACTGGGGTCATTCGAGTCCTGGTTCAACAAATATTGCATCTAATGAGGGAGAGCAGCGCTTGATCTCGGGTAAAGGCAGTCAAAATCCATTTGGCATGGTAAGACCAGAGAGGGAGGAGGAGGACAAGCACTGAGCAAACAAAAGGAGCCCCAACAGCACGTGGATTCTGGAGAGCAAAAGCAGGTGAGACATCAAAGAGCACTGCGAGGGAAGCACCAAAACCGACATGAAAATCTCACGAGAGTTTCCTTATACATGCTCCTGGCTCAGTCTGAGCCATCCTCCATTGCCCATGGGGGAAGCAGAATGGCAAGTTGCGCTCTGATATTTCTTTCCTGAGGTGAAAAACATCCTCCTTCACTCAGCTGTTCCCCCAGAGCCCGTGGAGGTCACTCTGCGTGAAGACGCAAGCATTTGGACTGCACGTAAGCTTCGTGCTGGAGGCTCCTGCTGGGCGCCGGGTGGCTGTGGGCACCCAAGCCCTCCTGCTCCAGGGGCTCACTGGAGTGACGCCTTAAAATACAAGTGACTTCAGCTGGCGATTCTCTTGGATGTCTGTGCGCTACATGCACCCATCAACACGCATCAACCCCCTGCTGCCTTGCAGCAGCTGGGGGAACTGACAAGGGTGCTTGAGAAGTGCCTGGATGAGGATGATTCGTTGTCATCTCCTTTAAACTTCGTCATGTTGAGCAACTGAATGACAAAAGGGTGTTTGGCCCTGTGTGGCCAGGGAGACAGGAGAAAGATAGGAGCCCTGATGGGCATGGAGGCATGGCACGCCTCTGTCTGTGCAACCACGGGGTGAGCTGGGGAAGGAGGCACGGAGAAAATGACACTGAGCCATTAACCAGCTGGTGCATGGGAGCACGGGTTGGTGCTGCTTGGTTGCAGGGCACTTACACAAAGCTCAGCTCCTCTGCCTGGCTGTAGCACTGCCAAGCTGCCAACCACAGCCCTGAACCCCGCGCCCTGCAGCGACCACAGAGCCAAGAGGAGGGCTTTGTCACCATCCCGTAACACACTCGTGACACTTCTGCTTTTATAATCTGCAGGATTACCTGTGTTTTACACAATCTCCCCTGTCCCTGCAAGGGAGCAGAGCTGGACGTGGTATCTGGCAGGCAGCAGGCTCTCAGCTCACTTCACTCACACAGGTCCTCCATCAGACTCTTCCCCATGGTACCGTGACTGCCTTCCTGGCGACAAAGCACCTCGCACAGGGAGGTCAGGTGGAGAAAGGCAACAGAAGCTGCCAAAGGGCAGCAAAGGAAAAAAAGAGGCAGTCTCCATGCAGATGCCCCTGGCACCACAGTTAAAGGGGAAACAAAATCCCAAATCAAAGAGGGGAAATAACTAATACAGCAAATATGTCCCTCCACTCTGCAGCTATTACCTGGGAGTTTACATAAAGTTTATAATACTCTTTCATTGCTAGAAACCAAGTAGTAAAGGAGCCAGGCATTTATTTGGCAGCTCAGCTCCGCTCCCTGAGCAGTTAATGTTGCTGGGTCAAATGCACAACATGGAGCCAGATCTGCCAAGACACACTGTGCTTCTGCAGGAGCAGGGCCAAACACTGCCAGGTGTCCCTGGGATGCTGATGCTCCTAAGTACCTGGAAGTGTCCTGCTGGACGGTGACAGGGAGAGGGAGACAAAATGAATGCACCAATGCATGCCTGCAGTGATGGCACCACTGTGGCAGCTGCTTTTTATGGAGTTGAGGGACAAAACAGGGCTGTGACGATTTTATAGCTGAGGGTCAGTAGGGTCACTGGGGTGTTCCCTTGCCCCATCTGTTTGTGGAGAAATCTGAAGCATGGGCAGGAGGCCCTCACATCCGCCGAGCATCCCGCCTCAGACCGCACAGCCACTGTGCCGCCCAGCTGGGACCAGTCCCTGTGGAGCAGAGTTAGGGGGCAATGAAGACCCTCAGCACATAGGGACATAGCAGATCCCATCAGGCTTTTGGCTTTGCTCTGCTCCTGACATGTCACAACCCTTTACAGCTCCCTCTCGGTGAGGATGAGGAGACGGACACTCTCCCACCTAGGGGATGCCTTCGAGACTCCAGCATGAACAGCAAAACCAGACTGCTGGGACCTGTCCTCACCTGTCTGGTGGCAGGGACACACTGATAACGCAATGCAAACAAAGAAACTCTAGTATGAAAAGTGGCCCTGAGCTCACTGGGCAACTCTGGAGGAGCTGGGGACCCTCAGTACTCTGTGTTTGCTCAGGAGTGACATGCCTCCAGGAGGGACATGGCTATGCAGAGCCGGTCACAGAAAGAGACCCCAGGCTGGCCCGAGACACGTAACAGGGCTGAATGGTACAGCCACAGGCATCTGTTTATTCTCATTTCTCTTCCTGTAGTTACATGAAGGGCTCAGTGCAAATTTTCTAAGCAAAACACCAGCATCTATCTCAAAATGCTCACCTTTGAGAGAGGCAATACAGCTTGGGGTGTGAATGCCAGCCAGGTCTGAAGCCTCCCAGCAGGTCGGGACAGAAGTGGGAAGGCAGCAGAGCCCTTGCAGTGAAGCCGGACCACCTCCTGCAGGGGTGCCTTTGAGGAAGACGAGCCCCATGGACGGCTGTGCTCACCTCTGAGACAAGGGCTCAGATCACAGCTTGACAAAAAGACGTGGTGGTTGTGCTGGTGTGAAGCAGAGCTGCAGGGAGAAAAAAAAAAAAAACCTCAACACAACTCCCAAACCTCCCTCCCCAAGTAAACTGCCCCAGAATAAACTTTGACACCAGCCAGGCTGAGCTTGTAACATCTGAGCACTATGCAAGAGACGGCTAGGGAGGAAATAAATGCCTTTTACAATGAGATATGGAGACATTGTATGTAAGGCATAGCAGGATCACTTGGTTTTGAAATGCCTTCAAGTTGCATTTCACAGCCTGCCCAGTAAATGCACACACCCGGGGTTTATCGCACATGCACAGATCTTCTGGTGTGACTCCAGCCAGATGCTGCACCCTGGGCACCTTCCAGTTCATTAGCTAACATCTGCCTGACATGCTGTTTGTTTTCTCAGCCTTTTGCAACAGGGAAAAGCCTGCTAAGGAAAGCTGTGTTTTGGTTGGGTTTGTTTTGTTTTGGCGAGGAGGAAGGTGCTGGGTCCCTTTGCTTTTGCTGCAAGTTGCTGGTGGAGGAGGCAGCCTGTCTGTTGGGACAGCCAGGCTTTTACACACGCAGAGAGATAAGGCACCAGTGCCTGGAAAACAGCATCTGAGAGCTGTGTTTGTCACTCAGAGGGCTGCTCCATCAGTCCAAGATACTCCACAAAGCTCATCCATCCACATGGGCAGCGACTGCTCCAGTTCTAAAGGCCTCGATGTTTCTGCTGCTGTATCAGGACTGATGCTTCTCTGTACAGTTTGAGAAAGCCACTTTCATGTCTCTTCCAGTTGCCTGGGCCTCAGCTGAATCCTGGACCAAACTCAGGGGGCTCAGACTTGCAGGTGGCTGACTGCAGGGTACCAACTTCCCATGGATCACCTGGGCCTTCGTGAACTTTGGCGCATGTGCTTTCAGCCCAGGATGAATAACATCGCAAGGGGATTTCATGCACACCCACCTGTGCCCACATAGACCAAGCTAAGATGCATCACAGTCATCATGGCTCAGCTTGGAATGGATGTGGCCATGGAATCTGGCTGGAGCAGAGCTCCTGTTCCCTTCGCTGCATGCTGGCTGCACCTCCACATCCTCACAGCCCTCTCACCCGAGAGCTGTTTGCAACTGATACAGGCATTTTGGGTGCCCTGGCTAAGCTCTGCTGCCTGCTCCCTCCTCTTCCTCCTCGCTGCTGGAGCTGCCCCTGCCCACAAGGCATCTTGTTGCATCCTCCTGGGCTGTTTCCACAGCAACACAGCAGCACGGGTGTTGCATGTGAAGTAACACCCTCATCCTCTTAACCTGTCCAGCAGGATAGGGAGCAAGGCAGAAGCCCAGGCAGCCTGGGGAACAGGCTGGGTCTGCGGGGCCGTGGAGATAGTGATGGAGGTGACATATTCCCAGATGGTTTGATTTTGAACCAGACCACAGAGCTCCTACCCCAACCCCAGAGGCACCTCAAGCTCCACAGCCACCCTGGCTGCACACCCAGTGGTGCCTCAGAGAGCTGCAGGAAAGCCACATCGCAGGTGCCCACCAGGCCCTTCATCTAACCCCAATGACCAGGACACATGCTAGACATGGGCTTGTCTGCTGGGAAGCTCAGGGACAGCATTCCCCACAGCTCTCCCCATCTCTGGTCCCCAGCTGGCATCTGCCTTGATTTGCACACCCAGAAATTCATGGTACACTGATAACTCAATGCAAACAAAGAAACTCTAGTATGAAAAGTGGCCCTGAGCTCACTGGGCAACTCCTTGGTGTTGTTTGTAATCACAGAGGCAAACAATCCTGCAATCAGTGCTGCCAAGAGCTACCTGAAGGAGCCCCACGGGTCCAGCATAGCCACCCGGTCTGTTGATGGAACACAGAAGAGCAGGCTCTTTCCTCCTGTTCTTCTGAGTCAATTAACGTGTTTCTGATTTAGCAGGCAGCAGGGCTGGGGAGCATTCATGGCAGTCAGGGTTCTGTGTGCCTGGGAAGATGTCCCATCGGTGCAGGACAAGCCCAGGCATCTTCAGCTGTTTTCTGCTTTGAAAATTAATTCATCCGTGTTAGAAGGTGGGAGGCAGACCAAGTACAGATGCTTTGGCATTGAAGTAACAGGTACGGCACTGTCCCAAGATGCGTTTTTCTCTTCTGACCTGCTGATGCCAAGCCAGGGGCTAGAGGGGAGCTGAGGCCTGAGAATAATCTTGCATCAGCTTCCCATATCCCCCGAGCCTGCATTTTCCTACACCATGCAAGTCCGACTCTGTCAGACCTTCTCATGGCATCAAAATACTTTGCTTCAGTCCAATTTTTCTGTTGTTTCTGATTTTGTTTGTTTGTTTGTTTAATTATCACTCTGTGGAAAATTTCGAAACAGCAACTGTTCCATCCCTTTTGGGAAAAAACAAGCAGACGTTGAAATGTTTCCCCTTAGAGCGAAAATCCCACATCTTGGTGGGAGAGGTCAGAGCCTTGATTCAGCTAAGGCAAGAAGGTGGCAGGGGATGGGGATCTTAAGACATAGCTGGGCCCTTCAGCGAAGGCTGGGAGGAAACTTTCAGTGCCCTAGGCATCTCCTGCCCTTATCCCTTGGGAAACAGAGACCACAGCCCACCAGCAGCTCCCATCGCTGGCACTACAAGGCAGTCAGTATGCTGGCTCCATGCAGGTCACTTGCAGAATGAACCCTGTTTCCAGGTTGCTTCTCCAGGGCTCAGAGAGGTGAGCCCTGTTTCAGGTGAAGCTTTTATGACATCATCTGTAGTTTGTGTGTCCTCCTTTTACTCTTGACTACATCACCCCAAGTACAATGACCTTCTCTTCTCAATCCCTTCTGGGTTCCCACATCTCTTGTCTGCTTTCCCAGCAGGGCTCTGCCCTTTCCTTGCCCCCAGAGTCTTCTTTATTGCCCTGCTGCTGCTCAAAGTGTTGGGTGGGATGAAATAGGGAGGGGCAGGGGTGCCTCCCCCCAACCTTTCCTGCCGAAGCCTGAGATGTCAAAGCACTGTGTCCCCAGCACTGCACTGCACAGATTTCCTGTTCCGTCTTCCTCTCCACGCTACTCTGACCATCAGTGAAGGAACTAGCAGTGTCCATTGCCGCTTGGTGTCAGGATTGGTGCAGTGTAGGATGAGTGCCCAGGAGCTGCTTACAAACAAGAAAATGTTGCCATGGTCATGGCTTCTTGTGGGAAATAGCACCATGACCCAACATCTACTCCAGGCCAGCTCCACTGCCTTGTGTTCCCCCTAGCTTCAGTGGGCTCCAGCACGCCGTCTCGCTTGGATGCCTTGGGGCTCTCTCTCTTTCTCTAGACCTTCTCCATCCCTGGACAAGGCCTGTAATTCCCTACCTTCTTCTGCTCCCCAGGGCCATTTTTCTACCCCCTCCTCTAATCAGATTCACTTAGAGCTGGCCCCGCTGTGGTTTCAGCACGCAGCTGCTGGCCTGTAGCACTGTAACTAGCTGTCCCAGGACTCAGCAGCAGCTCCTCTGAGAAGACAAATCGGTCATTATGCATCTGAACAAATAGATTTCATATTCCAAATGGAGAGATCTGTCAGTGGCTCCATTCCTCTGGGATGCCATGAATGTCAAGCCATTTAAGAGCCCTTTCCTAATGATGCCCCTGGTGAGCAGCCATGAAGACATATAGCCCCAGAGCTTAGCAAGAGTTTACTGGAGACTATCAGGGTAGAGGGGAAGATTAGGAGGCATTAGCACAGCAGAATGGCTCGCTCCATCACATCCTCCAGAGTCCTGCACAGCAGAAAAGGAGCACGAGGCATGGGCTCAGATTAATGGCTTCTTCACAAGCTGGCTTTGCGTTCTGACAGAGGAGAAAAATGATTGCGCACACGCACACGCACACACACGAACGAGGGGAGATGGGCCGTTCTGCCTGACTTGTACGTTTTGTTAATGGAGAGCCTCACTAGAAGGAGGAGGAAAAGATGAAGTAGGGCAATGGGAATGTGATCTCTTTCTGACCTGCCGTGATGCTTATTGACTGCAGACCCTGCCTGCAGCATGTCACCGTTTGTCCTGGTATTAGTCCCTCTGCCACCCGTATCCCCTAAAGGGCAGCTCTCTACAGGGCTGGGGGAAGGTCCCCTGGATTTGGAGACCCTCACCCAGGTCAGCAAGCTGCCTCCCCCAGCAGCACAGAGAGGGCTGGTGTGGACTGGGAGACAGCCCTCAGAGCCGGGACTGTCTTCACAGGGAGGAACCAGGGCTCCTTGCTCCCAGATGAAGGGCATGGAGAGACAGATGTCTGAAGCCCATCCGCACAGCGAGTCCATCGCTTGGCTTTCTCCCACTGCCCACTTAGCTGCTCCAACCTGGAAATCAAACATTTCACATTGAAAACAACCAGGATGTAACAATTGCCGTGGACAGACATCCCAGCCCATGCCCTTCTTTGATAGATTTGGTCCAGATTTGCAAGTGGTGTCAGTCACTTCAAACCAGAGCTTTTTTGCAAATCGGGGTTTTCCAGTAAATACACCTCTGCTGTGTGCTGCGAGCACTTTGGAAATCTCTCCCATTAGATGTGTGAAGTTGCAAGTTCTTAAAAAATAGCAGTTGCATTTTGGACAAAAAAAAACCCAAACATTCACACCAGCTAAAGGTTACCAGAATCAAACACCCAGATGTAAGGAGCATGGCTAATTTTAATTAGCATTCCCTAACACCCCTGAACTTAAACACCCCTGCTGACAACCACTGCCTGCATAAGACGCTTGGCCCTATCTTCTCCTAAGTGTGTTTTCCAAACTGTGTGTTATCTCTTCAGATGGAGCCATTTGCATTAAGAGAAGAAAAATGCAAGTATCTAGAGGCCACCTTTAATAAAGTATTTGATACAGTACCTTGCAAAATCATACCTGGCAAATGAATTCCAATTGGAGTGGATACAAGCTGAGAGACCTGACGGAAAATTGGCTTAAGGTATGTAAACACAGAGCCATGATAAACTACAGGGGACTGCGTGGGGATGGAGGTGTCCAGAACGTGCCGCAGGGATCGATGTTAGAGCTGGTTTAGTTTAACATCTTTATTAATGACAGGGAGGGAGAAATAAACAACACATTAATAACATCCCAGGATGATACTAAACAGTGCAACTCCCTAGACAGAGCTGAGAGGAGGAATTTGTAGAGCAAGGGATGACCCTGTAAAACTGCTTGCTTTTTAGAATCATAGAATTATAGAATCATAGAATCGTTTAAGTCGGAAATGACCTTTAAGATCATTGAGTCTGACCATTAACTGCGAAGTCCACCACTGAACCACGTCCCTAAGTGCCACATCTACATGTCTTTTCAGTACCTCCAGTGATGGTGACTCAACCACTTCCCTGGGCAGCCTGTTCCAGTGCTTGACAAGGCTTTCAGTGAAGAAATTTTTCCTAATATCCAGTCTAAACCTCCCCTGGCACAACTTGAGGCCATTTCCTCTCATCCTATCACTGGTTACTTGGGAGAAGAGACCAACACCCACCTCACCACAACCCCCTTTCAGGTAGTTGTAGAGAGCGATAAGGTCTCCCCTCAGCCCTCTCTTCTCCAGACTGAACAACCCCAGTTCCCTCAGCCGCTCCTTGTAACACTTGTGCTCCAGACCCCTCACCAGCTTTGTTGCCCTTCTCTGGACACGCTCCAGCAACTCAATGTCCTACCTGTAGTGATGGGCCCAAAACTGAACACAGGATTCGAGGTGCGGCCTTACCAGTGCCGAGTACAGGGGCACGATCACTTCCTTACCCCTGCTGGCCACACTATTGCTGATACAGGCCAGGATATGATTGGCCTTCATGGCCACCTGGGCACACTGCTGGCTCATATTCAGCTGGCTGTCAACCAACCTCCTTAGGTCCTTTTCTGCTGGACAGCTCTCCAGCCACTCCTCCCCAAGCCTGTAGTGTTGCATGGGGTTGTTGTGACACAAGTGCAGGACCCGGCGCTTGGCCTTGTTAAACCTCACCTTGGCCCATCGATCCAGCCTGTCCAGATCCCTCTGTAGAGCCTTCCTGACCTTGAGCGGATCAACACTCCAGCTCAGCTTGGCATCATCTGCAAATTTACTGAGGGTGCAGTTGATGCCCTCATCAAGATCGTTGGTAAGGATATTAAACAGAACTGGCCCCAAAACTGAGCCTTGGGGAACACCGCTTGTGACTGGCCACCAACTGGATTTAACTCCATTCACCACAACTCTTTGGGCCCAGCCATCTAGCCAGTTTTTCACCCAGAAAAGAGTACGGTCATCCAAGCCATGAGCAGGCAGTTTCTCCAGGAGAATGCTGTGGGACATGGTGTCAAAGGCTTTATTAAAGTCATAGACAACATCCACAGCCTTTACCTCACCCACTAGGCAGGTCACCTGGTCACAGAAGGAGATCAGGTTGGTCAAGCAGGACCTGCCTTTCATAAACCCATGCTGACTGGACCTGATTGCCTGATTGTTCCATACGTGCTGCATGATGGCACTCAAGGTGATCTGCTCTTTAACCTTCCCTGGCACCAAGGTCAGACTGACAGGCCTGTAGTTCCCCAGATCCTCCTTCTGGCCCTTCTTGTAAGTGGGCATCACATTTGCTAACCTCTAGTACACTGGGACCTCCTTGGTTAGCCAGGACTGCTGATACATGATTGAAAGTGGCTTGGTGAGCACTTTTGCCATCTCCCTCAGTACCCTTGGGTGGTTCCCATCCGGCCCCATAGACTTGTGTGTGTCTAAGTGGTGTAGCAGGTCACTAACCATTTCCCCTTGGATTATGGGGGCTTCATTCTGCTCCCTGTCCCTGTCTTCCAGCTCAGGAGGCTGTGTACCTGCAGAACAACCAGTCTTACTATTAAAGACTGAGGCAAAGAAGGCATCAAGTACCTCAGCCTTTTACTCATCCTTTGTCACTATGTTTGCCTTCACATCCAATAAAGGATGGAGATTCTTCTTAGCCCTCCGTTTGTTGCTAATGCATTTATAGAAACATTTTTCATTGTCTTGTATGGCAGTAGCCAGACCAAGTTCTCACTGGGCTTTGGCTCTTCTCATTTTCTCCCTGCATAACCTCACAATGTCCTTGTAATCCTCCTGACTTGCCTTTCTCTTCTTCCAAAGGTCATAAACCCTCTCTCTTTTTTTTTTTCATTTTGTTATCAAGGTCAAGGGATAATTTGGATACCGGCCATGGGAGAGGGGCTGTTGGGGTGAAAGGGGTCTAGAAGAGTGGCCCAGGCAGAAAACATGAGATGAATGCTGTGAAATACTGAGGGAAAGCAAGTTTGAGGCAAATCCCCTGCCATAGCCCTCCAAGAGCCTCTATTCTGCCTCATGAAGGGGCACTAAACGCACATGCAATGGGCTGTACTGACCAGCAGCTATGCCACCACATCTAGATGCTCCCTACAACATGTCATGCTTCTCCAAGGAAGCTTCAAGCAAGTGCTTAAAATTAGAGATGCTGTCTTTCCCAACACCAGAGGTATTGCACCAGTGCTACGGAACATTGTATCAGTAAGAGGGATAGATAAGTAAGCATGAAGTGATCAGTAAGATCACCGCTTTTGGAAATTGGTGATTGCTTGATACCAGCAATTGTAATTTTATTTCATTTATGTCATCCTTTGGAGGACGGTCCTGGCTTGGGGAAACACACATATATGTGCACACTCGATGTTTCAGAAAGACTAATTTTCCACATCTCAAAGAAATTATGAGTGAAACTGTTGGGGAGGAAAATGAGGGCAGGAAAATGAGATGTTGAATGTTGAACAAGTGGAGACAGTGCACGGAAGAGCCACAAAAATGACTGTGGAGCTGGAAGAAAAACAACCTTGCAATGAGAGACTGAAAAATCTTGTTCTGTTTAGCTCATCAAAAAGAAGATTGAGATTTAACTGATTGCAGTGTATAAGTACCTTCCCAGGAAGAAAATACAAGGTGCGAAAGGCTCTTCAATCACATGGGGAAAGGAACAAAAGAACCAACAGCTGGAAATTAAGGTCAGACAAATTCCAGTAAGGCCCAGATTTGCAGCAGAAAATGTGACCAGACATTCAGTCAAAATCCCAGGGATGTGGTAACTTCTGGGACATAGTAATTTCTTCACATCTTTAAAGCAAGGGATGATTTTCTGTAAGATGCTCCAGTCACATACATGTTGCTGGATGCCGTTCAGTAGAAACCAGATGCAACTCCCTGCTCCACACAAGAGGGCTGTGCTGTAAAGGGGGTCGTGACAGATGACCTGTGGTTTTCTTCCAGAATTACTTGGCTGGAAGAGGATGTTTAAATACCTTATACTGCATCTCATTCCTCTTCATTCCACAACTGCTGGCATATCCACTGAGCCGTTTATTATATCCTCTTTACAGCCTTAACTCCAGATTTGCATTCCTCTTCTTTTGTCCTATCTAGATACTACGGAGCACTTGGTTTTGTCATGGTTGCTATTCCAGTGTCTGCATTTACCCCACACCGCTGTCTGTCATTTCAAAGCACAGCCCACTGCTCCCCATGCATTTTCCACACCTGTGGTTAAGATCTCTATAGGACAGCTCCTGTTTTATTCCCAGACATGCAGAAGCCTGTTAAAGAAGGAACCTTACGCTGTGTTCACTTTTAGGAAAGCTTTATTCTTCTCTGTGCTCGTTAAATGTCTTTTCAGTCATGAAGCTAGCATCCTTTTTGGCAGCACAGCCTCATCTTCTCTTAAGTTAAGACAACCTGATATCAGGTGCATTGAATACAGCTCCTGAGAGGTTCTTGCTGGCTCAGCCTACAGCTAAATCCACCTTGACTTAAAATTGCAGGAGGGGGAAGCAGTGGACTGTAGGGACTGGGACTCCGGGAAGAAGCCAAGGTGGAGAAGAAAGGCTGAAGGTTGTTTTTAGTGCTATTATTTAACAATAAGGTAAGGCTAAGATCATGGGTAGGCTTGACCCTGCCATTGCACTCCATAAGGGAGCTGGCTGAATGTGCTGCTGCTTGCACACAGGTCTTGTGCAAGGAGACATCTGGAGACAGGACCCACCTGGATCAGACCTCTCTCCTGGGGACAGTGCTTGTGTGACTTCCTGGACATTGTAAAGTTGCCGTAAACATGAAGGCACTTCAGAAACGGGCAGGAGTGATGAAAAGTCTGCGGGGAAAGGCCTGAAGGAGGAGCAAAAGGAAGACTTGCCTGCTGCAAGAACTTGGGAGGAGGGGGGAGGTTATTAAGGGTCCCTTGGTGGTTTCACTGGGCGGAAGAGAATGAAATCGAGCAAGAAAAATTGCATCTGAACATCAGGAAATGCTTTCTGTCACATAGATGTATTAGCCCGGGGGATTACCTCCTTAGCCATGGGGTGAGGGCATTGTTGCTCAAGACATACTCAGT
The DNA here is from genome assembly GCF_964289735.1 of Phaethon aethereus. Lineage (NCBI taxonomy): Eukaryota > Metazoa > Chordata > Aves > Phaethontiformes > Phaethontidae > Phaethon > Phaethon aethereus. The sequence continues at coordinate 11,527,506 of NC_138577.1, read as the reverse complement.
GAGCCTCCAAGCTCAAAGAGAAATGTCCTGTTGAGGAGTCAATGTCTTGGAGCTGTGCCAAATGAGGACTGTCGCAGCATTGCAGTCACTCTCCCACTGTGTTGGTGTCATTCAGAGGGTGCTGCTGGGTGCTCTGTGCACCCCTGGGATGTCAAGGTGTCTGGTTACACAGGCTGGGAGGTGAACCCTCCTTGCAGTGTTCAACTCCAAGCTGCTGCATCCTCCGCCCATGGGTGAACCCCATGATGGCTCTTGTCTCGCCTGCTCAGATACTGGTGGTGAGGGAGATGGGCAGGAGGAAGAGGGCTCCCCAGGAATCCTGGGCATCTTACCAGTGCCCCTGCATTGTGGTGGGTATGATAGATGGGAGGTCACAGCTAGCTGGTGCACCTCCATGGGTGTGAACCCACCTCCAGCAGTGGTCTCCAAGCACCAGTGTGCCCACCAGCCCACTCTGCTTTCCCCACCAGGTTTCTTCTGTTGGATGTGTGCTGTAGGGCTGTCTTCTTTGCCTTCCCTTGCTCCCCGACTCAGCATGTTCAGCTTGCTTTGACCAGGGCTGACCACACCCCCCCGTGCAGACCACCCTTACCAAACTGGTGGGTTCCTACAGAAATGCTGCCAGCAAGCAGCCAGCAGCACCATTTCTCCAGCAGATATATCTGTTTCCCAGTTAAGACCTAGTGGTGGCCTGCCTCTTATCTACCTTTTCCTCCTTTGCAGCCACTCCTCTCCTCCCTGCTTCCCCGAGAGTTGTGTTGTTGCCATGGTTACCACTTTATCTTTAAGAGATACATTCCCCCCATCCCAGTACAGAGTGAAATTCCCGAGCTTCACCCTCCATAGAGAACTGCCTCCCTCTAAAGTGGCACTAATTGAGCATGAAATGCTATGCAGCTACATTACACCATAATTTATTCGGCATTAAATGATTTAAGCAGTGGCTCCGGAGTGCTGGGAACAAGAATCACTCCCCCCTTCCCACCCTCTTCACCTCCTCACTCTGCTGCCTGCACTGCAGCCAGCAGCGTGCTGGAGTCCAAGGATTGCATCCTCCAAAGAAGGACCAGCATTTCAGAGTCTGATTTTTTGGGGAGAGCCAAGAGCTTGTTGGGGACTCATTGAAGAACCTGTAATCACAGACTGATCACTCCTAAGAGCGCTAATTTCCAACCAGGAACTGGTCTGAAAGCTATAGTGTACGGGATGTCACCAGCATCCTGCAGCGAGCTTGGTGATTTTAGCCTGTTGGGTTGAGATTGGGGGGGGTGAGGGCTTTTCTTCTTTGAAAAGAGAGAACTTCAGTGCAGGCAGTTTGGCCAATTTGAAAATGGCTGCCAAATTATATCACGTTGGATATTTCTTCATTCATGGACTATAGATCCTTTCCTCCAGAATGACAAACGCCCTCCAGTGCTGTAGAATAGCAGGTCTCTTTTTTACACTACTGTGGAGATGCATGTTGTCCCTAAGCAAATAGGAAATCACTTGCTGCCCATTCTAAATTTAAGTGAAATACCACTTGGAAGAAAAATCCAAAGGTTTCACTTTGAAAATGCAAAACCGAGATGTGCCAACGCTTCAGAAGTACTTTTCAGTGTCTTTTCAGACTGAAGCTATTTGACAAAATTGATAAAAGTATCCGAACTAGTCCCATCAGACCAAGTGTATTTTTAGAAGGAAAAAAGGAAAAGTTTCCTTCATTCAAAAAAAAGTCACCTACTTCAACTCAGAATGGAGGCAATTTTGGCATTGTGTAATAGACTCCAGGAGACATGCATTCTGCTAAGGAAGGAAGGAAGGAAGGAAGGAAGGAAGGAAGGAAGGAAGGAAGGAAGGAAAAAGTACAGCAGGATCAGAGGTACACAGATATGGAACAGCTTCTAGCTTCCTTTTTTTTTAATATATGAGGACTAGAGTTAATTGTGATTTCTTCAAACCAAAGAGTAACTGGGAGTAAGAAGCAGTCACCCTGTAGAAGGGGAAGCAGGGCTGCATGGACTAGCAGATTAGGACTCTTCTGTCTGTGTAAAGCCCAGGTGATGATTAAGGACAGGTGGAATAGGAGTCCATCAAGTCTAAAATGGCATGGAAAAGATGACTGAGGACAGATGCTTTTTTGCCTTTTCTGAGGCAGCAGCACATAAAACTACAAGGAAGCAGGTTCAAGAGAAACAAATGGATTTGGCTCTGCATATATGAAGGTTAACCTGTGTAACTTCTTGCCACAGGATGTGGTGGGTGGTAAAAGTGTGTAAGTGTTATAAAAAACACCTGGATTATTTCACAGGGGCATAATCCATCAAAAACTGCTTAATCCTGGAGTGGCAATTTGTTGCAAGCTTGAAGGTGATTCTCAGGAAAAATCATGATGCGTTGGTCCTGGTTTGATACACACCCTTGAGGACCTTATAGTGCTGGGACAAATTATTTAGAGGGATTTTTTATTTGACTCACTGTGGTCTTATGGTCCTCCGTCCTTCCCACAGCCCATCCAGTGGGAAGGGACCGTGGAAGCATCTGAGCTCCCTTCTTAGTGGTGCAGGCACTGACAGCATGCCAGACCTCCTCCCAAACTGTGCAACCTCCTTTTGCCGGAACAATATTCCAGTGGAAAAGGTCAAATTATCCAAAGCAAAGTGTTTCATTTAAAGAGTGTTGCCTTTGAGACAAAACTTGTTTTGAGGGGGGAAAAAAAAAAGGAAAGGGAAAAAAAAAGGAGGATGAGCACTTTGATAAGGTTGAAATGCTTCTTCTGGGTCTTTCTGGAGTGCAGTGTTTCAAGATGACTTCTTCCCCTGTTTCAAAAAGGGAAATGCATTGTATAACCAAATGAAAAATGAAAAAAGCAGAAACTGAAGCAGAACCCTTTCAGTCATCCCCACATCTTTCCTTTTTCCCCTGCTGTTTTCCTTCAAGAAGACAGTTAAATCTCCTTGGCTTTTGTTCCATTCTGGAACAGAAAACCTCTTAAAATCACTGAACTTCCCCCAGGTTCTCACACAACCGCTTCCTCGCTCTTTGGGATGACCTCTGTGGTAGGAAGCCAAGATATCAAATGCAGGTCACCTTCTGACTCTCCAGCTGCCCCAGATAATCCTCCAAGCCCATGCTGAGCTCTGCTAAAAAAGGGAGAGGGCCGGTACAAAACTTGCCTGCCCTTTACCTCGGCAGAAGGAGAAAATGCTGGGCTCCACGGCTGCCAGTCGAATGCCTTTCACTGCCACGAAATTCCCTGAAGACAAGAGCTGAGTTTTGGCACTGGAGATGCAGCGGGCAATAGCAGCCGTGCCAGCTCTGCACGCTCAGGAGCAGCGCGTGGACCGAGCAGGGAGCCCACACCATCTGTGTCCACCCCACCAGGACACCGGCACCCAGTGCGACCGGCTCTCCTGACATGATCTTCAGGCTTGCTTCTCCACCATCAGCCTGTGCGCAATGGTAATGCACTTTTCTAAGCCCCGGGTCAAATAGGTTGCCTCTGTGCTGGTGGCAGGCAAAGGACCACAAGTTTTGCTGCCATCCAGCTTTATGAACTGAAGGAAGAGGTTTGTTTGCTCTCCTCATCTTTTCTACAGCATTTGGGAACCCTTCGAGGCAATGTTTGTCGCTCTGTCCTGCCTCGTTCCTTGAGGTGTTTCCTAGCATACAGAAGTCCTCTAGCACCTCACCCAGCGAAGCCACGATGCTGGTTAACATGCAACATCCCTGCAGGCAAATAAATAATTACTTAAGAGAAGCTAGAATCAGAACAGTGGTTGGACAAATAAAACCTCTTTTTTTTTTCTTTTTTTTAAAGTTTGCTTTAACAACACAGCTGAAAAATATTCTTGCCCCAGAAGTAAAACTTTGGGTGAATTTCAAAGGTGAAAACCACTCTTCTGACTCAAAGAAAACTGCTTGTTTCCTTTTAGAGCTTCCCAACACTTCCTAATGCAGTCTCTGTAAAGCAAAAAAAATCTAGTTTTCACGTGGAAAATGTCAAAATGTAATTTTAGTTCTTGTAGAAGGGCTTATTTCTGAATGAAGCAGCATCTTTTCTCACTCAAATTAATTGCAAAACTGACACAAGCTTTCAAAATGTGCCAACCACACCAAACTGCAGAACGTTTCACCCAAAGGGTGTCATTTCCCTGCATTCCCATTGCCGTGGAGGTGTCATGCAGCGGGTTGTGGTGCTCCCACCAAAATGGAGCAGGACGCAGCGAGAGCTGTGAGTTGCAGTGCTTTGGGGCTCTCTTAAGCAAAACAACAATCTTTGGAGGATGGAAGTCCAGCCCTGGCAGAACAGATGTTGTAACTTATCACATTTATGGTGGAAACTTGAGGGCCAAGAGGGAATTCAAACAGCAAATAGTTAACAGTATAAACCCAAATAACGAGAAATATATAACGTGTATCAGAGGTCTGAAGGGAGTTGATTGGTCTGAGGGAGCAGCAGGGGGTAGAAAGGAGCAATTAAAGAGCAGGAGGAGGAAGAGGAGGCAAAGGAGGGCATTGCCAAGGAGCCAAGTGATTCCTTTAAATTTACAGGGGTAAAAGTACATGATCTCTCATTAAAATCAGCTGCTGTCCTGGAGGACCCAAGCGTAACACACGTTTTATCCATCTTCTAGAAATGACACGATGAGCTGAGGGCAGGGTTACAGGGCACTGAGCTCTGCTCTAATTAACTGCCCCAAACTTTGTTAACTCAGCGGGTACGTCCCTGAGCCCTTCCAGGATGCTGAAAAAAAGCCAGAAGTCAGAGCCCTGAAGCGACACAGGTTGCCAGTCTGCACTGAAACCCTGGGAAACACGAGAGGCCCATGCCTGCGCTGCACAAGAGGATGGAGAGACATACACTCTTGCAAATTCCCCATGTTACCTTACTAACAGCTCACAGCAGCTAAACTCTCTGAGTTTCGCCTTGCCTGCTGCCTCCCTTTCCCCCCCCTTAAACGCTTTTGTTGATGTGATGAATTGTTTGGCAGCTAAGCTATTACTTATCATACTGTTTGTTAGCCTTTTTATCAGCTGAGGTAAACAGGGGCTTGTTTGTATGAGAATAAAGCAGTGTGAGAGGCTGCAGATCTGAGTGGAGCCGTGCAGGAGGGGATGGCCAGAGGAGGGTTGTCAGAGCACGAAACTGCCTCAGGCAACCAAAGCGCACGGTTTCCTAAGCGAGGGAGCTGCTAGTTAAGCACTGGTACCATCCCGTCAGCCCCGGTCAGTGGTTTGCTCAGATCTAGTATTCATTGCATGCCGTATGTGACAATAGCAGCAGAATGTATGGTGGAGCTTTAATAAAGGCTGTTGCTTGTAACGCTGCTTACCGACATCTTTCATCTTCCCTCTAATTAATTCATGCTAATTTCCTTACCAGTTGGATACATCAATTTGGAGTCTAAAATAGAATCCTAGTTTGTTTGCAGAGTTCAGTGTGTTGTAAAATATAGCTCTCCTATCAGAAAAAATTGCAGAAAGGGAAAGATCCGAACGGGATCTTACGAATAGAGGTGCTGTGCAGCATGGGTTGGAGGAATGCAGTGCTGCACCAGGGCCCCACATCTGCCTCCACTCCATAGGATCCACCCAGAGACTCTGCTGGAAGCCTCCTCCAGTAACAGGATCTTCCCACTCTCTGTTATTCCACCTTTGCTTTTATCAACATGAAGATAGGAGGCTATAGATTCCTTTACCCAAAGTCACTCCTGGCTGCACTGATTAAAAAACCTTTATCAGAAGATACCATTTCTTTGGGTTGGAATGTGGGGGGTTTGGAAGATCTCAGTTCAACAGGTTTTTGCCTAATCCAGCACAGACCCTGGGGTGTCGGGGAAAGAGTACAGTGGGGAGTGCCTTCAGGCTGCTCTCAGAAGATTTTCTTCCCACCAGCCCTACAACAGCTCAGTTCCTGCTGTAGCTTATGGGATATGGGGTCACAGCTGAGAGGGCTGAAAAGGATGCAGAGAGCCATCAGTCATCTCCCTCCCCAAAACTAGTCTTTCTCCAGTCCTTCCTGGCAGACATGTTATTGTCGAAGATTCCCTAATATAGCAAGTCTCCTTCTCTCCAGACAGTCAGCAAACACTTAATTCTTGTCACTTTGATTTACTCGTATCTTGCTTGAAATCCCCTTCCTGCAGTTTAAACCTGTTTCTTCTTTCCTGTCCAATGGCTATGGATCATTCCCACCCTCTCTGCAGCCTCATAACTATTCTCCTGCCTCTGTACAGCCTTTTCTTCCTCGCAACCCCAGGCTTTCTGCTTCTCTCTACAGGTCATGTTGGCGTGACACAGGTAGATGTTCAGACACAAACATGACGAGAGAAGCAGACACCCAAGAGACATGTGCACATGGGCTTGCACACTCACGCATGTGTGCTTCCAAGCATGCACACACTGCATCCAGCCTTCTTCTCCATAACCATCCTTTGCAAGCCACTGGCACCCACAACGCCGGCAGCAACACAGGTCTCCAAGCTCTCAGAGGAATAACCAGCTCCCCCAACGCCTCAGGTGCTATGGGCTGTGGAAAATCACCTTAGCATTGAAGAGGGGAAAAATTCAGTGAAAACAGTTGAAAAAGTCTCCCTACTCCTTGCCTTCATATGAGGCTGGCTGGCCAGCAGAGACACAGCGAAGAGGGTGTCCGTGCACCCTCAGGCATGATAATGCGTAGGGTAGATTCCAGGGAATCAGAGGAAATTTTGCTAGAAATGTGGCGTGCAAAGAGGTACTGCAAGTTCCAGCTGGTTTGAATTTTCTCTGTATTTATAAAAAATAAATTGATACTTTATTACCTAATCAAAGTAGCTACTCATGCGTTTTTGCCTCCCCCTCCCTCCTCAAATTTAGCACGGGTGTTTCAGATGCTAATATAGAGCTTGCAAGAGAACAAGAGAGCCTTTCTGTAAGACTTTTTTAAGACATCTTGGAGGATGCTTAATAAAGAGGCAGCATGGGGTGGTGTCTGGGTCAAGGGCTTGACAATCAGGATACTTGGATTCCTTCCCGGCTCTGGCACAGCTCCAGAGCAAATGCTCCATTGCTCCGTGACTCAGTTTCCCCCTCTACGAAGTGAGATCCTAAGCCTACCCTGTCCTGTGCCTTGGCACAAAATGCTACCAGAGAGCTCCAAATTGTCCCTGGTACCATCACCACACCTGCATCCCCCATCCTACCAACGCTGCAACATGTTCCCTGCTGCACTGACCACAGCAGACCCAGCCCAAGGCTGAGCCCAGGCTCTCGGCAATTTGTGCTGCAAAAAAAGCCCTGTGCTTAAGGATTTGCAGCCGCTTTGGCCAGCAGTGCATGTAAAATCCAGGACTCCCTGGACGCCGCTTGGGGCAGGGATGGAGATACACGCTTAGCTCCTCATGCAGGTGAGCTGACACTGCACCACTTGCTTCCAAGGCCAGGTCTACCCCAGGTTTTAGCTAACGACAGCAAAAAAGATTTTGGCTTTGCTGGCATTGCCGATGTGAAAAAAGGAAATAATGAAAGTGCGTGATGAACTCTGCTTTTACCCACAGGTTCCATCGGTGGTCGGGTGCCACTGATGGAAGGGTGGGGAGTCATGTTTTCTTTCCTTGTGAGCAAATATGGTGGAGGGCAAAATTTTTTTGCTTTTCATACAATTTTAAGCAGGCAGTTCAGCCACCCTATTTGGAGTAGCTGCACGTTTTGGGGAAAAGAAACACCCGGCAATATAGAAAATAAATCTTTTTTTCCTAGCAAAAACGATCATTTTGTCAGAAAAAAGTTTTCATAAAAGTGAAGATAAACACTGTGTTTATTCTACCTTCACCTGTAAAACCCATACAAGAGGAGCCCCAACATCAGGCGGTTTTATTGCCAGTTCTGTTCTTGGCACTGCTTTTACAGGAGCAGATGGTGGCCTCAGCCTGGGACCAGCACCCTGCGTCACCAGCCCCGTGCACACAGCCGCACACACCCCCCTGCAACACACCCAGCAGCGGACACAGTCTGGGCCCAGCAAGTGGCATTCCCCAAAAGACATTTTGGCGAATTTCAGTTTGGATTTTATAAAGAAAAAAAAAGGATCACCCCTGCACAAAGGAAGGAAAACCTGCCACAACTCTGAAAGGAGCTTTGAGAAGAGCTGCTCCTGGGGCAGGGGTGGGTAGTGTCCCTTTGCAGGAGCAGGAGGGGTTGGGAAGTCCCCTCAATGCTCCCACTTCAGAGCAAAGTCCTGTTCTGTAAAACAAATCATGGAAGCAAAGTGTCCATGTCAACATCCCTCTTCAAACACATACAGACCCACTTTCATCCTCATGCGTTTCTCCCTGTGGCATCACTGAACCATGGTACCTCTTTGCCTCATGCAATGTTGGGTCCACGAGGACACGTCCACCCCGCTGCCCTGCAGAGCACTGCCACCAACCTCTGCACACAGCGGCTTGGGCACAGCCACGACCACCACCCAGCACAGGACTGTGCTAATTGTAATGCATAATTAAGACAGAAACTCCAGGCATCAGCTGGGCAGGAGGGAGTGGTCCCCTTCAGCACATTTGTCTGAAAAATTTCTGATTTGTTTCTTTTGTCTTTGTATGAGTGATCTGGGAGAAAAATTCCCATGTTTTAGAGACAGGACCTTGGTGAACTTGCTGGCCAGGTCCTAGGATAGGACAGGAGGCTGCAGCATCTCTTCAACCCCTGATACAGCACAGTGTTCAGTCTGCTGGACACTCCACTGTCTTCAGAGGTACCTCAGTGTCACTCAGGAAATATGATGAAAAAGCACAATTCATACACCAGCCTGTGACATTGCTCTGACCATGTTTCAGGATCTGCAAGGTGGTCAAGAAGATACACCCCCCCAAGACCATACAAGTTGTCCTCATGGGATACAACCAGCTTAGGGGAAAGCTGGCTTTAATATTTATGGAACTGCGGAGGTCCTCATGTAGCCACGTATTTTCAGTTCTATTAAGCACATGGGATAAGGAAACACTGTTATACCATTATATAGAAAGAAACCTGAACAAGGACCAAGAGTTTTGATGCAGCTATTCCAGAAACCTGTGCCTCAACTGGAGATGTGTTCTGGTTGCTGGACCTCATTCCCATCCATCCTTTGAGTCTTCATGGCTCTGCAGAGCCAGAGGAGTGTCTAGCTGCTGGGAAGGAGAAGACAGGGGACAAGAAGCAGGCACAGACAGACCCTTCCTTAAGAATACAGGAAAAGATCAGGGTCTGTATATTTAGCCAAACAGCCCTTAATAATTCCAGGTTTCTTTCCCCATCCTGTCAGCTCATGAAGCAAGTTGAACACTTTCAACACCCGGTTGAGCTTTGCATTTCATCTCACGTCAAATCCGCTGTATGGAGAAATTTGTTTTGCTTTCATTTATTCCAAAGTCCTGGTCTAAGCCATGGAGGGGGATTTTTCCAGTAGGTGCCTGTGTGGCAAGGGAAGAGGAACTCAGCTGGTGACTCAGCTTCATACTAACAGCGAGAAATTAAAACCTAACGCAACTTCATGCAACCAAATGCAGTGAAACAGGCCCTTGATCTAATCAGCGCTTTCTAAAGGAATTAAATGCCAATCTATTTTAAAATGCATTTCGCTGCGACTTAATGAGGGCAACAGAGAAAAATCAATTGGTCGTGTAATTTGGAATTTCAATAATATAAACAATAAATGCTAATTAGGAACATTCTTATTAATGTCATAAAATTCTTGGACAGATTGTAGTCACGTAATTAAAGTTTGATGAAGCTGCTTGAAGAGTTTGAGGCCTGACAGTGGTTTCTGGGGCATGGGACAGGGAGCAGAATGAAGGGAGTCTGTGCTCAAGGCTGTATCACCGCAGGGAGCTGACGGGGTCTGGGAGGGATGGAAAGCCCTGAGAAACAGGACTACCCCAAGGTAGATCCTCCAGAGCTGTACAGAGACAAGGACATGGAGCTGAGCATCCCTCACTTGTGCTGACAGTGGTGCTTATTCCACAGCCTTGAGACTGTATCGCCACCATTAACAGAGACTTCTCCTCTGCCATGCGTCTGAAAATTACTGGTGTGAATGTGAGCTGTCATCCAGATTTGGGGTCCAGCAGCTCCTCCAAGTGCAGAGACATCTCCTCCAAGGGTGATGGAATATCCTCTCAATAAGACAACATCACTGCTCTTGCTGCCTAAGAGACACAAGCTCTAAGTAAAACAATTCACTGTTAATATCTAAAGGGAGGTAAGGCTATCTAGCACTGCTAAGGAATCACTCATTTCCTTCTGAAACGCAGAGGTAAAATGTCTCAGATGAATAGAAACCTCTGCACCAAAAACGTGCACTCTCACAGCAAAGGCCCATGTTGTAGTAGAAGAGGGGGAGGGCTGATTTTCTCCAGCAGATCCCAGCCCCTTGCCTGGAGGCACGGATGTTTCTACATAGAGCATCAGAGGGCATGGATCAGTCTGTGCAGAGCAAGACGAGCACAGCCGGAACAGGATCCTCATGCAATTGGCTTTAGGCGATGTCTGCATGTAGGTGTCTTAGGGAGAGTGAACCATTCTACACTTCACACCTCTGACTCTCTCAGCTCATAATGGGTTTTCCTAGAAACCGTTTTCTCCTAATGCAACTAGAAGAGTAAAAATCAACAAAGTTTGAAAAAAAAAATAGATATCAGTATTTATTGTTTCAAAATTTTAAGCAAGAGGTCCTCTTCCCACCCGCTTCCCTAGTTTCTATGTTCCCTTGAAAATGGTGGTTTTCCAAGTTGAGGGGCATTACCATTACTTCTTCTTGCACTAACCCCCTCATATTATTACTCTTTCCCTCTTCCTATTTTTTTCTTCCATGTGAAAGAAAAGGAGATGAGGAAACCAAAAAGATTTCAAGACTGACTAAACTGGGATTTACTTTATTAATGTGGCGCCGCAAATAAAAATTGTTTTACCAGTTTTTTGGAAACTTCCAGGAAACAATGTGTTGTTGGAAAGCTTGGATTTTTCTTGCCCCCAAAATGTTTTCTGTTCTCAGGCAGGTGTCCCAGTGCAATCACCAGGGCAGTTTCCCTGCTGCCAGAAGGGACATTTCGTTACCCATCCACTAGCACAAGCAGTAACCGGCTGCTTCTCACACCGGCAGCCTGTGCGTGCAGGTACCACTGCGACTGGCTCCCGTGGGCTCAATCCGGTGTCTCTGGGGCTCAAAGGGCAGCTCTGGTGGTAGGTAACCTGCTGCCCCAAAGTCAGACTTCTCCCTGATAACTTTCTTCTTGTGTTCAACATGTTTATTTTGCCATGCAGTTGGGTTTGTGGGACTCAGCTGCAAAAGAGCTGTGGGGAGAGGTGGCAGCTCATTCTGGGTTTGATTTGTCTTTTTGCTGTTGCCCCAGAAAGTGGGAGGGAGCTGCAATCTCCGCTTTTCCTTCAGGAGTCATTCCTGTCCCGAGGTGTCACTCCCTGTGATTAGTCCCCTTGTATTTCCCCCCGGCTATGGGAGCACAGCAAAGCTGATGACCGGCGAGCAGCAGGCAGCCCTCTCTGGAAAGATAAACGGGTGACACCAGGTTTTTACCCCTGCCCCCATCTCAGCTCCCTGCCTTCAGGACTGAGTTAAGGGACCAAAGTGTGCAGGAATTGGTACCATGTGCTCACGCCTTCCCGGAGATTAGCCCCATATGGGGAGAGAGCAGCGCTCCCCTCCATTTGGGAGGGGGGTTGATCTAAATGTGTAGCAGGCATTCTTCGAATATATGTGACGGCCCAGGAGATAGACTTCAAATGTCACCAAAACTGGCCCCTTCACATTGATCTTTGAAATATACAGCCTGGCTTACTATGTTGTAAATATACTTTTAATACACAGTGTTACAGTCTTAAAATAGGTTCCTACCTGCCTGTAGAATTTACATTTCCTGACAACCAGTCTCGTTGGCTGTATTTTAAATGTACAGTGTATGGTTCCAGGTCAGTTCACCATTAACCCTGTGAATTGCCCCACAGATTCAATGTCAGATGGGCATTTAGCCATGCAGATCCCTGCCAAAAGTAGACACTGAAAGCATCAGCTCAGCAAGATCCAAAGCCTGGTTGATGGGCTTTTGGTCTTATCCAGAGTTATTTTTATGGGTAATAAAACACTAACAATTCTCAATCTTAGGGACAACACATTTTAGGAAGGTCTTTGCACTTCATGCTTTAGGCGTCAGTGGGAAAACTGTAGGGTTTATCTGCCAGCTGCAGTCTCATGGCTTCCTCCAAAATGTCTACTAATGGCCATATAATCCCAGACTGCCCTCCAGTTTGAGCCAGTGTGATAAAGGGTCTCAAGGCTGGAGGGATCCAACTGACAGCCTGTGAGCAATGCATCACTTAATCCTTTTAATAGATTTTTCCAGCCCAATTACTGAAGTCAGTCAAGATTATTTAGAACAGGCAGATGGCAGATTTTTCTCACAGATACTTTGAGATATTAGTGTCATGAAGCTGTTTGAGATTTAATTTTTGTTAAGTAATAAATGATTTTGTAAAAGAACATGTTGCAGAAAACAGGATGAGATCAAGCAATCACTGCCAGCTTTGGTTTAAATTCAAATAGCAGTAGGCAATAACAACAGGTCTACAATTAAGATTTCTAAGGACAAACATTATGACGTGAAGGGATGTCTGTGGGGTAGCCAACTGCATTGAATAGGGCAGATATAACCGGATCTAGTTACAATGAGTTGCAAATGCAATCTAGAATTTTCTTGCATAGAAAGCAGAGGTCTCAGAGGGAAAGGCTCTGAGGTAGCAGGATGAATCCAGTCTCCTAATGGATGCAGGGAATACATAGGAGGTACATAAGAAATGGAGGAAAAGGCTAGATCAACAGAACAAGCTGCATTGCACATGTCAGAAAGCAAAGCAATATGTTGACCCAAGCTCCTATGTGCTTTAAAAATTCCAGTGGCAGTGAAAAATTTGCTTTTCAGCTAAGATTCCTGGAGTTTTGCTGAAATTCTGCTAGAATTAGCTCTCATGGGTACCAGGACTGAAGGCAGACAGCACAACAAATAGGGGCTACAAATTAATGTGGCTGAGATGGGATCAACCTCTCAACTTCCTGCCATCCTTCACTGAATGGATATATAATCCTATTGTCGCATTAACAGAGTCATTTTGCATGACATTTTCTTACCTCCTGTTAGTAAGGGAAAATCAGAGTAGAAGAAAGCACTGTGCAGCTGTTTGCATTTCTCTTGTATTCTGCTGCCGCTTGGAAATGAGTGAGCTCATGGACTTGGCAATGTCTGGTGCTCAAATGCATTGGCCAATCCGCATGGGCAACATGACACTGGTTAAAAATAGTTCTTTATTGAAAATGTGAGGTTCTTTCATTCACCTTGATATTTGCATCTTGTAGGCGCTTTCTTCCCAGAGTGCCTGACTCCACATGTCACGGTGGGTCAGGGACCAGAGCAGCAGGCTCAGGGCATGTGATGCTACGGGAGCAGCAGGGAAGGACCCTTCCTCAAGGGCCACTTGACCAGTGATTTAGCAACCACTTGCCTCTGCCATGGGTGATGAGGAAAGGCCAAAGAGGAAGGTGGTAACCTGTCTCAGGATGTGAGACTGGAGAAATCTTGGAGTGTTGCCAAGCCACGCTTTCACACTTTTCTGCGTAAAGGTGAAGTTGAGAAAGCACTTTCTTTGAAATGATGCATGAGATTCTCCTGTACCACTTGACTCAGGGTTGGAGCTTTTTTAGAAGAAAACCAGCAAAAAAGGATGTCTTCAGAATCCAAATCACACAACCTGGTAAGACTGCAAGTAGACATGCACCTTCCTTCTCTATTTGAGGGGGAGCTGCTTGTCACTCAACCACACATTCCTGTCCTTAACCTGGTGACCAACCTAAATCAGCCCCAGGCTCAGCAGCAGATTCTGTACATGATGCTGTCTTGCAAGAAGTAGATCTAAACACTTCTCTTCTCCTTCCCCCTAAAATCCCAGTATACCTCAGCTAAGCATGCTCAGAGGCGATTCTTCAATTGCTGTTTTTCTTGTAGATGATTTCCCAGCCCACCCCCAACAAAAGCTCAGCTTCTCAGGAAGGAAAATGCCGAGTAGGTTAGGAAAAGGGCTTTTCTATCCTTGTTAGTTGCCAAGAAGAAAAATATATTTTAAAAAGCCATAAAAGTGTAATTCTCCCCTACACACATTCCAATAAATCAAAGACAGCTAAAAGGATTTTTTCCAGTGAAAGAAAAATCATCATTTCTTGCCCTACACAAAGTGTGAAAGTTTTAGTCTGAACAGAGAAATTTTTCAGAGAATTATGATCATGTGAAACCAAAGGGTTAGAAAGAAAAGCTCAATGTAACCCAAGCACTGGCTTTTGCTATTATGAAAGCTATAATGTATGAAACACTACAGATCTGTGGGAAATATATTCCATTCCATGAGAGGAATTGTCAGAGCCCAGTGTCTATGAACCAAGATTGATTACACAGAAACTGTTTTTCCAGTTGACATTTATTTTGCAGAGATATTAATGAGGAAACAATTTCTTTTCCCTGCAGTTCAACCTGAGGTCATTCCCCAAGTCTGTTATCAGCCTAGACAGCCCATCTGAATGTATCTAATATATATGCATTTGAGGCATGAACTATGGTAGGCATATTTGGGGAATAGTGGTGAACCAAGATTTCAACCTTATTTTAAACTACCGTAATTGAGTGAAAAAGTGTTTCTTGGGCATTGACTTTATCAGCCTTTCCCTAATCTCTGCGCAGTACCTGAAGGACCACTACACATCTGCACATGCTCTGTCTGTGCTATGGCAACTCTTTTAATTGTTCTCAAGAATATCTGCTCTCATTAACAAAGCAAGAAATGTCCGGCAGATCTAATTGGGAAGAAGGTCACGTGCATGAGCACTGGCACTTCTGCTTCAGATGCCTGGCTTGCAGGCAGCCTGTGCTCGCTGTGCTGAGCTGAGCACCAGGACTTTTCATTGCAAAAGACATAAAGCATGCATGATGACTCCTCTGGACTGGCAGCGTATTTAGCTTCAATGGTTAAACAGATTTTTTCAGAGGTCTCCTCAGCCATAGTAGGAAAGGCAAAATACGTTACTACTAGCTGAAATGAGCCTGGGTGGACATTAATTAAGCTGTAGGCTGCAAACCATAGTGGCTGAGGGGTGGAGA
The DNA here is from genome assembly GCF_964289735.1 of Phaethon aethereus. Lineage (NCBI taxonomy): Eukaryota > Metazoa > Chordata > Aves > Phaethontiformes > Phaethontidae > Phaethon > Phaethon aethereus. The sequence continues at coordinate 11,512,354 of NC_138577.1, read as the reverse complement.
CAAGTCATACCCAGCCATCCGTATGGCAGGAGAGATCATCAGGGCAGATGTGGGGGATTTAGGTAACTCTGAGACCTGCCACAAATTTAATAAACTTATATCCTAAAGGTTATTGAAAATTTGTTCTCTCCTCTTCCTCTGTCACTCCCAGGCACCTGGGAGTTTACACTATAAACACACTAGTGTAACTCCTGATACTTGAGTGTACCAGCCCCATCAAATTTATTTTTGTAGACAAGCAGTGAGAGAGGGCATGCAACATGACATAGGAGTGACCTCCCACCTGACACAGAGAGTAGGAGTCATCCCACCTATTTTTGGTTGTGTTGATGCTATGGTTCTGATCTACACTGTGGCTGCTCTCTGTTCCTTTCGCAGCCACTAGAGAGAAACAGCTACCTCGAGGGAATGAGGAAAATCATTCCTTCTTCATACAAGGATGTTCAAAAAACAGAGTGAATCTGCATCAAAAGGTGTTCCACAAACAAGAGATACCCCAGATGACAAGTGCAAATTAGATACTGAGCTTTCAGGTAGCTGCATCTGGTAGAGAAAATTCACACATTAGTACCTGCTTGTTCTTGCAGCCCCCCAGGAGGGCTATAGGAAGATGTGACTAGCTTCTGTGGCCAAAGCAGGATTTAGCTTCTGAGCCCTGGATGGTCTTTTTTTATCGTCAGTGTGTGCTGTGGTGACCACCCTATGTGAGGCAGCTGTGAAGCAGTAGCTTTCAGTGAAGGAAGTAACCCAAACATCTAGAGCTGCATTTCCTCCAAAATCTCCTTTCCCCATAGGTGAGTTTTCAGATAAGGTGGGGTATATAACTCTATCCTCGCCAAGCATAACCAGAGACTGATGGGGAGAGATAAGGGGTCAGGAAGAAACAACCCAACAGGTAAGCTCTGCCACAGTGTCCCAGTGCTAGGGTCTCTTGCCCTGTGGCCACCTCCTATGGACTATCCCAGCAAACATGCTTCATGGTTAGAGCGGAGAGTCTGGAGCAGTTGTTGTGAGCAGTGCATGCCCTGACCAATGCTCTTGCTCTCTGCCATGAATCTGGTCATCTCACAACTGGTGATGGACATTGTTGATTGGGACCTTGGAGAAAAGAGTTGGCCGGGGTCAACCCACAGCTGAACATCCACATCTCTTAATCAGGAAGGAAAGAGAAGGAAAGAGCTCAGGATTGCCCTATATATGGGAAAAATGGAGGGGAGGTATAAGCCAAATAAAGCCAGCAAATCCCACAGGAACCAGACAGCACCCACCTCCCTTCAGCCATATGCAAGAACCTGGGGGGTGCTGTCCAGAAGACCTCTGCCTGGAGATAGGTTGTGGTGAGGCCACACTGTGGTGTGGCCACCGTGTATCCAGGTTCCATCCACGGTGCCCTGCACGGCACTCCTCACCATGAAAATGTGATCAAAAGGAAGAGGTAGGAACAGACCTCAGAGAGGGAGAGTTCAGGTCCATAACATGCCAGAGAGAGGGGAGTGGGTGTGTTGTGACAATCCATCCTGTGGTTCCTTGATTGCAGCCACCGCTTTGGAGGAAGAGGGATGTGGAGTGTTGCCTGCTCTTCTGTACAGAGGAGGCTTGAGGACGTTCAGCTGCTTATTGCTGCTGCTAGGCTGCATGGATAAGCAGCAGCCTCCAGCCCCCAGAGAGCCTGAGCCAGCCCTAAATCCACTTCAAAGCAGAAGAGAACATTATGGCCTGTGCGTGAGGGTCTTAGCTTCTCACACGGCTCTTCCACACCGGTTTTATGGCATGAAGCACACAGCCCTTACGACAGCAGTTCAGCTGCATTTTTCTTGGCGAGCTCATTCCCATTGGACATCATTCACGCGTTCTTTGGAGTGGAAACGAAAGGGAGCGAGAAGTGGCCCCTTGAAGTTCTGCTCAGCAGGGCTGCTCGTGTTCCTGAAAAACACATCTACCTTTTTATAACTCCCCGAGCTCGCATTCGGGGAGCCTGGCGGGCTGGTTTTGCGTGGGGTGTGTGGAGGGGGTGTGCGTCCACGTTTGATGATGGAAAGGTGTGTTTGCAGTCCGCACTGCTGCAGGCGTGTGGGGAAAGGCGAGGTGGGTGCAGGGGCTGCTTTACGACGTGCATGCGTGTGCTGGAAAGAGATGGAAAGCAGAGCTGCACTAAAGGAGGGAGATAGATGTGAGGAGGAGGGTTATTCCAAAGCCAGACCCAGGGAGCACCCGTTCCTGTCCCCACCGCCCTCTCCCCTTCCAGCCAGTGCCACCACGTGCAGCTTTTCCATGCAAGCAGCATCGAGGTGGGCACAGCCTGCAGCACAGGACTCCAGCAGGACTGGCTGCTCGCAGGGATGTGGCAGTGTTCAGTCCCCCACACAGCCCACTTGTCTGTCTTCAGGCACCGCTCTTCTCCCTGTCCTGTTTTGGTGCCAAGTTGCATTGCCCTGAGAAACCAGGCTTGGGATAAAAATAAGTCTTAAAAGACATAAGAGAAATTATTCTATTATTATCCTATAGTTTGGGCATCAATTGCTCATTAGATTGAGGCTTTATTCCAAGAGGTATTCCAGCCAGGCTGTCTCCCAGACACTCAAGCCATCAACATATCTATCCTTCCCTGTGGTGAATGGTCCTCCAGATTCTTGAAATAGGACTGGAGGAAGCCTGGAGAAAGGCTCCTGTAGGAAAACATCCTGCCCCAGTACTGGGAGTACATGATGTAATACGCCTTTGGGAGGACTCATTTCTGTGGTTCTAAGATGATATCAATATCACCAGCAAACATTTGCCTTGCACTGAAGGGCTCAGATGAGAGGGATGCAATTGTCAACCCATTGCACTTCCCTGTTTGCATTTCAAGCTGACGTCCTAGGGCAGAGCAATCTGGTTTTAGGGATGCAACAGGGCAGCAGCACAGAGCAGAGTGATTCTGTGTCATCTCAGAGCCCTTCAGCCCACTAGCACTCATTTTCACATCCCTCCCCATTGCAACCCTCCTAGCAATTTGGTGAACCTGAGGAGCACGGAGATCATCTTCCTGCAACTGGAATGCAGCCACCTCTGGAGACAGCATGAAACAGCTGATCCATTCCCCACCATTGCTGAAGAGAGGCAGGGAGAGAAGATGCTGTATCCAAGTGGATTTCCAGGGAGAATTTATTGAGGCAGGATGCAATTATCCAGCTGGAATTTTTCCATGACACTGAGACCAAGCCAGCAGGCTGCACTGAGACCCTATCACCCAACAGCCCCTTTGACTTCAACAAGGCTATTGGCATCAGAGTGGAAGGCTGGGGTCTAATCCTTCCATTTTTATGATCCTGTTCAAAGATAGTAATAAAGCACTTGAAGCCTAGCGAGATGTGGGGGAAAGGAGAACACAAACCATCCTGCTTGCTTTCTCTGAAAGCTCCCGTTTCATAAATGCATGTGCTGCACATACGCTGGAGAAAAGGCTATCAAATCCTTGTACAGCATCAAATCTCTTTTACCCCTTTCCTCTTCAGTGTTAATGCCATCAGCAGGGCCAAGGTCCCCTCCAACTCACTGATCCACCAATTCCTGATAGTGCTCCCATCCGGACTAAGAGCTTGAGGGTGGGGGAAACACGCTTGTGTACTGCAGTTTAATCAGTCTCTGCTCACCAACTGAGCAAGTTTACCCTTCCCCATTCGTGTTGAGGCTGGGATACTGTACATCCCCACATCACAACCCAGTCCAAAAGCCCCCATGGTTCACTTTCTCTTCCACAGTTTGGGAACAGGCTTAGGCTAAACTGAAGCAAGACCTGATCTCCCCTGTGCCTGTTCACATGAAATGTGAACGTAATTGGCCATAATTAAAAGAGATTTGCTCTAGGTTGCTAAGTGACCTGCTAACTCTGAATCGCTGAGGTTGGAAGAGGTCTCTGGAGATCTCCTAGTCCAAATCCCAGGCTCAGGGCAGGGTCAGCTAGAGCAGCTCATGTCTGTATTGATGAGGGAAATGTGAGAAACTGGAGCAAAGAGAGTGATTTCCTGAATGGTGGCTAATTAAAAGCAAAACATTTGGCAGAGGACTGGTGAGGTGGTGCATTTGTCACTTTGAAAAAAAAATTGTGGATGTAAAAATCTGCATAGTCAAAACAATTTTTTCCAAGACCTTTTCAAGGCTGGGAGTTCTTTTCCCCTCAAAATTACTTTGCTATTCAAGAAATTGAGCAAGTCCTTAAAAAATTAAAAAATAAGTTGAAAATCAAAATGTTTCCTAAAATGTTGTAAAAAAAGGTCAGTATGAAATATTTACTTTGCTGCAAGTCAATTTTTTCTGGGGTCATGATGTCTCTGCATTTATCAAGGTCTTGACATCTCTCCTCAGACAGGGAAACATGACAAAATCTCAACAGTTTTCCCAAGACGGAAAATGGTTTGTATCCATTTGTAACTGAGCCTCTAAATCCCAGTTCTAGTGCCCACCTTTCAAAAAGGACATGGAAAATTTGACAGAGAACAGGGGAAAGTGAAGAATAATTTAAGCAATGGACAAAGATGTCTCAGAGTGAGAGATTTAAATCACCAAACCTATTCAGCGGATCAAAAAGAAGATGAAGAGGTGACTGGATAATAGTGTCCAAGCACTTTCAGAAGAAGCGACGAGTACCAAAGAGATCTTTAATCTACCACTGAAAGCTAGAAGAAAGCAGCTCTGCTGGAAGCTAAAGCTAGATGAATTCATATAAGGAAGAAAGTGATCTTCTGTTAAATGCTGGTGAGGTGAAAGGTGTATCCTCCACCCATGAAAGCCCCCAGCACATGCCCAGACAGACGTTCCCAGGGTTAGGTCAGGAGCAAGGGGTGCTTGTTGTGCTGAGGGCACGCTGCATGGCGGATCCCACTCAGATTCTAAATCTACCCATCTCTGGGAGCCCTAATTAATGAACTAGGTATCTGTAGATGTAAGGCAGCTTAGATGGTGTAGGTGGTCATTCGAACAGGCTCTCTGTACTCCTTCCTTGCTTTGCTTTAGCTTTCACTTTCTTCAGCTCCTATTTGCACAACTGAATCCCTGGAAAACTTGAAGCATGATAAGGGCTGACAACTTGCAAATGGGCTGTGTGTATGAGAAGAGAGGGAACAATTCTTCAAAGAAAGATGTGTTTAACATGGGGCTTTTAGGCTGATTTCCTAAGGAAACAAGGCAGGGTCTGTTTTTCTGTCTTTCAAATGCTTTGGCTAATTTTATCCAGATCAGGTGTGGGTATAAAGCTCTCAGAAATGTTGGATTCCTACAGAGTTAGTGGAATAGGTGACTCCATAAGGATGAGTGGCACATATTGCTGTCCCAGATGGGTGAGAAGTTGCTTCATGAACCAGATAATAAGGTAGTGGAGAACCCTCACATGAAAGAGCCGCAGGGGACTTGGCACCATAAGATCTGTCATCCACAGACCTGCTGGGGGTTTGATGGCTGCATGGCAGCAGCACACTGCCGATGTTTGCTATGATCTCTGATCAAGTCTAGAGGCTCTTCTGAAGAGCAGTGTGAGCTGTTCTGTGGTACAAAGCAAAGCTCTCTTCAAAGATGTAAGAGCGAATCCCTCTGTCCTCCCCGGGCTAACCTTTGTTCTTTCCCATTTCCAGAGACTGGCTGTCCCCCATGCTAGCACAGACATGAAAGCAGTGAAGCCAGTAGCTAGTTGGGCACAGCGAATGCCTTCCTTGCACAGCATATGGGATAAGGCAGCCATGACCCCCATTAAACTCACTTGGCATTAGTCGCACACACCTAGCAAACACAAAGTGGGAGTAGCATTTGTCTCTCCCTTGCCCTGCTGCTGACTTGCTGCACTGCACTGAACAAAAGCTTTTCTTTCCCTCTTTGTGTCCTGTTTTCCCTATTTGTAATGCCAGGACAGTGCAATCAATGGCTGCTTTGCAAAGGAAGCTGGGCTTTGGGAAGTTAAAAACACACCATAAAAGAACCTGTTGTTGTAACACAGGAAATGGATCTTTAGGCCCACATCAGAGACTCATTTTCCTACTCATCCCAGGGGTCTTACTTAGAGAGTAAGAATTGCATAAGGACTGCTCAGGTGAGCAGGATTAGCAGAATTGTTTGGTGAGAGCAGGGCGGGAGGGGCAATTCACACCCTGCTACTCCAGTACCTCCTCACAGCACAGAGACCCCCACTTGCTCATGTCTGAGACTCTTCTTGAAGAGGAAAAGGCAGCTGGAGAGAAACTGGGGAGCCTGCACACAGCTCTCAGCCAGCTCACCTGCTCACAGAGAAAAGTGGGAGCCAACCCCAGCCATGACCCAGCACCCGCCTTAATGGGAATCAGCAGGTAGAGGAGGTGATTGGGCAGCAATGGTGTGGACAGTGGTGGGAATCCCACCTCCGAGGGGCTCAAGTTCATAAATCCATCTGGGATGACGTACTTGCAGCCAAACCCTTCATTACCTGCTTTTATGTACCTCTGCTAGAAGCTGACCTCAAAAGCTCCTTCTTGCAATGTGAGTTTGTCACCTTCTCCAGGGACGCAGCATTGTGAAGACCTGCTGCCCACCTGGAAGTGTTAGTCCCATTGCACCAGTAATTCTGCTCCCCATTTATCTGTCTCGGTGAAGTCTCTACAGCTTAAGTGGGATAAATCTAAGCTAAAGCATCTCTCCAGTGCCCATCAGTAGATCATTAATCTGTTAGAGCATGGCACTTGTTAACGAGGGAGCACAGGCAAGGGAGAGGAGCGCACACAGCCAGAGTTACACGAACACAGTCCGGTTGAGCACACGCCTAATCAGATGCAATTTTCAAACACTCTTTGGAGTGGTATTTGCATTATTTTCCATGGACTTTGCAGCAGGAGCTTGGAGACGTCATGGAGGATGTGTCTCAGGGCCATGCTGGTTCTTCTGCAGCTGTATGGCTTTAAATCAGCAATAAATAGTGCCCAGTGCTGAACTGTTTGCAGCTGCCTGAAGACCATTATGATCAGTGGACAGCTTGGCACTGGCTCGTGTGGTCTTCATGCAATGGAGCCTTCTGACAGAGTGAATTCAGCTCCTCACTTCCCTCAATAAATCCCACCCTGCAAGACAGTGGTGCAGGAAAATCTGTTCTTGGGGGATGGGGTGAGCACTGCCTCTGTCAGAAATAACTCTTTGCTTTTTAAGTATCCGATGTTTCATAGAATTGTTTTTCTTTCCAGCTTGGCAATGTCCATTTAAGGCAGCTTAAATAAAACTTGACCTGACACTGAAGCTGAGAGCTGATGTCAGAGGGAGATTTAGCTCTTCAAATTACTGTTTAGTGGCAGAATGTTTTAAAAATAAGCTGAAATGTCCAACACAATTTTTCTGGTGGAGGAGATCAAATGCACCCAGAGGTACTTGATGCCATTCCTGTTTTCTGCTTTGACATCTCAACATCAGGATTTGGCAAGCTGGTTCCACCTGGGTTCCTACTTTGTGAGTTTAGTGTAGATCTCAGTTAAGGCTGTTTCTCTTCTGGGTGTGAGCTGTGTGACTTTGCTCCTCCTTCCCTCAAGGAGGACTCCTGAAAATTTCCCAAGCATCCAGCCAAGGGTTGGTCACCCCAACCCTTCCAGTTCTTGCTTTCCTGTGCCACCATAAAATCACCGGTTAATACCTGATTGCCTGAACATTGACCAGGAAAATGGATATGTGTTAATGTTTGACTGCATTGCCAATATACATGAGCATCTGCCACAGGAAAGCCCTGTCTGAATATGTTTGCATGTGTGATCACACCAGCATCCCAGGTTGTGCATTCACACAGCTGTTGCACGAGTACCCAGCTTCGTTTGCACGAATATCAAACACCATTTTCCTATCGGTTCATATCTGCATTCTTATTTGCTTGTTGCTTGCCTTGCTCATCTATACCTGCCCATACATCCCCTCACCCAGGCATACATGGAGGGATTGTAGCACCACTATTTACATATGAATTTGCAGCTGACGCATTTGTGGACAAGCCTGTGAACAAGTATTTCCCTGCTAGGGTGTCTCCGAGTAAGTGCTCACATGAGTATTCTTTTGCCAGCAAATTCTTAGATAAATCCTCATCAGTTCATATAAGTGCAAGTTCTTGCTTGGGGATTTGCCTGCCAATATGCATCTGAAGATACACTTGCCTGAAAATTCATATCCACATGCGGCTCTGCATGCGAATGCAGGTTCAAAGAATATCACCTTGTGCTTTCCTTTTTTACCCACACCTTTTCAGCCTGGATTCTGCCGCAATAAGTATTCACAAGCAAAGCGAGCAATGGGGGAGGTGAATGCCTTCAAAGCAAATCATAGCTCTTATTCAGATGAATAGTGGAGGAGTCTTTTTTTCTGATACTGTCCTTCCCACTCTTGTGATATGCATATGACTCTATATGTTTCCATTTGAGGCCTGAGGAACTCTGCAAGTTCCCCCCCGCTGCCCATGAGCCAAAAAGACGATAAGGGAATATAATGAACACAAACAATGGTGGAGGCTGAATTTGACTTTTTTTTCTCCAGGGACAGGCAGGACTCACAGATGTAGGAATATTATTGAATTCCTTTGGATACATTTGATCTCTCAGCCAAAAAAGTATGTGGGACATTTCCGCTTATTTTTAAAACATTCTGCCACAAAACAGTAACTCAATTAACGAAAGCTCCCACTGATGTCAGCCCTGAGCTTCAGCCTGGCTGAGCATTTCTCTCTGCTGTGAACACAAAAGCCACCTTAAAGCAGAGCAGCCAATCTACATATGTTTGGAAAGGAAAAGCCTTCATGAAATCTTTTATGATTTACAGCAAAGGCATGTAATGAACAAAGTGTGTTGCTCATTAAATGCACCCATGTGCAAACAGGCCTTCGCCAGTTGGGTTGTGGTGTTTCAGCCCGGCTTCAGGTGAGTCCGGAGCCACGAGAGGTGTCGAAGGCTCATGCTGAGGTACGGCATCGCGCTCCCCTCCGAGCAGCCTGCTTCCCTTTGCTTCCTTCCCTCCTGGCAAAGAAAACAGAAGAGTCAACATCGCTGCTCTGTGAAGTCAGCTTCATTTTCATGCATTAACTGAGGGCTCCAAATTCTTCAGGCCAGAGCTGTTCAAAGGATACGCTTTCCCTGGAATAACTCCCTCTTCCCCGCCCCGAACCCAAACAATTACCTTGGCCATATGTTTTGTAAAAAGCACTTTTCACAAAAACAACATCTTCTGTGAAATAGAACCTGACAGCTCTCTCTTAATGCAACGTTAAATGTGAGGTTTTAATCTCATAAACCTCAGGAAATTCAGAAGTTGATCTTCCCCCAGAAGCTTTGACTCTGCCCCCTCGTGCATATGCCCTCCAACAGGAGCACTCGCCAGATGAGCACGTGAAAACACTTTCCAATGAAACGCTACGTGTATAATTCTGATGCCTCTCAGGTTGCAGGCAAAAGTACAATTTAAACACAAATCAAAATCAGACAATTAAGGTTACTTAAAAAGTAATATCGGAGACACATTATTCAACATCATTTGGGAATATGCAATAGGCTATGGAGATAAACTGAGACCGAGATGCTGCAGTGGCAATGTGCTTGAAATACCTAGGTAGATGGATTAGAAAGTAAATCAGGCCTCTAGGACACTTGCTCAGATGCAGCCAGGCTGAGAGCACTTGAAAGTTGTTTCTGTGTCACAGCTGTTGGGAGCCATCCATGAAATGAATCCCATGGATCTCTGTCCATCCTCGATGAGTGAATCTCTACATGGCAAAAAAAAGTGCTGATCTTATCTAAAATCCTTTGCCTGAAGTCCTAGCTTAGGGCAAGAGAGTGCTGGACACTGACAAGTCTTCTCCGGCTCTGAAAGATGTCCCTTGCTCTGGGGCAGAGCTGGGGTTCACTGTCCAGATGGTGGGAGGGGAAGCAGATGGAGCTTGTCAGGCTGCACTGCTTGGTGTGGCTGAGCTGACTCCCAGCATAAACAACGGATTTCCCCCTGTGCACATGCACACACGTGTGCACACCCAGGACAACCTCACACCGGCAGAGGAAATGTCCCATGCCTCTGTGGCCACAAGCATGGTCCCTACAGCCTCCCAGCTCCAGCTTCCTGCACATGCTGCAGGATGCTCAGCCAGGCTTAACCTGAGGGTATCAGTGGAAATGTGGAAATGCACAATCAAATCTTCTGGGCACCAACATGGGTCATGGAAGAGAGGCTTAGTGCTGGCCTCGCTAACCGGCAGCCTTCTCCTGCAGCCTCATTGCCCAGGGAAGTGTGACTTGCCATGGGAAATCCTGTAGCAACAGGACAAGGGGTAATGTTTTTTGACTAAAAGAAAGTAGATTCAGGCTAGATAAAAGTAAGAAATTTTTTGCTATGAGGGAGGTGATCCACTGGCACAGGTTGCCCAGAGAGGTGGTAGATGCCCCATCCCTGGGAACATTCCCGGTCAGGTTGGAAGGGGCTCTGAGCAGCCTGATCTAGTTGAAGATGTCCCTGCTCACTGCAGGGGGTTGGACTAGATGGCCTTTAAAGGCCTCTCCCAACCCAAACTATTCTATGGTTCTATAATTCTATAATTCTATGATTCTATGATTCTATGATTTTATGATTCTATGATACTATGATACTATGATACTATGATCCTATGAAATGAACACGCTGCTCAGCTACAGGAGAGCAGGTACCGCCTTTCAGTACTTTGTTGTATACAGGGGCAGATTGCCAGCCTGGGTCAGTTTCAGAGTCTGAACAGACCTTGAGGAGCTTGTAAGGTGTTACACTGGGTCTTTAGGGCTGTGTGAAGTGAAGGCAGGGAGGACAAGGGCAGAGCTAATGGGAAAGAACTCTTCTGCATGTCTTATTAGCGACTTCATTGCCAAGTCCTTTCCACAAGATCAGCACTCAGCTGCCCACCTACTCTGACATCCTTGTGACCTGCAGGGCTGTGTGAGGGGTGGATCCGTACACACACCTTTGTGGTACAGTGAGGAGCAGGCACGCAGAGCTCTTCCCGCTCAGTGACCCCCTGCTACCCAAGGCTGCTGCTGCAAGTGACTTGTGGGATGCACACGTTCTTGTTGTGGCACTTTTCAGCTCACGCTGCATGAGAGGGCGAGGACTGGAGTTGTACTGAGCTGGGAGCGGATTCCCAGCGTCTTTCTGCCAGAGAGCTCCCAGCCCTGGGCAAGGAGCACACCAATAGATGGACAGAAAAAACGCATCCAGGGACATGAGGATGGGACACATGGGCTTCTGCTCTCATTGCCTGGAGGTACTAAATCCTCGTAAGCTTGCAGCACCAGCCAGCAGTGCTCTATGGGTCACAGTGAGTGTGAAGGATAGGGGGGAAGGACTCTGAAGATTAATATTTTTGCAACTACTGGATGCTTCAGGGCATTTGTATATGACCCAGGGCAGCATTGCCACTGTTTCCAACCCCATCCCACAAAGCAGAATGACAATGAGCTGGCTGGTGAAATACCAGCAATTCTCTGACCTGCCAGGTCACAGCCCCTTGCAGGGTGTAAGTCGGGGTCTGGCGCTGCAGCCTCTGGTGGTCAGTACTCACTGACACTCCTGCCACCACTGGAGCTGGGGACCCCAAGGCTGCCTGAGCCCAGCCTGCCTGGGAGCTGTGGTGGCTCAAGCAGCTCAGGTGCAAACGCCTGGTGCCTGGCCCTCTGCTCACCCGGCCGGTGTGAGGGGCAGGACATGCCTCACACACTGCGCTGGCTCCTTCCAGCCTCCAGCACTTTGACTCTCCGAGCCAGCACAGCAAAGCTGCATTTCAGAGGCAGGGACGGATGCTCATGCCAAGCGGCTTTGATCAAAGCCCTTGTTTAGTTATCCGAGGCAAGGGAAACAGCTGGACATGCTCCTGCTGGGGAAAGGCTCTTTCCTCCTTCCTCCAAGCTCAGCTAACTCCAGCATGGCTGGGAGAGATCATTTTGCAAACTGATGCTCTTTGGGGAGAGGGATCCTTCTCTTCAGGATACTGAACGTTTAGATCAGTCCCTGAAGTATCCTCACGGTCCCCATTGCCGCTGTGTCGGTCAGTCACTCTGTGACCCTGGAAAATGCTCAGATCTTTGCTCTGGAGGCAAGCATCAGAAGGTTGGGGTGCATGAGGATACTTAGCCTGCAAGTGCCAGCTGCTGGCATAAAGAGCCCGGTCTCTGGACCTCCAGGAGGCTGCCACTGCCAAGGGGTGCCCGACCACACCATGGAGCAGGAATTTCTCCCCACCAAAGTGCTCATCTCTTAGGGAAGGCTAGAAAGGATTTTGTCTCTGCCTTGTAGTGTCCAGAAACCTTTGTGGCAGGCTGAGCCAAATCAGGAGAGGTTTTACGGAGTTTTCCACTGGGGACAAGAAGGTAAAGTGACACAAAAGAGGGATCACAAAAGTATCAGCCTTGAAGAGCGATATATTTCTGTGGCTGAGCAGACGCTGAGAGTCCTTGGCTCAAGAAACAGCATGAAGCAGCCATGCTGCCTGCTTTTCTGAAACCCAATCTGCCCCAGCTTCACGCGTCCTCACAATGAGGGCTCCTCTGCTCTCCCTTGCCCCTTCTTTTTTTTTTTTTCCTCCCTTCCTAAGAAAAAAAGAGAAGAAGGACAGAGCTGGTGCTGTTTTCCCAAACTGTTTCCCCCAGGGCCCTTGTTGCAGCATCAAATTTCCTTTGAAATGGCTATGTGGGAAACACAGTTTCTTGGGTCACTTCCCAAACGAAAAAGAAAAAAGACAATAAAAAATGAAATAGGAAAATAAAATTCAACATATGAAGAGCAGAAGCCAAATCACAGCAGCTCTCTGTCCCATTTAATCCTTGGTCCTAGGGAGGAGACTGAAAGTGCTGTTGGGAACAGTAATTTTGCATTACCATGTTCCTGCTTCTAAATGTCTTCCTGGCTCCCTCCCTGGATTAGCCTTTTTGCCCTTTTTCCATTTAAATTCCACTAAGATTTGGGGCATCATCTACTCACAAGCTGAGCATAGGAACAGGCAGCCGACTGGATGCAATTCCTGGTGTCTATTCCAGACCACCAAAGCAACCCAGAGAAGAGGATGAGCTTCTCTGTAAACACTTGTTTGTGATTTGAAGAAAGACAAAGCTGATTGCTATGGGTACAAGGACTCGTATTTCCGTCTTGCCATCTGCCTCTGCTCCCAACCAGCCCTGGGTCATCATCTCTACATTGACCCACTCCAGGAAAACGCGTGCACCGCTGCGCAGCCCCGTGTCCCACCCAGCTGCATGCACCCTGACTCCTCGGCAGCTGTGCTTGAAGGTGGGGTGAACTCTTGAAAGCTGCAGCCTGAGATCTCCACGAAGACATCAGCTGCCTATAAACGTTTCCCAAACTTCTCCTAGTGCCTGCTGACATGTGAGAAGCTTTCTGCCACCTGGCCTTCTTGGCAAGCAACAGACGCTGTCTGTCCCGCTTTGATCCGCTGTTCACGGTTTTTGACCGGGAGTAGGCTGAAGTGCCTCGGATACCCTGTTTCTGCCAAAGCGGATACAATAAAGCAAAGAATTAAGTTGGCTGGGGTCAACGCTCCAGATCTGTACACATCCCTGCTTGAACTCTGCTGACCGGCCTGCGAAGTGTGCAAAATCAAGAGCAAATAAAGCTTTATCCTGCCCAGATCATCCTTGCTTTCCCTGCACAGAACCTGTATTTATACCAGCGCTGGCTGATACGACGGGAAGGCACCAAAAAAGACACCAGATGGACTATCCAGGACAGTTTTCCTTGGGCTTTGTTTATATCACGCTTGAAAAATCTGTTTTCTTACTGGTTGTCCAGCCAAGGAAATGTGCAAAACACCCAGCCTTAGTGAGACTTGAAAGTCGATAGCTTTGCTAAGCCGGTTTTCCACGCACACAGTGTCAGCTCTGTTTGCTGTGCCTTATGGTTTCTTTGAGTGACTTTGTCACATCTGGGAACCTCATGGCTACCCTGAAGCTTGATTTTCTGGTCCAGTAGAGCCAGGGGTCCTCCTGACCTTGTTGAATCGGGTGGTGGTTGTGTCGGAGTGAGTTCCCTGAGTTCTGATCCCAGATCACCTTGTGATCATGCAGTTTGATTCAACTGACAGAACACTTCCCCCTGCTATTTGGCATCTCTTGCTTGCAGTGCATTGCCTCTGCCTTTCACAGAAATCCCATCAGGATGAACTCAGTTTGTCCAAACTGGCCATTTTTTTTTGTACATGCTGTTGAAGTCCTGGAAATAATTTGTTCACAGTGTCCAGTGAGCCCAAATGAACCTCTCCCCCAGACCTCTGAAAAATACCTGGATGAAAGCTTCTTGGTACTTTAATTCAGCTTTTTGCTATCTAAACAGTCTGAATTTTGGAGCTAACACCTCATCTGAAATAATTTACTGCTTCTCCAAACTGGATTTCAAGCCCTACAGGAATACCTTAAAAAAAAAAGCCTAACAAAGAATTTCATTCACTCATCTATCTCCCTCTAGTACCTCTGTCGTGTTTGTTAAAAAAGAATGGCTCTTTACGCCTTGTTGTTGACTGCATCAAATTGTGAGAAATAAATAATGATCAAAACCAAATGTCATCTGTCTTTAATTAATGAACTGTTGAGAAGGACACAGAGTGCCAGGATGTTTATGGAGTTGGGCTTAAACAGAGTTTGCAGCTTGGTGTGTATTTATGAAGGTGTTGACTAGAAGGTTTTAGTCTATGTAGAACACATTTACTTTGAATACTTAGCTACACCGCTCAGCCTGTTCCCGTCAGTGTCTTACATCAGTAATGTCTGCACAGATGTATCAGGTTCAGTCCTGGCTGGCTGCATGGCCAGTGCTGGTCCTCTCTAGCTGGTGCTTGAGAAAAACAGACTGTACCTAAAACATGACAAGTTCACCAAAGTGTAACTCCTTGGATATGTCATCTCCTCAGAGGGAATAACCATAAAACTGAAGTGTTTCTGCCATTGCTGGATGGGCTCCAAAGAAAGTCCGGGACCTTCACAGAACCTTTGGGTTCACCAATTTTTACAGATATTTTACTGAGAACTTTTGCAAGAGTGATGTTTCTGATCATCCTTGTGGGGAAAAGCAGTGAATTTGTACAGACACAAGAAACCCAGCTGGCTGAACAGCTAAAAATACATTTGGCTTGGCATCTTTCCTTGTGCACCAAGACTTTGCATAAACCTTCATTCTTCAGAGGAATGCATGCAGCTATGAAATCAGAGCTGCTCTTTTGTGTCACTGTGGCCCCCAAAATGAAATCCATCCCTGTATATGGGATTCTTGGAAGCTCACAGGAATAAAATTATCAGATCAGCAACAAGAAAGTTGCTGGCTATCCATGGCATCATCATCCGGGAGGTACACAAGTTTCAGATCATTTGTTCAGAGACCATAAGAAACCTGGATGTTCATATTCCATGAAGGCCAGGAACCAATGGTAAATCCTTTAATTTTTGTTATTCTCCTGTTGCAACTTCCTCCTGACATATTGTCTGGGCTCTAAAAATGGCAAGCCTGATCGATAAGCCATCCTATAACAGTGAGTATCTTGACCCTGAAGGCAATATCAAAGAATGTGCCATTATTTTACCACTTTGTCATTTTGTCAATGTCAGCTTGAATAATGACTGCTATCTTGCATCAAATGCAGTCTACCCTGAAGTTCATTCACCATTAAGATCGTGTCTGCTGAGGAGAGTGCAAGCTCAGCTATGAAATCCCAGAGCAAGAAGGACATTTGTTTTGTTGTTGATGTGGTACTGCACCAAGCTATATATCAGCTCTGTGATATGCTTTTGGATGAAAAGCTGCCATGCCAAACTTTTAGGTACCCTCAACCCATTCCCAAGCCCATTTTAATCATGGTCAGAGATTTCCATTGGAATTGATTAAGAATATAAGGATGGGTGCACTCAGTCAGACAAAAACTTCATTATAACACTGTCCTGTCTCTGGCAGTAGCCAGCAGCAGATGCCTACATGGAAGGTACAAGAACATGGCAAGGATATAGTGATATTTCCCCTGAGTACTCTGCCAGGCTCCACCAATTTCCATCACACAGACATCCTGAGGCAGGTGAGGACATTGTGCTTAACAGCCAGCAGTAGCACACTCCTCCATGAATTTGTCCAGTCACCTTTTAAACTCAAATAAACTCTCACCATCCACAGCATCCTGAGGCGAAGAGTTCAGCAGCTTAATTATATGTTGTGAGGGAAATTGCTCCCTTCTGTTTGTTTTGAACAAGTGAAACTCTTTGAATCTTCAGTGTGATTGACACAAGTCGGGTGCTATGGCTGGAACAAAATGGTTGTTGGAACAAAAATGCTCCACCTGTGTGAAAAGCATGATTGCTTGGGAAGGAGTGCATTTGGGCTCCTGTCATTTATTTTCAAATGTCACAGGTCAATGTTCTGCATTATTACTAGTGGTGAAACTCAATTTGACACATTATTGTGAGAACTATTTAAAATGTCGAAGGGGGCTAGGCATATCATACCTGTCTATCACACCAAGACGGAAAGCCAATTTGAATAAATTAACCATGACTTGAACCATCCACTTCAGACTCACTGACTACTGCTGAGCTGACTGGGTTTTATTCCTTCCATGTACTGAACTTTGCCTGTAACGATTCTAAGAGTGTGTCTGACAGCCACTGCCTGCTTTACACCAGTTATTTCACCTACAATTTTCCCTCACTTTGCCAAAGTTTTCCCACATTCCTTCAACTTGAAGCCTGGTAAAGCATCTTCTGGCATCCTTACAGACTTTAGAGAACATAGAGAGATTACAAACAAACCAAACTGGCCGTCATTATTGAATAGTCCTCAAACTCTTACTAGCTGTACAAAGTTTGAATTCATAGCAAATCTCATAGGAGCCAGGATTATCAACACCTAGGGTCAATCATTTTGAATCATTCAACAAGTTGAGTAAAGTAACCTTCAAGCAGGACTTAGACTAACAAAATTTGTCTTGTGCTTTACATGTTGCTAATGTAAAAGAGCATTTCCCTGCAGCTACCTAGGCTGTCTCCTCTCCTTACAATGATATTCAAACTTGTGGAGTTCCTGGTCACACAGATCTGGGTTCCAAACGAGTCTTGTGAAATGGATGTGTTCAGTCAACAGCAAACGTTATGCATCAGCAGAACTGTCTTGAGAACTGCTATAAAATATCTATGACCCTGATAGCAGTGCCTTAGACTCAAGACTTACTGGAGGTCACTTTCAGGAATGTGGGATAAGCAAGAAAACATGAGGATTTGTATGTCAAATTATCCTGTGTGAACACCTTTTCCTGCTCCTGACCAGTCATGTTCAGCCACATCCATCTCTACAAAGTGTAAAAGCCCTTGGAGGGTTTTTACAACAAAGCGCCTGCTCGGGTGCATCAACTATCCAAGTGGCTCTGTTCCTTGTACTTTTGTTCAAAACAATTTTCCTCTGAAAGATGTGTGCTGTGAGTCCAGAAAACAATTTCCTAAAGTTGAGGGAAAGTATGAGCCTAACTGAGCAGGGGAAAAATGTGTATGAAAACATATATATACACACATACGTATGTATAGTATGTATGTATGTATGTATGTATATGTATCAGGAGAGCTTTAATGGGGGTTTACAAGGGCCTAAAACCTATGATTTCATAAGAAAAAGAACAGGACAATTTTGGCCAAACACACATTTTAATTCAGCATTGACATGAAGGTAGCAATTAGTCCTAGAATAGCAAAGTAAAACAAGAACATGAAGCAGAGATGCAAATCAGCATAAATTTTAAGATAAGAAGTACAGAAAATGGAAAGGAGAAGATAAAGATGGCAAGGAAAGATCCAAAATATTGAGCAGGAAGGAGCCTTCTAGGCTAATTAGGAAAAAGAGAAATGCCAGCAATGTTATGGGCCAACCATGTGGAGAGACAAAAAATGTGAATAATGATTTAGAGACAGCAGAAATGCTCAATAAATATGTTTGCTCTGAGTTTGGAAAGAAAGAAGAGGATGTGTTTATATCACAAAAGGATGTCGAAATACTTTCCACTCTACTAGCAACCAAGAAGGAAGTTAAGCAACTTCTTCTAGGGATAAACACATTTTATACGAACAGGATCCACAAACTTGCAGCCAAGAGTCTTCCTAGAACTGGCTGAGGAAATTTCTGACCCTTTGACATCAGTCTTGGATAACTCCTGGAGCACTAGGGAAATTTCAGAGGAGTTGGAGAGCTCTCATTATGTACCAGTATTAGAAAAGAGAAAGTGTTATAACCCAAGCAGCTCTAGGGTGGCAAGTCTGACATAATCTCATCACAATAATGGAAAAACTAATACAGGAGTCAATCAATACAGAATTAATGCGTGGGAACATAATTAGGGCCAGTTAACACAGACTAATAGAAAATAGGACCTGTCAAACACTCTTTGATGAGATAAAAAGTTGGGATGATAAAGGTGACTACCCAGATATAATATATTTAGACTTTTATAAAGCTTTGACTTTGCAGCTCATGACAGTTTGATTAAAAAATTAGTGTGATGCAATGTCCATGAAGCAGTCCTTAAATGGATTAGGAACTGCTAAGCGATGTCCTAAAAAGCAGTTGTTTATGAGGCATCAAGGGCAGATGGGGGTGTTTCTGAGGAGACGAGGTCTGTAGGAGTTGGTAGGAAGTCTGGCATGACTGTTCCTTGTCATCCATAATCTGGGAGGAAAAACAAAGTTGTTGTTAGTGAAACTATTGGTTGACAGAAAGATTAGCAAGTGGTCAGTGTTTACAAGGACAGGACATCTGTTCAGAGCTGGGGAGCAGGGTCTGTTTCAACAGAGAATGTCCTCCCACAGGAAAAAGCCAAGTTGGATATCTTGGGCCAGAGTACGTAGGAAGTACTTACAGCATAATGCGCTGTCTCTGGAAAGCAGAGTATTGGGGGAAAACTGAAAGTTTGTAAAGGGCAAGCAATTAATCACCTGTTCCCTCTTTTGATGGCAGATTTATTGAGTGATATTTGGATAGACAAACAAGATGCAAGGTATAATGAGTAGAAGCAAGAATAGAGGTAGGGAAGGTGTTTTAATTTTGGGAATGGTTGGTAAACTGCTCCTGGAATGCTGCACACAAAAATTACCCCATTGTGGAAGAGAACAAATGCCCATTCCTTGGGAGCTTAGGGACATGCACAGAAGATGAGCACTGAATGCCTCCGTTGGCACATGGCTAGCTGAATTTCTCACCAAGGGTAGGTGAAGCGGGAGTGCAGGTTTACTGAATTGCTGGCTCAATTTAAGAACATGAATTCTCTTCACTTTCCTTATTACCTACTGAAGCATGTGGTCTGAGTCTTGCCCTCAGCCTCCTTAGATTAGTGCAAACTAGATAAAGAGGCATGCTGCAACAGCACATATACATCTTAGCAGGGATAATAAGGCTGTTAGTAAAGATTTTCAGGAGCTGTTCAATGCAGTGAGAAAGGCATGACAGGGACCAGTGTCAAGAACCTGAAATCAAATTCAAGTTTAGAAATACATCCCAATTTTTAATTCCAAATATGATTAGAGAGAACACTGAAGCTAACACACATATAAGCTTCTGTCTTCTGATGTCCTCAGGTCACAAGATACCATCTCAGAAAAGTATTTTAACCAAGCACAGGTTACTGACACAAGCTCAGAATGAATATATGAAGTTTAATGGTTATTGATAGAGAACTCCTTAAACACTGTGCATTTCTGAGTCTGTTTGTCCAGAAGATTCCTGGACTTTTATGATGGAGAGCCACTCAGCTCACCAGTCCTTTTACAGTGTCAATTTTTCAGCTGACTGCGTATTTCAGCAACAGTGAATGAGGTTCCCATCCATGAAGATGAAGAGGGGGAAAGGAAAAAAGAAGAAAGAGAGAAGGCAGGACCAGTGGGAGGAGTGACTCAATGGCTCAAAGAACATATTATAAGTTTAACAAAAAAAAAGAGATACGAGAAAGAGCAGGGGAGCAGTCAGTGTCCTTTAAGTTGTCCATGTTCAGCTGGACCATATTCACGTGTGATGTGGTGCAAGACACAGTTTACCATGTGGCTCAGCTCCCCAACTAAAGACTGTATCTTCCTTTTCCAAAATGGATGCGAAATAAGTAAATGCAAGATGCTCAGGGCTTGGGAAGTGCTTACAGTCTCACTACATCCCTTGAGTATTTGTTCTCAGCTCTTCTTGGTGGCAATGCTTGCAGCTGTTATTTTGTGAAATCTGTTGGTGGGTCTTCTTGTCGTCCTGGGGAGTTGTTTGTGTGCATCCCACTAGTGAAGATCCACACCCAGAGTCCCCAAAATGCAGTTTTTGATGATAATGGCAAGCCTGAATGTACCAAAGAGCTTCAACTGCCCTTCCAGCTCTTCACATGGATATTCACAGTCAGGGATGAAAAATACCTTGGGTGGATGTCAGTCACCTGAATTCAGGTGTCTCCATGCAGCCATACCTGAGCAATTTGAGCTCTTTGAGAACTAAGCTCAGTTCACTTGCCTACCCATAGACATTTAGTGCAATCTAAGATATCTCAGGATATCCAGGACATCCACACAGGGCTTGCAAATGCAGTGCAGAACATATACGATCTCCTTTCTGGACCAGCAGCAGGAAGCCCAGAGGGATCCCACAGGTCCCAAGGGGGTCTGGACTGCGCTGTGTGTGTAAAGTGATCACAGCCAATACTGCCAATGTAACTGGGGGTGCAGTGGCAGCTTAAATCCCACACGGGATGTGTAAGGACCCAGGTCACATGCAGACACCCTCACAGCAGACATTTACATTTAGGCAGCAAAGCAGAGAGCAATTCAGCTGACCAAACGTCAGCCTCTTCGTCAGGGTAGGAGAAATATCTTTCTGGACTCCCACAGGAGCCTGGATACCCAGTTCCTCTGTGCATAGGAGATGTAGATGGCTCAAGTTGGAGTTTTACTTATCCCTTAAATTGCTGATAGTTCCTGGTCTTCCAGGAACTTCATGGGCTGCCCATCATTCACTTCAGGTCCCTTGTTCCTGCCTCTTTTTATTCACATGTGCAAGCTACTGACCACACTAGCAATCACCACCAGTGATCTTAAGGGCCTTCTGAAGCCAAGCTTCATCCCACCCGCATTAGGATCCCCCAGGGAAAGCCTCTGTCCTGCCTGCACCCCTGCAAGCCCACCACCCCTCTCATGGTACAAGCCCACCGCCATCCTTGTGGACACATGAGCCAAGAACCTGGGCGTACATGATGCCACCTTCTCACTGGGCCATCGTGACTCCCTGCTTGCTCAGACAGCTCCCTCCTGGCTCCCAGTGTCCCTTTATTACTGGGAAGACAACGGTGTGTGAAGGGAGCTGGGAGGCTGGAGTCAGTGCACCAGTTCGTCTCACACAACAGGAACGAGAGTGAACAAACACCCATCAGAGCCCGTCTGTGCCACTTACCCGTGTAATCCTGGGAGGGGAGGCACTAAAGACCATTCATACCCTTAAACAAAAAGGGCAGGGGGGTGCCTAAGGATAAGCAGCAATCAATAGATATTCATCCCTCCCCAGCACGGGCCTTAAGTGCTTTATTTACCTCTGGTGCAGAGGCACAAGAGCCAGAGAGCTCCTGCGCCTCTTCAGGCTGGGACCGAGCATTTTAATGCGTGTGAACAGCACGCTGACTTCATTAAAGCATTCGATTAGCGCCAGAAAGGACCCACTCCAGCAGCTGCATTTATCACTAGGGCAACGGCATATTTAGAGAAAGTGATTTGGTAGGCCCTTAGCATAATCAGAATAGATGAATCTACCTTGGAGGAAAAAAAAGGCATAGCTTTTAATAGACCCATAAGTGCACTATGAATATTTATTGTGCCTGTCCTTTCAGTGGGGACACGATGAGGTGGTGAGCAGAAGTGGAACAGGGCGGTGGGCAGGATCATTCAGCAATGCATGCCCTTGTCCATAGGGTGATCGCTGTTGATGCCAGCAAGTGGGAGCTGGCATGCCAAACTCTCTATCAGCTCTGCAGACCATCCCCAAAAGGGTGATGCATTCTGCTTACTCGCAAGAAACTCACCGTCCCCACTGCCCTCAGAGAGGCAGTCAGCTGCAGCACGTGCTTCAGACCCCAGGGGACTGTGGATCCAGAGATATCTCCCTAAGGTCATGCTGAGATCAAGCATGGCGCTGGCGTGGTCTCCTCAGCTAGGAGCTCACAGGTAGATGCCATGACTACAGGCACAAGCATCTCTACAGGGCTCAGCACCTTGGGTCCCGCTCTCGTCACACCTGGGCCAGACCAAGTAACCCACGTCCCATTCCCAAAGGTGGCCAACAGCAGATACCTGGGCAAGATTAGAAAAATAAGGCAATCCTACTGTCCCAGTCATCAGCAATTTGTGAACCGGGGACACCCTGAGCCACTAATGATATATTGGCAGTTAATGATTCTCCGTAGAACCATCCTTCTGTTTCATCCCCATTCTTCATCTCTCCTCATGCTCATCACTACTCTCCAAAGCAATGAGGAGTTTTCTTTTTTTTGCATTTATTTTTTATGCCTTTGAGTTTTGGAACCTTCAAATTAATGGTCCTAAAAATAAGTGATTACTGAAAGGAGGCTGAGAGAAGGAGAGAAGGGGAGAAAGAAAGAGAGTCAGAGGCAAGAGGTTGCCCTTTGGGAACTGGAGAACTCAGTGCAGATGATGTGAGGACCAGTTTAACAGCCGAGACATTAGTATGTGCGTCTGTGTGCGAAGTTGTGAGTTTATTGGAAACTAGGACAGTGGTGGTTTAGCTAGAAAATCCCTAATAAAGGAGAAATAACTAGGACCACATTTCTAAAAAGGGTATTTTTTAACAACCTCCTTAGGGAAGGGTATGTGGAAGAGTACTTCACTTAGAAAACAAAAAAAAAACCCCTTACGTGGAAATATTCATTAATCTCCTGGGGCCGTTAGGTCAAATTAGGAGATGAAATCTGATCACTAAAGTGTGAAGCAAAGGGATTTTAGCCTGTTCTAAGGGCCATTCTCAGTGCAGCTTGAACATTGAAGCTTTCTGCCAAAGGTTTCTGCATGTACATGTCACTGTAACAAACACAACTTTGTACAGGTCTCTCTGCCTGTGTACAGAGGCAAACGTGTAGATGCAAGCAAAGATCAATTTTTTTTTTATTTAGTTGCACCACTAAAGATGTCAGTTTCTGTGATTCTCTCTGCCTCATTCTCTAATATACATGACCTTTAATAAGCAGGACTTACTGTTTGACAGCAAGGACTATTGAAAAACGCAAGGAAATCCTGGCTGGATTAAATTTTTAGTCCATTTCATTTCCATCCGCTGCTTACAGCCATGTTGTACGTGGATCTCAAACTAAAGATGGCAATTTGGGAGGCAATTTTCTTGAATTGCAGGTACAGCAGGATGCAGAGGAAAGTAATGGCAGGATCAGGCAGTTAGACATGGCATAAACATTTAAGCTACTGGTTAGGTTTAATGGATTTTCATTCATTCACTTTCTTTCCCTCTCTCACCTTTTTTAAAAATATCTATGAATGGTAGAGAGGCGGGAGAAAAAGGGAAATAAAAACCAACAGGTCAACACCTTACTGATAAAGGGCAAAATTACCGGCTTTGCAGTTCCCAGCGGAGTAGGTTTCCTCCCATTGAAAAAAGCCTTTCATTGACACACCTGCTAGTGGGTGGGCAAGAGCTCCCAGAGATGCTGGTGACCCCACTTCCCATGGTGAAAATGCACCCCATGGGTAAGCAATGCACCAGGAAGGCACAGGGCTGTGCCATTACTGTGGGTTTTCTGGTCTGGTTGGAATCTGTGAACCAGGGGCTTTTCTCATCCTTCATACTTCAAAAGAAAACAGTACAGACAGCACTTCTTTGTATTTAACAAGGATTTTGTGGCTTCTAGATTCTCCTGCTGAGGATGTGGTATGAATATGGGTCTTGCAAGAAACCATGAGCGTGCATCCTTTGAAAAATCACATCCCTAACGTCTCCTCATGGCATCTCAGATCCTTTCCCTGGAGCAGACAGTCAAACGTTTCAGAATACCCACTGGATAATAGGGTTTCATCCTCACCTGAGTTTGCTGACTGACTGCCAGCTTGGCATTCAGTCCCAGAGTATCCGGAGGCCATGAGTGGTTCCACCATGAACCAGGTCCCTGGAGATGGAGAAGGGCAGTGCCCCTCTGTCTGCTGGGGGGACTGGGGACATCCCAGAAAGGATGCTGAGTGTGCTGAGCTTGCCCCAACCATGACAGTGGGGGATGAAATTCAGCAAGCACTCAGAGCAGGTCCACGTGTTTGTGAACCAGCAGTGCACTTCATGAATAGTTCCCGTCTGTTGAGCTCTCATTCTGTATTGGGAGGAGAAAAGCACCCAGGTGCCACAGACCTGGGATTTCTCACAGGACATTTCTCTGCTCACCTCTACCAGTCATTTCTGCAAACCTCAACTGCTATGAATGTGACCTGAATTTGAAACAGATGCAATGGCCCAGAAACCTGGACTTCCAGATACAGGCAAATTTGTGTCCAAGGTGTTTGGAGTATTTCAGGAGACAGATGGACCTTTTGGCAGCTGTCCAGAGGAAAGCAGTGGAAACAATGCAAGAAAAGATCAAAGACACTGGGGCTTTTTAGTCTTGAAAAGAGAAGACCAAGACATGAGCATAGCTTTTAAATGTTTAAAAAGCTGTTTCAAATCAGAAAGGAATTCTCCATGGACACTGGGGATGGGACAAGATGTCCTGGTCTAGGAGGGAGGTTCAGATTAGATGTTAGAAAACACTAGGAATAATGAAGTGCTAGGACAAGTTACATGGGGAAGAGGTGAAGTCTTCATTTCTTGAGGCATCTACAAAGAAGTTAAACACATACCTATCTAGGATGGAGACAATCCTGCCTTGCATCAGGGAAGGAACACTTGGTCTCTCCTAACTCTGCCTCCTCTTGGCATATGACTTCTGCAGTGGGCTGAGAAAGTGTGCCTTCCTGAAAGAAATGCCTTTGGCCAGGGAGCGGTGTTATTATTGGCAGTCCTCTCCCTCGGAGGATTTTGCTACAGCAGCTACTTTTGTGCACAGGACTGGCTCCCTCCCTCGGGAAGCGCCCAGGCTGACCTGGCCTGAGGGCCAGCCCGTGAGCAGAGATCGCACCACGGCTTAGCTCATTGGCAATAACTCCTGGAAGCTTCAGGATCCCGATTGCTTGCAGCCGCCTGGTTCCAGTCTTTCACAAGGCACTACAACCCGCGGTGAGACTTAGGCCAGCCACAAGGGTGAGCGGAATCAGGTCTGTGTTCCCTTATGGAGGACGATTAGTTAGCCCAAAGCTGGGACATCGTACAGACACGTGCCTGCCTGAGTCATCTTCCTCCATCGCACAGAGCAGGGACAGCAATCTTTGCAATGCAAGTCTGGAGATGAGGCCAAGGGGTGTGCTGGGTGCTGGAACCTCCAGCCGAGCCCCAGCCGCTCCGGGCTGTGTCCTGCACAGCAGGTGGTCGCTGTTGCTGCAGCCGACAAAAACACAAAAAAGCCACGCACGGGCTCGTTCAGTGACTGATAGGCCAGCACAAAGCTGGGCCCTTACTCCATTTGTTCAATGTTGCCCACTCGGGCGCAGAGCAGCGGTGCCTGGAAATGAGAAGGAGACGTGAGGAGGCATGAGCAGCCCACAGGGAAACAGCGCAGGGAAAGGGAGGTAGATTTACGTGAGTGCACAGAGCATTACACATGCAAACACTAATTTACCAGGGCAGTAGGCACGTGCGGGCAGGATGCCTGTACACCCCAGGAATACACACAACACGCACACACTCACCCCAACCATAAAAAACCAGTCATTACACTTGTATGCACAGATGCAATGCCTGTGCACTGACCATGAACACGTGCAAGCTGTGTTCACCATCACAGTTGGTTATTTGCAGTTGCGCACATGCACACATGCACTCTCATAACCTGTAAAGGCATGTTCAACACATTGCAGACATACAACAAACATATTGTAGAGTTATACATATGAAAATGTCACAGACATACCTTTACATACAAGCAAACACACATGCATTGCAACCATGTGTGTCTGATGGATACACAAAACATCCCCGCTTCCCCTGGCTCAGCAAGCACAGCCCTGGTGCACAGCATAGTGTGCATTTGCAGACACCATCACCATGTTCACAAAGAGATTTTCCACCTGCCCTGCACTTGTTGGCTGTCTCTGCAAAACCGTCACACACAATCAACACGTGTAAACCTCTGCAGTGCAAGGCAGAAGGAGCCCCAGCAACATGTCCTACTTGCCCAATGTCATCCTGTGTTTGAACCCAGCAAAATGCTCACGTGGATTTAGAGCATGCGGTTGGTAACCTGATCTGGTAATGTCTTTCCTGTAGCTTTAACAGCTTTTAAAAAATCCTGAGGTGTCATTCAGATAAAAAGTTGCAGTTGAAGAGTCAGGAAATTCCCAGGTGAGTGCTGCATGGGACAGCTTGAACTCTGCCCGCGTCAGAGTCCAACCCGAGAGGGCGAAGGGGATGGAGGTTGCCAAAGCTCTAACATTGCTGAGCAACTCGATTCCCTCCTGGGGCTCCCCAGCTCAGCTGGAAAGTTTTCTGTATTGACATGAGCACCATTTATTTTGGCTGCACAACGGTGTCTCCAACAGCCCCGTGGATCCAGCTGCATCAGGAGAGGGACTGCACACACAGCCCCACGTCCCCACTGGGTACCAGTGTCACGGCCTCTCCTGGGCATGCTGGGAGGGGACAGGCCGATGGATGGGGTCAGGCTGCCCCAGGGGTGCACTGTGGAGGGGACGATTGCCGCAAAGTCGGATTTTATCCTTGCTGACGTGAGTCCTGCTTCATTAGTTGCGCAACATCCAGCCTGCATGAGGCAGAGCCGAACAGCAATTTGCCACGGCAGCTCCCTTTGGCTTCCAATCAGACCACTTACCTGGGGGCCAAAGCCTGCGCTTAAGTGCCTCACTTCAGAAACCCCTGCTTGTGATGCTCTGCTGAGGCATTTCCATCGCAGAAATCTCCACAACCTGCAGTCTCAGCAGCCAGGCTGAGGGCTTTGAATGAGTCACAAAGGCTCGATTTCGCTGCCGCACTCCTGGGGAATAACATTTGCCTACCGACCCTTACCTGGGGCTTTTCGAGGATTAGCCACTAATGCCGCCTGGCTGGGGATGGGATGTAAAGAGCTGGTGTAAAGCGACCTGCTCCCTTGCTGTCAGAGAAGTCTGCTTTATGCTTTGACCGTGGTATCTGTTGGGGGGGGTGTCAGGTTTGCTCTTTACCACTTTACAAGCACCAGGCATTGGCACTTTTGTTTCGGGAGGGAGCACTGAGGTGCAGGTGGGGTGGACTGTGTGAGAAAAAGCGTTTGCCTTTGCTGCTCTTCGGTGGAACAAGAGACTGTGATTCCCCAGGGCTGGCTGCCAGTCTGGCTTCTTTCTCCAGTACTAGTCAATTGCAAACATGTATGAAAAATAAACCTGCCAAGACAGGATAAAAACAACAAAAAACAATCAGTGTTTGCTGAAAGGGAGAAAAGCTGAGCAGAACAACATTAATTCCCACTTTCTAACATGGTGTCACAAGATATGGGAAGCTTTATGAAAAATAACTGAATAATTATTCTTGAAAGGCTGGTATTCGGCAGACACGTCTCCTTTGCAAAATGTCCCTTGTGCTGGGGCACAGGTTAGGTCTGACATGCAGACCCAGAGGATGACCAGCTATGCCAGTAGTTACTGTTCTGGGGAGTGAAGATGTGGAGCTTTGCTTGGAAAGCAGGATACTAAAACGAGAATAAACTTCCCCACTCTGTCTGGATTTGGATGAACACACCAGCACACACTAATCCTCCAAAAGCTCAGACGTGCTGCAGAAGCTCTCCTCCCTGAGCAAGTTACCCAGCGCACGGTGACTGAGGACACGGCTATTACAGTGTGTGCACCCAGCTAGAGTGACCCGGCAGCTGCATGTCCCCGAGCAGAGACATCGGGCACAACGCCAGCGTTACTCATCTACCCCAAAAGCACGAACTGAGTGGTCTGAGTCATGAGTCTCAGTAGGTCCCACCTCACCTCTCTGGGGCTAGAAGGTTTCCCGGCGTGGCAGCAAGCCATGCACAGTATCTGCGCTGCACCACGTTGACAGCACCTGTACCCCTGTGACGTGCTGCTGTGCCCCATTGTGCAGTAGCTTTTCTGCAGCAGCTCTGTGCCGTGACTTATTTCTCATGGAGCAGGTGATACAGCTCATCCTTCTTCCAGAGAGGCATCAGAGACCTTGAATGACCTTGTATGGGCTGAGCTTCCAGTTGAGGCCTCAAAAGCAAGTGCTAAGTACAGGCTGCAAACTTCTGCTGCTGTGGGTGTGTTGATGTGGTTGTGGTGAGGGGTGACCTCCAACCAGCGCTGTCCTACTGGAAATTCCTTCTGCACATATGTAATCTGAGGAGCAATGCTGCACTCTGCATGTGGAGCTTGCTTTGTAACAAAATTATTGTTATTCTGGTTTGAGCCGAAATCTTGCTTGGGGTCAGCCCTGCCTAAGGCTGGCTTGTCTGTGAGCTCTTATTTTTGCAGACGTTCGGTCCCTGCACAGATCAGAGTGCTACTAGTAAATAGAGCCTCTGTTCCCTGCCCCTTCTGCTTGCTCTGGTACCTTTGCAGGAAGACCATTAAGCTATTGGAGATGAGCCAGCAATTCAGAGCCAAATCAAAGCCAACAGCCCCAGACTGCAGCCTTACCGTCCTCCAGCGTAACAGGCTGCCTGCAGGCAAGTTCAAACAAATGCTGCTACAGTGCCAATCTTTCAATACAGGTACAAAACAGACATCATGGTTCAATACAGCTGTATCGCACTCTGATATACAAATAACTGGTTTGCAACATGAAGGAACAAGTCTAAATAAATCTTCTGGGTAGAAAAATCAAGCTGATTGGGAGAAAGAAGCTGCTTCCAAGTTTCCATGCAGCTTCGCAGGAAGGTGGGCTGGGCGCCCTGGGAAGGGAAAAGCCATTGGGAGAGGAGCGTGTGTGGCTATGAACCGCACCAGAAGTGTGATGCGCATGTCTATTCCTATTAAATGTACAGGAGCTAAGAAGTGATAAGGCCATTTAAATGTGTTCAGGTTGATCAAAGCTAAGTCCATCCATGCAAAACAAGGCAGAAACACAGGGAGCTAAACCCAAAGGCCCAATATTCTTGTCCACATTTTGCCAGCGAGGGTGAGTGGATGCAGCTCTGATGAGGGCAACCAGAGCCGCTGCTGCCTCCTCCTCTGTGGGAGCACATTTCAGCCAGTGCTAGAGGTTACATTGCTTGGGATTGACCCTGGAGCAGCTTGCAGGGGAAAACTGAGGGGTTTTCCTCTGTGAGCTGCAATCCCATGCACAACCGGTTCCTGCTCAAACACCTTCTGTATCGCTCTGCTAGCAGAGGTATCCCAGGGCAGACTCCTTCATGGGGATGGGTGAAAAAGCAGCACAAACTCAGTGCTATCTCATGGATAAGGGGAATGCAGGGGACTTCACTCTCTTGGCAGGTCTCTCCTGGGAGAGAGTTGTTTTCCTGCTCCACGCTTTGTCTGTCTTATCTATATGGCCTGAGAGTTGCGTGAAGCAAGAGCTCTCCAGTGTTGTGTGTATAAACATAAACAGCAGCCGCAACACGGGTTTGTATTTTAGCTGAGTGCTTTTGAGCCTACCAGGTTTTTTTTAAATAAATAAATAAATATTATTCACCAAAAAAACATAATGGCAAGCTAAGCTTACAGGCGCATATCTGAGCACTCCCAGCTAGACCGATCAGTCCACATGCCAAGCACAAATAACTGAGACAGATAAGGAGCAGCCGCTGTGGAGCAGAGATTATATAGCGGACAGAGTGCTCAGGAGACCCTTAACCTGCTGGAGAGTGAGAGACTTCACGCTGGTTTTTACACATGGTGGTACCCAGGATGGAAAACCTGAGGTGCTTAGAAACCACAGTATCAGAAACAACACCAAAGCCTGCTGTGCTGAAGGCATTTACATTGCAACAATAAAAACAAACAGCCCAGGAGAGCCATTAATTGTAGTTGGTTTCTGATGGGATGCTAAACTGATTGCTGGGGATGTCACAGATCCCAAAGATGAAGTGGGAGGACAAGTCCCCTGAAAGATTTTGGTACTGGAGCTGATGGGAGACAATTTCCTAAACCCTCCTGAAGACATGGGTGCATGGGTGTCTGGCCCTGGTGTGGGCACAGCAGTCTATTGGGAGCATTGAAAGCTGCATGTGGGAGTCCAGAGTGCTGCATTTCCTCTACTGTGTCCAGCTCAGGACATGGTTTAGATACTAGTTCTGCTCCTTCCTCTCATGACCAAAGGTTACCAGGGTGTTATTTTCACAGTGGAACTCTTCAAAGCATGGGTCCTTCGAAGCTCAGCACCCAGCTTTCCCAAAGCAGTAGCTGCCCTCATGCTTCATGGGTCCTGGGTGTCACAGATCATCAGGTGAGCAAGGGTTTCCAAAGTGAGCTAGCTCTTCATGGGAGTACATACTTGTCTCCACTCCCATAAGGCCTCTGGAGATGCTGGTAAAGGATGGCAACAGACATGGAGTCAGACTGATGGTAAATGCTCTGCTAGCACCTCACTACTTCTAAGGGACAATTTGCACAGTCCTGATCACATTGCCATGCTCAGAGGGCTGCCTGCTCACCCCATCCTTGCTTCTACAGCCTTGGCTCCAGCAATACCCTCATGAGCTGCAACAGCAGCTGTGCTGGAAGAGGTGAGCAGAGACTTGCTGTTATGTGGGCTCCTTTACCCATGGAGGGGCATTGATCTGTGCTGGGGAGTATGCTGGATCAGTGGGGAGGTTGGCACAGGTCTGCATATGGCTGTGAGGCTGTCAGTGGGGACAGACTGGAGCATTGAAGAGAGGTTTCAGCATCCTGAGATGCCTGCTAAGTCCCAGGGATGTTCTCTTTGCCTGAGGCTGACAGCTCATTTGAGTCACACAGGTTTCCCCTTGCCTGGCAAGGGACATCCATCATTCTCCTGATATGTATATCCACAGTCAACTTCTTCAATGGGGTATTGATCCACCAAGCACACATGCCTGTGGAAAGCCAATGAGTCTAACGGGACATCAGCTGCTGGAGTTGGAGTTGGAGTATGGCCCTTACTTAACGCAAAGAACACTGATCCCTGGGTTTGCAGTGGCTCCTATGACCATCCTGTGCATATGCCTGTCCTGCAGCAGCCCATACCAACCAACAAGCATGGACGACTGTTGCACGGGGCAGGAGACAACTAACAGACACAGCCGCTCAACAGTGCCCGTGGATTGCGTTTTGTTATAGAAGTTTCCTGGTGGGAGCAAAGAAGCCTCTCAGGATGATCCCAGTATGTGATGTGCGTGTAAAACCCCTTGGACAAGGGTATCCCAGCCCAGAGTAAAGGTATTCAGAGACCCATGCACACAGTGCTGATCACACAGAATCACACAAATGAAGCTGCAAAGCAGTGATATTAGTAGGGGATGATAAAGCTTTGCCGTCTTAGATGATAAACACCATCGGTGGCTGCTTAATAGGTAATGTGGGATTGGCACAGTCCCAGGGCAGATGTAACATGCCTGCGAGTATGTATATGTGTGACTTCCCATAAATCCACGTCTGACACAGGGACCTTTGTGAACTGGGTTATAAATAATTAGCTGGACGTGTCTGTATTTCTTTTTGCAGCACCACCATCACTCGGACAAAAGCTGAGCTCTCCTGCGCTTGTGGTGTTCTGGATTGCGTGTCCAGAAGGGGTGGGTGGTGGTTCAGGCAGTGTAACCCCTCACCACAGCCTGTCCAGACATCCTGTAATGAGTCTGGCAGTTTGTGCTCAGCCAAGAAACCTAGCCCATCCTATCTGAAGAGATCCCCAGAAGGTTAATGCAATATAACCCTTGGCAGCTTGTTCTTGGTATAAATGAGGTCTTATTTTGAGGAATTTATGATTAAAGTGAATCAAGAACAGTCATCTTTCCCAATATAAGCTGAAGGTAGTCTCTGATTTATTTCTCATGATGCATTTGGTCATGTTCTGTTGTCTTTGCAAATCTGTATTTTTATTGCATTGATATGTTTCTCAGGTTTAAGTTACATTTCTAATAAATACCCGATGCCATGTTGATTTCCTGTATCATATTTCATTAGTCTTAGAGAAGAATGGTGCACCATTTTTATAAAAAACAGCAGTCTTCTTAAAAGGAGTTTCTAACACGGGGCTTGTCTGCATTTAGCAAGTGATAGCTAGTTCTCTAACAGTGCTGGTATTGTTAAAAGTGGTACAACCTGCCTTTGCATGGACTTGGTTATCTCAGGATAAAGGTGCCTTATGCCTGTCTAACTATTTCCATGTGTGAAGAGGAATAACTCCAAAACTATAAATCAAGGCTCTCAGTGGCATAGCTTTAACTGGTAGAAATCACACTGCTAATGGAGCCATGGCTGAAAAAGGGAGAGAAATCTTGGTCTAGAGAGAGGAATTCCTGGTGTAGAAGCCATCTGTGTAGGAGAAGTGCTTTAGGATCCGTGTCTGCAGTCCCTGCATCCCTATTATACTGGAGTATACTTGTCCGCTTTGGTCATCACAGTGAAATAAGTATGGAGAAGATATTCTGCCTCAGGACTGGGACATGGGCAACAAAGGAAAAATGCACCCATTTGTCCCCAGTGCTGAGGTGCCAATGTGGGCAGAGGAGGGCTCAGAGCCAGGTCCTCTGCGTTTGTCCCAGGGCACAGCTGCCCAAATTTGATTCCAAATGCATTTTCCACCCCATCTCCACACAGGAAATCCTGTGAAGTCTGAAGACCATCTGTTACAGCAAAACGCTCAAGCAGAAGAGCAATCTCCTGGGGCTCCTAAAAAGACCACTGACATTGGAGGGACAGGAAAGATGTGGAGGGAAAAGGTGGTGGTGGCAGCCCCCGTGGTGTGATAATTCCCTGCAGGGTACGTTCAGCTCAAGGCCTGAGTGTGTGTTTCTCTCACCACTATGAATCTCCATCATTGCAGTACAATAAGGGACTGAAATATTTGTTATTCAAATATCCTCCCCATGATAAACTACATTATCCTCAGTATTTTCAAGGATCCCTCTCACAGACACCTCTTATTTCATTAACTCAGTTGCTGGAGATGAAATCCCTTCTTCTTTAATTGCTCTGCTCCAACCATCCTTGTTACTCTTCATAAAAGAGGCAGACAATAATCCTAATATCCTCCCTTTTTTGTTAGTGTTGCTTAACAAGAAGAGCCTTGAAATCATTGCCCCTCATTTCCCAGACCTAGCTGGCCGATAGGAAATAATTAACTCCTATCTGTGCTGACGGAGTGGTGGCTGGTGTGTAGCCAGTTCCAGGTAGTTTGTTATTGCTGCTTTATCGCCTGCTGCAGAAGGGAGGCTGCAAGATTATTTAGCAAAGCTCTGCCTGGGTGTTTATCACTACAAGTTTGAAGAAACTGTGCTAGTAATGATTTTATTTTATTTTATTATTTTCTTAAATAAAGGGTATTGTTTAGTCTCAGTGATGCAAATGACAAATCTTCTTGGACTCGTTTCATTTAACAAAAAAGATTGTCTTTGCTGAAGCCTGTGCTACAGCAGATGATCACACAGAGACACCCAAGGGATGCAGAAAGCTGGGAGCTGCTTGGCAGCAACATCAGAACTGGAGCTGTGTGAGCTGCCCACAGAGCTCAGGTTGGGTAGAAGGCAACAGGACACTTGGAATTTAACCAATTTTGCAATCAACTGCTGCATGAAAGCAGCTTTGTCTGATCATCCCAAAGGTCCCCTTAGCTCAGCATCCAAGAGCAGCCAACAGCAGATGCCAAGAGAGGAGCAGGAGCATGAGCCAGCATATCTAATCGATATTTCTCCCTGCCTTGTGACTTGCATCTTGGGACCTTCTGCCATAAATGTGGCTTCCATTGATGTCTCCAGCAGCATTTTTTAACCCATTAAAGCCTTTAGCACCCACAACATCCCACAACAAGGACTCCACAACTGCATTAGGTGCTTGTTTTGAATCTGCCACCTGCTAATTTCACTCATTGCCCCCAGTACTTGTGTTGGAAAGAACAAGGAACAACTTTTCCCTGTGCTCACTACCCCAGCCACTCAGAATTTATTATATTCCTTCCCTCCAGCTGTGACTGAGAAATAATTTTGCTAAATCTCAGCTGAGGTAAAAATGCATTAATCACTATCTTGATTAATTACTGAAGGATCATTTCCTCTCTATGATACATGGAAACCCCCAAACTTCTTGAATCAGAAGTACACTCAAGGTGTTCAGTGTCACATCCATCATCTCCATGAACGTCACTGTTGACAGAGGCACATGTGGTGGCTCAGACATCCTCTTTGCAGTGCTAAGAGGTGCATATTCAAATTTTTGGCTTGCTGAGCAGGGTGTGTTAGCAATCTGGCAGCAGTAAAACACCTCAGTTTTGGGAAGATGTCCCATGGACCCATGGTGAGAGTCCCATCCCTACTTCTTTACAGCATTGACACCCCTGATGCCTCAGCTGCCATGCAGGACTGTGTGCCCACTAGAAACTGTCCTCAGACCTGTGAAAGAGCTCAGTTGGGGTTAGGCTTGCTCCCACAAGAGACAAAATCGCTTTGCAAACGAAGCCCTGCTTGCAGTGGGCCCTGCACGTCTTCCCACAATTGAACACAGCCTGGACTCTGATCCACAGTGCTCCTACGGCTGCTTCCCCCTTCCTGAGCACGGCTAAAGAATCTCAGTATGGGAAGCTGTTGTCCATCTCCCTCCTCTACAGGGCAAGACAGAGGATTTTGCTCTCCAGGATTGTCAAACTGGGGCCATCCACTGACACAATTCACTCTGATGGGGGGAGGAGGGTGGAGATGGTAAAGCGGTTGTCAGTACGCTGCTTGCAGTTACAGAGAAAGAGCTATGTCACATCATGGGGAGGATTAATCTTTTATCTCTGCTCTGACTTCTTCATGCAGCTTCTCTGTGCGTCCCCTGCAGTCTTCCATCTTATCAGCTCCTCTGCCTGATGATCGGCTGAGTAGTCTTTAAGGCAGGGGACTGGAGGGGTGGTACAACATGTAAGCAGCAGATCAGAAAGACAACGCTGGCCAGGACCAGCTGGCTTAGAGTGCTTTCCTTTCAGGGCTCAGCTCAGAAGTGGATCTCCTCTGCTTGATGCTGAGGTTGAAGAGGGACCTTGGTTCTTCCTTTGTTTTGCCCTCTGGCTGCCAGGCAAACTTAGATGCTGATCCTCAGGGCTGGTGAATTACCAAAGCCAAGTCCTGGTACAGGAGTCAGGCTTCTTGTAGGGTTAGGAGGTGCCTTTTGAAATACAAGGTCATGGAGTGCCCTGCAGCTCATAAAAGTTGACACAGCAGCTATGTGGACCTTGATGGGACAAATGTCTCCTTCATAGTTACCTTCTTGGGTGTGGAACTCAGTGGAGCAAATCTGGGCTATGGTCCCTCTGTTGTCTCTGGTGGGTGACATGATGGCAAGAGTGAGGGAAAGGCTGAAATGTTTTGGAAGGCTTGCCTGGAAAGGCAACACCTACAAGGTTTCCATTCACAAAAACCAGAGGGGGGCTTCAGGTGGTCCTCCAGTTATCTGTGCCCAGCACAGTATGACATGAGACCAGAAAATCCAGGCACAGCAGAGAGAAGAAGGGTGAAGCCTTCAGAGGTGGAGCATGGCCATTGCTATCTCCATTTCCAGAGGACAAGCAAGGGAAACACAAGAAATCCTCTCAGCTCAACCCCCAGAAAACAGACCATAACACTTTTGGGACAGAACCCTTCCGCACTGGGGTAGCAGCGTCTTTCCTGGCAATTTCTGAGCCTGGGGTTCCCAGGCTCATGGCTGCTGGTGCCCACCAAGAGCTGCTCTGACAGCATAACCCAGAGATGGTGTCTGATTCTGCCAGACACAACTTGGATGCAGCAAGCACTCCGCTGTCCCTGGGGCTGTTTGGAGATGCTCTGCCTCTCCAGCAGGGAGGAGGGAGGAGCAGAACATTTCCAACTGGAGCCAAGAAAGCTAATGGATATATTTCTTTTCCCAAGGCAGGCAAATTATTTCTGCTCCCAGCTGACCCCTCGACCACAAAAAACACCATAAAACAGCACGAGTGTGTAAAAAATAAACACAGGCACGCATCAGCCTTCTGATTCCCGTCCCCTGAGCCAGAAGAGCTCAGGCCGCGGGCAGAAGGAATGTGGTGTTGTGTCGGGAGCCATCAGGATGGGATCAGGGACAGGAACATTTTATAACTGGCCTCTGGACCCCACTAAGGAGCACAGGGAAGGAAGAAGAGAGTGAGTGATGACTACTCATATTGCAAAGGGGGGCAAATTTGAATCTCATCTGCATGTTTTGCAAGGACTGGGATTTACAGCATTAACTGCTTGCTCTGCTCCTTTGCTTCTTGCTGTCTTGGCTCCTCCAGACAAGTTTACATCAGGGCTGTCCTGACCAGGCAGGAGCTCTGCAGAGGAGATGTAACACATGGGGCAAGATTCATGCCACAAGGTCTCAAGGATCTGTAGGGAAGCGTACAATAAATTTAAGCAATTTTTTGCCGCTCCCCATCACCTTGCAGCCTGGCAGAGCTAGAGGGAGGGGGAGACACAGGCCAAGTGGGTTTCCACTGTGCAAAAGAAGTCTAAAGAGATGGCTGGGTCAGACTGTAGAAGTCTAATATAAGTTCAGAGACACTGATGTTCACACCAGATGACATATCCTGCACTGAGACTGGGGGCCAGCAAAATTCATATGAAGAGAGAGACACGAGGTCTGCTTAGCTCACTGACAACTCGACTTGGGACTTGCCATCCTCAGCAATGGACTATGACAGCCATTCTTGCTTTACCCAAAGGTTTTGCTTCATCAGAACGGGAGGAGGCTTTGACCTCCACTGGTGCACAGAAGTATGAATGCCAGATCAACCAGCTTCAATATGGGAAGAGGCTAAATCGCCTTAGCTATGGACTCCTGGATAAATCCACCCCAGAAAGCTCACGGGGACTGAGATGACACAAGAAGTTTTACCTTAAAACATCTGCCCCAGTTAGTCTCCATCAGCATCTGCAATTTGCTTGCCTTCCAAGGATGCATTTTACCATCGAGAACTGGAGTTGCTCAAATACAGAAAGTAACTCCATTGCTGCCCTCTGAGAGGATGAACATTGCAAGCTGGTTGTGCCAGGACCTCAGCCAGCAGCACCAAGACGTCTCCAGCCCAAGAGCCCCAGCGCAGCAGTAAGTGGCACTGTGTCCCTCCTGGTCTGGTGTGAGCTGCCTGGGCTGCTGCCATTGCAGAGAACTGACAGACAAACCTGCTGACTCTCTTCTGATTATCTCAACTTAATCCTCTTACAGCCCAAGGGGTAACATGATCCTTTGATACCCAGATTTCATACCCTGACAGTAAGTATTTTTCTTAAAAAGCTGTTTTGGGAAAAATAATATTGCTTGTGGCTGGTGGTGGTGAGGGATAGCAGCAGCAACATGAGGGAAAATGAATAATTCTGAGAAATTCCCTGAAACAAGTAAACTACATTTTTTCTTACAACTGCATCACTAATTGTGTCTCTTTAATGAATTTATTTTTCAAAAAATCCAAAACAGATAAACAAAAGCAACAGGTTCCTTTCAAAACCCAGCTCAGCTAGTAGGAATTAGGAATTAAACCCAGGCACAATGTAAATAATAGGGTGGTTTATTTGCCATCCCTGTTGTGAGGCACAGCTGCCTCCAGAAGCGGCAGCCCCAGACCCATCCCAGCAGCCGGGTCCCTCCTCTGGCTCCTGCCCCTTCTGGGTACCACCAGGTCCTCTGGGCAACTGCTGCAGTAGTTGTGGTACTGGGATGTGTTTCGGTGCCTGTTTTGTCAGGCTGGCACCATGCCTACACCGTGCCCTCCTTCTCTTCCTTGCTGTCTTCAAGTCCTGCGTGAGACCAGGTGACAGTTCACAGCAGAAATGTCAGTTTGCAAGTTCTGGTGTAAAAGAGGTTACTTCTAATCCAAATGGGCTACTCTCATGATGGTCAGCTTTGTAGCAAGCCATTCTGCATGCTATCATTCAATATTACTTTCCTCTTCTTAAGCATTTAACTCCAAAACTCATATCGATTTAGACTGGGGTTTTAAAATCATCTAAGGGTTTTTAAATCAGCTAGTCACAGCTCCCACAAAGCTGGAGCCTCTATGTCCCTGTTCACCTACATTTGTTATGTGCAGCGCCTTCTGAGCACATTTTGAAATATTTAAAACATTGCATTTCTTTGTTCGGAATGTGAAGTGCCAAAGGGCATGGGGCCGGCCGCAGAATTCAAACTGCTCTGCAGAAAATGCTTTCAGATAAAGAAGCTAAACCCAGGTTTATGAAACGTACTTGGAAGGAGCTCACAGCCCAAATCCCAGTGCTAACAGAGCAGTTCCGAGTCGATTGCAAATAACAGGCTCTTACTGTCCAGCCGCAGTGCAATTCCTCTGAGATTTGGCAGAGGGTAATTCCGGTGTCAGATATTTTCGTAAGACCCTACTTGACATTTTGGCAGGAAATCCTGTGGCATGTTTTGATATTCCATGACACACTGTGTTAACCGCATGGATTTCCTCCGTTGCTTTGATGGACACTGCTACCCACTCAGGCAGAAAGGAGAGTGTCTGGATGAGCCCTTCCTCCTGGCTCCCCCCACCAGCACACAAAGCATCAGGCATTGAAAGTACATTGCTATATCCAAAATCCCCTGAGAGAAATAACCACTGTTCTGGAGCCTGCACGGCTGCATCCTCCCAGACAGATGCATATGCAGTTTCCCAAGGCAAGGCAGACGATGAATACGATGCTTCTGATGAGACTTTTCCAGAGTGAGGGAGACAGTTTTGCTTTGCTCTTGGCATCACTTGGCTTGCCACCACCTGGCTCAAGGTATTGCTGCAGGTTAATGATGCACTGCCAGCCCAGAAGGTCTCAGGTTGTCTCTTGCCTGGTCAGGATCTCAGGCATTCATGCAGCACCTGTGTTGCGACCTGCCATGCTCTGCCACCAGCCATGACATGAGGATGCGGCATATAAATTGGGAAGATGGGGTTCTGCTTAAGGGCAGGAGGATGCTGTGGGGGACCCTAGAGAAAAGGGTAAGCATTGAGCACAAATCAAGAGAGATTCGTCTGATTGTCTAGACCCAAGTCCTGGTTCCTTGTCATCATCCCACCTGCCCTGCACACCATGTGCTACCCACCAACTGGTACCCCTTGCATATGCAACTCCATGTCCAGCTAATCTACTAACAAGACCAGGGCCAAATGAAGTTAAGACCTGTGGTCTTAAGACCACAAGGTCTGAGGCAAGAGTCTCAGACAAAAACCCAGGTCCTGCAGGAACAGTTGTTACCCTATTTCCCACACTGGGTGAGGGTGAAGGAACAACCCTCCTGACAGGCAGGCAGTTTGCAGCTGACTCTCACCTTCAGAGCCAGTGATGGACAAAGATGGCTGCATGAGCCAAGGGAGCACCAGGGAGGCCTTGGACTTTGACAGCATTGGGACTGCAGAAGTCCATACAGCTGGAGAGACATTTCCCAATGGGATGACAGTTAATTGCTGGGATTTATTACATGGGAATGGTTTCCAGTATGCTGAGGATGATGAAGGTCGTCAGGAAAAGATACCTGAGACACATTCAAGGCGCTGCTATTGTACATACCTGCGGATGAGACTTCAAATCCAGAAAGATGCACATCATCTACCCACTCCTGCATCCCTTCCATAATCCTATGTGCTCTTTTATAACAGGCAGGTTCTTTGCCCTCTGGGAATGAGGCTGTTCTTCACGTGGTCCATAACCACTTTAACGTCCTGATGACTGGTTCAGACCCATTTGCTCCTGCAGTGGGAGCCTGAGCATCTTCAGGGGGAGGGAGGGCAGTGAAAGGCAGGAAGGCATGCCACGTGCTCCATGTCAATATAATGTGAGGAAGATGGACCAGGCAGTGACAGAGGCAGTGGGGTGAGAGGCAGAGGGCAGAATCCCAGATGCAAGAAACAGAAGATTTGTTGCCAGCTGTTGGGTAGGGTAGCAGGGAGCAGACAGCCGCAAGGAGGCATGGAAAGACCAGACTGGGAGGCTGCCAAGGAAGAGAGAGAGTTGCATTAAATCTTATTTGTCTTTAAACAAAGTGTTCTAATTGCTAACAAAGGGATTTCAAGCAAATTGTAGTAAAACTGAGTTATTCTGATCAATTACACAGTCAAGCAAATTATGGAAGGAGTCTGAAATATTGCCAGATACAAAAGAGAGATGGAGAAAGAGGAGGAGGAGTTCCAGAGAGAGTGGGGGAGACAGTAATTTGAGGGAGGAAAATTACTTGATGGCTTGATAAGGAGAATTATTAAGCATAAATTTGAGATGCAGGTTGCTAAATCTGAATGCAAAATCAAGGAAGAAGTTGAAATTATGTTTAAGGTTCGTGAAACCTGAGAGGGGGCAAAAAGAAAAAAAAAAATGTGCAGACAAGCATTACAGACAGATGCTGTAGAGGTGTCTGCAAAGTTCATTGCTAACCACAGCAAGCTGAAAGCAAGGCATGACCTAGAAAAGGATAGCTTTGTGGTGAGGACTCTGGATGGGTGCTGAGTTGGCATCAAGCCATGTTCCTGCCACGGACCTCCTACTTTACCCACAGCTTCTTCAAAGCACTTAGCAATGACCTGATTTTGTTGCTGGAAGAGTCATAAGGGCCATGAACCCAACATAATCAGAGGAGAGACACACCAAGGCTGACTCCGTAGCGTTGCCATGCCTTACCTGAAAACTGTGGCTGACACTTTTTCTGCTGTCTGTTTTGCAAATCTAAGCTGGAATCTTCCAGTGTGTATCCATAAAGCATCCAGAGCAACAGGCAGGGATGTTGTAAGGAATACAAGCCAAGCCAAACCAATCCCTGTCTTTAAGAAACAAGAATGAATTCCCACCACGACACGCAGCTGCATGGCCGGTAGCTCTGACTCAGGGACAATGAACCTTGGAATGAATGGAATAATTGAGCCCGGTGCCGCTCAGTTCCTGGAGGTTCCCAGCCATGCTGCTGGGGTCTTCAGGGTTCTCATGAAACAGCAACCGAACTGCTGCAGTTTGCATCCTGGCACATTCAGGCACTTTAATTTTTTCATAATATGTGATGGGTTCACTTTGTATTGGATCAGCCCTGCTCACTGCGCTGCTGCCTGCTCTGTATGACATGCATGGAGAAGGCAGCAGGATTAGGGAGCATATCCTCACTGCTTTGTGTGAGATGCACAAGGACAAGTCACACCACTCAGGGTTGGTGAAGAAGGGCTTGCTGGCTTTTAGGCTCCAGCCTCCTGCTAGAGCTGGGTTTAGCTCCAAAGGTAGGAAATCCAGTGCCTACACTGACTCTTGGGATCACAAGGAGTATGGTCCTTGTGTGGAGTCCCTCTGTAAAGCTGCTGCAGAGGTAGTCCAGAGAGCTTTAATCCAGAAATGTAGTACTCTTCAAGCCAATTACCATACGCAGTTCATAACCCTACAGTTGACAGGATTAATGGATAATTGGCATGAGGGGCTGCAGAGAGATGCTTTTAAAAGACGAAGAAGAGAAAGACCAGAGATTATTTTTAATGGTGTTTATTTGTCGGAGAACTCCAGAGCTTGTGGGCTTCTGTCAGGCTGGAAGTTCTGAGAGCGAAGAGGAGATAAGAAAAAGGATTAGGGTATTACTGTGGTGATGGAGTTCATGTGTGTTGTATTATTAATGTTTGTAAAGCACTTTGAAAATGAAAAGCACCATAAAAGCTTTAAGTGCTGTATTTAGTAGGAGCTGCAGAAGAGAAACTTAAGTCTGAAAGGACACTTCTCAGTTATCAGTGCACAGAGAGCTTGCTTTTTTGAGAGGATCCCACAGTCAGATGCAGTCTGAAGTGGCAGATGAGTTGTTCAAAAGCCAGTACAAGGAGGGCATAAGAACGCTGCAGGGTGCAAGGAAGGCTAGTGTGTCATGCATCAAAGAAAGAAGCCACTTAGCATTTTTAGCACAGGGAAAAGCCATCAGATTTGCTGGCTTATTTCTCTGGAGATGTCACAGGAATGTTCTCTGTGAGGCACATGCTTTAGCTAACATTTCTTCAAAGGTCTTTTGGACAAGTGACTTCCCCTGCATTTTTTTACAGAATTTCTGCAGTGGAGGGAAAATCCTGACTGGGGAGGGTAAGGAAGGCAACATCGGAGATCCTCCAGTACACTCATCGCTTATGACCTGCACCAGCCAAGTTATTACATGGTCTCAAGCTGTCAGTGAGCTACTCCCAGGGCTCAGAGCTGGAATTTTGGTTCTAGACACTTCATTTTTGATACCATTGTTTCACCAAGACAGTGACTCCCAAACAGAGCCACGATGAAGCTGCTCTTCACATTACCACAGTGCCAACTCCAGAGCCCTCCTCCACCTATGCTAGTTGACAGACTGTAGACAAGAGCATTTTTTTCCAGTGAATCCATAAAAAGATCTACAGCATCCCCGCTGACAACCCTGAGGAGCTTTCTGCACCACCTTTGCTGAAGCAGAAAGACCTACGGGCCCGCTGAGGCTGTGGACAAGTATTGATGGCATATAACCCTGTTCCCCAGTGACAAGCATGTTCTTGTTTCCCCACTGCCTGCCACTCTGACAAAACACAGTGTTTGTGGTTTTGCACAGACCTTTCCTCACACATCAGTCACTATGTCAGAGATTTTCTTAGTCTCCAGACTAGCTTTTTTAACACT
This sequence comes from Phaethon aethereus, assembly GCF_964289735.1. Lineage (NCBI taxonomy): Eukaryota > Metazoa > Chordata > Aves > Phaethontiformes > Phaethontidae > Phaethon > Phaethon aethereus. The sequence goes on along the minus strand of NC_138577.1, from coordinate 11,469,510 downwards.
GAAATTAAAAGCCTATGTTTGACAGGGAGGGAGGCACCAGCCAGGTCTGTGCAGCCATTTCCTTGGTTCAGTCTGTGTTTGCAGTCATGCATTGACCGCCACAATCAGTTCCCTGGGGCATCAGAGGCACATTATAGCAAAACCATGCCGGAGGTCCCAGCCCGCTGAGAGCATGCAGGGTATCTCCCTCCTTTCCAGGTCCCTTCCCATCCTCCAGCAGCCCAAAGGGACTCAGAAAATTTTTGCCCTCCTCATTACTTTACAAGCACTTAGTTCAGTCCCTGATAAGGAGCAGGCTGGAGCCCCCCTTCCCACAGTTCTTGCAGCAGCTGGCTGTGCTATTGCCTAAGAGTGGTAAGTCATAATGATAAATGTGAGTATTTCACCTTCCACCCTTCCCTTCAGTATCTCAAATGCTGGTGCTGAGGAGCAGCCGTACAGGCACTACTGCTTCCCCGACCTGCAGCGTGACAGATGTTACGTATACCCAAAATGACACCTGCACCCCACAAGAGCTCCCCTCTCATATTTATAGCTCACTGTCACTGTGAGATTTATGCCCTTCAAATATTTGTCAGCTGTTATCCCACCTCCCCTGCACATCATTTAACTGAGCTTGACGTATGTAAGTACTTTTAATCTTTCCTTATGAAGCAATTCCCCCCTCCCCAGGGCCTCTGATCGTATTTGTAACTCTTCCTTGAGACAGCATCAGTTTGTCATTGTCGTTCTGATAACACAGCGAGGAGCATGGCAGCCTGAGCATGCAGGGAGGAAGATGAGGGAGGATCGTTTCCCACTCTCACACTCAGCTCTCTCCCGTGCCACCCCTCCTAAGGACATGTTTGGCTGCCCTAAAACCTCTCTTTTCTTTGCTGGCCACTGGTCTTTTCCCAAGCTGGCTCACTGTTCCTGCTAAAAACCCCACTCCTGGATTATTTTGCAATTTGCCTGAGCCCAAGAGAGATTTAATTTTCTTTCTTTCCTGTCTTTCTAACATCTCTGGTGTGTCTTTCTGTTATTACCCAATCTGCACTGGTATTCACAATGCCTCCCAACTGAGGCAGGAGAATGTAATTAACAAGCTGTTTACCTCTCCTTCCAGATCATTAATAAATACGTTAAACGAGACTGCTACCTTGCCAAGTGATGCAAAAACCAGATGAGGCACGTAGCTTGCTTTTTAACTTTGTACTGTTTTCAACCAATGCTGGTGCCAATGCGACTCCTCCAGAGAAAATTCCCTTCCAAGCCTGCAGCTGAACTGAAATAATTTCCCCTTAACCTGGTGTATGCGCACCTCTTCACCTCAGCTCTCCTGAATCTGATGATTGGACATCAAAGCTGATGCTGAGGGAGGTATCGTCAGCTGAGTCACCGTACTGTGACACAGGACCTTTTTCTCACTACAAAGTTAATTTCCCATTCATGGAGTACAGTTGTGGCACCCCATCCATGGGACCTCAAATCACCACCAGTCCCTAATATTGTTCTTGAACAACTTATGTCCCAAACTTTATTATCACTATTCCAGGTGGGTGTTTCTTTGCCAGTGCTGAGATATGTGTTTGGCATGGAGGAGGTGCTATGGGAAAGAGCAACTCAAGACAGGCAGGTTGAAAAGGTAGTTCTTTGATAAACTTAATTTTTTACCTTCCTTTTAAATTTCTCTCTAACGCTTGCCTATGCCAGCAAGGGAGATTTCGGTGAGGCATAAAGAGTTGAGTTAAGGCTTTGTTGCCTGAGGTCTATAAGGATGGTGAGAGAAGCAAGTGCTTAGCTTCGCTACAGCTGCTTCTGCCCAAGGCAGGGAACAGCCTAAAAAGCCCCTGATGGTGCCCTCCAGTTCCCCAGTTACATGATGTCCACCAAACAGTCCTTCCAGGATCAGCCAAGAGAGATGCAATCAGTGCTACCTGCTTTTGTCCCAGCTGCATGGCTTTGCCTTTGCGTTTGCTTCTCCTGCTGGAGATGGAGAGGCTGCTCACTGGGCTCTGAGGACAAAGACCTCCCTGGTCTCTAATCAGGTTTCTTGTGGACTGCCCTCTTCAGTTCCAGAGATAGAACTAAATAGAGCTGTAACACCTGTTTCCACCTAACATAATGCTTCCTTGGTGGAAGATGATAACTCTGCTCAATGGTAAACTTCAATACTTTGACCTTATTCTGATTCAGAAGGAAAAACAACTATCTGAGGATGCTCCAAGAGAGGAGATGCATATGGTGGCAACCTATTTGGCGGTCTGCCCTGGCAGCCCACGACTCCAGGCAGCTGCAGGGGTCTAAATTGACATTACCTGCCTAGGCTGCATGTCCTTGGCCCATGCCTGTCCAGTCAGAGGTGAGTGGGCAGCTGGGGGGCACGGGTGGCAAACCCATGGAAGTCCCAGCAGACACAGCCTGTCTCCTGCTGCTCTCTGCCACCATGGAGGGATCTCTACAAAATGCTGCGACATCCACAAGGTGGCAAATACAGCTGAAGGATGTTTTTTTAACATCTTCTGTTCCTGTCCATCTTCAATGAGGGTGAGGATGAAGAAGAAGAGGGCAAAAGCAAAGAGAAGTTGAAGGATCAGAAGGCAGAAAAGGCTCAAACTGTCTTATCTTAAGCTGGATGAACAGCAGAGCTGTGGAGTTCATCCCTTGGATGATTTTTGCTCGTATATTTCATTTTATTGTGTAATTGCTGTCAGTAGTGGTGTGGATGTGGGTCCATGTTTTCTTCCCTCTGCCAGCAGAGTAGGGAGAAGGGCTGTCCCTGCTTCCTTGTACCCTCTGGAGTCACCTTGGTCAGGGAGATGGGTTTGCTTGTTTGTTTTCCTAATGGATAATTAACATTGCAGACAGCAAGTGACCTGGGAGAGGAGAGAAAGTTTACACACAGCTCAGTCTCTCCGATCGTCCCCCTGGGCCACAGCACGGCAGCTCAGGCAGTTTGCTGACCTTGGCAGCCTGAAGAGTCTTTCAAGTGACTTTTACTTTCCTGATGCTCGGTTTGTTGTTGGATGGTGCCCACTGGATGCCAGAGATATGTCTCAGCATTTCCCCGTCATCCTCGTTTAAAGGCCAATTAGTGGGTGCCAGTTTTGTTTTGCAGCCAGCAAGTTAGCCACCCCAGCACTTTAACAACTGCAATTTTCATTTACAGTTGACTTTGAACAGCCAGTTTTATACATGTGTATTGAAATAGTGGTATAATCAACCTAGGAAAATCCATTAAAAGGGTGCCGATGTTCAAAACATGGAGCACACAATTAGGAAATACCGTGACTGAGATTACTGCTCAGATATAAGTCCTCTTTACACAGCTCATCTCTACATGGATTTCAGATAGGAGCAATTTTGTCTCTATGCTCTCTCACCAAAAGTTTCACCAATTTTCCAAATTTTAATTTTCTAAAAAAAAAAATCAAAATTGGTAATGGAAAATTAACCAACAAATGGTTTGAGTTCATGGAAATATTTAGAAATATCTCATGTTAATAATTTTTGAAATGTAATATTTTGATAGTTTCAAAATTATTTGTGTCATTTTGGGCTTTTTCTTTCTAGTTTCTTTTTAACCTCCGATTAGTTCATTCTTCAAAATGAGAAGCCATTCTGAAACTTCCAATCTTTACTTTCTCTGTTGAAAAAGACCAAAAGCTTTCTCCAAATTTCCACACTCTTCTTTACAGCCATTTCTCAAGTTCGGGAGTTTTTCAAGCTGGTTGTGCACAGAAAAACAAAACAAAAAAACTTCTTACACAAATCTGCATTCCCTCCCACACAAGTAATTAAAAAGACATTCTCAACTAGTTATCATAAACACTATTTAATCAGGTGTCCACAGACTGTTTGCACGGGATGGATAATATTCACTGAGTCAATAGCCAATATTTCTTTTTATGCTCATCAGTTAGTTTCTTTCAGACCTCTCTTTTGGACCCTATTCAACCCTTAGATTAATATTTAAATTAATGAACTTGGCTTTTGCACAGCACTTGAGTCCAGAGGGCTGCGGTCCTGCTTGGCTGGGGAGAAGGAGATGAGACCCACACTTCCGATATGAAAAGTGACAACGCCGTCTGTATCGGGAGGTCTTTAAAATATGTCCTTTGGGACGCTTCTTCACCCGGTATAAATCAGTCCCACTGACTTAAGGGATGCTTATTTGACTGTTTTGGGGCTGTTACCACCTGACCCTTATTGTGCCTCTGTGTTGGATGTGAGCTGGCTCACTTTGCCCTGCCTCCTCTGACAAAGACCAGGGCAGCGCCTTTCACACACACCCCCACGCACCCCACAAGCAGCTACAGCCCACTGGGGTGCCCCAGCTCCCACGCCAGCCCTGACCACAGCCCTGGGTGCAGCATCACCCGCTGCCTGCCTCACCCCACCCCGCTGCAGGACTCCTGCTGCATCTCAGCCCCATCTGCCTTCACCGGGACACACGGCAGTAGTCCCCAGCAAGCTCCACAGCCACCCTGTTCCCTTCCCCTCTGTGCTTGTGATAATAAATATATTCAGCCACTCAAGGACTCGGGCGACCTCAGGGCTCTCCGCTATTAACCTTTCTGTCTGCTGAGAATTGGCCGTTTGCTCCTTCCCTCCCCATCTTATCTCGGTTTTAATCCATGCCTTGGCTTTTCCTCTCATCCTGTGGTTACCAAGTTTCCTGAATAGCCTCCTATGAGGGGCTTTATCAAAAGTCTTTTGAAAGCTTAAATAAATTATAGGCACGACTACACCATTCCCTGTTATCTTGTTAACCCTTCTGGAGGATTCCCAGCTGGGGTTAGAGAGGCAGAGCCTACACGCCTCTGTGGCCAGCTCTGCAGAAAGCGCTGAGGCTCACCCATGTGTCCTGCCTGGTCCAGGAGGACTCACTGAGGTGCTGAAACATCTTGCAGTCCCACCTCAGGAGAAAGACCTGCTCCCAGGGACTGAAAAGTCACCCATCAATCTCCCTCACTCAAAAATATATCATGCTGTTTGGTGAATTGGGGAGTATTTGTTGTGATTTAATTTTGATTTGCAGTCGTGACTATAAATTCACAAGTAGTATACAGCAAAGGCGTTTCCAAGCAAAGAAAAGGTCCTGTCTCATGCAGATATTGAAGGAGGGCGCTTCAACGATTTTTAAAAGGTCTGTTTAGAAATAATTTTGAAGCAGAAGGAATCCATGTCAGATGAATCCAGGTTTCTGGTGGAAAAGCCATTTCAGAAGTCTGGAACATAACGGTCTCCCCCCAGCTGCATGGCCCATTCCTGCCCTTCGAGCTTCAGCTCAACACAAGTCACAGGTGAAGGAGGCACCCCTGCTACTGGGTGAGGACAGACGGTGAGCGATGCTCCGAGGTAGCAATCACAGCTTGCTCCCAAGCTGGGGTGCATTGGAGTGAGCTGTACCCCCTTGTGTGAGTGGTAGGATGGTGGCAGGTCATTGCCACATGCAATCTAGAGCAGACCATCCCCAGCCTTACCAGCTTCTCCAGGTAGCCTCTTGGATGAGCTGTGGTGGGAACACTCCCTCTCAACAAGATGTGTCCCTGCCCTCTGCTTTTTCTGGAATTCAGCACCTGGTGTCAGAATGCCTCTTGCAGATTGACAAGTGTAGGCAGCTCCTCCAAGTCTCAGGCTCCCCTCAGATATATGTCCCTGTCGCTGCAGGAGGCTGTCTGCCCATGCGCCTGTGCTTCATCTTTGCAAACCTTTTTTAGAGGTCACGCATGGGGTATTTAGCACCTCAGGGAGCAGGATGCTCGGTCTCACCCATCTCCTCACCTCTTTTTACCTCTTGCCAGTTTTAGGAGTCATGCTCCAACCTCCCGGATTTATTTTCTTCTCCTTGTACATTAAGCTGCGTCTAAATCAGGGCAGCTCAATTACATTTTTGCTGAGATCTCCTGGGTAATTTGGGTGAGATTGGCTCAGCAGGAAGCAATGTGCTGTCTCTGGCTCTGCAAGGCTCACAGACACTGCGTGCAACCTCCATGGCCCTGGCAGAGCCCTGCAACTTCCTCCAGAGAGATCAGGAGAGCAAGGAAATAAATGTGATCACCTGCAGGAGTGTCTGGGGTTGTGAAGCCTAGAAAATTGGGTATTGGGTTTGCGTGGCAATGTTTTGGTAGCTGGGGGGGTGTGTCCATAGAGCCAGTGCCAGCCGACTACAAGATGGCCAGGGCCAAGGCCAAGGCCATCAGCGGCAGTGGCAGCACCTCTGGGAGAACAGAGTTAAGAAGAGAAAAAAGGAGGGCACACAGCATTTACAGCTGAAGAGAGGAGTGAGAACATGCGAGAGGAGCAGCCCTGCAGCCCCCAGCCCAGAGCAGGAGCAGAGGGTCCCCGGCAGCCCCGGGGGAAGCCCACGGGGAGGCCGGCTGTGCCTCTGTGGCCATGGAGCTCCACGGGGGAGCAGATCTCCACCCGCACCCGGGGAGGGCCCCACGCCGGAGCAGGGGGATGCCCGAAGGAGGCCGTGACCCCATGGGCAGCCCGCGCTGGGGCCGGCTCCTGGCAGGGCCTGTGGCCCCGTGGGGAGAGAGAGGAGCCCCGGCTGGAGCAGGTTTGCTGGCAGGACCTGGGACCCCGCGGGGGCCAGGCTGGAGCAGCCTGTTCCTGAAGGACGGCACCCGTGGGGGGACCCAGGCTGGAGCAGCTCGTGAAGAACTGCAGCCTGTGGGAAGGACTCACGCTGGAGAAGTTCATGGTGGATGGTCTCCCATGGGAGGGACCCCAGGCTGGAGCAGGGTAGAGGGTGAGGAGTCCTCCCCCTGAGGAGGAAGGAGCGGCAGAGACAGCGTGTGATGGACTGACAACAACCCCCATTCCCCGTCCCCCTGCACCACTTGGAGTGGGGTGGGGAGAGAAATCGGGAGTGAAGTTGAGCCTGGGAAGAAGGGAGGGGTGGGGGGAAGGAGTTTTAAGATTTGGTTTTATTTCTTATTATCCTATTCTGATTTGATTGGCAATAAATTAAACTAATTTCACCAAGCTGAGTCTGTTTTGCCTGTGACAGTAACTGGTGAATGATCTCTCCCTGTCCTTACCTCGACCCACAAGCTTCTTGTCATACTTCCTCTCCCCTGTCCAGCTGAGGAGGGAAGTGATAGAGTGGCTTTGGTGGGCACCTGGCACCTAGCCAGGGTCAGCCCACTGCACCCTGAGATCACCCGCAGGAGTGTCTGGGGTTGTGAAGTCCAGAAAATTTCCACGCAATCCAGAACTGCTCCAGGGACCTGATGTGATCTTCATCCTCATTCAAACTCTTCTTTACATCCACATCTTCGAGGCACCGCATCGCGAAGCGGGGACGTGAGTGCACTGCAGTAGAGGCCACAGATGGTCAAGAGGTGTGCTTGGTGCTGGATTCCTCCACTGGGAAGGTTGTTCCCCCACCCACTTGGTGCAGGGTAGGCTCTCCATCAACCAGATGTTCCCACGAGCAAGGCAACATTGCTATCTACAGATGATTTAGCAACATGTTGCTGGGCACAAGGCTAGTGTCTCTCTCCATTTGCATACAGCTCTGCGTATCTTGGCGGTTTGCTGTTAATAACAAACAATAAAAGGATCTCTGCCATGTGTATGTACTTTCATGTCCCAGGTAGCCTGAGTGTGAATGCCTAATGCCTTCCTGATTATTATTCGCTTAGTATTCAATAGTTCAAAAAAATAAAAAGTCCTATAGTTAGAGAATGAGATAGGACTGTTTAATTTCAGGCCATTATCTCCTGGTAATTGCTGGAAGAATTTAATTCTGTGCCAGTGCAATGGAAAAAAATCAATTTTTTCCCCCCTTTATGGAAAAAAAAAAAAAAAAAAGAAGAGCCTGCTTTTCTCCAAGGGGTTCAGGTCTTTCAGGCCATGGCTGGGATCGAGAGCTGTGGCTGCTTTATCAAATCTGCATTTCATTTCCAGCATGCACCCAAGCCGCATGTAAATTATAATGAGAAAAGAGGAAAAAACAAAGAGATAGAGCTCAGGAGATGGGAAATGATAATGAAATCAAATGAACTCAGGGCCTTTGAAGACTAACAGAGCCGCAGACAGACAGATATGTACATAGTGACAAAGATAGAGGCAAGCAAGAGACACACATGAAGAGACAGCCAGCAAGGCAGACAGATGGAGAGAGACGAAATTGGAGATTTGCACCCACAACATGCACAAGGACAAAACATGTGAGTGAGCCTGGAGGGATCTCTGCTTCATACAGACCCCTCAAGCCATTCATCTGGTGTGTGCAACTTCCAGGAGGCTCCTGCTGCCAGTTTTTCCTGCATCTCCCAGTCCTGTCATGCTGCTTCAGAAGTCCCAAGGGTGTGTGGTGAAACCTGGCAGCATTTTCCCTGTTGGAAAGGACCCCTTCCAATCTACAGTCTTACACCTCCATCCTTCCCAGTGCAGCCCAGACGAGGAGCTCAGCATGTCGGAAGTGTGTGCCCATTGTACGAGCTGACTTGGGGGCTGGTGACCCTGGAAGAGAGGAAGAGGGAAAGGTCCCAGTAAATTGCTGCTTCTCAGTCACCTGCTTGAAGGAAAAATGGTTCATCCCTCCACTGAGGTCAAGACTGAGCCTGGGACATGAAAGAGAACCAACACCAGAGACCCCGCTTGCCCAGCTGGGGATGTGGACCTCGGGTTCTACTGCTGACTGTAACATAAACATAGAGACAACTTTTCACTTCTGCTGAGTGCTGAGATTTGGGTCATATCTTGTTAATGAGAGGTCTGGCAGGGATTTCAGAAAACCTCAGTGGTGGTGGGGTGGGAGAAGGTTTGCTGCTCTGGCTGTCACTGTTCTGCTTCCCCTCCAAACCCTGTTGCAAGCAGAGGGCTGAGCCCTGGGGACCATCATTCTTCCAAGCCCAGCTGGCCAGTGACACATTAAAGAGCAGCTAGGACCCCACCACCATGAGCAAAATTTGGAGACCTTGCTCCAGTAACTCCTACATAGTGAGGCAAAAAGCCTGGCCCTTGCCCTCTGTGAATCATATCTGCACAACACAGGGACAGATTCTGTACCCCGAGAGGGTGACGACTGGCTGCTCTGGGTGCCTCGATCCACCAGCACCAGCAAGACTCCATGAGGTCAATTTTCTTGAGCTTTAGGGAGCTTCAATTCATCGGCTCCCTCCTGGGTCAGTTACTCCAGCGGTTTATTCCCTTTGTTTCTGGAAACATGTGCTTTATTCCTAGGCACAAAGGGAAACGGAAGAAAGGAGAAGGCTGAACCTTCAAACACCCCCACTACCTAAACCAAAATATCTTGAGAACAGCCAGACAAATGCCAGCAAGTCCTGGTGCCACACGAAAGGTAATTTCCCAGCTGCCTGCGAAAAGCACCTGTTCTTGCTTGAGTACCTTCTGAATCACTCATGATGAATGCAACTCATTATAAATTGTTAAGGACTAGTTTAGTCATGGATAATTATTATCATTGTGATTACCAGATCAGCCAACAACCAGTGTCATTGGACAAAGAGCGCGGTGCTGGGAATGGACAGGACTCAAAACTCCTTCGAAAGATGCTGCCCAGGGTGGAAGAGTCCTGCTGGAGATCTGTGCTGGCCAGAAGACCTCTCCCAGCTCCTCTCACAGAAGACAGCAGCAGCATCTCAGCAGCATCAGAGAGTGGGCTGAGAAGCACACCGCTGCTCAGGCTGGTGGTAAGAGGCAGGCAGAGAGCAGGTGGAGGTCACTGCTTCCTCTTCCTCTCGGTGCAGGATGCCAGTGGCCACTTCTCTCTGTCCTTGCTGGACGCTGCCCAGATGGGGATCTCCAAGGCTCATCCTCTCCTGGACTCTGCAGGGGATTTCCTGGGGGATGAAGGTAAGAAACCTGCTCCTGGGGATGCTGGATGTGGTGTGGGAGTCTGGGGAGGTCAGGATGCCAGGGGCTGGAGAGCAGCACGTGGGCAGGAAGGCAGTCAAGCAGTCTGCATGCCCTGTCTTCTAAAACGGAGATGAGCTAGAATGGGGACTTTGTAGGTCCCAGAAAAACTCCACCCACACAAAGGGTGATGCCCTGCTGGGACCCAGGTGCCTGAAACCAGGAGATTTCACACCGCTGCAAAACAAGTGCAAAATCTGCACTTTTCACTCTGGCGCAAATGGCTTTGGGCCAGTGGGAAACGATGCCTGCAGCAGTTTTCTGGAATGTGCTACCAAAATCCCAGGATAGGGCAGATTGTGCCTTTCATCAGGCCCCTTGGTGCTCTGCAGATCCCGTGAGCGCCAGACTGGCACCAATGGGGTCTAAATTTGCACAAGAATAATTTGAAAATCCTTCAGAACTTGCTAAATTCTCTTGGCTCTAATGAAACCAATGCAGGAAAAGCAGGATGAAAAAAAAAAAAGGATAAAGGAAGAAGAAGCCAGAGATTGATTCTTACCTCATATCATTAAAAAATAAATTGCTGTAGCGCTATAACATAAAGTAAGAATCAATCTTATTTTTTAACACCAGAAATAACCTAATGAAATACAAGATTGATTCAGAATATGGGCTTCTTGGTGGAGCCCCTGTGGGAATTGATTACAAAATTGAATGTCTCAGAGCTGATAAGATGAATTTGGAATAAATCTTACTTTTAACTACTCCCTTTTTATGCTCATAAAAAAAAAGAAAGATTGATTCCAATCAAAACTTCTTCTAAAAAGTGAGACAGTTTCGATTTGTCGAGGCAGTTTTTCAACAGAACAGCACTGAACTTCAGAGCCAATCTCACCCCTAGTTATGTGTTCCCCAGGGAGGAAAAATACGAGGCACAATATTTCTGATTTACAGCTCAAAATGAGACAGTAATGATCATAATAATCAGGACAAGAAGAAGGAGAGAGCCTCAAGTGGATGGCAGGTCTCTCGACTGATGATGCCAAGGGAGGCAGTGGTTTGGAGACCAAAGGTGGAGGAGCGGCTCCCCTTCTGTTGCACTGCAGGGGACTGCTGAGGACACCTCGTGCTCTGCAAACTCTGGGGTCTAACACGGGTCTGGTTATATGGCAAAAAAATCCCACTGGGAGTCCCACCAGCTTTCCAGGGCTGCACCTCCAGCCCTACAAGCATCTTCTGCCTGGGCCACAGTGGCAGCAACCCCTGAGAGCCTCCTGCACTCATGCGTAGGAAATGAGTGAGTTTCCAGCCTCAGCTCAGTCATAGCCAGTTTAATCCCATCACACCACAACTTGTCCTGCTGGTTCCCTGGGATTGAGGTTGCCCAAGCTCCCTGGGCTCATCAGGCTTTTCTTTCCAGACTGGCTGTGATAATTTCCATACCCTCATTTCTAATTACACTTCATGTCTTTGCTCCCATGGGCAGCAGTGCTGGTCTTATCAAAAAATGAGGCAAAGTGTTCATTCAATCTTGGGCCCCACTCTGTGCTTTCTTTAATCTCTCTCTCCCCATTGCTGCTTTCCAGAAGGCAGTTCCAGGACTCTTGTTGGTTGGGTAGTTTCTTCTCATCTCCAGGTCATATTTATTCATGGCCCATTTATGCATGTTTTTTCCAGTGCCAATATTTTATTTCAGCTTCGATTGCTCTCCCTTCCATCTGGGCATCTCTGCAACATGGCGATTTGCTCCCATCTCTTCCACCGAGTGCTTCTGCACCAGAAAAGATCTCATAAGGGATTTTTTTTTTTTTCCCCCACTTTCTGGAAGAAATGCTATTCTGATCTCCAACTTGTGTCTGTTTTTCATCCGCTGAAGATAATATGAAGACTGTCTATCTCTTTCTGTCTTTCTTTCTCTCTTTCTCTCTCTCTTTCCTTCCTTCCTTCCAATCCCCCAAAAAGGAAATTCAAAGGGAGCATCATCCAGAGGACCTTCTGCCCCAATCGGAACAATTTTTTTCCACACAACTCATTTAGGTGCACTGGGACTGCTCACAAAAGCAGTCTGTGCCTGTCTTTCCCACAGTTGCACAGCCAGGACCACTTGGACACAGCCACATCTCTGCAGCGTGTGAATCTCAGACAACTCCCTCCCTCCTTCGCCTGGATCTCACACGTTCCCAGCAAAGGGCTGTGGCCTCTTCCTCCTCCAGGACCCACATACCAGACCCAGCTGGGTTGGGGATCCGAGATGAGACATCTTGCCTCTGACATATGGGGTCCTGGAGAGACAGTGGTCCCAGCGCAACGCTGCAGCTGGGGATGTACCACATAGCATGGCCGGGTGTTCAAAGGCGCCTGCAAGCAGACACACAGCCCCAGCTGTGCCGAGCACGGGGACTTCTTCCCCGTCACGCGCCCAGGCACGCCAGATGTGCTCCTGACGTCCTCATGCGCTGTGACGCATGGGGAAGACAAGGGAGCTGCAGGCACCCGCTTGATGCTCGCCTCAAATTTGAGAGAGCCTTCAGCATGCCACCATGGTCCACACGACCCCCAAGGCGTGGCACAGGTGGAAAGCTGTTTTCATCCTCCCTTTCCTCTCCTTGGAAACCTGGCTGTGATTTCAAAGGGGCTGCAGGCTGAATTCAGCAATCAGGACCCTCCTGCTTCCTGCAGCCAGGGAGGCAGCTAGTTGGTCTGGATGAAGAGCAATTTCATTCTGTTATCCCAGCAAAATCTGGTCTGCATTAAAAATAACAAAAACTCTCCCAAACCCACTGTGTTTAAATAACGTTAAAGATCTGACTGAAAGCATCGAAAGCAAATTCCAAGCTCTAATGAAGAAGGATTGTCTGGCATGGTAATAATAATAATAAACTCAGTGCACATATGTATGTATGCATGTATATATAGAAAGAGAATTTCATTTGAGGAGCTGAGAGCCCTGTAATTAGTTAGGTCTCATGGCCACACTGGGAAGCGCAGCAGGTAAGTGCTCTTCATCTGTTGTCTTCAGCTTGGTAAAGGCAGGCACAGAGAAAAGAGATGTCCCAGAGGAGAAGGGGAAAAGCAGGTTGCTTCCCACTCCGTCCTTGCCCCATCTGCAGCCCTGGGATGATTACTGGGCAAGGGCTCTGGTTTTCAGCCCCAGCTTTGTGGTGGAATGAAGGAGACCTGTGGCAGCAAGCCACTGCCAGGTCCTGGTCCAGTAGAGACATGATGTCCCGAGTCGAGAGGCTGTTTTGCAGCTATGAGACAAAGGTGACATACCGAGACTCACCAGTATGGGTTAGAAGCCTTGGGATCAATCAGAAATGAAAAGTGTAGGGGAGACACCATGTCCATTAACCTCAGGAGAGGGCAGGAGAGACGGCAGGAGACCATGTGGAGGGCTAACCTCACACAGGTCCTCAGGGCTGAGCATCCCAGCTCCCAGACCTTGCAGCGAGGAGCCGTCCTGGTCCCATAGGGCATCTGTGAGATTGTCCTTCCATGCTGTGGGCTTGTTCGGCAGCTTTTTCACTGACTCAGGTGATAATGCTCCCAGCCCTCCCCTGGGGAACCCTGTTTAGCAGTTTCTATCATACTCCTCCACTTCATTATGCTTAACAGATCCTCCTCTGCCTTCCCGTTCATGTCCTTCAGATACCTGTGTGCTGATGAGAGAGGAAGGCATGAAGAAAAGAGCATCTTCTACTTCCTACCTGTGCAGGTAGTTGCACAGTGAGAGCTGGAAGAATGACGTTGATGAACGACAAGACGCAGGATCATGCAAAGCTTAGCAAGTGCCCAGACACCATGATGAAGGGTGTGGGGTGGGCACTGAAGTGGCCAGGGATACTGGATGGTGGGTGAATCCCTAACCTGGTGAATCCCAGGGCACTCGTGTGCAGAGCAGTTCCTGAAGATTCAGCTAAGAGACATCAGACCCCAGTTTGTCCCCACTGCATCAAGAGGTCTTCATAGCAGAGACTGCCCCAGACCCACTGGCAGTCAACTGGTCAGCTTGCAGCCATGTCTGTCTTGGTCTCCCTGTGAAAATCCTTCCTCAGTTCTCTGAGCTGAGCTCACTTTACAGTCTCTGATCACGTGAGGACTTCTCCCAAGTGCAAACCTGGACAGACAACTAAGCAAGCAGAGAGATATGTACTTGCAGTCACCTCGGTCTGCTCCCAGGGCCCCCATGGCCCTGTTAATCACCTGGGCTTGCTTACGCTGTGCAATTTGCATGGTAATTATATTTAACAAGAACAGCAATAAAGGAAATAGAAAGTGTAATGTTGTTATCAAGGCATAATTATTCCTGAACAATTCGGTGATTACAGTTTGCTGCAGTTGGAACTAATTGTCACCAGCCTTCTTTGGTGTGACACGCTCCTTCTCACTTCTGCAGCATCAGCCTCACGGTGTCTCCAGCCTATGGCTCCTGGACCTCTCCAGCCACCAAGAGGGTTTAGACACCCAGTTATGATGCTTCGAGGCACCTGGATTTGCAGCTAGCTGAACAGGTCTGTGGAAACGAGTATGATAAGCAAGTCCTTCCAACCTCTTAGCTCCTTTGCAGGGTCTCTGCCATGTGTACGGAGAGCTCAGGGCTGCATGGTGTGTGCTTGGGCAGAGCAGCAGGGGAGCCTGGGTAGAAGATGGCTCCCCCAAGGGCATCCCTGCAGGAGGGTGCAGCTAGGCACTGAGGCATCTCAGTCCAGCTGTGGGAGGGTGGGAGACACAGCACCTCCCAGCATCGCCCTGGGGACCCCAGCTGCCAAGTCTTCAGCTCACCACCCCAGAGAGGTACATTACGCTTCCTGCTGCGCAAGGCCTGGCTGGCTAAAACGTGAGGTGCCTGTGTAGCTCCCCTCAAGGCTTGGGGTGTACACTGAGATTTCAGCCACTGGTGAGGGTCTGCCTGGTCCCACAGCCCCCTTGCACCAGCCAGCCTGGTGTCACCCCCGTGCATGCATTTCCCCCACAGCCAGCTCCAGGAAGAGGGTGTGAGGAAGGGCAGAGCTGTGATGCAGTGCAAAGTCTCTGTCCTTCCTTTCTACTGCAAAAAAAAGACAGGGACCCATTCGGATAAAATCAAGCCCCCTTCTCCTCCACAGCCCACCCAACACACAGGCTTCCTGCATGGTGGAGAACTGTGCTCTCAAATTTCCCCATGCAGACATAGGGAAACCAGGAAAATGCTGTCCGTGTCCTCCTCTGAGCTCAGGGAGAGGCCAGCAAGCTGCCTGTCCGATAAGAGTCACCAAAGCCTGATGCTGAGATCCCGTGAGGCTACAGCCTCTCTGGCTGCCGGATATCCCCACCGCCAGAGCCCCAGCTGTGCCGTGGCCAAAGCAAAGGGGAGATGAAAACCCACAAGAGTAGACCATTGACCCGCAAGAGTAGGGCCATTGCTCAACTGCCATTTTGCCGCTGTGCAACACCACTCCCACCCCAGCCATGGCCCGCGTGTGAGCTGCTTGTGCTCGTCCTGGTGAAATAAGTCTCAGGCAAGGTGCTGTTTCAGGGTGGGTACCCACACACATACACCCAGCATTTGCTTGCTGCAGGTCACACATATCACACGGGGGGAGAGGAGGGGCTGCACAACTGCACCGGGATCCTTGCAAGCTGAGGAAGAGCTTGGCTCAGCTCTTTTTCTTTGAGACTCCAGGACGGTGTCTGCATGTTCGCTAGTGGATTTCTGGGTGCATACAGAAGACAGACTGGTTTTCTCCAGCTCAGGGCATTAAATCCTGTTGTCCTTGTGTGCTAGTTCATTGCTTACAGTCCCAAGAAAGGTGAGAAAGGCCCCTGCAGCTGGGATTTAACTTTTTGTATGGATACACAGGGACCTCACGTTCAGGGCTCTGAGTCCAGCTTATCTTCTCAGCTCAAAACACTTGTAGCTGGTGCAAGGAGCTCTCAGAAATCCATCAGTCCTCTGAAACCTAAAAAAGGAGGAGAAAAAAGCAGCTGCCCTGTGACGTATAGATGCTTTGCTACCCAAAATGTCCCTGAAAACATCAGGCAAGGAATTCACTGGAGGTAGTGTGCTTTGTAAATCACAGAGCACATCCACGTTCAAGTGTTTGTTGGTGACTAAATTGGATCATTCAAAAAGCTTGTGACGAAGGAAGATGTGGGATAGGGAGGCAGGAAGTGTTGCAAGGTGCTGTCTGGAAAGCACAGGAGTGTGACGGAGGTGTTTCCAGAGAGAAGATGTGGGAGGAGGTGAGCACGGGAGAGGCTGTGGTCCATTGAACAGACCAAAGCTGGCAAAGCCTCAGGCTGGGAAAGTCATGCAGGCAACAGGCAGGCAAGATTGCCTCTCCTTCTCCCTCACCCATCCAAAACAGAGCTTGCAAACACAGTGGAGTGCCAGTCTGCAGCCCGTGGATGGGCACTCCAGAGCAGATCCAAACCAGACAGGCTCTGGTGGGAACAGGTCCCACTGCAGCACTGAATCCACACCTGTGCATGAGCCCACAGCAGGCTGCACTCTCTGCCTGTGCTGGGACCCTTCAGACCCCACTTAGGAGACGCTCTGCAAGCGAAGATCCTGCAGGGTCCTGTGCATTAGCAAAGGTCTGGATCCTGTTCATGCAGTGTGAAGGGATCAGGTGTGGGAGAGATCATGGTGCAAGAGCCCCGAACCAGCAGATATCCCAACCCTGTCCACCTAAGCATGGCTCTCGTACCCAGCAGCGCATGCAGAAAGCATCGGTAGTTGGTGGATGTCAGCTCAGCCTCAGCCCTCCAATGTGTCAGCTGCTTCAGTACAGGGGAGGCAGCCTTAAAAAGGGGGATGGGGGGATGGGGGGATGGGATCATACTGGGTAAGGCCAAGCACCCATTTCCCCAGTGTCCCAGAAAGCCTGTAAGATCAAGGTAAGTGTGTCGTAATAAATCCTCTCAGCATCCTCCCCACCCCACTTAGCTAGGAGCCATCCTGAGCTGCAGGTCATTTACATGTCTTTAGTTGCAGGCCCTGAAGAGCCTTTTCTGCTATGAATTTCTCTTGTCTCTCCTTAAACCCAAACTTTCAGGATCCACACCATCGTGCAGCAACCAGTTCCACAGGTCTATCACACCTTGCACAGGGAAGCAGCTCCTTTGGCTTGCTCTTACCACCCACTAGCAATCTGTTGTGTCCTCTGCTTCTCACATGGCTTCCTGCCACTTTCCCATGCCTTCTACTGCATACCGTTCAGTCACCTCTTTTCTGGACCATAAGCAAGCAAAGTTACTCATGCATTTGTCAGGAGGGGACTGTTCCACAGCTTTGATCGTTCATCATGAGTCAATGTGCAATATGTGTCCTGCAATATGTGCAATACTGAAAAGGTGAATGAACAGTGAGTTTTCACAGTGACTGCTCCTGACTTTGGAGCAGAGCTCAGCTCAAGCTCCGAAGAGCAGCAAGTGGCTGTCAGGGAAAGGAGTTGGAGACAGCTTCCAGATAGCCTTCTAGTAAAAAATAAAATGTGTTCACATGGTGGAGCTCCTTGGAGATAGAAAGGCTGGGGTGGGGGGAGGAGGGCAAGCCAGGGAAGTATCTTGGCGTTGCAATACCTCTGTAACCTCTTCCCTCTCCTCTGCTGGAGGACAGGAGACCCTGTGTCATCCCTATCTGAGAGGGATGCTGGGTTAACCCATCTGCTCCAACCCTGTCCTCTCTCAGTGCTTTGGACTGGACTGGGGACATCCAGGAATGGTTGGGAAGCAAAGGCAAGACCCAGGAGCCACCACTCCACCAATACCCTTCTAACCCCCCTGTTGAAGCAGAGCTGCTTTGTTAATCATCTCCATGGATTAGCACCAGTTTACGAGCTCCCCAAAGAAGCTTTTGGAGTTTGGAATCATAAATTGCATTTGCATTTCTTAGCCCAGGAGCATCGTTGGAAGTTGGTAGGCAAATGTAAAAGGAAACCTTTAGAGAGAACAAGGGGGATAACAAAGAGATTATCAGAACCAAGCCTGAAAATTAATAGACCAAATCAAAATTAATTAATAGACTAAATCCTCTTTGCAAATGCGGTCACCTCAATCACTGATCTTCTTTGCACACTCCCACGAAGACAGACAGTTTGGCTTTTTCAACAACCCGGGTTAAGAAAGGCCAGGCTGGAGCGTGGAGGGGCAAAGATCAGTGTTTTAAGGGCCAGAGTTATGCCTGCAAGGGAGAAGGCAGGCTGGGGAGCCCAGGGTGGGCCTGGCAGCAGGTATGGGGAATCCTGAAGCAATTAAAAAACTGGTATCTTCTCTCTTCAATGAAAGCTGTGATGCTAGAAACACGGTGAGTATTAAGAGCAGTTGTTGTCCTGCTGTTTGGCTTGTATCTGGATTAGATTTGTCTTAAGGATGGAATATGAGTCTGGCTAAGTATTACTTTCCACAAATATTTGGCTTTTAAAAAAAGCTGAAATGTGGAGTTTATCACATTCAGACCCAAATAGTGGATGTGAAGAGCAGTAAAAAGTAACGGGAGAGCCAAACAAAGGGGCAGTGGGGGCGGGCACCGCCAGCCATGGAGGGGGAAGCACAAGGTGCAAGTGGGGCATGGGGAGGGTAGAGAGGGAGGGGAAGGAGCCAGGAGCAGCCCTGCCTTTGTCCTGGGGGTGCCACCGGCTTCCTTCAGGTCCCCAGTTTCTCCAGGCAGTCCTGCCATGCTACAGTGCAAGACCTGGGGAGGCTCTGGTTCCTCCTGGACCATGCACGGACCACATATTTCTGAGATGGAGCAGGAGAGAAACGCGTCCCTCAAAAAACACAATCTTGTCCACCAGCAGGAAGGGAAGTCTGTAATCATCAGCTCAGTTGGAGGCAGCTGGGCTGGAGACTTCTGAATTTGGACATGCAAATCCCATCCTCTTACCATCAGAGGAAACGTGATTCAAACTGGCCCTGTAAGTAAAAACACTGGTGGAGGAAGGCTTTAAGACAGCATTTAGTCATAAGAGGGTTGGCACAGAGAGTACCAGCCAAACTCCCTTTTCCTCCTGAAAGAGGGAACTTTCACCCCTTAAATGATTGTTTAGCTACTGCAAATGAGACTGTGATTTTGAGAATTTGCAGACATTTCCAGCTGCCTGATGGAGAGAAGACTACCATCTTTTCAGGGGCTGAAGGGTCCTTTTAGGATGCAAGGATCTCAAAACTGCTCTTAAAATGGGTGAGAGAAGTCTTTTTCCCAAGTAACAGGCCCCCACCCCCATCATCCAGTCTGTGATAAGAAAATGACCCGAGGCAGTGCGATGTGAAGGCACGGCTGCAGCTTCCTACACCCCATCCATAAATCAGCCCTTGCGCATCAAGGTTTCTGTGTCTGCAACACTCTTCTTGATCTACCTGTTGCAGCACTTGAGGCAGCCAGCCCAAGGGTGGGTGATGTTATTTACAGGACTGTGTGAAAAGAGATTTTTAGATGGAGAGTTTACTGGCCAAAAAATGCAGTTTTGACACAACTGAAACTATTCATGAATTCCTGCCACGGACGGCAAATAGTTTAATCGGGGGTGAGGGGAAAACAAACAAAAAAACTCAACCAAAATGAAAGTCACATTTGCAAGGCTCAAGTTTCCATTTCACAATGACACTTTGAAACCCATTTGCTTAAATGTATTCATTGCCTTTCTCAAACAACAAACAGAAAAAAAGCTCACAATGAAGAAACAGAAAGTAGTACTTTTAATGTAAAATGAATTAATGAGTAATTAATCATAAAAAGGAGGCCTATCTTCCCTTGGCTGTGCTCAAAGACAGCCGCTCACTACCTCTCATTTACTCATGACTTGCCAGCAGCAAATAAGAAAGGAGGCTGGAGATGAACATGGTTTTAATTCCCCACCCTTGCTTGTGTCACTAGCACCGCAGATTGTCTTTGCTTTCATACAACAGCCCCCGAAAAACAGGGGGGGGTGTGGGGCTCAGAGATGAGCCAGAGCTGCGTCCGCTGGACCAGTGACAGGCTGTGGATGGTGGAGAGCCGAGCTCCCAAGGAGCGGAGGAGATGCTCAGGCGAACGGGGGAAGGAGGAGGTTTTGCCCTGCCAGAAGACCCTGGCATCTGTTTTTCCCCTAAACTGCACATATGCTTTCAACCAGCTGGTTTCTCAGTGGAAACCACTGTTCATCGAGATGTCACTGGCCCAGCAGCTCACACGGGTCCTAGGAGGTTGCATTTTCAGTCCGAACCACTAAAGTTATCCCCAGAGTCCAGCCCGCCTTGGCTCCTCACCCTTCCCCCAGGATGGGTTTCTGCTGTGCTGCAGGTCAGTCCCACACCTCATTTTCATGCAGGAATTCACCCCAACTCTTGCCCAGCTTCCTGGTGGGGACCTGCGTTCCCCTCCTCCATCAGACCAGTCTGCCTCCTCCAGCAGCTATTTCTGGGAGGAAATTTGGAGTTTGCTCCTCAGGAGAGTCCAGTGTTTCAAAACAGTCCTCATTCCAAAACAGAACAAAACAAAGGCAGAGTTTTCCCTGTGAACTGGAATTTAATCATTTTGAGTCACTCAACTCAGCACAGTTGGATAAAATCAAAATGTTTTGTCCTGATTTTAATTACCCATTACTATTAAATTATTTTATATACATTACAGTGTATTATGCACAAGCATTTTGATGTTTTGACCACTTCCTCCCTTTTTCTTTCTGTGAGAATGAAGTTTCCTCATAATCCACGCATTTTCACAAGCTGTTTTGCTTTCAACAGTTTGGCATTTTCAACAGAAAGAAGAAAAAAAAAATCTGTCTGAAAACCAGCTGCACTTGCAAATGCTGCAGGAGGAGCTTCGTTCATTCAAAATGCAGTTTCCACTGGATCCCTTTTCTTGGTTTTAGCTGTTATGAGGTTGAAAATCCAGACATGCTTTGAAGCAATACCATGGGGCTCCACATTAATTGCTTCCCGTGACTTCAGATCCATTATAAAACCCTGTAAAGGAATTGCTTTTCTCTTCCGAGCCTGCCGTTCTGGAGGCTTGCCCACAGGTCAAGACCAGAGGTGTTTTTCCTTTCCAGGTGATGCTGCAAATGCCAGGAACTGGACCATCCTTCCTAATTTCCAGAGCTTGAGTTTTGAAGCTGGTGGGATGGGTTTGGATGGTCCAGCCCAAGGTGCTGCCCTGCTTTGCAGTTCCTGCACAACAGGGCAGGTTTTGCTCCGTGCATTTTGGCTGAAGCAACACACCCCAACACACAGCCCCCAGTGCAGCATACTCTGCCCACACTGAGGTGACATTGCAGGCCCTAGGTTTAAAAAAAAAAACAACATCCCTCGGTGTTTATACTTACAGTTAGCTCCCTATCAGCAGCGTTCACTTCCTCAAGGGAAGATGCTCTTGTTGCTTCCCTCCCTCTGCATGGCACTGACCATGAAGTTGAGAGCTCTTGAGATATTTTCCATCTCGATGTTATTTTTAGAAGCAGAGGGGATAAATAAGCCTTTTTGACAACCAAGAAAAAGAGATTATTTCCCTGGGAAATTTTGTTTTGTTTAAAAATTTCCGTTGGAGGAGAGCTAAACATAAAAATGCCTTATTTTTTTAATTGAACAAATGGATATTTTTACCAAAGAGTGTTCTTTGAAAGTCTGTCCCACATCTCATTCTTTTTCATCTTAAGGGAAAAAAAAAAAAAGTAGAATAAATTCATACATGATTTGGGAAAAGGGGGAAACGCCCATTAAAAACCCAGACATGTTTTAACCAGCTGAGTTGTAAAAATCGCCTTTTCGACAATAAAGTCAGCGGGTCTGTTGGGGGACAGGCAGCAGAGGCAGTGGGAGAAGGTGTCCAGGGGCTTTCCAGGCTGCACGGGAGGTGGGTTGCAATGTGCTACAGCCAGCTCATCTCCGTGCCAGCAGTACTTGATGTATTGTTATGGCCGTGTTTGCTGTTATTACTAATTTAGCACCTCATTCCCTTTGAGCACTGTACAAATTACTCTCGTTGTTTGTGTATCAGTGTCACTCTTCACGTGTTAAAAGAACTTTATGGGTGGTAATTAACTCACACAAATGCTCTCAGAAGCTCATATGCACCCGCATAGTTCTACCCAGGGAAACTGAGGCATGGGGTGAGTAAGGTGGCATGCCAAAACCGCAGTACCAGCACCCACTTTCACCACGGGCATCCCAAATTGGTTCCCCAGGCTCCTTTGCTGCCAGATTTCGAGGGTTATACGGTGCATCCGTGAGGCTGCTGGACCTTTGGGTGGCAGGACAGGGCTGGGGGAGGCAGGGACCGCACTGGCGTGCGGCTCCGATTTCGACAGCGACCACAGGGAAAGGATTAGGCTTCCAGATGGGGGGAATCGGCAGCAGGCGCTGGCAAAACCTTCAGAAACAAAGATCCTCTTTCTATGCAAATGTCCCTTAGAAATAAAACTCAGGGGAGAAAGAGCAAAAGGCGGGAGGTGACGTCAGTGGCTTCGGCTCAGGTTTTTTTTCTCCCCCGAGTTTCCCGGGAGGCGTGAGCGGGTGGCTTAGGCAGATGTTTGCTGATCAGATATGCTGATGATCGTGCCCAGGGGGAGCGAAACTTGAAGCGATACAGTTTAACCCAAATGAAATAATAACACTTTCCAATTTCTTCCCCAGCTTTGGTTTCTAAAACAGCTAAAGGAATGTAGGAGATAATGATTAGAAACATCAAGAGGGTGAGCAACGGCTTTGGAGTCTTGTTCTGAAGGAAGCGGGGTTAGGCGGAGAATTTTTCAACCCATTAAAAATTAATTGCCAGGAAACTCTCTGGTGGGATTAATGAATAACGAGCCTTTGAGATCCTCCAAACAAGGCTAGTGTTAGTGGGTGCAAGGAGCAAGCAACTCTTCTGCTTTCTGTCAGAAAGCTTCCAAAACGGGGGCGAGATGAAAAGGGCCCTGCTTGCACCACTGCTCGCACCACGTTCCCTGGCAGGAAAGGCCCTGTGAAGCCGATTCCCATGCAAGGATGGGGAGGACAGGGTGTTCAGGAGTGCATCCAGGGATCTGTGACTCTGGGTGACACAGGGAAGGATGCTGCAGGACCCTCTGGGAGGGGACACTTTGAGTGTCCCTCAAACCCTCTGGGTTCAACTCACACCCCAAGCAGTAAGCTTCAGTGATTTCTCTGGCCACTTTTTAGGGGAGAGAGAGCATGATATGAGCCCTGCTACATCTCTCTCTCCCATACAGATCCTGGACGTGGAGCAACTCCCAAGCCTCCGTGATGGCAGCGGGAGGGATGAGGCACCATGGCACAGAGCTCTCAGAGAATCCCACTCAGTGCATGGCCACGTGAAGCCGAGATCCCTGCTCATGGGCCAGGGTCCAAGTCTCATGCTGAGGGTGTCTGTGAGCAGTTTTCCATCCCCAAGAGGGACCAAAGAAGCAGCTGATTTTCAGCTCTGGCACCAGAGCATCCAAAATCCTAGGATGCACTGGAAAGACCCTCCAGACACAGATTGCCTGCAAGGAGAGGGGGTGCGCATGCCTGTGCATGCCCGTCTCTGCATTCGTCTGCGAGTGTGCACGTGTGTGTGTGCAGAGAGGGCAGCGTGGGCGCGTGGGGGTACCTGCAAATCCCTTGCCAAGCGTGCTCGTGCCAGCTGAGCGTCTTGGTTCTGCCTGGAAGGACCAGCAGGTTGGGCAGCAGGCAGCAACCAGGGCAAGAGGGGTGGGGGGAGGCTATGGGGCCAGCGGGAAGGGGTGACACTTAAGCTGGTGGCAGGAGAAATGTGAGATGGGGTTGGTCTGGAAATAATGCAGCTCCTGCCAAATTTACAGCCCTCCTGGGGAGGGCTGTGAGAGCAGGGGAAGGAAAGCCAGCAGCAGACCCAGGCAATATCGCCAGGGCCTGGCTTTTTGAAGACATGTGCTCCCGCGTTACAAGTGTCAAGAGGGCACCGCGCGAGCCTCTTTAACGAGCCCGAGGGGCAGGGGCCAGGGGGGCCACCCCACCTCTCCGGGAAGTGCTGGAGGGAAATGCAGCGCTGGGGCTGCCGACGCAAAGGTGCACAGCAAGGGGCTCAGCACGGGGAGGGATGCACCGTGGCAGGAGAGGTGGCAGGAGGGCCGCTGGATCCCCATCCCTCCCAGCTGCCCTGGACAGGTGAGATAGCCACGACTGAGCCCTGCTTTTCCCCCAGAAATGGAGCTAAACAGCCCTTGCCCGAAGCTGAGGCTGTGGGAGGCAGGTGTAAAGCTTATGGGTTTGGTGCAGGAGATACAACAAGCCATCGGGCAAGCTGGCACCCAGGCCAGTGTCCCAAAGAGCCATCCTCCCTGCCTCTGGCTGCTGCGCTCTGCGAGGGGGCTGAGGGCTGTAGCTTGGGACTTGACATCTCCAGCAACCAGTTTCATGGCTTGGCTGCAAGGTAGAGCAGAAGGAAAAGCAGGATTGAGAAAGGAGCAGTGAACTTGTCATTCAGCCTCAATTACCTGACATAATAGCGGAGGGGAGGTGGGAAAATGATCTACCAGGGAAATTGCTTTGGGTAAAAATGACCTGTTTCTTGCTCCTAGCTTGCAGCCACAAAACTCTCCATTTTAACCCCTTCCCAGGCTCCATCTTCCAGGAGATACAGCAGCACTTACGGCTTGTGCCATTGAAGTATCTACCAGGTGATAATTCAGAGCATGTTTCCAGGAGAACTGCTAACCCTCTCCTGACTGACTCTTCATGCCCGTGTGGTTTCTACTTCTTGCTTGCAGACCACTCCCAGGTTGGAGGTAGAGTTGGTTCTTCAAGTCCCCTGAAGCCGCAGATGCACCCGCTGGGCTGCAGCCGCATGGGAGCTGCAGGACCCCTGTGCCAGGGGTGGGAGAGCACCCCACAGGCACCGTCCTCCTGTCCCTGGCCACAAGCCCCACAAGGAGACAGCAAGTTGGGAAACTGCACCGCTCTCCATCCTCTCGGAGTGGCATGAAAGGGAGCTCCATCTGCTCCAAACCGTGCTGCGCGATGCTCCCTTCTGCTGCAAGGAAACTCATTAAGCGGCAGCAGCGTGGGGCTAACGATGTGCAGATGAACACTTCCACCTCTGTCCACCAGAAGGCTGCGAGCCTGGGAAGTCAGGATGGTGGCACACTGCCTTCCCTGACGAGAGTGTTGTGAGGATTAATTAGGAAATACTTGCAATGCGCTTCAGAGCTGGAAAGCACTAAGTGTTATTAATCAGTGTCACGATTTACATAGAAGAATTGCAGAAAATATGAGGGGGTGGTGAGTGGAAGAAATAAATCACCCCGTGGCTTTGATGGGGATGGGGAGTACAGGAGGTGGGTATAGGTCATCCTGACCCCACAAAACTACTGCTGACTTTGTCTTTGACTGGGGTCCAAGCTTTTTGCACCTCTAGGGTAAGTGGGCACACATCAACACACCCTGCAGAAGTATCTTGGGGACCCACTGGACATGCTGTGCTCGTTGTCCCATACCCAGAGGTGATAGTCTCCATTCCCCGTGGGCTCCCTTTGCTCTGGGGAGAAATCACAAAGCTGCTCAGCATCCTCTCTCCATCACAGTGTGGGGCTGCGCCAAGGCAGCACCCTCCCAGCACAGCCCCATCCACCCACAGCACACCGGGCTGCAGCAGGACTGACCATCCAGACCAGGTATTTTTGTTTTTTTCACAGACCTCAAAACCAGTGAGTGAAAAAGTGTCTGCAAAGCATCATGTCCCCTCCTTCTGGATAGAAATCCCCTGCTTGGAGAGGGTCTGCTCTGTCCCGCCAAGCTGGAGCTGGAGGAAAAAGAGACCTCTGCTCCCATCTATGGGGAACTGGGAGAAGTACGGCTGGGAGGAAGACCCCTCCCTCTACCCCCACAGCCTTTCAGGGTCACCAGGACCACGTCCCACGTCCCAGCAGGACAGTGCCAGCTGTGCAGGGCTGAACGACAGCTCTGTTTTGCCCAACACCGCAGTACGACATCCGCACCAAGCCACTGGGCTGGGATGGAGACAGGAGGCTGACTGGACCGACTGGGCAGGAGTTTTGGAGAGCTGAAGGTGTGCAAACAGAATCAGAGAGAACATTTCAGGAGCAGAACAGAAGGGCTCAGCAGTAGCAGACACCACCTGGTCCCCACATCTGGCCACAGCTGGGCAGAGGTTTTCCTCTGAAGCAGCCTGGATCCTGCTGACCTTTTAAAACCGTGCACCAGGTCATAGCCACATGTACGAGCCCTGGAAACACACAGAGCTCTACGTGTACCCCTCCAAACATACCTGCACACAAGCACACACCTCTACATTAGCTACTTTTCACACCTCTATATGGAGGAGCAAAGTCAAAACTTCACAGAACGATCCTGTGGTGTTTTCTGCCATGGAGGTGTCTGGAAGTATATTGTAGACTCCTCAGATGCAGATGGCAAGTCACAATTATTTAACATGCTGTTAAAACCTGTGTTTTTTCTAAAAACAGTCACTGTGAGGCTGGTGCCCAGCAGCCCGTGGTGGCAGGATGGCTGCTCAGAGTGTTTTGCTGAGTCCTGCTCCCCGCCTGGCTTTTGGAAACAGCCAATTCATCTCCGCACTAATTTGTGTGCACAAGATTGTGACTGGTTCTCCCCGAATGTCTGCACAGGTAAAACCCGAGTGCTGGATATTTGCAGAAAGCAAACACAGGAGAGGGCACAGCCCAGACCAAGCAAATTCATTCTTCTAGACAAGCAAATATTCAGGGGACTTTTTTCGCCTGTGTTTGCTCATTTCTATTTCAATGATTTAGAGCATGTGGGAGGTTAGATTAGCTCCTCAGAAGACTTCCTTCTAGCCTAGGAAGCCCAGGTTTTCCTTCTTTTTTCCTCTCCTCTCCTCTCCTCTCCTCTCCTCTCCTCTCCTCTCCTCTCCTCTCCTCTCCTCTCCTCTCCTCTCCTCTCCTCTCCTCTCCTCTCCTCTCCTCTCCTCTCCTCTCCTCTCCTCTCCTCTCCTCTCCTCTCCTCTCCTCTCCTCTCCTCTCCTCTCCTCTCCTCTCCTCTCCTCTCCTCTCCTCTCCTCTCCTCTCCTCTCCTCTCCTCTCCTCTCCTCTCCTCTCCTCTCCTCTCCTCTCCTCTCCATCCTTCTTCCCTGCTTGTTTTCTTTCTTTCCCTTCTTTGCTCTTTCTTTTCCTGCAAACCCCAAGGTTCACAGAGGAGTTCCTCAGGGCCAGCTGGCAGCTCCGCTGCCCCTTGCCTTTCTCCCTGCCTGCCCACATCTGTAGCTGCTGCTTACCCCACCTGCCCCCGGGGCCTCACACGAAGCCACTGAATTGAGAGTTAATTTGAGTTTGAGTTGACAAACTCCAGGCGTATCCCATCTGCGCAGGCAGGAAATGGCCGATGTGTTAACCTTCCAGCAGGGAGGGCAGGGCAGAGGGGAAATGCTTTTACCTTCCCCTCCATTTAGTTTAGCTCTTAAAAAAAAATTAGGGTCAAATAAAATAACGCCCTGGGCTGACCTAGCGCCGAGGTGGAAATTCCCCGCCAGCATCCAGAGGTGTCTGGGAAAGGGAGGAAAACCCTGTCTCCCTGCTTGGGATCAGGGGCCGAAGGCAAAGCAGCCGGGAGGGGAGCCCAGGCGCGGCAGGACCTGCACAGCGGTGGATGCCGGGGGCTCGTTTCACCATACCTGGTCCCCAGACAGCCCTGTGGATGGCTCTTTTCTTCCACCTCGCTGCAGCGGAAGAAGCTGTCGCCGTGTCCCCTCAGCTGCTTGGGGATGCTCCCAAGCAACTTTTGCTCCCAGGCAAAGCCGGTGTGGTTTGCCCAGGCAGCCGTCCTCCCTCCGGCTGCTCTCACCATTGCAGCAACGCAGCAACACAGCAAAAGTATCTGTCTCTCAACAGGCAACAAGATGTCCTTGTATTTTTTGCGGGGGAGAGGTGGCTGGTGTCTTAAACTGGTTGTGAAGTCAGAGAGCTGCCAGGACCAATGTTCTGAGGTTTGCAAGAAGCTGGAGGTACAAAGGGAACCCGTGAAAGTGCTTCAGCATCTCTGAACAAAGAGGCAAAGCTTGTTAGAAAATCACCTCTTCACACCGTGTGGCCATGCTAAGTACCATACGGCTGGATTTTGTGGGCTGCCAGACCACAACCTTCAATCACAGGAAACTTCACCAGGGCCAGGAAGAAGCAGATTTTCTGCTTCAGCTGGAGATGCTGAGGGTTGGGTGCTGCAGAGGGACTGAGCCCCAGCATCCTCCCTCTGCACCCAGCTTCACACAGACACCTCCATCATCTCCTTCTCAGCCCCTACCCCCCCTCAGATTTTCAATCCTGCCCCCCACTGCTTCTCCAACATTTCTCTCTCAAAGATGGCACTTTCAGCTAATGATTTTTCTTTCTCTGCAACAGTGTTTTTAAGCACAAGCAAGGCAGCTGAAATAAAATTAGCATTATTTAGCATTACCCAGCACCAAAGGCAGTTGTTAGATGCAGAAGAATAAAGATTTGGGCTGGATGTTGGGAGAAAGCTTTCTAATGCATGTAACGCCAAAACGGGGGAAGAGGCAAGCAGGGAGAGGCTGTGGTCTCCTTCCCTGGGGCATTGCATGGCGGTTCTTCAGTCCCGGATCTGTGCAGGCGGTTCTCTGGGGGGGATTCACCAACCTTATCAGAACAGCAAATGGGCACTTCTTGTGGTGTCAGGAGCTATGGGTGGACTGTGGCTTGTACCTACAGCATTACACCGGTGCCTGTTGCCCCATCCATTGCTGTACCACCTGGCAGCTCAGAGCATCAGCATCCAGACATCTCCATCACCATCCCAAAACAGGCCCCCTCCTCTGGGACCCCTGGGTTATTAGCTCCTATGAGTGATGAAGGGGAGAGTGGGGATGCAAAATATGATGGGGAGAGACTTAGGGAAAGGAAGGAGCAGTGGCACAGGGTTTAGGACCAGATCTGAGCCCCAGTCCAGAATCTACCCTGCCACTAATACCTTTTGCTGGGCTATTTTCCTCTACTGCTGCATCTCCTGCCTGCTGGGTGCAGATGCGAACCAAGCCCTTTGATGGTCCCTCTGCCACTAATGCCTGTAACGAGGCTTCATCAGGCACAATATTGCAAGAACTGCAGCTTGTCACCTTCTCCGTGGCCACAGGCAATGCCAGATTTTTCAGATGCTCTAATGGCAAACTGTCAAACAAACCCATCCCCTCTGGAGATGTTCTGCTCAGCCTCCTGTTTGCACATCCCCTTCCTAGTGAACACGCGGCGCTGCCACGGATTTAGGAGCGGGATAAACAACGTCTCTCTGAACCTCCCTCATCTGTGTGCTTGCTCTCCCGAGAACCCTAGTAATTGCATCTTTGCCTTTAAATACCACGCTGCTCCTTTGGCATTTCACTGTTTAAATGTCTCCCGCTTGGAAGATGACATTGTCTGGAGGCAGATGGATCGGAGTGGTGTCTGCGCGGTTCAGCGCAGGAAAGCAACAGGCTGGTCTGCCCGTCTGACTCCTCCAGACATGTAGGCAAGGTCAGGGGTGGGCGGCTTTTGCAACACGGCCGTAGAAAGCTCGCTTCCGCCTGGGAGTGAGGCTGTTCCCCTTCCCCTGCCCTTGGAGGGGTCCTTCCTCCCCATGCCTGGTGGCTGCAGATGCCTTGGATGCATCTCCCTTCCCTGGAGCAGGGATAGAGAAGAGTAAGTCATGCTCGGATGGTTGGAGCCCTCCTGCCCCAGCACAGGCTGGAGCATCCCATTAGGACCAGGCTGAGAGCTCAGCCACCAGCATCCCCAGGTCATACAGGTGAACAGCCGACCTTCCCAGTCTTCTGTGCTCACAGAGAGTGCTGGATCTACCCCACAGCACCCTGCCATACATCCCAAACATCCAGCCTCCCCCCATACCTACACACCCCGATGGGAACGGACCCAGGGTGTCCCATACTGCAGCACACGTTTGTCGTGGCTCCACGTGCAAAAGGAAATGTGTCAACTCTCACCTCTGGTTTTGCATCCTGGCTTTGGGTGTCCCCATCCCTATGAACCTTCGTGCCCCAGGAAGAATATTCTCAGAATTTTACAGTTATGTGTTTTGTTTCCTATTTTGCAAGCAATGGGTGAGCTGAAGTATTTTTACAATTAGTATTAGGGACTTTGATGAGGAAATGTTCTTGCAGGGAAAGGAGGGGGCAGCAGGAGGAATGTCCTTCTTTCTTATTTGGGGGAAAGTGTAATTATTACCCCTTCAGCCTGTCTGCAAAAGGGATTAATAATGTCCAGCTTCACAGCTGTCAAAGCCATGATTAATTGAGCTTGCTGTTCTGAAACCTCATCTGTTTGTCTTGTGTCGATGTGCAAATTGAAAACACAACACAATAAATCTTACTGGGCACCCTGTACCTCTCGCCTTATCGTCTGCCCTCCTCCCACATCTCTGTTTCCAAACAGCCCGGAAGGGTTGAGTCGCTGCTCTGCAGCCATGTTCAACCTGGAGTTGGGCACTATCATCTCTGCGGGGGACATGGTGGGATTAAAAGCCCCAGGGCACTGGCTGCCCTGCAGCCTGGTGGGTGCTCATGCAGGACCTTCCCTCCTCTCCCAAAGAAGAGTCACATGGTGGGACAAGCTGCAGGCGCTGGGCTGCCAACAAAAGTGTTCGCTTTTTGGCATGAGTTGCCCCCACATCAGAGCCAGGACATCCTCAGGGTACATGTAAGTCCAGCACCCATCCCAGGCATGGTTGCCTGCTTCTGTGCATGGCAAGGGAAAAGATGTTGCAGGGCTTCAGGTGGATTCATAAACTATGCCTTGCACAAGCCTGTGGTGGGATTAACCTCAACTAACTTTTAGGCCACGATTCATCCATCCAAAAAGCAGGATGTGCCTGAGCATCACTGGCTGCACCCCTGGGAGACAAGCTGCTTCTCACAGCGCTGGTATCATCAGCCCACAGGCTCCAGGTAAGGGTCCCAAGACATCCCTGGCGAGTCGCGGCATGATTCACCTGGGCTGATGTGAAGCAGGGGCAGAGCAGCAGGTTGCAAAAGTGTTTAGGAACAACTCTGCTCAGCCCCGCACAGCCCAACTGCAGGATGAGACCCGTGGCTGCAGCCTCAGCACCAGCTGGTCTCCTCACTCAAATTCTGGGCCATGATCTTGGTTTCAAAGCAAGACTTGCAGCTTTCACCAGCACCACTGAAAAGATGTGGGGTATTTTTGTCTGCAAGGCAGCATGCCCGCCCCTTGGTGCCGAATAAATAAATTATCGTGATTGTAAGGGAGATCATTATTAATGAGAGTGCATAAAGACCCTGGGAACCCTCCAGGGGAAGATGCTGCAATGCACTGAGTGCAAACCATAGGCATTTTTTTCAGGACATGATATTAAAGAGGAATAGAGTTGCATGGTGGTACTGTCTCAAAGAAAGAATTCACTGGGATCTGATGGACCCTGCAGGATCTGTCCCAGGAACTAAGTCCTGTCCAGGAACAGCCCTGGGATGGATTTAGGACTTCTTTGTCCTTCACCTGGCATCCCACCTCCTGCTGAATGATAACCCCAAGGCTCAAGCTGTGCTAGGCAGGATTGAGACACTGTAGGGGTGTGCCACTATGGCTTCCCCAGTAGAGCCATTCCTGAACATCACCAGAATGGGATCCCCCCAAAAAGACCCTTCAGAGCCTAAAGGCAGGTGAAAGACAATACTCTAATTAAATACCCTCTCCCCATGGCTTTAGTTGATGCTCACAGAATAAAAACAAGTGAAAAACTAGCAAGAATCCTGTGTTTACTGTTTCTTGTTCTACAATATTCGATGTTTCCTCAGCGTGCCTTCAGGAGACAAGCAGCTGGGACCCCAGACTGGATGAAAAGAGAGACAGAACAAGGTGTTAGGCAAGAAATGCTGGAGAGAGGGGGAGTAAGGTGACCCCCCACAACCACTGCATAGCACCCAGTGATGTTTACTCTAACAGGAGGAGAGGTTGTCCTCATATCCATCCTTGGAGTGGCTGCTGTCAAGGGCACGGGGCCACTTGGTACTGGTGATGCCTGCTGGTGAACGCAACCTACCCTCCCACATCCCCCTTTTAGCAGAGGCAGGAGGGATGGGGTGGGATGGTCAGGCCGTTTGTTCTCCCACCCTCCAAGACTGTCTCTTGTCCCGTTATAATTCCCTGGATATGGTTTAGGATTCCCTCATCATCCAGCCGAACTGTTCCCTCCGTGCAGGACCCTCCTGGGTCCTCTCCAGAGCCAGGCTGATCAGCAAGAGGATGAACCAGCTCAGTTGTGCACCTTTTCATTCCCCCTCTGCATAAGCTTTTATCCATCCAGCAACCTGCACAGCCTGGCTCCACCTCAGCAAAGCCGGACCCAGCCCTTGGCAGCACCAGTATTGCACCGGTGCTCATGCTCCCTGCCCTCCTGGTGTCCACAACCCCTGTCCTCATCACCTCTCTCTTTTAGTAGGGATGCTCTTTCCCATCAGTCTCATGATGAGCCTGGTGAATGGGATGATTGCAGGCTGTCCCAGCTTGGCTAATGCTTTTGGTGATGCCTCGAGTGATGGAAAGCAGAGGGTACATCTTCTGTCCACCAGCATCAGCATGCTGGGAGGGATTGCAGCACTGGGGAGGACAGGATTGTAGAATTTGAAACAGTCTCAGCAAATTGGAGGAACCATCCCCAAAAATACAAGCTGCAAGTCAGAAAGAAGAGAAGCAAGGTACAGCACAGAGACTGGAGTAAGTTACCCCACAAACCAACGGGGAGGCATTTTGCCCTGCAGGCAAAGAACCCATGTGGCCTCCTGCAGCTGCACAGCCTGGCCATCGTGTGCTGAAGCCACCAGCTGTGACATGAGGACAAATGTGCCTGCTCCACCTTGGGGAGAGCAGTTTGGCAGCCAGGAAGCTGTGGGCTGCAGCAGGAAACCAGAGCATAGGCAGGAGCCTGGAAGGAGCCTGGAAGGAGCCTGTTCTTGTGAGCAGGGAGGAAAATGGTTTCTGAAGACCCCAGAGGACTTGGGGGCTCCTCTCTGCCCCTGGCACCTTTAAGAATACTCCCCCTCACGAGCTCTTTGTGCTGATCTGCTGAGGACCACATCGCATTGAAGCCATTAGATATATTTCTGTAGCTGAATAATTTTAATTTTCTAGTCAGTTACCTTTCAGGTTTCGCTTTCTTCTTTCTTTGCATCTTAATTGCATTTTCCATTTATCAGCACTCTCCTAGTGTTCTTTCCCCTCTCTGGTGTGCCCGCTCTTCTTCCCCATCCCCTCCCTCCCCCTTGCCTGGCCTGCCCATCTGCCCCTGCCTAACCCCCTGGGCTATGGCAGCTGTCCCACCGACCGCCCTGCTTCACCCAGAACTGGCTGCAACTAAATGAGATGTGGTACCAGGGGGCTTTGTCCATTCTGGCAGGAGATGATGCCTGGGACCAGCATCAGGCCAGCCCCAGGGCTTTCGTGCAGCTAAACTGCGCCTGCATGTATTCAGGCTGTAGGTCACTCACGTCACATCTCAGCAGCTTCACTCCTGGGATGGTACTGATGGCCTTCGGAGAC
The DNA here is from genome assembly GCF_964289735.1 of Phaethon aethereus. Lineage (NCBI taxonomy): Eukaryota > Metazoa > Chordata > Aves > Phaethontiformes > Phaethontidae > Phaethon > Phaethon aethereus. The sequence continues at coordinate 11,436,223 of NC_138577.1, read as the reverse complement.
ATCTTTTTGCAGTTCCCCAGACCCAGCACCCTCTCTCAGCAGCACTGTTGTATCCCAGTGGAGAGTGCAAGCATCCTGGCTCCACTTTCTCCGCTTGCTGGTGGAAGAAACAATGCTCAAACCACATCAGAGCTTCTTCACACGTCTAGAAACAGAGATAAGCCGTTGTAAATCTCTCCCAGCTGCTGGAGAACACCTATCTTATAGACGCATGAAACCATGGAAAACAGCATCTTGTGTATGCGAGCGGGCAGCACGCAGCACATCACCCTGCCAGGATGTGCTCGGGGAGCCGGCGGTGGCACCAGACATCCCGTCCAAGCAGGAGGGGACCTGGGGGTTGAGTGGCTGAAGCACAGCGGAAAGGCCCCTGGGACTCAGTTCCCCCCAGGAGAGAGGGGACGGAGGGGCATTCACCCCTGCCAGGCTGGGGAGGCTCAACACCACATTGCTTTCTTCTCCTGCCTCAGCTCGGTAGGCTTCCCCATCCCAATCCTAGCTGGGAGCTGCTGACGCCATGCCCCGAAACTCAGGGCTTATTCATGGTATCCACAGCAGACCCTGCAACCTCTCCACCCCCAAGGAGATTAGACTGGCCTCACACCATGCCCAGGCTCTGCTCTAGCAGGCAGGTTACACTGCCCTGCGCACATCCCACTCAGCCACCCCAGGGGCAAGAGGAGCATCCTCAGGCTGGGGCAGGAGCTCTGGTTTCAGCGTCTTGTCCTACACCCAGCCTCCCTTCCCATGCTAATTTATAATTTCCCCTCCCTTTATATCCATTTGTCCGAAAGGCAACAGGTCCCTGCCTTTTTTCGAGGCCCCTGGGCACGGTGTGGCAAGGCCAGCTGAGAGCTGTACAGGAGGCAGCTGGTTCATGAGCTGGGTGACTTGTCCTGCCCAGGCCACGTTTCCCCTCCGTTCTGTTGAGGAATTCCTCACAGCACAGCTCTGGTTTTCTTGCCGCAGAGGCACAAAGCAAAGGAGATCAAACCACAAGCACATGTGGACCCAGAAAGCCAACTGCCAACAAATCTGGGTACAGAGCTGACTGCATCCATGATGGAGGGATTCAAAGGTGGTGGCTGGTAGATAACACAGTGCCAAGGTCAGGGGTCCTCTGCTGCAAGAAAAACAGGGAACAAAAGGAAACAGCAAGAACCAGATCACTCAAAAGCCCCATTTATGCTTCACTTGGTTGCAGGGCTCCTGTTCCTGCAGCACATAGTGTTTAATGCTGTGCCATTCACGCTTCCGTGCCCATGGCTGGGGGCAAGAGGGATGGGGAGCTGCAGGACAACAGGGCTGCTGAAAGGTTTCATAGAATCATAGAATATTTTGGGTTGGGAGGCACCTTTAAAGGTCATCTAGCCCAACCCCCCTGCAATGAGCAGGGACAGCTTCAACTAGATCGGGTTGCTCCGAGCCCCGTCCAACCTGACCTGGAATGTGTCCAGGGATGGGGCATCTACCACCTCTCTGGGCAACCTGGGCCAGGGTTCTTTCCACCCTCATGGTAAAATATTTCTTCCTTATATCTAGTCAAAATCTACCCTCTTTCAGTTTAAAACCATTACCTCTTGTCCTACTCCAACAGGCCCTGCTAAAAAGTCTGTCCCCATCTTTCTTAAAAGCCCCCTTCAAGTACTGGAACAGTACTTTGTATTACTTTGGAACAAAGTACTTTAAGTCATTGGAACAGGCTGCCCAGGGAGGTGGTGGAGTCACCATCACTTGAAGTATTCAAAAAACATGTGGACATGGCACTTCAGGACATGGTTTAGTGAGCATGGTGGTGTTGGGTTGATGATTGGACTTGATGATCTTAAAGGTCTTTTCAAACATTAATGATTCTGTGATTCTGTGGAAGGCTGCAGTAAGATCTCCCTGGAGCCTTCTCTTCCCCAGGCTGAACAATCCCAACTCTCTCAGCCTGTCCTCACAGCAGAGGTGCTCCATCCCTCTGATCATTGCTGTGGCCTCCTCTGGACCCGCTCCAACAAGTCCATGTCTTTCCTGTGCTGAGGGCTCCAGAGCTGCACTCAGGACGCCAGGTGGGGACTCACCAGAGTGGAGCAGAGGGGCAGAATCCCCTCCCTTGACCTGCTGGCCACACTGCTTTGGATGCAGCCCAGGACACAGTTGGTCTTCTGGGCTGCGAGCGCCCATTGCCGGCTCATGTCCAGCTTTTCATCCACCACTACCCCCAAGTCCTTCTCAGCAGGGCTGCTCTCTGTCCCTTCATCCCCCAGCCTGTACTGATCCCAGGTGTTGCCCCGACCCAGGTGCAGGACCCTGCAGTTGGCCTTGTTGAACCTCATGATGTTCACATGGGCTCAATTCCTCAAGCTTGTCCAGGTCCCTCTGGATGGCATCCCGTTCCTCAGATGTGTCAACTGCACCACTCACCTTGGTGTCATCTGCAGACTTGCTGAGGGTGCTCTCGATCCCACTATGTCTTTGATGAACATATTAAAGAGTACTGGTGCCAGTACAGATCCCTGAGGGATACCACTCATCACTGACCTCCATCTGGAAATTCAGTTCTTGACCACAACCCTCTGGCTGCAACCATCCAAACAATTCCTCATCCACCCAACAGTCCACCCATCAAATCCATCTCTCTCCAATTTAGAGAGAAGGATGTTGTTGGGAACGACTTCAAAGGCCTTACAGAAGTCCAGAGAGACGACAGCAGTAGCTCTTCCCTTGTCCACTGATGTGGTCACTCCATCCTAGAAGGCCACTAGGTTGGTCAGGCAGGACTTGCCCTTGGTGAAGCCATGATCACTGTCTCGAATCACGTCCTTGTCTTCCATGTGCCTTAGAATAGCTCCTAGGAGGACCTGCTCCATGATTTTCCCAGGCAAGAAGTGAGGTTGATGGGTCAGTAGTTCTCAGCTACCATTTTTAAAAATGAGTGCAATGTTTCCCTTTTTCCAGTCTCCAAGGACTTCAACTGACTGCCATGACTTTTCAAGTATCACAGAGAGTGTCTTGGCAACTACATCAGGTCCCATAGACTTGTGCATGTTCAGGTTCCTCTGGTGGTCTCAAACTTGATCTTCTCTTACAGTGGGAGACACTTTGCTTCTCCAGTCCCTGTCTTGCAGTCCATCTACCTGAGAGGTGTGGGAAAAGAGGTTGCCAGTGAAGACTGAGGCAAAGAAGTCGTTGAGTACCTCAGCCTTCTCATCTTCATCTATTGTTACCAGGCTGCCAGTCTTGCTCATCAGGGGGATACATTTTCTTTGACCTTCCTTTTCTGGCTAACATACCTGTAGAAGCCCTTCTTGTTATTCTTTGCATCCCTTGCCAAGTTCAGCTCCAGACACACCTTGGCCTTCCTGACGCCATCCCTACACAACTGGGCAGCATCCCTGTACTCTTGCCAGGATACTTCTCCCTGCTTCCACTGCCTCTGCATTTCCTTCTTGCTCTTGAGTTTGACCAGCAGGTCTTGACTCAGCCATGCTGGTCTCTTGCCTTCCTTTCCTGATTTCTTATACCTGGGGATCGAGAGCTCTTGCACTCTATGGAAAGCCAGCTCTGCTCTGCTCCCTTGTCCTTGAGGGCAGTTTCCCAGGGGGTCCTACTGAAGAGCTTCTTGAAGAGCTGGAATTTTGCTTTCCTAAAATTCAGGGTCCTGACTTTACTCTTAGCCTGCCCCAGATCCCTCAGGACAGCAAACTCCACCAGTGCATGATCACTGCAGCCCAGGCTGCTTCCAGTCTTGACATCACCAATTAGCTCACTTGTGTTAGTGACCAACAGGTTCATATCACATCCCCTCTGGTAGGGCTGTCTATTACCTGGCTTAAGTTATCCTCCATGCACTCCAGGAGTCTCCTGGATTGCCTACAGCTCGCCGTGCTACTTTTCCAGCAGATGTCGGGGTGGTTGAAGTCTCCCAGCAGGATGAGAGCCTGTGAGCATGCTGACTCCTGTACCTGGAGTAAGAAGGCTTTGTCAATAGACTACCCTTGGTCAGGCAGCCTGTAGTAGGCACCAACCACAATGTTCCCTTAGTTGCCTCGGTCCCTGGTTCTTACCCATAAACTTTCAACCTGCTCGTGGCTATTCTTCAGAGACAGCTCTTCACATTGTCTCCATTTCTTGGTGTAGAGGGAAATGCCTCTGCCCTTTCTTCCTCACTCATCCCTTCCGAACAGCCTGTAGCCATCATTAGCTGTCCTCCAGTCATGGGACTTGTGCCACTGAATTTCAGTGGTGGCAACCAGGTGGCAGCTTTCTAGCAGTTTCGGCAAAGCTGAGGGTGGCGAGGACAAGGCAGGGCTGCTGCAAGGCAGGGACAAGGTGCCTGCGGAAAGTCAGTGCAGGAGATAGAGACACCAGCAGCCCAGGGGAGCTGCTGGGGCTGGGGGGAGTGCTGGCAGAGGTCTGTTGCCACTCCAGCTGGCCTGTCAGAGCAGAGAGGCTGGAGGAAGCTGCTTGGGGTGTCTTTCGGAGGAACTGCTGTCCTCAAGATGCCAAGCCAGCCATGGATCCGCAGGCTCAGAGCCTGCCCCTTGGAGCCTGCCCTCCCCGAGGAGTCCGAGCTCTATGCACTCACCAGGTCTCTTTTTCAGAGGCGAAGAGCAAGATCTGCCATCTCTCCGTTGCTTAAATAAACCAGGGGCTTACCTCTGCCTCGCACTTTGCTGCCAGCCAGGCCTCCCACAGCCTTGTGCGTGCAGCCTACGAGACAAAACGAAACACAGGTCTGTGGCAATTCTCACCGCAACTGTGAGAGCAGCACCCCGGGCCCCAGGAGACGGGGCTTGCTCAGCCCTCCCGTTTGCCCACGGGACGTGTGGTGGCTGCTGATCCTGGTTAGTTTTGCTTTCCTTGCTAATAAGGGACCGAGCAGCATTTTCTCACAGCAGCCGCACAGCAGGCAGGGATGCCGGAGAGCAAATGACAGCCTGTGGGTCGGGCACATGAGCGTGTCTGTGGGTCGGGGGGGGTGTGCAGGTGGGAGGTGGGGTGCAGGATGGCACCGGCTGCACCCGCTGTGTGCCGGCGGGGGGTTGTATGGCAGCGAGAGTGTGTGTGTGTGTTGTGTGTGTGTGTGTGCCTTGCCTACAAGGCAGCGTTGGGGAGGGTTCTTGTGCCTAGGCAATGGCGTACAGGAGACCATGCTTCTGTGTGCACTCTTCCGTGTGTCTGAAGAAATGCATGGGTGGGGGGAGGTGATAAGTACAGCCAAACGTTCAGGCAACAGGCCCCGTAGGCTGGAGATGTGTGTTTGGGTGCAAAGGGATGCTCTGGCCATGAGTTCAGTCGGTAACGGCTATATGACAGGGAATGTGGGTGACAGCTTTTGCATGCACAGGTTGGTGTGCAAGGCTGCTGTCAGGTGCCTGTGCATGCCTCTGTGCGTGTGTGTGCAGCAGTTGTGCCTGTGCACCCCTCCGGCAACACGTGGGGCTGACGTTAGCCCCCATACCCCTCCCTGGCTGACAGGATGGGGCATCCCAGAGGCATCACCGTTCAAATGCTGAATGGGATGTCCTGTCTTCTATTTCTTAAAAATAAGTGGCATTTCGTACTCCAGCACTGGCCTAATTTCTAAACCCCTATAAAAAAAACCAGACAGACAGCAAAAAGGCCAGGAGGAATGAAAAGGCGAAGCTGACCAGGAAGCGCAGCCCTCTGAAGAGGACGCATCTCATCTGAACGTTAGTGCTTCAGACGCTGCTCACAAGCCCTGTTAAGCCGTGGGCATCTGAGCGCTTTGGCTCGTGTAAGAGCTGATTTCTATCAGCTCCCATCGCATGCCGCAGAGCGAGCACTTCGCCCGGGGAGCCCCTTCATCCGGGGCTGGCACGACCGGGCAGGTGTTACTGGTTAGTCAGGGTTTATAGACTCTGCACCTCCACGTCAGCCTCCTCTCCCCAGCCAAGCCCAGCAACTATCCTGGTAAAACAGCTAAGCCCAAAACACGGCTGAGAGGCAGATAAATCACATGCCTGCGTTCTGGGGCCCTGCACAAGCTGGGGACCGCAGGAGCGTCACTGAGCTGGTGGAGAGCATGGTGGATTATTCAGCATCCAGCACCCAGAGGGTAAGATGAGGTGCTTTGGTCCCTGCATTGCTTTGAGGGCATGGCCAGGGAGGCTGGTACAGCACCATGGCAGGGCCCTGAAGAGGCAAACTGGGATGCAGCCGGGACTTCTGGAGCCCAGTCAGTCTCCTCAGTGGGCCCTGACCCCATGTAGCTGGGCAGCACCCTGAATGCCAGGCAGTTGTTAGGAGAGGGCTCCCACCGCAAGGACTTACCCTGCCCAGGTGCCCTCCCAGCCCCTCAAATTGTCTTACAGGCCCCTTGCCCTGGCTATCCCCTGGGTGGGGCCAGTGAGATGGCATTTGCAAGGTGCCACGTGAGACACAGGTGTCTGGATGAGGACGGGTTTTTCTGCCAGCCGGAGGCATGCCCAGGAGGCCTGTGACACTAAGGCAAGGACATGGGCAAGGAGGAGGAGTGGTGAGGAGTCACCAAGGCCAGTACTGGTCACGGGGCTATACTGGGGTGCTGGAACCCTGGAGCGGAGCAGCATGCATGGGTGCACTCTGTGCAGGAGTGGGGAGATGGGCATGATTAAAAGAGCAGCAATATTAAGAGAGAGATGGTTCACCCAACCCAATTTAGCCACTGCTGGTGGAGACAAATCACTCTCCAGGCTGCTCTTTTCTCCAGGTAGGCATTCAGTCTCATACTGCCCTGCCGCCGTGTTCCCTTGCCCACCCCGCACAGTCGCACCATGGGGTCAGGGTGGGCAGAGGCACAGGGCATCCTGCCCATCCTCCCTCCTTCTTCAGGGCCGGATCCCTGGGCACTGCCACAAACCCTACAAAAAACCCTGCCTACACCAATCCCAGCCACATCCCTGACGCTCACGCAGTCAGTGGTGTCATTTAAATATCCTGGGCAGGACAGATTCTGATTGCTTTTATTATCAAGATAATCTGCCCCTCTGATTTCAAGAGACCTCCTACAGGTTTTTCCTAATATCACCGAAAAGAAGAGCTTAATCCATAGGCTGTGTCGCCACTCTGGGATATGCTCGGCGTTCCCGTATTCCTCCGGTGTACACACACCCGCCTAAATGCTAATGTCACCCAGAAGCCAGCATGCACAGCGCATTGCAAAGAGGAAGGAGTTGGTGTGGAAAAGTCTGCCTGTTGCTTTCATCAAGCAGCGGATAACGAACCGTTTGTGCAGCCACCCAGCAACTTCACAGGTTTTTCTGCAACCGAGGAGCCAGTCATTTCCAGTGGGAAACGGTCAGCCCCAAAGCAGTTCCACTTCCATATATAAATATCTGTTTTCTGGGTTATTGCTATTTGTCCTTGGGATCCTGAACACAGGTCTCAGGGGCAGTAAGAGAGATGTGGTGCCTGCTGCCTGCGTTATTCTTTTCCTAAACATTGCTCAGATTTACAGTGCATGTCTCAAAAACAAAACACATTGTTGGCCCAGAAGCCCCTTTTACAAGCCTTAGTTTTTAAAGGGAATAAAGCAGAGGGAAAGCCCAGAGCATGAACACTGAAGCCAGGTTCCCTATCCAGAAGTCAGTCAAGAAGCCCATTTCTCATTGGGCATCCAGGTGAACCCACGGAATGCAAGTGGGAATGGAAATATCCTGCAAAAAAGGAGGTGAGGATGGTTTGCTCTCCATCATAAGAAACCTAGTATGCCCGTGGTATCTCATTGGGCAGGGTCTAATGACCTGGGAGAGTGGTCTGAGGGACAGAAATAGCAAGAAGTGAGGGCCGTTGTCCCATAGAGTCAAACCCAGTGTAGCCTGAGGTCCTTTTTCAGAAGTGGTCTGAGCCTTTCAAAAACCAGTGCCCTTCATTTTCTCCCTCTGAAAACAGATGTTTTCACAGGAAGGAAATGTTTTTTTGCCCACTTTAGCATCTCTGTTCAAGCATGCTGCTGTTCTCCCGTTCGTCTGCAGGTGCCCTCAGCTGCAGTGCCCAGACCTGGACATGGCTCAGACAAAGCAGAATTGCAGCTTTCCATGGCTCACATCCAACATTCAACATTAAGGCATCCCAGGAGGTGAGCTGCCCTTTTTGCTAAACCATCACACTATTGACTCGTGCTAAGTCAGTGATCCGTCTCAACCCCTTGATCCTTTCCTTCCATCCCACTGCCTCTACAGGCTCTCCTGTCTACGCATTCATGCATTCATTTATCCCTCCCAAATGTGGCACCCTGTGCTCTCTGTACTAAATTTCGTCTGGCTGATTCCAGACATTCACTCCGATCCGTCCTTGTCGTTTTGAATTCTGAGCCTGTCCTCCAAAGTTCTTGCAGCGCCCTCATTAATACACAGCCCTGGACTTATTTAGCAGATGCTGATATCAAAATGCATATGATTATTTCCAGTACTCAAAGAAATGTATCTCTTTAGCCAGCAGGAATGGTTATTCAGAAATGTCTTGAAAAAACCTTCAACTGCTATCATTCATACTGATAAAAATCCGGTGTAATAACTATTGACTCTAGCACAGATACTTCAAATTTTTTCTGGTAAGTATCTGAGAGCAGAGTCAGGCCCATTCTTGTCATGCACCCAGCGGTCAATCATAACATTGGTCTGTGAAATGCTTGCAATAGATGGAGCTATTTTATCCTCTCTCCCCGGGATAACTATTCTTTCTTTTTTCTTTTTTGTTCCTGTCCAAGCTGTTTGCAGGAGAGCTCTCTGAAATGAAAAACAAAAACAAAAACAAAAACAACAACAACAACAACAACAACAACAACAAAAACCAACCCCAAACCGGAATTAAAAAGAAAGAACCCAGAGCTCCGGAGGTGTCACTTTGTAAATCGCAATCAGCTGCTCTTCAGAAAAATGAGGCTGGTGAAAGAGCTGAGCTCAGTCTGGGTGCACCTGATGAGGTAACACACGCTCTAGGACATCCCTTGCTATGCTGCAGCATCTTTTAAATGTATTTCTTTTAATACAGAGCTATTCATGGCAAACATGCCAGCAGTGCCTGAGCAATGACTCTCAGCATTTGGTGCCTTGCCTCAAGTCTGTAGAAGAGAAGATTTTGCTGAAGTGTCAATAGCCGAAGGCAGAGAGGGAAAGGGACCAGCTGAGGAGTGGTACGGAGGGTTTGTGTTCTGGAGCAGCCCAGCTGAGCACCAAGGTTTGCTGATGCTGGCTCTCTTTTGCCAGTGTTTGGGTGTTTGCTGAAGACGTAACAGCTGCTCAGCTCAAGGGCTTCCTGAGCAATATGTAGTTCCCATGTAACTATGATCCTCTCCTTTCTATAAAATTATCCAGTCTTCCCTGCAGTCCCTGTTACACATGGACCTTTAACATCCGTGGCGAGGATGCTGAACATCCACTGCCTGTTGCTGGAAGGACTACTTTTTTACTTTGAAACCTGGCTCCATCTAGCTTCATCCAATGGACTCTACTCATACGAGAAGAGACACCTTGCCCACCAGATTAATGTCTCAAATTTATGAGGAATCCCTTACTCCCTCTCATGTCCTGTGAGTTTGCCCACCCTTGTTAGAAACCCCAGGTAGGCACCAGTCCATCACACTTATCTCACAGGCTGGTGTTCTGTAATTAGTGACAGTAGAAAGGCTCTCACTGGGAACAGGATTAATTAGCCAGGTGGACAGGATTCAAGAAGCAGCAGGCAGAAGCCAGTGAAACCAAGGGGAGTGCATGCCCTGGAGCACAGGGTTGTGTGTGAGGGAGGCCAGAGCCCGGCTTGGTTGCCCAGGAAGCCCAGGTGCATGGTCAGCACTGGCCAGGGAGGAGGAGTGGGGAGTGCCCTGTGCTACACGGTCCCCAGTTCATACCCTCTGCCCACACAGCATCAGATAATCAGTCCAGGGATTGGTGGTAAAGTGCGGACACCATGACCACAGCCACAGCAGGCAAAGACCAGGGAAACCAAGTGAGACTTTCCAAGGAGCAGTGCCAAGTAATGACCTGGGGTACATCAGCCCGCCCGTCTTCACAGCACTAACCTCATGGGACCCAGATGAGAGCTGGTCCATGTGCCAGGCCAGCTGAGGAGCATTTTACAGTCACCCATGCTTGAGTAAGGGATAGGGAGGCAGGAAGACCAGGGCTGTAACTCTGCAAAATGCCAATGGCAAGCATCCTCCTTCTGCCATGTCAAGTCCCTTCCAGCATGGACAAACCCACCTTGGATCCTGTTGCTCAGCCCCACACACCAGCCAGCTCCCTCTGCCCCATGCTGGAGCAGGAGACCCACTCCATGCACCAGCCACAGGGTTGTGAATATTTTGGGACTGAAGGGGGATCCCTAATTCTGCAGGCTGGGCTGGAGGACACCAGCAGAGGTGTCACCACTTGCAAGGACAGGAGCTGCATCCCCACACTCCTCTCCCACTTGCTGCACAGCCTTCCCTGGCTCACTTGCCTCTTTTTCTCCCTTTCTGACAGTGCCCGAGTGCAAGGGGGAGGGGGTCTCCCTTCAACACACACTCCAGAGAGCTCTTTTCATTCTGCATTTAAAAGGGAAAGAAGAAAAGGCAGAGCGAACCTGTCTCGCACGTAATCTGCTGCACAAATGCCAGCTCTCAGCAATCGATAGCAAACGCTCCCGGAGGGCTGTTTTCATTTCATAATATTTATTGGGTTGCTTTATTGTCAGAATCATTACAGTTCAATGTACTGCATGGATTTTATGCCAGCTGCGCTTAGTTTGTCTTGGTTTTAGCATGCCACATGCCTTATGTGGGGCCATGGTCACACTCAGGCTGGGACTGCTCCTCACACAGGGTTTCCTGTGCAACACAGGGCACATCACCACCTCCCTTCAGTTCTCTGTTCCCCCCACCCCAGAATAAACCATGGCACGTAGCTAGCTGTAGGCTCCCGGGACAGGGATGATCTCTGCATGTACAGCACCTCTCATAAATGAGTCCTGATCTTGGTTGACCCACGGGCTACGAAGCAATCAAAGCAACAGAGGCCAAAACATAAAGGAGCTGTGAAATGGTTGCACGGGAATCATGGGGGAGGGAGCGATGGGAGAAGGTGGGAATGGGGTTAGAGATAGGATTATCAGCAGCAGCTGGAGTTAACCATAACCTCTCCTGTGGGCAAGAGTCCTGAAGAGAGGGGCTAGGATGGGAATCGGGCCAGACTAGCCATTAAGTGGAGGAACTGCCGCACTCCTTGTGATGCAGATGCTCTGCAGATACTCACTGATACAAACTCAGGGCTTGACTGCATGCCGATTGCTGATGTGTAGACATGACCCAACTGAAGCAGTAAGATGGAAAACACTCCCAGACCCCACTCCATCCCCACCCCTTCCTCATTTCTCAAGTCTGCCTGGAGATTAGGAGGTGAAGAGGAGGAGACCAAAAGGCTGCCCCGCATCCTCAGCCCTCCTTCTGGAACACCAGGGATAGAAGTCAGCATGGGCTCAACTCCACAGCAAGAGCCCTGCCCTCCCTGCAGCAGGCAAGCTGGTCTGCTCCCCTTGCAGAGAGGAACCCTGACACAAGGAATGTCCTCATCACACGTCATGAGCTCACACAGTGGGGAAAGCCCTGACACTAGAGGAAGAGAAGTGCCTCCTGGCCATGAGAGCACAGCAAAGGGGCTGCATGGCTGCATGCATCCAGTTCAGCTGCTAGCTAGGATTGGCAGCCTTAAGGAAAGCCTTGGCCAAAGCTGCCCCAAATCCCAGGTGGCTGAGGACAGCTTGGTGGCTTTCCCTGGGGACAAAGCCTCTCCTGGGCATTGCCTGAGGCTGGACCCAGCAGGGATGTCGGGAGGAGCAGAGCCAGGGCTTTCCCCAAGGTGGGAGCTGGAAAGAGAAGCAGGTGGTCACAAAGGGGCAACAACATCCCTCCTGCAGCAGGTGTTTAACGCTCCCGCTCTGCAATAACCCATAATTTGGGCTATAAAGTGAGCCCTGGCACTAACTCACAAGCATTCCACAAACCCTGGGGGTGATCTGAGGTTCATCAGGGCCAAGAGAGGAACGCAGTGAGGAAGAACTGCTGAGATGCCTGCCATGGTCCCAGGCACACAGGCCCCAGCCCAGCAGCCAGGCAATAGCAGGGACCTCAGGAAAAAGCACAGGGCAGCTCCCATCCCTGCTCTGGCCACTGCTGCCCGTTGTTAACTTGGTGATTGCGTGCTTGTGCTGGAAGTTATTATGCTGGCACATAAGCGGTTCACTTGTGTCTCACTTTTTTCAATTACCGCCTGCACGCTGCCTTCCCAATTGCCTGGCGGGCCTTGGCTCACCTGCCTGCTGAGCATAATTTGTTTTTAATGTATGGCTCTGGCAAATTTTCTCTCCCTCCCCCCTTTTTTTTATTAAACCAAATGCTTTCTTTTTCCAACTCACATTTGTAATTAATTCCTAAACTGATGGCATCTCAGCAGAGCAGGAGGGCCTGAACAAGGTGTCCTCAGGGAGGCGGATACTTAGCACCTACAATTATCCTTGTTTGCACACCCATCCCCAGAGACCAGTGAGACATCTTCGGATGAACCACTCCTAGGATGCATTCAGACCACGGCAGAGATACTTGCTGTGCCTGTATAATGCGGTTCAGCTTGCCTCTAGCCCAGGGCTGCCAAATCTCTCACAGGCAGAGCAAGCTGTCATAGCATCTCTGATGGGTTCCTCTAAATACGGCTTCATTTTTCCTTGTCTGGCTTTTCCCTGGTTTTGCAGCCCAGCAGCGTGTGGAGGCTGGTTTTCACCATCCTTTCCCAGGCTCAGCTGCTGCAACAGGTCCCTGATCTTTTCTGTAGGGTGGGAACAGGCTCTGGAGAGGCCACTGATGGCTGGAGGCCACAGGCTGCTCCCTTCACAGCAGCAGGTCCTGGGACAAGGCAAAGCTTTTAGCCACGGGTGCTGCTGAAGGGACCCTGCAAGGCTGAGGACAGTCACGCCGTCAGCAATGCTGGGGCTGTATCTCCTCTCTGGGTGCACGTGGGCTTCCCAAGCCACAGCTCAGAGATCCCAAGAAGGCCAGGGAGAGGAAGCATGAAATGGGCTGGAAACACATTCTGGGGCTTGTAACGAACTCATTAATTGCTGGCAGCAGCTCGGTTCCTCCAGGGAAAGGGGATAGTTACAACCACCGTGTTTATACTCTTTTGTGTTGGTGGGTGGTAATCACAGCCAATTCCCTGTCCTGGAGGGGCTGAAGACTCATCTGGAAAGCCACAGCTCTTCCTTGAGGAAGCCAGACAACCTGTCACGGCTCGTGCCAAGGTTGCACCAAGCAGGGTGGGGTCTGCCATGCTCCCAAAACCCCAGGTGATGCTCACAGCTCACACTACTGAGGAACTTTTCATGCCTCCAGCCCACCCAGCTGTGCAGGTAGAGCTTGGGAGCATGAATACTGCACTGGAGACTGCCTCTAATCCCTCTGCTCCCCAGCTGCACCTCTGTTCTCACCGCAAGGGACTGTGATGATAAAGATTCTCTGCTCACAATCAGGTGACATGTTTGAGTACCCAGGTCCAGCTGCTGATTTATGCAGAAACTACTATTCAAAGCCACTGCTGTGCACACTAGCCAGGGCACAGCAGGACTATGCTGACCTTCTTCCTCATTCCCACCAATATCCTTATGCTTTTAAGAGGGTGCAATAGCCAGGAAACCCCAAAACACGTTCACACAGCTTCCCAGAGGAGCAAGAAAAAAAAGAAAAAAACAAAACAGAACACAACTTCCCTTTAAAAAGCAAGTCAAGGAGGGAAACAGCTGCTCCTAATGACCCAATCCATCAACCTAGCACTGGCCCCGTCACTTGCCTCCTAAAAGCTCCTGATCATCAGTGATTATCAGAGCTGGCCGTGTGCATTTTGATCAGGCACAATCAAGGCTGAGTGCAGCTGAAAGAGCCATAAAAGCCTGTGCAGAGCAATTGATATAGAGCCTGGACGGGGGTCAGGCTGGGAGCTGGCTGGCCACAGGCTGAGCTCCTGCGCTTGCCAGCCTGCAAACAAACAGCTTGCTTTGGAGCTGAATGCAAAAAAGGAGAAATGCTGTGGGTGTCCATAGGGCTGCACTGGCAAGAAACATAGAAAAGTGTTGGGAGATGGCCTCAGTTGGGGCTCCCCTGGCACATTGGGGTATGTGACCTGCAGGAGGGGACAAAATGCATCACAAGTGGTGGATCTGACCCCACATCACATACACAAATGGGGCAGCTGAGGCTCAGAAATTCCTTCTCAATAACCCATAATCACTCTGCAGGCAGTCTCCTTTTGCCTGGTCTGACCTGTAGTGTTTTGCTTCCAGTTGTTATTTTTCTGGTGAAAATGTTTTGGTTTTCAATCGGAAAGATTTTGCTGGAGAAATGTGGGGCTAACATTCAATCTAAACTTGCTGGTGCTTTTCCTGAGGGCTAAAGCTGGTGTACATGTGGGGACATCCTCAGGTCAGTCACTGAGAAAATATCCTACCCTCTTGATTGCAGTTGCTGACAGGACAGTAAGGGCTGGAAAACAGTCCATGAAACACGACTTGGTTTGGCTACTGCATTACTTGAGGTTAATGAGTTAATTTAGTTCATGCTTAAAGCCTTGTCTGTAAAGCCAAGTTAATGCAAGGGATAAAAGTCACTTGGAAAAAAGAGATATGCAGCCACAGCTCAGTAAAAGGCCTGGCAAGTAATGTGGCAGAATGAGCATCACGCTGTCTGGGCATCTATTCAGTGCAAACGCAAATAAGATCATAGTAATTAGTGATTCATAAAGATATGAATATCGGGCAATTAAATAAGTGGTTTGAGGCACTCTAGTTGAAATGAGGTGATTGTGAACTGTGAGCTGGAGTCAGTGGCTGCCCAGGAGTTGGGGCACACAGGCACAGTTGCTGCTTTGATGTGCAATTTCATATTCCTAGTTTTGTGCCCTTAGTTTTTTGCGCCAGCTTAGCCCCTCTTCTGCTTAGAGAAAGCTCCAGTTTGAAATGGAATCCTGCTATGGTGCTGGTGTGGAGCTGAGACCATGGGGAAAAAATGACAAAGATTTGCTTCTACTTATGGAGGGCTCTTTGCATTTCAGGAGGTGTTTGGTGCAGCTCAGAGGTCTGATTTTTGACATTTCATCTGATCTTATTAGAGCTTCCAGTTCTGCCAAAGAATGTCCTGTCATTTTGAGATTGCTCCACATCTGCTGCAGTGATGAGTCCTGGGAGGAGACGAGCAGAGCTGTAATGGGTAGGTAGAAGAGAAATGCCGGCAGGATTCAAGCTTTTCACACATTTCCACACACATGGACGCATGATGCTGTGTTGCACCAGAGCACTGCAGCTCTGGCTCTCAGCCTCCCCGCTGCCCCATGCCAAACTCTGGCCAAGCACTGTCCTCCCTGCAAGGCAGGACTGAGAAAGTTGCCCAAGGTCATGAAAGGAGCCAACAGGGAGGCTCATTTCAGCACACCCTTCAATGAGTGCATTGTGCATGTGTCTGGGAGGCTGCAAGTGCCATTGAGTGAGGAAGAGGAAGGCTATTAGCACGGGAGTGGGGAGGCCAGCACATCATGCTCAGGGCTGTCACATCCCCTTCACAGTGCCAGGCTCCCTGCCTTTGCACTGAGCCTGGTGATGGTGACACAGTGTGCCTGCAGGGTTAACAACGCTTGTAATTAGCAGTTAATGCATTTGATTCCCTGGGCTTGATTATTTCAGTGTGATTAACAGGACCTGTAGGACGCCACTGCAGACACAACATCACCTGCTCGCTGCCGCCTCTGAACCGCGGGTGCCAAAGCGCAGGGCTAATGGGGCTGTCTCCTCTCCACTGTGCATTTCGGGCACGTGTTGCTTTGTGGAGGTTGTCGTGCTGGGAGCAATCGCGGGCAGGCAGCCACCCCGTGCTCCTGCCCCGAGCTGAGCCCAGCACTGCCCGGCCAGGCATGGGGCTAACTGCTTCCTTAAAACAACTGATGAGAGCTCCTACCTCCTCCCGGCAGCTGATTCCTGTGCTACACTGCCCGTATCATTGGAAAATGTCCCCTAATGTCTTACCTAAACCTTCCCTGCTGAGTGCCTGCGATTGGTTTTGTTTGTGCCTAGTGCAGGTGAGCTCTGCTTATTCCATCCCTCTTTGCAGCTCCCTCTTATGTGGCTGAAGACCCTTCTCGTCTCCCCTCTGTCTCCCACTCCTCTGGATTAAACTGTCTTTCTTTTTGCAAGTCTTGCTCAAGGCGTGAACCCCCAAAGGAGCCTTCTGCAAGGTCCTGCTCGATGTGCAGAGTCAGAGCAGCAAATGTCAGGATGGTGCTGAGAAGAGGATTTCCAGCGGGTGTCACATCTCCATCTCTGCAGAAGATGTTTCCAGCATGCTGGTGCAGAGCAGAGGGGACACCAGGACACCGGAGAGCGGTGTCTAACTTCTGGCATCCTCTCCTTTGCAGTAAAATGCACAGAGCTCAGCCACTGATCCAGAGCCATCCTGAAATGTTAGCACTGTCATTAACGTGATTAAAGCTCTAACGAAATGAGATGAAATGAGATGAAATGCATAGACCTGGTCAGCATGCCGCACCAGGCACCTAGTGATATGTAAAGAGCTTTAAGCCTCTTCTGAAAGAAGTAAATCTTTTTCTTTCGCTCCACATCTCTGGTCCCACGAGGAAGTTGGAGCAGACTGAAATTTCAATCCTGTGTGCATTTACCTCCACTCAGAGCTTCTCAGAGCTGAGGAAGCTGTATCTAGTTGGATAATGGCTGCATTTTTCATGTTGGGTTCCTGTTTTTATCTGTAGAGTCGGGTTCTCGCCTATCTAAGGATATTGAAATCACAGAAGTGCAATGATATCCCTGGCTGGGGGGGGTGGGTGGGGTGTGTCTCTAATGTACCTCGTCTGGCTCTCACCATTGCTCCTAAACCCATTTTGATGGTGAAGGTTTTAGGTGCGGGTGAACACGGACACCCATTCCCGACATTTGGCTCAAAGCTATGGTCTCACTCCTGCATGGCACCTTTCAAGGGAAATGTAGGTCAGTATTTTTCATCATGTTGTCCTGTTGGGGGACACATGGACAGCTTGTGGGGTCCACAGGAGAGACTAAGGCAATGGTCAGTGGGCTTTAATGCACCAGAAGTCTGCATGTCTCTGGAAAATGCGTTGGAAAATGTGTAGAGGGCCCCAAAACAAATTGGTTTGAAATGTGTTTTTTCAGGCTGTGTGGGAAATAAATTACTTGATCCAGCTAGGCTGGCTAACATCGGCAGCAGGACACAGGACGTGATTCACAAGCTTAGAGAGAAAAACCCTTGGAGGGGCTTCCAGCAGATGTAGCTTTCCCAGGGGTATCCAGGCCCTAGCTGTCCTGCTGTCCCATCCCCTCTGCCTGGTGCCTCCTACACGCACTGGGATGCTGGAAATGGTGGAGCTATGAAACCAGCCCCAGCTGCAGAACAGCTGGATGTGAGCAGCACCTGCAGCAGTGCAGGGGAGTGTTTCCTCCCGTGGGGCAAAGAGGCTGCAGTGGGAAACGTGCCCTGCCCTGTAGGTACCCACTGTGTTGTATGTATGTGCTGGATGGATGGATGGATGTGCTGTACCACCACAGCCCCAGCTCAGCTGCCCAGCACCCTGCCCTGGTGCACACATCCCTGTGAACACCCGCGGGCTCCAGCCCGGATGATCCGAAAAGGGATTGTGCTTTAGCCAAATCCCTCTGTTGGCATGGATCGAGCTAGAGGCACAGACAGGAGCTGGGCTCTGATATGGGTTAATGAGACCTCCAGAGAGGCAGACCTCTGCCTCTGCAAGTTGGGATGTCCGCCTGGCGTCCCCAGGCCACCCCAGAGGACATCTGGCTGGAGAGCCATGAACACAGACCTGGCCTGCGAGGAGAGATAACAACCTGCAACCTCACATTCCCTTTCTCCCCCCATGCAGGGCAGTTTGGGGCAGACCCTCTCCAACATGTTGCCATCGATTTTCCACTCCTTGAAATTGAGCTGGATGTTTCCAAAGCCTGCGGCTTAGTGGCACATCCCTGTCACAAAGGCTTTAACGATGCCCTGCTCTAAGGGCTGACACTCTGAAAGTACGTGGCCAGAGTCTACATCTTTCGGTGCCAGGCTTTGCAATATGACAAGCTGCCATCCCTAATTGCTAGTTAATTAAGATTTTCATATGCAGTTTAAATCTGCTGGCTGCTGCCGCTGACAGAATCTAGACAGCTGACAAACCTGCCTGATGCACCACAAAAGTGTCTTGGTTCCTCTGCTCAATCAGGTGAAGTTATTTTCGATCACCCACTGGCCGGCGATACTTCAGAAGCACCATGAGATACTGTAAATTAATAACACATTTTTAAAAATTATGATCTATAGAAACATTTGAGATTTCAGGACTATTTCCTGTCTTGTACTGAGACAAAACGGTGGATCGTTTAACTTCCCTCAAGCTCATAGTTCCAGGGCAAAAGGAAAGCAACTGATGTAGATTGGTTTGATCATGTCAAGTAGTTTCATGCTAGTCTCTGTTTGTTTGTTTGTGTTTGTCTAAATTTATTCCAATGTTGAAACAGGCCCATTTGGATTCATCTGCAGCTCTCTGGTTTGAAAATACCTTGGCAGACAGTTTCACTTTAATAGCCATTGTTGCTTTTGCCCCCAAAAATTTCTGAGCTGGGAAAGTTGTTTTTTGTGACTGACTCTGTTCTGCAAACAGTTTTGGTTCTGCTGAAGCAGCATTCTGGGCAAACACAACATTTGAAGCTCCAGATATGTGGCGTGTAAGTGTATTACTGTCTGTGGATACAGGCATATATTTATGTCTTTGCTCAATTGTGTTTATCTTAGGCAAGAAAGTGAGGATTTAATATCAACTTGTTGCATAAAACAAGCTGGGAAGTTTCCGTTTTGGATTCTATGGCCTGATGGTGTTGCTAAATGTCCCACGCTCTCACTGACGTGGCTCAGCCTTTCCTCTGGCTTGTAGTCATAGTCTGGGAGGTGCTGGAGTCCCTGAGCACCTCTGAAGGACTCAGAAGGAGCCCATTTGCCCAGATGTAGTCCAGTGCCCTTGTCACATCACCCAGCCCATGTGCAGGCACAGCCGGCACGGGGCTCTGGGAGAATCAGCTCCTCAGCCAGCCAAAAAAAACAGAAAAACACATGGAGAAAAATGGGGCTGCACTTGATAACAGAGCAGCACCTGAACAAACTCATCTAGAGATGTTCTTCGTGTGCATGGGTGGGAGATGGTCTGTGGCTACAGAAAAACATTGGATCTACGTCATGGGTCCCACCTGTGGTTCTCATGTTATCATACTGGGTCTGTCTGAGTTTATTTGGCTTTGGTCATCCCTTGCCTGACAATTCTCAAATGCCTTCACACCCCTTTGTGAAGCCCAAGCCTAAATCCAGCTTGATTCCTGGGCCAGCCACGCTTTTTGTGAACTCTGATTTTTATCTTGTTAAGCGGGGAAAACCCAGAGCCAACATGCACTTGAAAATGTGCTTTTGCCTGGATTGCTGATTATGCCCAGGGAATTGGTCACTGCAGCTCTGGAGAAGACGCTCAGCAATGAGCATAAGCCATGCCTGGCATGGGCAAGTCCGGTGCTACAGGACTCAGCTAAAGTTACCCAAAAATGGGCCTGGCTGGTGGTGGAAGGAGATGTTGGCTCAACATGCAACTGCTGGGCAAAAAAGCCTCATAGTTGGGTGTAGAGCACTTCAAGACTTTTACAATGTTAAGATAGAAATTCATCTGGTTACTGACCTTCCTGCAAAGGCCACTGCGGAGCTAGGGGTGGGCTGGAGAAGGGAGGGAAGGACCATGGTGCACAGACAAAAGTGATGGGTGGTGCTGGGGTTTGGTCTCATTGGGCCACCTCAGGCTGCAGTCAGTCCTGCGGGCAAACACAGCCCCCAGAGCTATGTGCAGAAGAGGTCTTCCTCCTCTGCAACACCCTACAGGCAGCTGCATTTTTGTGATGCCCAGCCTGATGCCTCCAGCCCACATGGCAAAGAGAACAGAACAGAACCTCTGAACAGAAGAAAAGCGTTATTTCAGCTCTATCCTCCATTTCTAACCTACAAAGTAAAAAAAGTGCCTTTTTTCTGGGAATTTTCTGACCAACTCCAGCTGCCTCCTCTGTTTGGCTGCAGCCAGCAGCAGGCTTAGAAAAACCATGTTTAATTAAAACAATCTTTTATGTTCCGATGGAAGCCTTATTTCCTCTACCTGGTGAGAAATGGCTCTTGCCTCAATCAGCAATTGAAGTCTGAGATTGCTGCGCTGAGCAGAACAGCTGCCACTTTCTGTTAATTAAAGCTCATCTTGGGGCACTGCAGCCCGGCCGGCCAGAGAACAGCCCCCAAAGTTTGTCTCTGGCCTCCCAGGAGTAGCAAAGGGACGCGGGCACTAACAGGATGCAGGAGGAAACCTGCCGGCTTCCATCCTGTTCTGGTGATTCCCAAAGCAAACCATATATAATTTGGTTGGTTGGGTTTTTTCTCTGATAAGAGTGTTTTTGCAACTCTTTGGAGAGCCTGTATGAAAGGGATGGCATCTCCAACTACATACACTAAATTGGTGTTATCAAGAGTTTTCCTCTTTGATTGCATATCCATTCCCACCAAGACTTCTCCTCACTCAATTTCTGCTCTCCCACTGGAGAGACTTTTCCCCCTCATCGTGGACCCTGGGAGGTGCTTGTCCCCCAGATGGGCTGTGGGGTTTCTGTGCTGGACACAGCACTGGCCCCCAAGTGTCTGGGAGCAATATTTGGGGGAGGAGGACATTTCCCAGTGTTTGGTGTGAGGAGAGGGAGAGAAGAGTTTCTGTTGTCTGGCAGATGGCTCTGCCAGGCCAGCCCTAAAAAAAGAGTTAAGGCTGAAATAATGCAATCAGTAAAAACAGATTTACTATAGTGGAATGAAGTTACCAAAAGACAAGGACAATGCTATGTATTATTAAGACTCTGCTTAGCAATAAAGATCCTCCCCTCACTGCATCAACACCTCATTTAACTTCTTTCTTCATCTCACATTAAGCCATAATCTCTCTCTATTAATGTGGGACCCAGTTTCTTTCTATAAAATAACTCTTTCTCTTCTCAAGCCTTCAGCAGAGGAACATGAAAGTGGAAAGAGTCCTTTCAGCTGTGCTGTCCCGGGTAAAAATCACAGAATCACAGAATCACAGAATCACTAGGTTGGAAAGGACCTTTAAGATGATCAAGTCCAACCATTAATCCAGCGCCACCATGTCCCCTAAACCATGTCCTGAAGCGCCACATCCACACGTTTTTTGAACACTTCCAGGGATGGCGACTCCACCACCTCCCTGGGCAGCCTGTTCCAATGCCTGACCACCCTCTCAGTGAAGAAATTTTTCCTAATATCCAATCTAAACCTCCCCTGGCGCAACTTGAGGCCATTTCCTCTTGTCCTATCACTAGTTACTTGGGAGAAGAGACCAACACCCTCATCGCCACAACCCGCTTTCAGGTAGTTGTAGAGAGCGATAAGGTCTCCCCTCAGCCTCCTCTTCTCCAGACTAAACAACCCCAGTTCCCTCAGCCGCTCCTCATAAGACATGTGCTCCAGACCCCTCACCAGCTTCGTTGCCCTTCTCTGGACACGAGACATTTGTCTCTGGACAAATGTCCTTGTCCTACTCTGTTGCCCAGGCATTTTTCAGCCCATGAGATAGCAGGATGGTTGACCCTGCTCTTCTCAAAGGTCTCTTGCACCCATCTGTACCAGATACCCTCACCAAGGGGTCCCTGGCTTCAGCTTGCTACCTTGCCACAATCCTCTGCAGATACCCTTCATTAACATTTATGATTAAGTAAGTGGTGGGGACAACTGAGGGCTTTAAAACCTAATGGGTGACTACTAACAGGCACAGGGACCTTTGGCTGAGGAGAAACAGGGATGCTCATGCAGGCAAACCAGAGGGTATCGCTCTCCAAGTGGTGGGAACCTGGATGGGCACTCCTTGATGCCTCTGGCACCTGGGGAGGATTGCATAGGATTCAGGAGAAACTCTTCCAGTCTCACCACAGAGTTTAATGGCGTGGTGGTTTTGCCACCTTGGTGGCCAATTCAGCTCCAAAGATGCTCATGCCAGGCAGCTGTGAGCGTTGGCATGAGCTAGGTGTTGGTGCCTGGTTTGTCTTTTGGCAAAGGCACAGCTTTCTGCATCAGGACCTCAGGGTTTCATTTCCAGTTTCCAGCCCCAGACCAGGGGCTGTGTGAGTGCGAGGTCAGAGGAGATGAGCCAGCGTCCTGATCCGGGGCACGTCAAATAACCCATGCCCAGGTGGTGAAGACAGGCAGAGCTGCAGCCAGTGCCAGCCATAGGCATCGTGGCTGGAGAGCCTTGTGGAGTGCTCCAGTGTCACCCTGAGATCAGACTTCTTTCTCCTGACAGCCTTGTCTATTCTTACCACAGGCATTCAGGCCATGTAAACCACAGGAGAACGGGCGAGGAGCTGGTTTCCAGAAATGTTTGCAAAATGTGGGCTGTCGCTCCACTCCAGCACAAGCAGAGAGATGTTTTCTAGCAGCCAACAACAGTCCCGCCAGCAGGTTTGAATCAGCTGGAGTTTCCCGTAACTGAGGAGCTGACAGGATCCCACACCACCCTCCCATGGGCTCGTCGCGACCGCTCACCTCTTCCCTCCCAGCCGTGGGCTTGGCAGCTTCATCCCTCTCCACCCCGTTACCCAGTGCCCCACAGCCGTGGCCCTGCAAAGCTGCTGTCACACAGCATGAACTCCCCACTCCTCCCTGCAAGGCGCTGGGCTGTAATAAGCCCCCAGGCAACTCCATCCCACCCTGCTGCTCTCAAAGGAGGTGAGGTGACGGTGCAGGGCTGAGGTTTCAGGTGGTGCAATAGGGCCCCAGGGAAGAACAGTGGGACAGCTGGGATGGCTGAAGACACAGACTCAGGGAAGGGAGTCGAAAAATGTGTCTTGGGAAGCAGATGGGACGATCTGTCCATTGCAGCACCCACTGGTATCGCTGATTTCATCTTCTGCGGTGGAAATATCCTCTCCCATCGCTGGAGCACAGCATAGAGCAAAGGAAGGGCTTGGAGCCATTATCAGCAGTCTTTAGCAGCCAGCCCCAAGCAACATGCCTTCATCCACAGAATGTCCCAGTGTGGAGGTACCCAGAAGTTGCCTGCCATGCCTTGCCCAAGGGATGAATCAATTCCCAGATCTTGGATTGGAGAGGAGGTTTGCAGATCACCAAAGACCGTGATGCCACCTCCACAGTTCTGGACATGATGTGCTTGCAAGGTCATTTCAGCTCCTGAAGCCCCTGCTCTTGTGGGAACCTGGGTAGGGACAGGACTCCTCTACTCTCCCCCAGATGTGGAAATTTTCAAGGCTTGTGGTCTTTGTCCCTGCCGCTCCTTCAAGCCTCCATAACTCATCTTTGCGATGAATTTATTTCCTGATTTTTTTCTTACAAGCTTGGCCACACCATGAACTACTCCTCGTCTCTTCTTGCTATGGTAGCCCTTAGCTTTCTGAGCCCGTCAGAGTCCGTGTACACCTCCATGAAGCACAGGGTAATTCAGGGTACCTCCATGCTCCTCCATCTGTTCAAGGGTTAACAGAAGACTTTCCCTAGATAAACCAGAGCTTTCTAAGCAGAGCTTTTCCTACTAGATTTTTCCAAGCACAGCCCTGCAGGCAGCACACACATCCCATTCCCGCAGCACCAAAGTGGCTCTGTACTGCAGACCCTGCAGGGAGCCTCGAGCTGGCACTTCACTAGCAAACTCCATCTGCGCCAGGCAGAAACTGCCGCAGCACCCAGATGCTGTGCTCCCAACCTCTACAGCTGCAGGACCGAGTACAGAGCCGTGTCAGACATATCCGTGAGCGAGGCAATTGCAGAGGCACTCTCCAATCCCAAATACACCTGGGAGGTCTGTGCTTGCCCCCACATTTTCTGGAAAGTCCTTGAAGGGCTTCTCTATCCCTAAATATTCCTCAGAGGTCCCCTTGCCAAGCACAGGCCATGTCTACCCTACTTACTGAGCCGGAGCTGTTGTCAGATTTACTGACAACCGCTTAAGATTTACTCCATCCTGTGTGGAAGGAAAGTCCAAACCCTCACATCTGAGTTAATGAAACAGTCTGAGGAGACAATAGTTCCTGGCGCTGCAAAAGCGTGCATTAGTGAGCTGGGGTTACGGAGAGCGCTGATCAATAAATATGTTGCCACAGCTTTTCGGAGCATCCATCACTTGTCAGGAAATGCATTTAGGCTAATACCTGCAGAGGGCATAAACCAGCCATAGGAATTAAAACCTGCCACATGCCAAATGGTAATGCACAATTTAATGATCACAGGATCTGATAAATAAGCAAAACTGTGAAATGAATAAATACACTCTGGCATCAACATCTGCAACCCAACCTGGCCACATTTAGAGTCTCGAGATTAACCTGCAAGGTGCTCCTCTGGGCTCATCTGTTTGCAGTATGTGGGCAGCAAAGGCAGCAGCCTGCAGCCCTTTCCCACAAGAGCCCAAAGGACTTTCAGACCCAGCGTTCCTTGTCACCTCAAGCACTGGTGTCGATAGGAACCTAGCAGCTGTAGAGGCTGGGAGCACAGGCTGCCTGTGCAGGGAAGGCTGCAGCAAAGGTCAAGGCAACGACCTCTTCTCCCTGGCCATACTGGGCAAAGCAAAACAGGGAGGGACTGAAACTGCACCAAAGAAAATTTAGGCTGAACACCAGAAAAGAGGAGAGTGAAGAATCATTCTTGACAACCAGAGATGAGGAGTGAGGGGGATTTTAGGAAGAGGTTAGATGCAGAACAGGCTAAGGAGAGCTGATCCTGGGACCAGAGGCTCTGGAGAGCCTCTCCAACCCCTCTGCCTGCCCATCAGGTTCATCCTACGCATGTCCCACCACCACCAGTACAGCCCAGGGCTCTTGCTGCGTTGTCCCAGAGCAGGTAGGACCAGGCAGGAGGAAGGGAGCTAGCACTGAGTAAGAAATAACCCCTTAAGAGAGCAGAACGAGAGAGGGCCACTGCTGGGAACGTTGCTCCTGTCGCGCCCCAGCACTTATCCAGGGAATGGCTTGGCACAGGGAAGGGAGGATGAGCAGCATGAAATTAAGAAAAGCAAAGAAGAAAAAAACTTCCTGACAAGAAGATTTATGAGACTGTGAAGAAGTTTCTCCTAAGGAAAGCCTGGAACATTTGAAACTTGATTAAACAGTGAATCTGGAGATGCAGACAGGGAACACATTTGCGCTGCAGGAGAGCTGGACAAGAGGGAGCCGAGTGAGGCACCACCCATTGCTAATTTATTCCTGCTCTGTTGTCTTATCTATTCATGCTTTCCTACCACATCCATCATCTGACTCTCTCTGGTCCTTCAGGACACGGAAGGGGGCCTCCATGGCCAGCGTGGATCAGGGATCATTACACCCCTCTCTGCCAGCTTCAAGACCAGCTAAATCTCCTTGGCAGCTTCAGGCAGCTCAAGCACAGCCCTGCACTTCCCGTGTCAAAGCACAGCAAATGCTGCTAACCCTCATGAGATAGCCAGCAGCACTTCAGGCAGAGCTGTTACAGCATGTGCAAGTAGATGATTTGGAGGACAGCTGCAATTCAGGCCACCCCCAGGTCCCTAGATCATAATCAGTAAAGGGTCGTAAAGACGAAGGGCTACAGCAGCACTCAAACTTCACAGGGGCGATAAGAAAACATCCACACACCCTTTGGGACTGGGGTTGGGCACCCATTTCTCAAAACCATGCTGAAGGCACCACCTCACTTCAGGCTGCTGGATAGACACTGGCGGCTGTCACTCACTGCAATCTGCACCATCTCCTTCTCCTGGGAATCCCCGTGATAGGTCCTGTCCTGCAGCTGGACATGGACAGCACATGGACCAGAGATCTGCTGAGCGTGCCTCAGCTCTCTGTGGACCCAAGCTAGCAGCTCACACCAAGGTCTTCGTGTGGGGAAAGTGTAATAACATGGGTTCGGCAGTTCAGGCTCTCTACTGCTTGTGCTGCTGCAAATAACAGCTTGCCGCTGGAGAGCTGAGACCCCGGGGGGGGCTCATGAGGATGCAGAAGGTCTCAGGTTTGGCTTTGCTGCCCACCCAAGTGCTGAAGCTATTCCCTGAGCAGCAGCCCAGGCCCAGTCACGGTCCTGTCCCACATGCTTTGCATGTCCCTGCTTGGGCACCGCTGGTCATATCACAGCACAGTGAGTCCGTTCACAGGGCTGTTCTGGTTGAAATGAACCTGGCACAACCCGCACCCCCCAAAATATGTTTTTTCAGCCAGATCAGTGCCATTAGTTGGCTCACCACGCAGTCACAAGAGTGCTGGTGATGGAAGATGCAATGGGGTGGGATTGTATTTGGCAGGAGACAAATACATGACAACCCTCTCTCAATTCTTACTGCTGTGTCATTGCTTCCTACAGCTGGTGTTGGCACGGTCTTTCAACCAACCTGTGCCTCCTCATTGCCCCTGCATGTCACTCTGTCACGAAAGACATCTAAGGAACACAAACATGCTTTTCCTAAAGAGCCCATGAAAATGTTTACTAGGGTAGAAAATAATTGGAATAAAAATCTTGAAACCTACCCACAACACATGCCTTTGAGCTGGGCTCTGTTAGCCAGATTCACTGTTACCCTTTGTCCACTTACTTGCCTTCCTTCAGGGAGTGCATGCCTCGTTTTGCAAACATTGCCCTCTCTGAAACATCGCCTCCAATTCTCACAGCAGCCTCTCCCTGATTTGATTATATCACAAGCAGTTTGCTCTCTGATTAGCCATCCAGTTACCTGCTGCAATCCCCAGGACAATCCTGCGGCAGAGTTGCAGGTGGTTAACAACTCTCCAGCTCGACCTCCATCAGCACGCCAGTCCGCTCCATAACCATACCTACCCAACCCAGGGTGACAGAGGGGGCAGAAACATGCCTTGCCAATGAACAATGATGTCATCAGGGTGACAGCCACACTCAGGTTTCCAGGGGACATTTGTCTTTTCCCATCCAGCTCCACCTAAAATTGATTTTTGGCTCCTGGGAGTGTCAGGCTACCCGAAGGAGCGGGATTTCCGCCGCTTGGCCTCCTCAGCATCACTTGCCACTAGAAGAGCTGCAAAAGCTGTAGCCCCTGTGTGTGGATCTCTGCCAAATCCCCTTCCAGACTGTGCCACCTACGTGGAATAATTTTTGGAAGCCTCTTCTGACACCATGTAATCAGGCAAAGATATGTAAGAGGGAGCTCTTATTCCTAGCTCCTGTGTCATGACAGGTGAGGAATTAGGAAAAATTATAACCCAGCACAGATTCAAATGAGAAAATTGCCCCTTGTCTCTCCAGGACCCTCATCACTGCAAACGCAGGAGTGTTGCCTCCCCTCCTATCCTCAGCATGTAACGGCAGAAGGGAGATGGGTCTGCAAACACCTTCGCCGACACAGCCCCAGGGCATGTGTACCTGCCACAGGATATTAGCTCGGGATTGAGCGTGTGTGTGCCAAAAGCACGTGGCACGGCCATCCCTGATTTGTAGCAGTGGGGCGGGAAGGGAGCAGCCTGTGGTGCATGAGCGGGCAGTGGTCATCCTGCTGATTTGCCCTTCACCATGCCCACACCTTGAGAGGTGCTGGCCAGGTACACGGGCATGGTGGTGTGTGCATTCCTCTCACCATGCAACTCCAGCATCCCAGCAGCGAAGGAATGAAGAAATCTAGAGATATTAACGGGTCTTCCACAAATGCAGAACAGATGTTGCAGCAAGAACCCGAAAAAATACGTAATTAAGAAATAGATAGAGGAATTTTGTTCCTTTTTACTTTGTTTTTTTCCCTGGAAAGTGCTGTCATAAGCCTGAAAGCTGCGCCATTGGCTCCCTGCAATGTCTCAGCATGGGATGGGTGAAGGATCCAGGATGCACCAACCCCCTTTTGAGATGAGTTATCCAAAAGCCGGACTCTTTTATTTGACATCTGCTGTAAGGGAAGCCAACCCAAGGAAAGGAGGAGCTCTTCTGTTTCACCATCTTGCAATAATTCAGGATAATCGAGAGGGAAAAAAAAAAACCCCACAAAACAACCCCAAAACCCGAAGGAGTGGGGGAAGAGAGAGCAACTTACAAAAAGAAAAAGAATCCGCCATCCCTAAACACGACACAGTGGTGCAGCCAAACCAAACAGTAATGATTCATTGACCTGTCTTCACCCTTCGTTTTTCCTATAATGAGCAAAGAAACCACAGAAATGTGGAGCCGTGGTCTCTCTCCATTCCCAAGGAGCAGGGAGGAGGATATAGAAGCTGCCACTGCCTTTTGGTGGGTTTCAGCATGGTCCAGCTCCTGCATCCTCAGTCCAGCCTCACCGACAGCCTCCTTGCCCGTCTCACCTCATCTCAACTCATCCATCGCCCTCGCTGCCTTCCTGGGCCAGGCTTGCTTTCCCCCACCAGCTGCAGTGGGGAGGTGGAAACAGGTACCGCAGCCAGGTCTCTGCTCCTGCCTTTGGCGGGGCCAGCTGCACAACAAATATGTGTGCTCCCCAGCCAGCTCCACTCACAGCTCAGCCTGCTGCCACCAAAGCCAGCGTTGGAGCCATCTCTCTGCCAGGCTTGAGTGGCATTGGCTTGGGAGCAGATGCACACCCCATTGGGATGTTCCAGCTGTGCATGGACCACTGGGCAGCACCCTCCATCCAAAAGCCAAAGAGGCATGGCTGGGACTCCCCAGAGAGGGAGGGGGCTGAATACCACAGCTCAGCTGGCTTGTTGAACATGACAGACTGTCCAAAAACTGTGGATGGACTTGTACTCTGCAAACAGCTGCAAAAGCTCACAATGCTTCTTCCTCCATCCCAAAGGTTTAGGAGCCCTTGTGCTTCCTGCCAGGGAAAGGGTTGCACTCTCGCCTCCTAAGCTGCACCTCACAGAGCCCACTGGGTTGAGCTGAGCAGAGCTGAGCACCTTGAAGAGGGGGCAGAGCACACCCTGAAAAGAAGGGCTGATTCCCCTGTCAGCCCTCCTCCCCAGCAGCACTCTAATGAGGGACAGTGGAGAGCAACAGCATCTTCATTCTCACCTCCTGGATGCCAGCACAGCCTTGTGTTCACAGAAGAGCTCCCCCAGGCAACACGGTGGCAATCTACAGGCCAGAGCTTTCAGGATAGGGGTGTCCCTAAAGGCTTTGGGCTGTTGCCTTCCTCATTTCACCACTGTGTGATGGAGCTGGCAAGGGCTGTCCACCACACCCCCACGCCGTAGCCTGCAGAGGAAGAACAGTACAGCATCTGTCCTGAGTCCATGCTCACTCACTGATTTGCTATGGGATTTGAGGGGCTCAGAGACCTCTTCAAAGCCATGAGTTGCTTCTCGTTTCTCCCCATAGAGTTTGGTAGCCCCCTGAGGGCTTGCCAGCAGGTGAGCAGCTCAAGGCAGGTCAAAGCCCAGGGGGTGCCAAGGCATTGAATGTCTATTCAATCCAGGGGTGGGAAGGTCCATTTCCCAACATAGTTTAATCCCAAGGGTGCATCTGGAGTCCACCAAATCCTGTCAGGGGGAATCACAGCAACGGGGTAACAGAGAGCTCCTCTCCGCAGAGCCGCTGTGGGGGATATGACTATTATCTGAGTGTGTTATCAAGGCAGGTTTAATATAAGCCTCCATCCTTGCTCAGAATATCTGCATCACTTCTCACATGGCAGCAGAGAGCTGGCCTTGCTACCTGGTCATTCAGCAGCCTGGCCAGGAGTTGCATGGGTCTCATGAGGACTGGTCCTGCCAACTGGCTGACGATGTCCTCTCTTGTTCAAAGCAGCACTCCAGTCACTGCAGCCCTTCAGGGATATGAAGAAAAATTCAATCAGATCCAGCAGCTCAATAACACTTTGCCTTGGACTTCTGCAGATGAGCAGCAGGGACCAGAGGGAGCAGTAAGAGATGCAGGAGAGCTGAAATGGGGTATTCCTCCTGGTTATATTTCATCTACATGCTGTCTCTGCAGCTCCTCATTCGAGCCAGGGAGAAAAGAGACAAATTGCTGAAGACAAGCTGCTTTACGAGAGTTTCAGTTCCCATTTTGTGGCCCTTGGGGTTTCTTCCTGCACTGCCCCCAAGCCTCCAAGCGAATGGCTTGATGTTTGCAGAGGTTGCTCACCTCCTCTGAGTGGAAATACAACTGTTTGTTCAGCTTCTCAGGGGGCTGGTTATCTTGTTAGATTCGTAAGAGCATTTAACAGGTTGCTTAGCCGTGTGCCCTTGAAATATCTCAAGCAGCATCTTCCAAAAGTACCATCAGCATCACACTGGGCTCCAGATAATTATCTCCATCTCCCAGCAGGACAACTGACTCAGTCCAGTACAGTGCTGACCCAGCCACACGGCTGCCTCCATGGGCACGTCTGTGTCTGCCTGTCTCAAAGCCTGAGCAGACACCAACCGAGCATTGCCCACTTCCCTCCCCGCCTCAGTTCATTGCTGTGCCCAGATATGGGGGTAGCAAAATGACTGCTGCACAGATGAGCACCTGCCCAGACCAAGACTTCCCCTCCCTTGGCATAGAGGCTGCAATGCCCAACCAGAGCCCCAAAACATCCCAGGTTTTCAAGGGCATTCTTGATGTCTCTTGGCCATTCCCTCTGTCTAGGACAGAAGTGGCACATCGAAGAGTCCCTCAGGGCCAGGAGAGACCTCACAGTTTCCCTGCCCCACAACCTCTGCAGGCTCTGTGCAGGCCATCACAAATGTTTCCTTTCCTCTCTACCATCCTTTGGCCCCAGTTTGGTTCTATCTAACCTTTCCTTAACACCACCCACCAGAGTACTTGCTTACCACTCATTAGGCTGCTGCTTGGTCTGCAAAGGCCACCCTCTTGTACCTGACGTGTGCCAAGCAAATCCTGCCAGACCTCCTCAACCCTGACCTGCGCTGAGGGTGATGTACCCTAGCATCTCCCCTGCACTGTGACTGCTCCCAGTCAAACAGAGGAGAGGACGGGAAAGAGGTCTTGCTGAGCTGAGCATGAGTGTCCAGGAGAACAGTGAAGTCCAGGGGCCATTACCAAGCCGGGCACCCTGCCTTCCCTCCCCATAGGGTCAAGGCCAGCAAACAGCCTTGGCAGGGCCATTGGGACAGCTGGAGAAAGGGAGCAGCTAGGAGATGTGATAACCATGTGGTGCCCACAGTGTGTTTGGTGATTGAAAGACATTCCTGGGCCCCCAGAGTTTGAAAGAGCCATCTTCCCATCTGGACCAAGCGAGAAGGTCTCTTCTGGGTGTGCAAATGGTGACTTGGTGCAAGGAGGAAGCTCTAAGAGAAGAGGCAGGAGGAAACGACTCCTGAAAGCATCCTTGAGCACCAGGGATAATGTAAGTGGCTTCCCACTAAATTATCCAGATGTTTAATTAATACTCTAAGACCTCTGCTCATCTGGCTGATCCCAGTGCTCTGGCCCCCTGGCTCAGCCTCAACGTGGCTCTGCAACAGGATAGAGGCAGCCAGAGAGCTGCCGGGTCTGGAGCTTTTCCCGCTGGCTTTTCTCCTCCCGCCTGATCTGGGTACCCAGTGTCTCTGCCTGCTGGGGACAAATGAGACACAAACCTCAACATGCAGATCCAAAAGGAGGTGCAGCAGGGCTGAACCCAGTCCTTGGGAGACCTCTATCCCATCCCTGCTCACCACTCTTAGTCTGGTTTCCAAAGGAGCCATGAGGACCAACGGCATGTAGGAAACACCCTGGTAGAGCAAACAAACACTGGCCTGCAGAGCAGCCTGGTGAAGGTGCAGCTTGCCATGCAAACATCTTCTCTTTGTGCTCTGGGTCTGCTGCAAGCGTACAAGAGCACGTCGGTGCTGGGGACAACTGCTGGCACGGCATGGCTGCTCATGAGAGACTTCCCAGAGCAGGCAACCAGGCTCAAGCATTGCGAGCTGCAAAGTTACTAATGAAGAGGACAACTCAGCTGCTGCACAAGAGAAGGTTGATAGCAAGAAAATTAAAAGAAGACCTGACAGGCGTTTCCTCCCTAGCTCACCAGCCATTTTTGCCAGCTTGGAGAGCCTTTCCCTCCAAAATGACCATGGAAAGGGATCTCATGGATCCAACTGGATACATCATCTCTTTTCTGACAGAGCAATCATTGCAAGGCAGGCAGGGCTGTCTGCTGTGCTCCACTGTGGTGCAGGACCAGCCAACCCTTCAAGCTGAGGGTTCAGAAAGGAGAGCAAGAGACCTCTCCCGGGGGAGGAGGAGCAGTGGGAGGTGGTGAGGACAACTCTGCAGCTGATTTCCAGCTTGAAGAACACCTCCAGGCTCCCTTCCTACCATGACTTCAGGGGCACTTTGGAACCAAATTAACATTTACAGAGAATTTCCCCATGTGATGCTGAGATGAGTTTTTTGGCACCAGAGAGGATTTTGCACAGAGCAGTTGGTCCATGAGCCCACAAAAGGAGCCGTAACACTTTACTGTGTCCTCTGAGCCAACAATACTCCAAACCCATGTATAATGTGACCATCACATACATACAGGGATGGCAAAAGTCCACCCTGCCAGTGTTTACTTGACAAAAAGGAATGACATTGCAATGAGGATGCTCATTAAAAAGAATCTAAATGAGATGAAAAGACAAAGAGATGAAACTTGTGCAGGTGGCGCGGGGTCTGTTTCAAGATGCCCTTTTGAAGGCTCAGCACAGGCATGTTCCTCCTCATGGAAAAAGACATTTGAAAGGCTGCCCTGGTTAAACAGCATGGCAAGAGAGGAAAGGGGACAGTCTTCACACATTGAAGGCTTCTCCAACTGAGGAATTAAAAAAGAGCACAGTCTCTGGCAGGTTAAATGTAAATATACAATAAGGCAGCCAGAAAAGTGTGAAGATTAATTTGCCATGGCCATAAAAATGAATGGCTCTTCTTTCAGTCACAGGATCTGCAGAGTCTGCAGCACCATGAGATGATCAGATGAGCACAAGGCCGCAGCAGGACAAAGCAGAGGACCATTTTTATTTAAACACACTGCAAGCAGGTTTGGAAAGGTTTCCATCCTGGAAGCTTTCTTATACCCCATCTCAAAACAAACCTGAAGACAAGCAAGAAAATTAACTTTAAAGAACTGAGGTGGCAGCAGAAGAGCAGGGAGGTTTTCTCCCTGGCTAGAAATGGGCAAAAAGGCCAAGATGCGTGGCCGGTTTCTCAACAGAGGGGCAGACCCCTGCAAGGAGGGAGCATGGAGACCCGCACTGCTCAGTCTGTTCATGAATGAGCCAGGGAAGGAGGTAGACAGTGAGGTGACATCTTCTGCCAGCATCACACATTCAAAAGCTGCCAAAAGATCTGCAAAACTGCTCAGCAATGAAATGACAAATGAAATACAGGGTTGATGAACACAATGAAAATAAACTGTTCGGGGCACGGCGGGGCTCCTGAGCTGGGTGCTGCTGCTCCACATAAAGGGCAACCGCACAGAAGCGGTAGCGGTTGTCAGGAAATGATAGCAAAACATCAAACATCACCATGCTGCAGTGTAAATCCGTATCCATGGAGAGTGTGCGCGCTTCTGATCTCCTGACTCAGAAAGACCAAATGGAGATGACCCTAGGTCTGGGACAGCTTCTGCACCAGGAAGAGCTGAGCCAGGTGGGACTCTGCTGCCTGGAAAAGAGATTGTGCAGGGCCAGGGAGAGTAACAGTCCGTAAAGGCATGGAGAAGGCACAGAGTAAATAAATATATTCTTCACTGTCTCTTAGTACAAGAAGGAGAGGTCATCAGGTGAACTTGCTATGCTCTTGCAAGCCCAGTGTTTGTAGCAGGCTGAAATATTATTTGGGAGAGGGAGCAGGCCTTGCTGAGCATTTGCTAAGCATGGACTACCGGAGGAGCCCAGGCAGTAGGTTTGTCTCCTCTCCCAGCTGGATCTCTGGTCCAGCTTGGCTCTGATGTGTTCAAAATGAGCCTGAGCCACCTTACAGTAGTGCCTCTCCTTCCTTTGCAAGAATGATTGTATCCTGAAGGCCAGTGGGCTGCAAGATGAGATTGGAGCAAGGCCAGTGGCTCCAGCAGTCACCTCCCTGCCTTCAAAAAACGTGTGGATGTGGCACTTCAGGACATGGTTTAGGGGACAAGGTGGCGCTGGATTAATGGTTGGACTTGATGATCTTGAAGGTCCTTTCCAACCTAGTGATTCTGTGATTCTGTGATTTCCCCAGAGCTCATGGTCTTCCTGCTCACCCTAGGGCAGGCAGAGTGATAACATCCTGGAAACCCAGAACCCATCCCCTTCTCTGCAGGGATTTCACCCCACATATCCCATGGGCTTCCAGCAGCCTCTGGCTGGCTGGACCCACTGGCTCCATCCCAGCCAAACTGGGTGACCCCTCCTTCCCAGCATCAGCCTGCACATCACCCAACGCACCGTAACTGAGACCCACGGCAGGCGCCTGCCAAGTGCCCCATTTTTTCATCTCCTGTCTTTGAGGCAGGCGAGCCTCCGGGTTTTGGAGGTAACAAGCTCACAATGACGAGCTGGAGCAAGATCTCTGGCTGGCATGGCTAGCCCAAACACTCAATTAAATGAATGATAATGCAGCTACTCTCAGTCCCAACGCTGGGCAGCTCACAGCAGCACGGCTGGTGATGTCTGCAATGAAACTTGTGCCAGTTTTGCCTGGATCAAAGGAGCTTGTGAAAGAAATCAAATGCAGTGTGGGTACGTTCCCTGTGCCTGCCTGTTATAAATACACGCCACAAATGTTAGCTTTTAGGCTTAAGTTCCACCTTCTGAATGAGCTATTATTTCAGCACAGCCAAGCAGCCAGATGAGATTCTTGTTTTTGTATTTTGATGAGTAAAGAGGATCTGACATCTTGGATGCCTCTGATCCAGCCCAGAGCTTTCTTTTACACCTTATCAGCTACGGTCCCTGTACCTCAGCCTTAATGTGAAGCAGTGGGAGGCTTCAGGTATTGATCAGGGAGTGTAAAAACTTTACTGAAAAGTGGCTGGCATCCTCACAGAGCAGCTCAGGCTTTGTCAGGGTGTCTGTGGTGCTGGAGATGTGGAGGGTGTTGTTCGCAGTGTGACCAGGCGTAGTGTTCACCCACTTTCCAGGGCAGCACATCCCTCCCAAATTAGGGTTGTTGTTTCCCAGATTAGGTGTTAAACTTGGTGGTAGAAAACCAGCAGCCACCCCTGAGACGTTGCCTGTCAAAGAAGCAGGATGCTGCTGATGGGCACTATCTTGGGTTCAGGATGAAGCATTTCTGGGATGTACCTACCCGCTTTGCAGGGCAGGAAGTCCTGAGGAGGGGGGAATGAGAAGCTGCTCCCTGCATCAGGCATGTCTCCTGATGTCGCAGCTCCTGGCCTTCCTGAGCCCCATTGCTAACCTGTTGCTGAGGTTCAGCCCTGTGCATTGCTCAGCTCCTTCCTTAGTCTCATCTTGGATATCCTGTGAGCAGATGCCAGTAGCTGTCATGATCTGTAGAGCAATGATCTGTTTTTGGGAGAGCAGTAACAAACTACAGCTCTGAGGAACCAGCTTTCCACATTGCTTGAGCTCCAGCTTTCTCAGCTTGTTTACCAGGAACCAAATCCAACTTTGACACACACCAGAGATCACAGCTGGCAGAATCAGACCTTGACAGCAGACCATGTCCATGTGGGGTGTGCAGGAGGTTTCATCTGAACACAAGCTCTTAGTCCCATGCTTCAAGGTCATTTGCAGGGCAAATAACTTCTCCCCAGCTCCTTTGCAGTTGAAATGCAAGAAGGGTCATGGTATGCAACAACAGCCTGTCTGCTGCTGAATAACACCCTCCAAACCAGTCCCGGTAACACAGGGTGCTGCGGGAGGCTGATATACAGCTACCAACACTGAGAGAAGGGCTAAGGTTGAGCAGGGCTGTGGGATCCCATTGTGAAATGGTTTTCACTAGGAAATACATGAAGTGAGATGCCATGGGCCACCCTGGGTCTCTCTGAGGGTCAACCATGGAGGGTGCTAGAAAAGCACCGTTGAATCAGAAGCTGAGCCAAAGGCACATGGAGTGGCTGCAGCAAAACCAGAGCAGCCTTTCAATCTATTTATCGAGGCAGGGGCAGGCCCCATTTCGAGGTAGACAAGACGGCAATCAGGAAGGCGAAATATTCCCAGAGCAGCCCCACAGCAGGTAGGCTGCAAATGCATCTGTTACTCATCTCATTAACAGCAAGGTGTCTCAAAAAGGGGAAAATCCTTTCCCCAAGATTTTGGGGTCCAGAGTCTGCCCATGGTGCAGAGGAGTGCCTGTCCCTGCCAGAGGGACCACCGCTTCACCCCGGCTCACAGGGCTGGAAACAAGAGTAAGATCCAGCCCTGCAGCCTTTTTAATATCAAAAAGAAACATCTGTTTCTTTGATTTAAAAAAAAAAAAAAAACAAGCCTCAGACAACAGCCTGAGTGGCTTCTTGAAGATTTGGATTTCGCTTCCCTTTTTTACAAATGGTAATTTCAGGCTGATGAAAGGGGAGTAATGTGACACATTCACTACACAAGCTGTCTGCACAGAAGGAAAGCGGCTGATGCCCAGGAATGCAGGGTGCTGCTCCAAGCCTTCCCCACCTACTGCTACTACGTCATTGTCCTGGGCCTCAGTTTCCCCTTGTGGCAAAGGATGCTCATTTTTGGAAAAGCAGCACTTGGCAGCCACTTCTCCGTGCCCCTGCAGCTCTCCGAGGACATTTCACAAAGCAAGGCTTCCTTCTTGGCACTTTCCTAGCTGCAGAAAAAACCTCCAGCCTCACCCCTTGGCAGGGAGATTTCTCCCTTATCCTGCCCATCAAGTCAGGCAGCCAATTTTAGCAGAGACCTTGATCTTTAGGAGCCAGAGGGTAGCCCACCAATTCACTTCGGCCACCTCATCGTGCAGGGATTGGTAACAGCCCATCATGCCCATACCCATGTCCCCGTCCTGCTCCCAGGAGTCACTCACCCTCTGCTACCAAACCCAAACATCAGAAATGCTGCGGCTTGTTTTCACGTCCTTGGGTCGGTTTGTTTTTCCATGGGCTATTTTTATTCTTGCCCTGATCCCAGTCATACTGGGGATTTAATGTTTCAGCCAAAGCAATAAGAAATAAAAGCAAAGAAAGTGAATTGGGATAGAGAGCATTTCAATAAATAAAAAGGAAAAAAAATTAAAGAAGAAAAAAAAAGACATAGCCCGGCACAGAGGAAGCAAAGCAATCAGAGCAAAAGCTGTCAGCTTTGCCAGTTCCCGTTTGTTCGCAGATCAAATTCACTGCCTCCCTCATCCAAAAGTAACAACTCCTAAGTCTCCCTCATGCTCCCAGTGGAGGTGTTTTCCATATTGGAAACAAATCTACTTTGA
The DNA here is from genome assembly GCF_964289735.1 of Phaethon aethereus. Classification (NCBI taxonomy): domain Eukaryota; kingdom Metazoa; phylum Chordata; class Aves; order Phaethontiformes; family Phaethontidae; genus Phaethon; species Phaethon aethereus. Next base: position 11,398,854 of record NC_138577.1, on the reverse strand, counting down.
TGCTCCTGATGCAGCTTTACCCAAATTGCCCTCTGTCAAGCCACCTCTCGTGTTTCCCATTTGCACCACACCATGTCCCCGGGACAAGACCAGGGCTAAGGTGACCTCAGGAAGTGCTGGCACCAACCTGGGCTCGCACTCGCCTGGCCAGCGTGTTCCTCCAAGGCACAAGCCCAGGCTCCTTGCCACCAGGTCCCTCTCCTACCCGTCCCTTCTGGTCTTGGGGAAAATCTGAACCAAGTCAAAACTCATTTGGCCACCAAGTGCCAGAGCGTGTGTTGCCCAGCAGGGAAGAATCCCGGTGCTGATTTCCAGCCAGCAACATCTGCTCAGATGTCCTTTCCCTGCAGCACCTTGAAGCTCCAAGCCTGAGAACCTGCCTCTTCCCCTCTGGGGTCTGGTTGCACCACCTTCTGGTCTGGGGTCAGGGGAAAGAAAGAAAAAAGCTTTGCAAGCAACAGGATGGAGAAAGTCCCTACAACCCATGTGGGCTGCAAATACCACCACAGCAGCTTCACAATTAAGTATAAGCCCTCCAGGTGGGAATTTCAGATGGTCTTATCCTATCTGTGTTGCTGAATGTGCTGATCTACATCCTGGGTGGCAAGTGTCAAAGCATCCTTGCTGCAACCATGGCCGTCCTGTGCAGGGACAAGTAAGTCATCAATAGGAATGGTCAGGTAAGATGGGTCCTCTCTGTGTACTCAAGATACTTAAGAGACATTTTTCATGTACTTGAGATGTCAATGGCACTGAATTATGCATGTGCTGGGGGCTCAGGTAGGATCATGTCCAGCCAGATTGTAAGAACTGAGCAAGATAAAGTTTTGCAGAGTGTCTCCCAGCCCAACTGAAGACACAACATCGAGAACCCTTGTGATGGAGACTCCCATCACCACCAGACAGTGACCAGCTGTCCTGCACAGTGGACTGATTTCCCCATGCAAGGTTTATTCTATGCCAATATCCAAGTAAATTAATTCGTTGGGTTGGTTTTTTACTTTAACACTCAGAGTGTCTGTGCAATGCTTGAAAGACACAGCACCAACAGGGCTTTTCTCCTGCACACACCTGTGGTACCACACAGCCCCTCTGGCTGGTTGAGTTTTGCAGATGCTGAACTTGTAACCCAGAACCTTTTCCCTGATTCTCCTGACCCATTGCAGATCCAGCCTTGCTAACCCTTTGCCCAGCCTGGTCCTTGATGTGGCTCCAAACGTCTCCGAAGCAATGGGATTTTGATCCAGTCTCTCCAGGCACGTTTTGCACCTGATCTGGTTTTACCAGTGACTTATGAGGGTGTGGATCACCCCCTCCATCTCCTAAGGTCTTTGCAGAGATGCGCTCAGCCCCACTAAGGCTGAGGCAGAGGGTGTAACGAGGAGAAAATTAAATCACAAAACACTAATAATTATCAGCATCCCAATTAGCTGGCAGTGGTGGTAGCCAGCCACTGGGAGCTGCGGGAGGAGAGCCAGCGTCCCCGCAGCATCAGTGCCTCGGTGGGCACGCAGTTCGCCTTCACCCCACCCGGACCTGTACCTGTCTGCCCACCACTGAGGGCAGCCCTGGGCATGCACACAGGGACACCTTTCCCTCCTTTCCCTGGCTCCAAGACAGCATTTCACCACCTCAGTCGCTGGAGTAGAGCTGCAGAGACCTGTGCCGTCTTGTCTGCTTGAGCTGCACTCTCCTCATGGGTTGCTAACAGCCGAGGGATGAGGAGGAAGCGGAGAAGTAGGTTTAATATAATTTTCCTTGTTATTATCTCTCAGCTTCTCCCCAGCAATTTGCTCAAACTTCTGTAAAATTCCTTGCCAAACAAGCCCCTGCCCAAATAGACCTCCATGTCTGCAGGACTCTATTTATAACGAAGATCCCATTTAGCAGATAAGCCAAGGGAATTCAAGCAGGATTTAAGCTAAGCATTTATCTGTGACCAGCGGCCACAGTGTGCATCATGTTAGATTTACTGGGGATGTGGAAGGCGGAGGGACAGGAGAGCAAACACCCTCGGGAGCAGCCGGCCAGAAACCCGAGGGATGCAATCGCTGCCGGCACAGACGTATTTCTGGAAGACTTTGGAAGCAGCCAAAGAACAGGGAGCAAACCTCTTTCTCTGGGGCATGGGCAGCCTTCTGCACACCCCAGGATTCTGCAGGTATCAGCATCACTTCTCTCCTCCTCTGGCTGCACACCACCATCCCAGGCATGTATTGCTTGCAAGGGTTTCACTCATCTTCCCTGCTAGATATTACAGTCTAAGATGATACACTTAACAGGGTTGTGAAATCTGCCATAAAGTTTACTGCCCTACATCAATATAATGCCCTGCAAAGTTAATACGGAGATACCTATTTTATAACAAGACAAATAAAAACATATCCCATTAGCACCCAGCATTAGGAGTTGCATTTCTGATGGCCAGATGCTGCAATGAAATGGGTGGAGAATATTAATACGCATATGTATAAAGCTATGCACATGTACACACACATATATACCTATATAAAAATGAGAGACTATTGGATTTGCTCAGATACTCTGCAGTGTTCAGAGGGCCTTATTTCCACACTGCAGAGGAGATTAGCTACAGATCCAGAGGCACTTCTCTGCTATTACACCATGTCAATTTTTCATCATCTCGGAGGCCATTGTCATGGAAAAATGGATAACTTTAAATTGATCCAAGGTCAGAGTTAAACACCTGGACATAAATGCAGCAATGAGCAAAATGCAAAGAGGAATCAGTTACTTCCCATGCAAAGCAATGGCACTGGGGTCAGTCATTCAGGATGCTGAATTTAGGAACTTCTCTGGACTCTCTAGGGAAGTAGGTGGCTCCTAGAAATAAAAATCCCCTTGGTATCTGTGGGCATTTCCACACTGAAGGAGCAGCGGGACGGAGCACTGTGCCCCACGGCACTGCCATGGGGTGCAGCTGGGAGGCTGAGCATCCTTGGGACAAAATGGAGCTGCTGGCTGCAAATCCAGCAACGCTGAGCTGAACCCAGCCCTTGCAGTCCCAGCCCTTCGTCAACCCCCAGCCAGGTTCTGGCCACGTGCTGATTCCAGCCCAGCACAACCAGCCAGCATGCCCTCAGCTCCCCTCTGCCCCTCCTCTGGCTGCCCTGGCTACTTGAAGCTGAAGATTTTGTCAGCAAATATTCCTGATTTCTCCACTTCCAGCCCCAGCATGTCCTTCTGGTTTCTTTACTGTTCAGCAGCTCTTGTGGGGAGAAATAATAAGTTTTCACAGGGTCTGTCCCAGTCTCTTCCCCAGAGAACAACAGCTGGCCCCATAGCCTCCTGGAAGGTGCTGGGTGAGAGCTATGGGGCTGTTTGTCACCCCCAGAGAGTGGACCAGGGCACCCCAGCCTCCTTGTCCACGCATGCTCCTCTCTGCCCATGTACGCCCACAGCATCACCTCTGCCCCAGCTAAGCTTTTGAGTCTTCTGAGCACCGGGTGCATCTCAAAGCCATACCAGCAGCTGGCCGAGGAGTTGTCATCTACATCCTCCTCTCCCTTCCTTCTCGCCTCTTCCTTGCCTCCTCACTGCCTCCATCCATGTTCCCACATGCCAGGTCAGCAGTGGGGATGCAGCAAGCCCAGTCCCCTTAGCCACACCAGTGTTCTGCAGAGTTGCATCCATGTTCTGCAGGGCAATGTTTCAGCTGAAGCTCAAGTCCCTGTTGCCCAGGAATGGCAACCCCAGGCAGGAGCAAGCTAACCCCCCGACCCACAGCAAGCTCTCTGCCACCGCCTTGCTCCCTGGCATCCCCCACGCCCCATGTCCAGCTTCCCCCTGTTTTCTCTCTCCCTGCCCTCTCCCCTCCAGACATCATCACCCCAGCTTGTGCCTTCAAAACAGGCATTATTATAGAAAATATATTTTTTGGCTCTATTGTAAAGTGCTGAAGGATGTGAAATGAAAGGTATTAAATACAATCAAGGAGTGGAAAGGCTGCGTCAACTAGACTTGCAGGAGCGATAAGAGGTTTTGCCTATTTCCCGTCCATATGATAGTCTGCACATGGCACAGCCTGGAGACCACGAAAAGGGAAACAAATGCTGCCTGCATCCAGCTCAGCATGAAAAGAAAGGTCTTATGACAGGGTGAGCCCCCACCGAAGGGCTGAGTGATGGATAATGCCAACCTGCAGCCAAATAAAACATTAAAAGCCTCCGACAAGAAAAGGCCGGGAGGAATTAGTTATACATCACCACCATCTGCTGGGTACCACAGGAAGGATCCCCAGCAGCTGCCACCCTGCAAGGCAAGGTCACCTCAAAAAGTGTGCAGGACCCCCAAAAGCAACTGCCTACCTCTCCAGCAGGTATTGCAATGCAAGGAGAGCAGTCCCCCATCGCAGCCTGCGAGCACTGGGATTTTAAAAACATGTGTGAAGCCAATCTTTTTTGTTACTGCATCAGTCCCAGGCAAAATAACAGACGGCTGGTGGAGGGTGGGATTAATAAAGAGTTAAAGAAAGGTAAAATAATTAGGGTCCTGCTCGTGGGTCATATGGAGAATGGGGCTTGTCAGAGCAGCTTGCTCTAATTTTTCGTTGAGATTACAAATTTGGTGGAGAGAGATAATAGCGTTGCTGTAATGTACTTAGGCACTTGTAAGCCATTTGGTCTGCCCCTGCCTGGCACTCTGATTAATAAACCAGAGCGACAGCAAATCAACATGGCACACGAGATGTGCGGAAAAACAGCAAATGAGGACACCCAAATGGGATTAAAGAAAGGGAGCCACCTCCAAAAGACCGTTTCCTGGGGCATCCCCAAGTCCCATCTATCGCATGTGCAGATGGGATGCGGGCAACCAGATGCAACCCTCCTGTGAGTGGGGATGGCGTGGGCTGCACCACCAGAGCAGGCACCCTGGCCGGGGGCAGCAGCTCTGCAGAGCGTCTGGATGCTGCCCCAAGGGATGTTCAGCTCAGCCCTTGGGCTGTTAGAGCTGAAAAGGCTTATTGCAACCCTGGATGTAAGGCAGGATTATGCCAGAGCACAGGCAGACTGTCCTTCTCCAGCCACAGTGAGAGTGCATTGCCAGGGCTGGGGTGTGGGGGATGTGCCAATGGGAGACCATCCCAGGAAAAGCACAGTGCATTGCACCCAGCAGCCCTCCACTCCCGCTGGCCCTTCAGAAACCCAAATCCTTCCACCTCAGAGGATCTCAAGCAGTAATTAGAAGCGGCTGCTATTGAAGGTTTACAGCACAGCCTCACCAGTGGGATGCCCTCCTTCCACAGAAAGTTACACAGACTGTGGTAAAGGCATGAGAGATGCTAAAGGGCTGATAAGGAGGAATAGGGGAGCTCTGTGCTGGAGATCTGGGCTGCCCCATCCCACCTTCCCTCCCTTGCTGTCTCGCAGCACTGGGCTCAGCCCATCAGCATCCCCAGAGAGGCAGCACACTGGAGCCGTCCCCACCACCTTGGTCATTAGCCCCCCAGGTTCCCCATTTGCCATGCCACCCCAAGCATCCTCCCCCGACCATGGGAGAAATCCCAAAATCAGGCTCCCTCCCTCCACAGCTCCCACAGCCCCTCCACTCCTGCCCTTTCCCTCGGGAACGACCAGGCACTTCGGACAAAAATGCTTTTTCATCCAGAAAATGCCAGTTCATCAAAACACTTCCTAAGAAAAGGTCACTTCAGAGGAATTTCTCTTTCCAAAAACCTTCTGAGGTAAAAAAAAAAGCATGCAATAGTTTAACTATCCTGTTTCAACAGCTTTAAATGAAAAATAAATCTTTCCTCCCGCCCCCCGCAACAGGTGCCAAATGACTTTTCATTTGGAAATGGAAGATCGTTATCATCTTAAAAAAAAATCAAATAAAAAAGGGTGAAATCAAAAGAAAATCTCTGGAAAACATTAAAGTGAAACACTCAACTGAGTCCAACGCAGCAAGCGGGAGCTGGGCTGCACTCTGCCAGGTTCCCCAGGGTGTCTTTCAACCCAGCTCGGGGCAGGACAGGACTCCCGAGTCTGGACATGCATCCCTGGACAGTGGAGCTGATTCCCACGCTCCATCCCAGCACCGGCTTTGCGGGACACAGGGACACGGCCAAACATCATTCAACACATGTGCTTGCCAGGAGCAGATACCCCACAACTCATGACATGTCAGAGCAGCAGAGCTCCATCGGCCGAAGGCGGCGACGAGGCCGAGGGACCCCTGGGGGAACAGGTCTCGGCGGGGGTGCACAGCAGCACAGATGCCGGGGTGGGGGGCCGGAGTTTCTGTTCCAGCCTCCCCACGTGCTCGCAGCCCCCCGACATCATCCCCAGCGCCCAGCTGTTACAGTTTAGGCTGCGTGGGGAGCGGGAATGCCAGCAATCAGGCATCCAGAAGGGAATCCAGGCCCGGTTCAATATTGAAAGAAGGGCTGCTTTGAAAGGAGTACGCTCATTTTCCCGTTTCGTCCTTTGCCAAGAAAACTGAGGGGATGGAGGAAGGGTGAAGGGGTGGGGGGAACAGTGGAAAAAATGTCTTGGCTGGGCCCTCTCTGCCTTTTATCTCGTGGGCAGCCTGCCGAGACAGGGTCTTCCCCCCGCTGAGCCCGCTGGCAGATCAAATGAAAGGAGAGAAGAGTTATAAGCCCCTCTCCCACCGCAGCCCTCTCCCTGCAAGGAAAAGGAAAGGAAGAAAGAGCAAATGGTCCCGCAATGCCAACAGGTCCAACCCCAGCTTCCATGGCAGGCCAGGAGATATCCCTCTCAACTGGCAAAGGGAACCTCAGAGAGATCCAGATGTGGTCAATGGGGTGTACCGTGTCCCCAAGGAGAGAACATCACCACTCCATGGCCTTGAACCAAGGGGAAATGTCACCGGTGGTGAGCACCTCCCCAGGGTCCCGCTGTGCCCGTTCCTCCACCGTGCCAGACCCTTCAGAGCCAGCTTCGAGCAAATAGCTTAATTAAATGCCTTTATTCCAAGGACTCCCTCTGTGTGTTTGTATATTTGTGGATTAGCAGTTAATACAGTAAGAGGCTTTATTGTAACTAAATTGATTTCTTTGCCTTTTTTTTTCCTTCTTTCTGTATTTTTTTTTCCCCTGTTGCCACTCACTAGATTGTCCTCCCTTGTCACGGGGTTTCCTGTGGGGACCCTCACCTTCACTGCCTGACAGTGCCATGTGAAGGGGAGGTGATCACAGCAAGAACCTAGCCAAGGAGATCTGAGGGACTAATAATGCTGAAGGCACCTTTTTTCAGGAAGGACGGGTAAGTGAGCAAGCGTTGGCTATGTCCGTTGTATGGGGAGAAGAGGCCCCTCACGTGTTCGCCTTGGCAGGCACAGTGGGCACAGATGGGGTGGAGAGCTCCAGCCACCCCTGGTCCAAGGACACCCCATTTCCCAAGGCAACAAGGCCACATGTCCCCAGAGGGAAACCCCAGCTGCACCTGCAGACCCCTGAGGATTCCTTGGCATGGTCTGTGCAATCCTACCATCTTTTTCTTTCCGGTGCAATTCAACTTCCCTACATTACAATTAAATTGTTACCAGCCTGTAGCACACTGGTCCCATGCGCTGGGTGCTTAACTTGAAGGCTATGACTGCAACACTTCTGCAAGGAATCAAGATCAAGGAAGACCAGACTTTGCTAGCCCATCGCTAGACCACCCCAAAAGCTCACTGTGTTCACAGCTTCTTGCTATGATTAATTAAAATTAATTAGGCTGGTAAATGCAGTCATTAACCCAAGCTGGGACCTGGACATTGCTCTGGGCTTCCCAGGATTCCCCTGTGCTGCACTTTTCTTCCTTTTCCTTTTCCTTTTTTTCCTTTTCCTTTTCCATTTCCTTTTCCTTTTCCTTTTTTTCCTTTTCCTTTTCCTTTTCCTTTTCCTTTTCCTTTTCCTTTTCCTTCTTTCACTGCCTGCCTGCCTGTTCCTTACTGCCTTCCCTCCTTCTCTCTTCCCTCCCTCGCTCTCGCCCCATGCCCCGTGCCCCTGCCGTGGGCAGGCAGAGCTGCTCTCTCCCCTTCCCATCCCCAGGCAGCGGGAGCCGAAGCCGTAATTAAACTTGGCTGGGAGGAATGTGAATCAAAAGGCTGTTAAAAAAGAAAAGAAACGAAGGTACCTGTGGGATTACGTGAGCCAGAAAAATGCAAAGCCGGCTTCCAGCCGCCCGTAAAATAGATGCCGTCTCCTTTCCCATTGGCAGGGCTTGGCTGAGCACAAAAAGGCTGGGAAGAGGATTTTTATGGAAGTTATTTATAGCCTGGATGAATAGTCGTGTGTCTGTCGGTGGGTTTCTGCCTGTCGGCGTGTGCTGGGTTGGGCTGAGCAAGGGGTACCAGCCTCGCTGGGTGGCACCATGCTGGGTTTGAGGGGCACCAGCAAACCTGGATACAGCCCTGGTCCCTGGCCAGTCCTTCCTGCAGGGAAGGACATCAAAAGAGGAGAAATCAAGAGGAAAAAAAGACGGGAAAGAGCAGCCAAGGGTAGCTGCTTGCCCCCCAGCAGCTTCACCTTGGCCAATGTTACCATGCATCTTTGTGGGGACAAGGAACAAGATGTCCCAGCCCAAGAGCCACCACGCCAGGACCATCCATGGGATATCAGTTTTCTCCCCTGTCTTTAGCATCTTCACGCCTCGTCTGGTTACTTTTCCTTCCTTCCCTGCTTTGATGGAGGTGTCTGAGAAGCCTTTCCCCCCATTTGCACCAGGAACCAGCACAACGGTTCGTCTCTTTGTGAACAAAATAAGTTTAAAATCATCACCAAACTCCAAGCAAAGCTCAAAAGTTGGCACTTCAAAGGAGCACATTCATTAAATAAAGGGGGGCAGGGGGGAGAAAAAGAAAAGGGAGAGAGGAGGGGGAAGAAAAAAAAAATATTACCTTGCTGAATTAATCAGGCTTCACTGTAATGTTCAGCCTCAGATTTTATTTCCTGTAATAAGCCCATTAATACGGGTGTCTATAGCAGGGGGCTTTTAGCAGCAGGCACCATTAGTGTAACGAGGAAGGGCTAATAGAGTTTTATTGGAATTTTTACTCCAACATCACAGCCTTTTAAAACAGCTGTCTCAATAGGCATTATTATTCTGATTAACATTTAGACAGCACAAATCATAGTGATGCCCTTGGTGTCCCGCAGGTTTTATCATAATCATTCCAAGTCCTCGATGCGTTGGCTAGTCCTCAGAGGGGGGGAATTGCAGACCCCATCAGAGGATGGGGTCATTTCTTTTCTCCCGTGCCAATGTATCGGCTGCTTCTGAGGGGCCCTGCTGGGCTGCGGTGGTGCGGGGTCCTGCTGCTACCAAAGTGCACTGGAAGCCGCTGGAACTGGCCAGAGGCTTTCTGAGCACCTCTGATCCCTGGAGGAATTTGAAAGCAGGATGGGAAGTGTTAAAAAGCCAGTTGGCACCCTGGGTACCCACCCTGGCTTTGCTTTCACTCTGTTTCTTTCCCATGTGAAAATTCAATTTTTAATTTTTAAAACTAAATTTAATTTAATTTTTTTTTTAATTGTGTGAATTAAATATTGCACCGGTAGCTTGGGCGCACAAACCCAGCGGTTTGCTGGGCAGTGTTGTTTTGGGGCAGCAGCCAGCCCCAGGGCTGGAAAGAGTTTTCTTCATATCCGCAAGAGGTTGGATGAAGCCAGGTCCAAGTGGGAGGCAACTCAAAGGTGTCACACTGGGGGTGTCACACTGGTTCCATCTCATGGTCCCATCTCATGCCACAGGAGCACCTGCAGGGCTGGCACGGGGGCTCCTACTGCCTGCTCAGCCACGGTGGATGGGGTCTGGCCTCTGTGTGATCCTATTCGAGCCATGGGGAAACTGAGGCACAAGGAAAAGCAGTGACTTGCCCACAGAGACAACACAGGCAGCCCAGGAGCACCGCCTCCCAGCCCAGGCACGTAAGCAGGATGAGCTGCCATGGCAATTGCGAGCAAAATAAGCGAGAGATTAAACACCAAAAGTTAACAGGCTGCAAATGCACTTTTGGCTTTTATCTGTCATGTTTTGTTTCGCAGGGGTAATTTATAAGGACATTTTATTGCAATCGAGCCTGGCAGCATGTGTGGGGAGCGGCAGCTGGCTCGTCCCTGCTCCGGCCGTATCCTGCAGGGCTTAAACCACCCTGGGTGCACCGAAGCAGGTGGTTTTGCTTGGAGCTGGGCAAGGGAGCCTGGGGGCACCAGGCAGGCTGAAGACCTACTAATTACTTTCTCTTTAGCGTCTAATTAGAATCTCTCCACCTCACCCGCTCTCCCAAGGGCTCTGCCTCTGCCAGGAGTCACCTCGTACCCAGGCGAAGCCCGTGAAGTGACTTTCCACCCCAGATCCATCCTGGCATTGCGATGTCTCCCTGCTTCCAGGGCTTTGTCACTGACTCCTCAGCATCGCTGAACATAATTAGCAATAATGTACAGCTTCCTTCTCTGGAACGTCGGGACGAAGGGGGATCCCTCCTTCCCAGTGGCCACAGGACAGGCGCAGATGTTACAGCTGGCTCCAGCAGCAGGGGGTACCAGGCAGAGCTGGGGTGCCTGATCTCAGCCACGCCAGGAGCCAGATGGGTTTCACACCGATCCTGGGCACTGCAAGGGCTCCTGCATTCGTTCTCCCACCATCTCCCCCGCTAGTGCATAACCCCCTTTTGTGGCCAAGTGTGTTGGCTGCCCCTAGTTCGGACCAGTCCCCTGCCCTCCCATCCACGCCTGCTCCCCTGCCTTCCCAGCTGTGTTTGGGGTGAATCCATCAGGAATCTGGACCCTCCTGCATTCCTCTTGCTCTAAGTGATTGTCCCCCTGTACATTGCACCAGTGAGGCCGCACCTCAAACCCTGTGTGCAGTTTTGGGCCCCTCGCTACAGGAAGGACATTGAGTTGCTGGAGCGAGTGCAGAGAAGGGCAATGAAGGTGGTGAGGGGTCTGGAGAACAAGGCTTACAAGGAGCGGCTGAGGGAACTGGGGTTGTTCAGTCTGGAGAAGAGGAGGCTGAGGGGAGACCTTATCGCTCTCTACAGCTACCTGAAAGGGGGTTGTGGTGAGGTGGATGTTGGTCTCTTCTCCCAAGTAACCAGCAATAGGACGAGAGGAAATGGTCTCAAGTTGTGCCAGGGGAGGTTTAGACTGGATATTAGGAAAAATTTCTTTACTGAGAGAGTGGTCAGGCATTGGAACAGGCTGCCCAGGGAGGTGGTGGAGTCACTGTCACTGGAGGTGTTCAAAAACCTGTAGACATGGCACTTCGGGACATGGTTTAGTGGGCGTGGTGGTGTTGGGTTGACAGTTGGACTTGATGGTCTTAGAAGTCTCTTCCAACTTTAATGATTCTATGATTCTACATGGAGGGCCCTGACCTGGGATGAGGTCCCAGGATGGGACAGATGCTCAACGCCATGTGCAATGGCAGGTCCAATTGTTGAGAGCTGAGCCCCAAGGTACCTCCCCAACCCCGGGCATGCAGGAAATCTGTGGGGAGCTGAAGGAATGCACTGCTTAGTGACCGCATGGATGCTGCAGTGTGATGGTATTTGATTACCTGCATGTCTCACACAATTAACAAATTAAATTCCACCCCTGGGGCTGCTGTTCTAAATCCCATCCAGACATCCCATTGTGCCCATCTGGGACCAGCAGCCCTGCCATGACACATGGTCCCCAAAAGCTCTGAAAATGCCTTGCAGGGAGGTTTCAGTGGCCATCAGCAGAGGAAAAAAAACCAACTGGCTAAGGCATGGGCAAGTCACCTCCAAAATTGTTTACTGCTAGTGTCCCTGCCAAGGCAGCTGCTGAGCCTGAGGGAGATGTTCCAGGCAGCCCGGGACAGGCTGGGTGCTGTTTGTTGCCCCAGAGGTTCCCCATGCTCTTGGGTGCCCACGTAAGCCAAGATCTAAAAGGGGTTTGGGTTTTGTTTTTCATCCTCCTGGCATAGCAGATCTCCCCGCAGCATGAAGCCGCCTGCTGCAGGGCACCAACAGTGTTTAGCATCTGCTTGAAATTTTTAATTGTTTTCATGGTAAGCATCTGATAGTGTCTTTTAGATAGAAACAGGAAGGATTTAGCCTTCCCTCTCTCCCCATTTCCCTCCCTCCCCTCCTTCCTTCCTCTCTCCCTCCATTTCTTCCTTCCTTTCATCTTTCCTTCCTCTCTTCCTCCCTCCCTTGCTTCCTCCCTTCCTTCCTCCCTAAAAATTAACTAATTTCTTCCTTATTACAGTCCTAAAAGCCCCATTCAGTCACAGGCAGCAGCAGGCAAGGAGAAACTCAATGATAAGGGCAAAACCAACAGTAAAACTGGAATGAAATGACAGCCATAAACCCAGTATCAGGAGGGACAGTAAAACTGGAGTTTGGCAGGAGCCAGCAGGCCTGCACTAATACCTTTTTTTTTTCCTGATTAAAACACTGTGGTCACAGATTAACTTCCTTTGCTCAATACTTATTGTCTCACCTGTGCTGGAAGGCAGGGAGGAGAGGAAGAAGGCTGGGCAGGACTGGGGACTCGGGGTCTGCAGCAGCTCTGCAGCCTTTGGCAGCTGCCTAGGACACAGACACATCATCAGAGGTGACAAACATGTCTCCAGCAGTTACCCCTCATCACTGAGGGTTGTGAGGCTTGTGCCAAAGGGTCTCTGCGCACCGGGGCAGCATCCCAGAGTAGCATCCCAGGACGCACCGGTGGCCGCAGAAGTAGTCAGTGTCAGAGCTGCGGAAGCTCTGGGTCTCAAACACGCAGGACAGGGGTGGAGATGGAGACAGGCACTGCTACAACCCAGGCGAGCACACTGGTTTGCCTCAGACAAGTCAAAGCCTCTGCAGCACTGTGGAAACCACAACACTTGGTAGACTGACCCATTTGTTTCAGTGGCATCAGAAAATGAGACGGAAATGAAACTAAATTCCTGGCCATCACCCCTCAAGCGTCTCTACATCTCTGCCTCCCCCGCTGGGCTTGTCCCTTGCTCCTTGCAGAGAGCAGGACGTGCCGGCTCCGTGCAGATCCTAATCCCTCACAGCCCTGTTAACACACCACAGAGGGAGCAAACGCCCCCATAGGACCTCGATGCATTTTAATGCAGTAATTCCATGCTTGAGCTCCATCTCAGCTCCCCCCACTCCTCCCATCACCTGCCCTGTTCATCCTTCCAGAGCAGCTCAGGGCAGGGATTGCAGAGGATGTATTTGCCCTGATGCTGGGGAACAGGGGCTCAGGGCGAGGGTGACCCCATCGCAGGGACACTTCTCCCAGGATGATCTCCAACAGCTCCCCTGCAGAAGTGAAATGGCATCGAGGCACATCCCGACAAGGCATCCCAACAGAGGAGCAACGGCTGGGTGCCCCGCAGCCCCTCCACTCCACCATCCTGCACCCACATAGACGTTTTTAATCTCCTCACCATAAATCACTTTTTGATTACAACCAGACTGTACACACCAAATTAGAAAAGATTTCAGTGCTTTACAGCATGGCACCGATGGTTCCTAGGAATTGCAATGCCTTTGCATCCCCAGCAGCCTGATGCCTCGCTGTGCCACAGGAAAGGCTCATTGCTCCCTTCCAGCCCTTCACACCCCCTCACACAAGCTAAAAATATTGGGGCAAGAGGAGGTGGATCTGTCTTGAGGAAGCGGGGGGCTCAGCGCAGCCAGGGTCCAGCTCACACACCCAGCTGTACCCCCTGCTCCTCCTCCACCTGCTGCCGACTGAACGTTTCAGATGGTTTTCTTGCGGGGGGGGGAGGGAATTTTATGTTTATTTTTTAAAAGGTTAAAAATTGTTCAGGCCATCTCTGAGCTATTTTAACAGCAGCTAAACTCCAGCAGCCGCTACCTGGCAGGGAGGGCATCCCAGCATGGGTACCAGCGCTCCTCGGCACGCGCCGCCTCCCCAGCCTCCACCCTAAATCACAACACAACAAACAGGCTGTTCATTAGACGCTGTTTAATTAAGCAATATGGATCCTGCCTCGATATTTACAATCCCACTTGCTCTGATTTATTAGAGAGTGAGTCTCGTTTTTAGAGACGGCGACTGTAAAGTTTAATACCGCTTGACTTACTGCGAGTTTCATTTACGGCCCCGGGCCGAGGCGCTGCAGCCCAGGCTGGGAGCCGGTGGGCTATTAAATCAGAGCTAACTGCGCGTGCAGGGAGATGACTAGCTTCGTTACAACCAGTTCAGTGGCTAATTACCCCAATCTGGATTCCCACATTTAAGCCAATTTGTGGCCGCTTTTCCAGGGCCCTGGGGAAGAGCGGGGAAGTTCGCAGGCTGGCGCCAAGCCACGTGTGATGAGAAGGGATGGGGGCTGCGATGGGGACGGTTGCAGAGCCCAGGCGGACACCGCTTGTCACGGGAGGGAAGAAAGTAGCTTGCAAGAGGCCAGACTCTGAGCTGGGCAACCCCCCCCCATGTCATGCTCTATACAGTGATGGCTCCAAGCTCAAGGGTCAGCCAAAACCCACCATCTCCTCCCCAAAACCCCTGAGCACCTGGGGAGCCCCGAGGACAGCCAGTGGGATGGCTTGTGGACTCTGGGATGGGGTGATGGAGGAGGACGATGGGGCTCGCATGCAGGAGGGCTGCGTCCAGCCTGGCTCTGAGCCTCATGCTGTCCAGGCCCTTCTCCCTGCCCCAGCCCCAGGGTAGCGATGGTGGACTGATGCATAGATGGGGCGGGAAAGCACAGCTCTCCCCACAGACTACCACCTTGTAGGTAGGAGGAGAGCATTTCTCTCCTCGCAAGGTATTTCTAGCCCCCAGGAGCCCACTCATGGACTTGAGAAGGTTAGGGATCTCATTAAGGAGTTGTGAGAATGGCTCTGCAGTGACAAATAAAAACTATTTGTACAAAACCGACAGATTTGATGACAGATGGGCCGGGGCATCCCCCCACCAGCTGTGGGCCATCAGTGTCCAGGACATACCCCTGCACAGCCCAGGGGCTGCAGGGAGGAAGAGCACAGAGCTGGTGGCAGCATCCCTCAGCCCAGCCCAGGGATGGGGCTGCTGCTGCCCTACACCATGGGTGGGCACAGGGAAGGGGAAAGGGGGAGCAGCACCATGAGCAGTGCTGGACCCCCTGGCAACCCCCAGGCTAGTGATGAATGCCCCTTGCTGCATCCTGGTAGCCCTGCATGGCAGCCCTAGTACCCATGGCAAGCAGGATGAGGGCTGCAGCCCCAGCAGCCCCAAACAGTGAGGAGGAAGAAGAGCAGCTCCAGGGCTGAGTATTCCAGCCAGTAGCCGCCATGCAGTGAGTTTGCGAGGCCTCAGCCCTCTCCCAGGAGCTGGCTAAACCTTGGGCAGCACGAATGCCTCCCTGCTTCCCCCTCCTCCCGGAGCCTGCAGCACTGAGATAGGCTCAGAGCTCCCCCCAGGGAGGAAGAGGAGGCAACGCAGAGACGGGGACAGTAGCAAGCAGCATGGGGCTGCAGGCACACCCCTTGCACCCCCAGTGTTATTCCCCCCAGCAGCTGAGGGTCCCCACCAGTCCCAAACCCAGGGCCGAGAGCCACAAGGGCACAGGCAGAGGCACTTTGCTTCCAGGTTTTATTGACCAGGGGGGCTGTGCCCCTCCATGGGGCAGGCAGCACTCCCAGTCCCACTAGTAAGACTGGACTGGTAAGGACGGTAAGCCCTTCAGTGGTGGCAGGAGCATGCCGCAGAGGTGGAAGACACAGCCTGGGATGGGGAAGAAGACAGAAGGAACAGCACTGCCTGCGGAGGATGCCACAGGATTAGGACTGGGGTACCTGAAGAGGCAAAACCAGTCCCCAAGCCAGGCCAAGCCGCAACAAGGTTCAGGCGAAGCTGGGAGATCAGAGGGCTCACAAGTGACATGAGTTCCCAGGCCTCAGCTCTTGCCACCCCAAGCTGACACCTCTCCCTGGCCTCACCGGGCACAGCTGAGGGCTGGCTCTGCTGCTCCCCGTCACGATACCTCCTTGGCCCTCTGCTTGTAGTGCACCTCGGGGAGGGTCCTCAGGCGCTCAGCCGCCTGCGGGGCACAGCACAAGGGGCAACCAGCAGCCAGTCCCGGGGATGGCCCTGGCACAGGACCCCCTGGCTCCCCACAATACCCCCTCAAGCTGTGCTCACCTGCTCTGGGGTGAGGTCTCGCTGTGCCTGCGCCAGCATCTCGTAGCCCACCATGAACTTGCGGACAGTGGCGGAGCGGAGCAGCGGCGGGTAGTAGTGGGCATGGAGCTGCCAGTGCCCACAGTCCTCGTCCAGGTAGGGACCCGTGGGGGCACCTGCCGGGGGTGCAGCCACTGCATGAGCCCCGGGGAGGAGATGGGGATGCAGGTGAGAGGGTCACGGGGGTCCTTCGGCTACACCACTCACCGTGCCAGCCCATGGAGTAGGGGAAGGAGACTTCAAAGAGGTTGTCGTACTTGATGAGCAGCCTCTGCATGATGGAGGCCAGACCTGCAGGGGAGTGCCAGGGAGTCGCACCCTGAGCTGGCCAGCCCCTCCAAGGGCAGGCAGCATGCTGGGCTTGGGGGGGTCACCCTCAGCACCCCTCTCTGGGTGGACATTGGTGACAGGCAGGAGGGATGCACTTGATAGCTCTCCACCCACCCACCCATGCAGACAGCCTAAGCAACATGGCAGGAGAAGCCCCCATTCCTCATCAGCCAGCACCCCAGAAGTATGGGGCACCATGTGCTTCATCACCCCAAAAAAGGACACTAGTTCCCCCACCAGTACTGCCTGCACCCGCGCATCCAGCTCTTGTCCTGGCAAAATGGGTGTGCCAGTCCTCTGCCAAACCAAGCCCAGTAGCCCCACACCCCAAGGGGACATGGACCCTGCAGCACCAGCAAGGCTGCCACAGAGCTACCTCCTAACAAAGGCTGAGCCCAAAGGACGTGGGGCAGGGACTAACGAGGCGCAGAGCCACTCACTGTCCCTCTCGCCCTCACGGAGGTCCTGGAGGCGGCAGACATGGCGGCGGGGCAGCAGCAGGGTCTGGTAGGGCCAGGTGGCCCAGTACGGCACCACGACCAGCCAGTCCGCATTCTCCACCACCAGCCGCTCCTGCAGGACACGGTGCTCGATGGGGACACACACAGCCCCAACGCCCCGGGGGTGGACGTTCCCAGGGGCTCTGCTCATGGGGGCTGGAGGCTCTGCCCCAGCACACATCCAGCTCCCAGGAAAGGGACGACGCCATGTCCTCACCTTCCGGAGAGCCTCCTGCTCGGCGTACTCCAGCAGCATGGGCATGCCATGCTGGCTCTGGTGCTGCCGTTGGGTCCGGTCTTCGAGGCATGCCTCATTCGGGAGGAAGCTGCTGGCCCACACCTGGGAGGGACATTGGGGCACAGGGCTGAGTTACCTGTACCCCGTTTTTGCAGGGGTGCCCCAGCTATGTTGCCCATCTGCAGGTCCGTGCTGCCACCAGGTGGAGAGTCTGACATGTGGCAGCCACAAGGGACAGTCCCCCAGCAGGGAGGTGACAGGACGGGCATGAAAGGATCCTCCCCGCAGAAAGCTTTGGGACCTGGGCGTTCCCCTTCACATCTTCCTCCTGGGTTTGTTGTTGTAGGGTTGCCCACAAGGACTCGCGGTTAAGCCCGGTCACGGGTGGGACAGCCTCACCTGGCAGTGGGGGTGTGGGTTGGAGCAGCCCATCATCGCTCCCTTGTTCTCGAAGATCTGCAGAGGAAGAGGGGCAGCCAGGAGGTCCCAGTTCCAGGGTCCCCGGCACACCAAGAAAGCATCCCGTGGGAGAGAGGAGCCTCACACCCGTGTGGAAGGGCTCAGGGGGGCATAGAGGTGGGGACAGGGGACCTACACGTCACCAGGATGGCCCCAACCCCAGACTCAGCCCTGGATCCCCACCTCCACCCCCAGGGCAGGGAGAGAAGTGCAGCCCCACCAGCCCCAGACCTGCACCCAGGGGTACAAGGCACCCAGCTCAGCTGCCAGCTCTGCCCATGCATCGATGACAGCCCGGATCTCTGCCAGGGACATGAGGGGCAGCGTCAGGTCCGACCAGGGATGGAAGCACATCACCTTGCTGCAGAAGAGACACACATGTCTGGGGCTGCAGGGCTTCCTCAGGGACCCCCACAGCCCTTCCAGGTCACAGTGGAACCGGGGACAGGGATGAGGCCCACAAAATGCCCCCAAAACAGAGCAGGCATGCACAGAACAGGCATCTCAAGGAGGGGAGTGGGCTCAATCTGGCTCCATCCCACAGGTCCTGGCGGACATCGCAGCCTGAGCCCCCCGGAGCCTTGGGAGTACTTACCACACACCCCGGGCTGCTGCTGCTTGAAACAGTGGGTGATCACTGCCTCCTGGGGAAGGACAGAGAGTGGGGAGTGAAAGGGTGCTGGGGTAGCACCCATGCTTCCCCAGGCCACCCTGCAGCCCCCTCCAGGACCAGACCCTGGGGGTCCCCAGCAGCCTGCTCTCCCCCCAGAAGTTACCAGGCTCAGGAGCATCAGGCTGCAGTGCAGGGAAGTCATTTGGGAAGACAAAGGTGCCCTCGTACTGGGGGTTCACCTGCCGGGACAAAAGACAGGATCAGGGGAAGACGGGGCAGTGGGGGGACGCCTGGGCCCCTGGCGGTACCTCTCCGTTGGCCCGGGTGGCCCCGGGGCAGAGGGGGTTGTTGGGGTCCCAGCGGGGCACATCCTCGGGGGGCGGCTTCTCCAGCTGCCCTTGCCAGGGGCGCTTCACCCGGTGGGCCGACACCAGCACCCAGTCGTCCCGCAGCGGGTTGTAACGAGCGTGCTGGTGCTCTGCGGGAAGAAAGGAGCAGGGCATCAAGGAGGGAAAGATGCGGGGTACCCCCCACCATGCCCCCTCCGAGGTTACCCCTGCAAGAGGGTGTGCACCCCGTTTTATGTCCTCCGCATCTACTCGCCCCAGTCCGGGGGCAGAGGGGGGTCCCCCGCCGCCACGCGCCCCGGGCCGGGAGGGTCCCCGCAGCCCCCGCTGCCCAGGGCTCGATTGGGCTTTGCCGGGGGTCCGAAGGGAGGGAAGCCGCCTCGGCCGTACCGCTGGCGCGGAAGCGAAAGCCACCCTCCTCTTCCTCCGCCGCCGGCGACGGCTCCATGCCGCGGCGCTCCCGGAAGCCCCGGCGGCGGCAGCACCGCCCCGCGGGAGCGGTCCCTGCCCACCGCCCCGCCCCGCCGCGCCGGCGCAGGGCCGCCCGCCGCCGGGCATGGCGTGGCCGCGGCGGGGGCGGTCCCGCTCCCCGTCCCGGGGGCGGCGGGGCGGAGCGGCGGTGGCGGGCGGCATGGGGGCGGCGGGGCGGCGAGCGCTGCGGGCCGGGCTGGCGCTGGGCGCGCTGGCGCTGGTGCTGCAGGGGCTGCGGGGCTGGCTGGCCTGCAAGCGGTACGAGTTCACCCCCGCCGAGATCGCCCAGCTCGCCCGGCACCACGCGGGTACGCGGCGCCCGTGGGGACGGGGCCTGCCGGCCGTGGGGAGCGGAACCGAGAAGTGAAGGGGACGGGGAAGCGGGAAGCGGAACCGGGGACGAGGCGGGGTGCGGCGGCCTGGGCTGGGGAAGAGAGCGGTAGCGGGGGACGCGGGATCAAGGAGGTTCTGGTACAGGGGGCCGGGATCACGGGGGGGGGGGGGGCGTGGGGGCGGGAATGGGGCTGTGGTCAGGGAGAGGCCGGGGAGCTGTGACTGGGGTAGCAGAACCCGTATCGTGAAGGGATCAGCACTGGGGAACTGGGGCAGGGAGCGTGGAGGGACTGGGGTGGGGGAAGGGGACCGGAGCGAAGGAGGGATGGGGACTGGGGCAGCAGCATCACCCAGCCCGGCTGGGGCTGAACCCGGGGTTAAGGCGGCTTCCTCGGTGCTGGGACCGGGCCACTTGGGGACCAAGACCCAAGTGTGTCAGGGGCAGAAACAGCCCCCCCAACTCTGGCCCCGTAGGGCACAGTGTGTGCAGTCACAGCAGAGGGACTGCATGGCACCAGGGCAGGGGCACTGTCACCTTACTTGCGTCCGCCATCTAGCCCAGCCCCTGAGGTGGGCTGTAGGGCTGGAGCACTTGGTGCTGCACATCCTCTGTCACCATCTGGGTAGGCAGTGGGACCAGGTCAGCGGCCACAAGGGCTGAAGGCTGGAGAGAGGGGACATATTCCCTAGGCAGCCCCCTCTAAGAATGTGCTGGGACCCTGTGACTGTTTAGGGGATTCAGGGGGGTCCGGCAGAGCTTGTTCTCTGCCAGGGTCTCACAGCAACCTTGCGTGCTACAGGGCTGGACCATGAGCTGGCTTTCTCCAAGATCATCGTGGAGCTACGGAAAAAGCACCCAGGCCACATCCTGCCAGATGAAGACCTGCAGTGGGTGTTCGTGAATGCAGGCGGGTGGATGGGTTCCATGTGCCTCCTGCACGCCTCACTCACCGAGTACGTGCTGCTCTTTGGGACAGCTGTCGACACCGGGGGACATTCGGGTAAGCACGGGACAGGGCTGGCAGCCGGGGGTTTCTCTGCACTCTTTCCATTCCACTTATTCGGGTCTGGCTGCCCCAGCCATGGTGAGTCCAGGGCAGGGAGCTCACCACTCCACTTCTTTTATGGGGTGCAAAATTCTGGAAAACACCTTCTGCGTGGGGACCAGCCCCCGTTGTGTCCTGCAGCTCCTGCAGGTCCCTGTGCATGCTGTGCCGTGTGGCCAGGACTCTCTGCATCCAGCTGGCAGGCAGTGGTGGACATCGCGTCTCCTGGTGCTTCAGCAGGGAGCGAATGCCAAAAGTACTGGAAATGACGTAGCTTGAGGACATCGAGCAGCCCAGGCTGGTGCTATATGGCCAGTCACACAGGCAGCCTGGGTACCAGACCTGGCTGTGCTCCTCAGTGTGTCAAGGCCCTGGGGCTGGCATCCTTCCTCTTCTCAGAGGGCTGCTCCATGGCTCAGACCTGGGCTTCCAGCTGTCCCCAGCAGGGACATGCTGAGCCGGTGCTGTCTGTCTTCCCGCAGGTCGGTACTGGGCAGATATCTCTGACACTGTCATCTCGGGGACCTTCCGGCAGTGGAAGGAGGGGACCACCAGAAGTGAGATCTACTATCCAGGCAAGTGCAGCAGCCGCAGCGCCCTGCAGGCTGCATCCACATCCAAGGGCACAGCCGCTCTGCGGACTGGTCCTGCGCTGTCGCAGAGCCTCTTCCTTCCGTCAGAAGCCAAGGGCTCACAGCGGGGCAGTTTGTGTGCCCCAAGGCATATCCCAGCATCTCAGCTGGTGCCGGTAAGAGAAAAGTGAGCAAGACTGTAGAGAGGTTGGGGTGCTCAGCCCTGCAGGTCCCGATCCCACATGCCTCCTCTTTGGGCATGAGGCGGGGCAGCCACTGGGAGCTGTGCTGGTTGTGTGTGTTGGCAGGGGACACCATCGTGCACCAGGCAGGAGAGGCCACGTCAGTGCAGTGGAGTGCAGGCACCTGGATGGTGGAGTACGGCCGGGGCTTCGTCCCCTCCACGCTCACCTTCGCCCTGGCTGACACCCTCTTCAGCACTCAGGACTTTGTCACCCTCTTCTACACCCTGCGTGTCTACGCCAAGGGCCTGCTCCTGGAAGCCAATGCCTTCTTCAGCACCTGGGGCTGCTGAGCCCGGCTTGCCAAGGAGCCCTGCCAGGCACAGCTGGCTCCTCTCCTCCCAGCCTTTCTCACCCCTCCTACTCCCCGAGCCCAGGCTCTAGCAGAGGCAGCAGGAGACCCCCTGTGCCTCCCCCAGATTGTGGTTTCCTTCCCCATGGGCCAGCTGGGTGCCAGGACAGAGGGACCGTGGTGGTCACAGCAATACAGACTGCCGGTTCACTTTACTACCTGCCTCTCCCCTTTTGATTGGAGCCATAACCAGCTTTTCCGTCCCTCAGGGCTGGGGCAGCCTTGCGGGGTACAAACACCCCTGTGTGCCCTTGGCATGCAGCAGGAGGGGGGCTGGAACTGGCTGTCCCCAGGCTGCACAGAATTTCTGCAGCTCCTGAGACATCAGGAGGAGAATCCTGCCCTTGGGGCAGGGTGCACGGGGTGAGCCAGGCCAGAGCATCTGCTGTAAACGTTGGCCGAGAGGTTCCCTGTCTTCCTGTAAGGCTGCCAGGACTGCAGGCAGTGCAGGGCACTGTATCCAGCTGGCAGCATCTCCCATGGCTCCGTCCCCGCTGATGTCGGTTGGCAGCACACAATGTCCCCCTGGCACGGGGCAGGATCTGCGCTGGGACCCCCCAGCAGGGAGGGGCTGCCCAGCCTCCCTGCTGGAGGTGTCTTGGTCCCTTCTGTGTCATCTGTCCCAAGGGATGGCTGGGGCTGGAAGAGGGTCCCTTTTCCCATGGTCCCCATCCCTGCAGCCCTCCCCAAGGGGGAGAGCCACCGTCTGTCGCCTTAACCAAGAGCCCGTTCTGCATGGCCTCTGGGCTATGCACATGCCTAGTGTGCGGGTGCCCGAACCTCTGTACTAGCTCAGGATGGGATCTCGCCCCTCGAAACGCTTCCCCTGGCTGTGAGACCCCCTGGGGACAGCCACCCCACTCGGCTCCCAGCGTGGGGTCCCAGCCACCGTGGGAGCGCTCCGGTCCCTCAACTGAGCCTGGCTGTGGACCCTGCTTGCAGCCCTGCAGCCAGACCCATGCGGGCTCACTGCTTGGTGGAGGTCTTTCACCTCTGTGCTGCTGCCAAACTAATGTGTGTATCCCTGGCCACCAGGCCTGCAGCATGTCGCTCCTCCTGCTCCCCGGACTGTCCCTGTCCTGCTGACTGGCAGCCCTGCACATGGGCTACTTCTTAATTTGCTACCTGAAGAGAAATACCAGTAATAAAATTGTTCATCCCACCAGCTCAGGTCCCCGGGAGAGTCTCTGGAGCATGCTGAGCCCCTGCCATGGGGAACGGTGGTGGAACCCTCTGTCTCCGGGTTTAGGGCGGGTCCTGGGGCAGCTGGGTCTCCCTGGGCAGCTGGCATCATCCCATCCAGGGTCCTGGGAGCTGGGAGGTGCAGTGCTGGGCAGGATCAGGCTCGTCTCAGCTCCCAGGGACCGGCAGGAGATGGTGCTGTTACTCCTCTCTCCGCTGTAG
This sequence comes from Phaethon aethereus, assembly GCF_964289735.1. Lineage (NCBI taxonomy): Eukaryota > Metazoa > Chordata > Aves > Phaethontiformes > Phaethontidae > Phaethon > Phaethon aethereus. The sequence goes on along the minus strand of NC_138577.1, from coordinate 11,375,821 downwards.
TCGCTGGGAACCAAAAGCCTGGGCTGGTGCCAGGGCCCTGCTTCCATGTGGGCCCCCAGAGTCCAGGAGGCTCCATCTTTCTGGGGGACAGTGCTGATGCTGAGCATGCTGCCCTAAGGGTGGATGGACCGTGGTGTCGTGGGTTGGTGGTCCTGAGAAGTTCACCCAGAGGCATATCCCCACACACACCCCCCACTGAGTGTGAGAAGGGCACAGGAGGGAATTGCGGGATATGCGAGGTGCATGTGCCTGTGTGCACATGCTGGCAGACAGGTCGCATGCACATGGGTGTATGGGTGCAAACAGGATGGTTTAGTGTGTGTGTGTCCTGGCAGGGCAGCTGGGCATGCATAGGTGTGTGCACACATATAGGTAGAACAGTTTGCAGGTGGGTGTATGCAGAACAGGTCGAGGTTGCACATGTGACAACTGAGCGTCTGTCCATATGGTTCAGAGAAATAGCACACATGCTAGTGCTCAGGCATAAACAGGTAGGACATTTGTCCTACAAGAACATTTGTCCCACATCTCCTGTAGGACTTTGTAGGACTGCAGGAGAGGCGAGTGTGTGTACGTGTGTGTGAGCAATACAAATGCACACGTTGGTGCACACCTAAGTGTACAGACCAGCAGGACAACCAGGTATATGCGTGTGCACATGGGCACAGGCGTGTGTGCACACACGTGTGTAGGGAGGCTGCTTGTGTGCCTGTGTGTTCCCGTGAGGCCACCTTGGCCCCATGCTGTGCCCACTCCCCGGGGTTTAGCAGGGCCCTGTCGAGGAACACAAGCAATCCCATGCCGGCCCCGCACAGGAAGGCGCTAACTCAGCACCTCGTATCAATACCGCTCCACTTACAGCGAAGGCCACGTAATGAAAATCCAATGGGCACGCTGGTGGGAGTAAATAAGTATGCCATTAAAATGAGAAAATCAAAGCTCTGGACAGGTCTTTTCTCTTGCCCATTGATTTCTTTTATTACGGAAATATTGCTGCTAAATAACATTAGTGCGAACAATCTCAGCAGTGTTTTCCGTAGCGCCCGTGTCAATAACTCCATCACGGGCGGGGGATCCCCCCCAGCCTGGCCACAGGGCCAGCAGCCCCACCTGGGCAAAGGGCTGCTCTGGGGGTACCTACCTCCCCGTCCCCAGCTAAGCTGGGATGTGCCTGGCAGAACAGGGTGGCTTGGGCAAGTGCCACTGGGATGGAACTGGGCTGGGATCCAGGAGCTCCGGCTGCTTTGCTGTCATAGGAGGGGTTGTCCCCATCCCAGTACTGAGCAGGGACAATGCCAGGCATTCAGGGGTTCCAAAAAGCAGCCCTTCCCTTTGGGGTGGATGTTTGCAGCCTATTACGGAGCAGGTAAGCATCCCCAGTGACCAGCAGATGAGGGATGGGTCCTGGACACAGCATGTCCCGCAGGCTCTTGCTGCCTCCTACCCATCCTTGTCACTCCTCGTCCATGCCTGAGTCCATGCTGCACTGACCCAACTCCCTGCAGCTTGCCATCACTTGGTTCACATGGAGAAACTGAAGCATGGGGTGGGAACTCACCCACAGTCACTCAGTTCCAGCACAGTCAGGCCAGGCCTTGCACTCAAGCTGCCGCTCTCCGTCAGCTGCTTACACACAGGCACCCAGCATCCTCCGAGATACCCATAGGTGGCAGGGACATCCCTGCAGGGCTGGAGGATGTGACCAGTACTCACAGAAGATATGCACCCTTTGGTACCCAGAGGCCAGGTGGGAGCCCATAGCACCTCACAGGACACCAGATCCCTGTAGGGTGGCCAGAGATGGTCAAGGAGACTTGGCCATAAGCACCTGCACCATGGGTCAGCCTCTGTCCCAGACCCAGCTGAAGCGACCGCAAGCAGCATCTCCCCAGAGCCATTGCCAGGACAAATGCACATTGCTGCCCACCAAACACATTCCCCCTGCAGCTCGCTCTATCTTGCTGTCCCTCCGCATGCAGTGGTTATTGATCAGCCTGCAGGATCTATCTCTTGATTCCTCCTGTGGTATCTCTCTGCTCCGAGTATCTTTCAATCTGCTCCACTGTCTGCCGTGCCCGTCTATACCTCCAGTATCTATCTGTGCCGGCTCCACCGCAGCCGTCAATAGCTGTTTGTCTGGGGGATTTTTCTTTCTCTCCAGCTAGGAGCATCACCAGACCCCTCTGGTGCAAAGATACCGAGCGGGAGGGTGGAGGGGACACGGTCCTGTTTGCTACCCCAGGGAGAGGCTGAGCACAGACACATTTTGTAATACATGTGCAGAGCCCCAGAGCCAGTGTTGTCACTGTGGAGGCTCTAGGGAGGAACTGAGCCATCTGGCCCATCTGGGCCAGGTCCCTTGGTGGCCATGCCCAGAGCAATGACACACGCTGCATCCCATAGAGACCTCAGTGCTACCATTAACCAGCCTGGCCACATCCCCCACCCCTGGGTGCCATGTTGACTCGAGCACCCCAACCCCTCTGCCTTGGAGGAAGGGAGCTTCCCCAAATGCCTATGTTCCTGCTGGGCCATGAGGAAGTCCCATCACCATCACCAAGTCTGTCTCATCCCACCCAACCCAGCCTTCAACCCCAGCTCTCTCCTCGCCCTAGCGCGCAGAGGACAGGGCACAGCCCAGTGCAGAGGCTGCCAGCACCCTGGGGTGTAATGCAGCAGTATCAGGAGGGGAGGCTAGAGTCCTGTGTAATGGTGACCTGTGGAAGAAGTCATGTGGGGTGGCTGGGCCTGTGGGTCTCCATGAAATGGGGCCAGGGCATAGCTTAGCAGGGGCAGCTCAGCAGGATCATTGGATAGCCGCCACAAACTGATGCTCTGGGGTGGGCTAGCAAGCACTGGGAGGTCCCTACCCCTGCCGTGGTGGGATGGGCCAGGGCAAGCTACAGCTGCCCAGCCCTTAAGTGGGATGGCCAACAGCTGCTTTATCTCCTGTGCAAAGATAAACAGCGCCCAGGGGCCCTGTGGGGTCAAGAGCTGCCCTGCTCTCCCGGGAAAAGGGGCTCATTTTTCCAGGAGAGCCTCTCTGGCAAGGATGCTGTGCAGTGCCAAGTGCCGCTGGGCTGCCAGGAGCTCCAGGAGACCCGGGGGCCACGAGCGCTGAGGAAGGGGCATTTTCTCTGGAGGTGCATGCAGGGAAGCCAAAGAACCCAGAAGTGGCAGCTTTTTCATTGCAAAGGATCGTGGCAAAGGGGCAGAGGCTTAGCCAGGGCTGCGGAGCCTGAGAGAAGCCAGCTCCCACCACAGCTGTGGCCAGTGGCTGTTTCCGCAAGATGCTCTGGGGAAAAGGCAGGACTCGGCTCATGCCAGGCTGCTAAAGGTGGCTGCCCCTGGTCCCTGTGGCACGCAGGTGGCCCTGGAGGACACAGAGCCAGCAGCCCTTGGCACCCAGAGCTCTTGTAACCCCATGCCACCAACACTAAGTTTGAGCATGAGGCTGGTGACAAGCTGCCCTGACTGTGGGATGTAGCCAAAGCCACTGTCCCTTGTGTGCCAGTGTTGCAGGCTGCTGCTGCTGCTGCTTGTCCCCCAGGGACCCATGCAAGCCCTGCAGCTGCCCTGGCCAAAAAAGCCCAGGGAAGAGCAGATGCCTCCTTTGCCTCCTGCCAAAGCCATCTCCATAGAAAAGAGGTGTCAGGAAAAAACTAGCAGGCAGAGCGGGAGTGCGGGGACCGTGTGAGGATGCTGCTGGCAGGGGAAGCCCTGTGCTTTGCCACCCAGGCCGGTAAGGTGCTGCGAGTGCAACAGCGAGTCAGGGTGCTCTATGTTCACCCCAGCTTATGCCCTTGTCTGACATCCAGAGATGTTCTGGATGGTACTCTGGTGCCTCAGTATACCTTGCTGCAAGCTGGGACGCAGGGCAAGCCAGGAGCAGAGTCCCTCCAGTGACAGAGGAGATGTGTGCCCTCACCCTGCCCATGCCACTTCGCAGTCTGAACCCTTTGACCAGGATGGTCCAGGCACACACAGCACCCCTCAGGGGGACTCCTCAGTGGCCCCAGCCACCCCGGCCTAGGGTGTGTTGCAGTGATCCCCCAGTTCCTGCAGACAGAGGTCAGGGCTCAGGGCTTGCAGTTTAGCCAAAATGCCCCTTTGTGTCTGCACACAGATTGACAGTGTGGGTACACACACCCACTTCTCCAAAACACAGGCGCGTGCAGGCACCTGCCTGTGCACACAGCACATCCCCCCGCCTCTCCCGGGGCAGACTGCACACAGAAAACACATGCCCAGCTCCCGGTGTACACAGATAAGGACTTACCCCCAACAGCGTACACACACGTGCGCGCACACACTGCACACAGCCCCTCTGACAATGCCCATGGCTGCACATATGAGCGTGCATGCAAACGGCTCCATGCAATGTATGCACGTCCCCCACTCCCCCAGGGCGTTTGCAGATCTTAAACACAGCGTTCACGCACACACACGCAGGGCACGCTCCCGGTGGGTGTGCACAGGCTCCCATGCACACGCACATGCAGTTGCGCTCACCTCTCGTGGTGTGCACATATGCATGTGTGCTCAGACGCTCTGCATGCACGCATGCGGTGCACTCTCAGCTCACCAAATGTGCACACACATGCATGCCCAAGCACACACCGGCTGCATAAACGCACACACACAATGCACTACCCTCTCCCAGCACATGCAGGCACCTGTGCACGCACAGACCCTCTGTGCAGGTGTGCAATGGGTGCAGCACTCACTTGCGAGGGTGCACAGACCCCTTGCACACCCCTCCTATACACTCTCTTCTCCCCACACATATACCTACACGTACCTAGACTCTCTGCACGCCTCCCTATGCACTCCCCTCTCCCAGCACTCCATGCCTGCATGCCCTTCTCAAACATAAACCCCCAAACCCCCACACCCACTGCGGCCCGCCCAAGCCCTGCGCCCCCGGCCCCATCCCCTCCAGCGGCCCCGGTAGGCTCTCGGCGGGCCGGTCCCGGGGTGCTCCCCCCGGGGGCTGCCGCAAGCCCGGCCCTCCCCGGATGACTCCCTTGACGTGCGCTAGCAAATGGGAGCGGGGAGGGGTGTTGCTGCCTGCCTGCCACTTGTTGCAAAAAAAAAAAAAAAAAAAAAAAAGAAAAAAAAAGGTAAGAAAGAGAGAAAGAAAGAAAAGAGGAAAAATCCCACCCACCCTCATCTGCTGCGGAATAAAAGAAATATCGGCGGGCGCGGCGCCATGTGAGCGGCGGGCCGGGACCGGGCGGAGCAGCCGGCCGTGCCCCCCGGGACGGCGGGGCGAGCCCCGGGCGGCGCTCGGAGCCGGCGGCATGGTGGAAAACCCCAGCCTGGCGGCCAAACCCGCCCTGGTGAGGGCCGGACGGGGCGGGGGGGCCCCGGTAGCGCGGGGGTGCACGGTGAGAGCGGGATGGGGGCACCCCTGGTGGGACAGGACCGGACACGGAGCGGGATATGGGTCCCCCGGTGGGAGCGGCAAGAGGGTCCCGGGAGGACAGGACGCCCGGTGGGACCGAGGGGGGTGCCGGGACGGGGCCCCCGGCGGCTCGGTGGGAGACGGTCCACGGTGGGACCGTCGGGGTCGGAAGGTCTCCAGTGAGAGCGGGGAGGGGATCCCCGGCAAGAGGCGGTCCCCGGTGGGACCGGGGCGGGGGGTCCCAGGAGGACACGGTCCCCACCAGATCGAGGAGGGGGGGCTCCTCGTGAGACGGCGACGAGGGTCTCGGATCAGACCCGTGCCCAGTGGGAGTAGGGGGGACGTCCCCCGTAGGAGCGGGGATGAGGTCGCGGAGGGCCGGGTCTCCGTCGGGCAGGGCGCCGGGTGGGAGCGGGGAGCGTGCCGGGTGGTCCCGACGGGAGAAGCGGCCCCACCAGTAATGGGTGCCGCGCCCGGTGCGGCGGCAGCTCCGCGGACAACTTTTGGGCAGGGCCCCTGGCAGCGGGGGGGGTGTGTGTGTGTGTGCTTCCTCCCTTCCCCCCCTCCTCCTCCTCCGGCGACCGCGGCGCTGAGGCCGTGCCCTGTGCCCGCAGCCGGCCGCCCCGCCACGGGCGCCGGGGGCGGCGGGGGGGCTGCGCTTGGCGGCGGTGATGGAGAGCCTGCAGCGGCAGCAGGCGGCCCGCCTGGCCCGCGGCCCCGACGGCGCGCTCCGACGGCCGACGGCCGAGCCCGGCCCCGGCCCCGGGCCGCCGCCTGCCGCTCCCCGCCGCCGCCCGGCCACCGGCCCGCGCCCGCCGACAGCCGCCGCGGGGGAGGAGGAGGAGGAGGAGGAGGAGGAAGAAGAGGAAGAGGAGGAGGAGGAGGAGGAAGAAGGGGAGCCCCGCGACCCGCCGCCTCCCCAGCACCACGAGTGGACCTACGAGGAGCAGTTCAAGCAGGTAGGAGGCATCCGGTGCACCGGGAGCAGTGCCGAGCGCTCCAGGCGGTTATCCTCGGTGTCCCCCCACGGCCCCCAAACTCGGGGTTCAACCCTTCCTGAATGGAAACCGCTTATGCACCCCACTGCCCCCAAACCCTGTCTGCGTCTCACCCTAAATGGGCAATTCCACTGCCCCAAGCCCCATTCCAGTCCCACCCCAAGAAGCCATTCCCCGTACTCCCATCACCCCCAGACATTATAGCTATGCCACCCTAAATGGGAACCTCCCAGTCCTCTTCCACTGGCCCCAAACTTCATCCCAGGCAAATGCAGTCAGTGCAACCCAGAACCCCTATCCCAGAGCCCCATCATTCCTCACATGGATACCCCCTGAATGCTGCTCAGCATTCATCCCCTGTGCCTCAGCTCTGTCCCACCCCAACAGGCATCCACATGTGCTCCCCATCTCCCTGCCACCAAGCTTCATCACACTCCTGCCTCATGTCCTCCACTTTCCCTGTGTTGTCTATGCCTGTCCCCAGGCCACACAGCATGATGGGGTGCTCAGTGTTCAGGCACCTCCCTGTGCCTGTCCTGACCCATGCAGGCTTCATCCCTGGTGCTTTCCATGGGCAAAATGGGGTGACCCCTCTCCATGGAGGTTTTGCGGAGACAGGCGAGGGCTCCCTGTCGCCCCAGGGAGCCAGTGGGCCACAGAGCTGAGCTCTCCCATGTCCCTGCAAGGGCCGGGGCGTATTAGGGCTGGTCAATGTGTCTCATTGATTTCCTACACTGGCTGGAGGGAGCAGCGCGTTGACCCTGTCACCTCACTCCTGGTGAGCATAGGGGATACCTCTGTGCCATGGAGATCTGGTGCAGGGACAGGACTCCTGTAGCTTGTATATAGGGTGGAGGAAAGGCTGCTCTGTATTTAATGTGTGTGGATCCCGTCCGTGCTGGGTTGTTCAGACACAGCAGGTGCTGCTCCGTGCACGGGTGTGAGTGTGAGTGTGGACAGTGTGGCGCCGGGTTGGGTTTGCGCTTGCCATGTGCTCAGCTTCATTGTGGGGGGAGAGAGGGGTGGCAGAGTGGGTGACAGGGAGGAGATGGCGAGGGGATAGAGCAGGCAGAGATGTCCCCATACAGTTGGTGTGGTGTTTTTTAGGATGGCACTGCTCAGGGGACAGTGAGGGGTTTTACTGGCTGATCCACAGTGGCTCTGGCAGGAGAGAATGGGGACAGCAGCAGGGACCTGATTTTCAGGTGCCATGGGGCCATGCTGCTACCTTTTCTGTTTTGAGATTGCACAACTTGGTGTTATTCAGAGGGGTCAGGGCTCACCCCTCTGGGTGCCCACCTGCAAGGCACTGGGTGCGGGTGCAGGCAGGGCGCAGGCAGGGCGCAGGCGGCGTGTTCCTCATGGTCATGCCTGGGGAGGCTGCCAGTGTCAGACACTGCCTCGAAAGCAACCCAGGGACGGCTGGGGTGGGTGTGCTGCATAGGCCGAATATCTTGTCCGGGAAGTGTTACGTTACACCCCGCTGTGCAGAAAAAGGCTGACTGTCCGGTTCCTGGGGTCAGCTGGGAGGTGGGAAGCCACTCCTCCCTGCTGGGCCTGGGGAAGCTTTAGGCAGAGAAAGCATCCCTGGCATTTCTCATCCTTCAGCCTCACGCCCTGCCCCGGTGGGGCTGCCCGCGCTTCCCGTGCAGGGCAGGAGCAAAGCCGGCAGCGCGCTGTCAATACCGGGAGAAGGAAGGCAGGGAAGGTTGGGGCAGGGGATAAATCCTGCCACTGCTGCCAGAGTGAGAGCTGGCTCTTTCCTGGCTTGCTCTCTTTTTTTTTTCTCCAAACCTGATCAGAAAGGTGATGGATCCCTGCTCCAGGGACCCACACGTGGGTTTTCCACCTGGTGGCGTGTCCCAGCCAGCTCAGGGGACAGTGAGATGTCCCTTATGTTCAGTGCCCCCTGCGTGCACAGCGACAAAGGGACTGATTGCCTCCGGGTGGCTTATTCGGGATAAGACTGGGAGAGGGGAAAAGAGTTACTGGACCAGTTCTGCCCTGCCTTTGCATGGTGCTGTGGAGTGCAGTTTGGGGCAGGCAGCGGTGCCAGCTTGCCTTGGGGTCTGCAAGGGTGGCTGTCACTCCTGTCCCTCCCCTGCAGTCATCCAGGATGGGGACGTACCCCTGTCTGGGAGGGATGTGCATCCCCCACCGGGGCCCTCCCCAGGCTGCAGGGCTGTGCCTCGCCCAGCCTGGGGAACAGGTTCTCTGCTCTCCGCAGGGCTGAGTGGGGAGGGTGGCCATGCTGCAGCTTTCGGAGGTTTCCCAGGGGCTGGGCTGTGAAGCTGTGGGGCACGGAGGGCGGTGCGTGCCTGCTTGCAAGCTGCCAGGGCACTGGCTGCACTGGCAGCACTGACCCACTGAGGGTCCTGGTTTGCAGAGGGACGCTTGCCCGGCTCTCTGCAGCGAGGAGGGGGCCCTGATGGGGAAGGGGTGGGAGATGGGTGCAGGACTTGCTGCAGGGGGTTTTCCATGGTGCTAAAAATGGGAGCAGAGGATGAGGTCGTGGTGGAGAAGCCCTTTGAGGGTTAATAGGCAAATGCTGAGTTGCTCAGGGGAGCATTTTTGGGAAATGTTCCATGTGATTGACCTGGTTTTATACGTCTCCCGAGGTGCCGGTTTGAGGGGGCTGGTGGGACCTTTGCTCTGATCTGGGAGATCTGCTCTGATGTTAGGGGTTGTGAGACCCCCTCACCCCTGCCTCTTGCATCAGCCCTCGGCGCCGGTCTATGTACACTTGATAAGGACACATGGGTAGACACCTGGGCAAAGGTCCGGAAGGTCTCCTGCACCCAGTGCTGCGAGGCAGCCCTGGCCCTGGGATGGGGGGCACAGAGCAGGATATGAGCATGTGCGACCCATGAGCCCCCCCCTTCCCTGGGGACGGGGATGCCACCAAGTTGCAATGCTGTGGCGCTGTGTCTCGCGTTTTGACTTGGAGGGCGCTGGGAAGAGCCTGACATTTCTGGTGCCAGCTCAGCCCCATGAATTCAGCTTTTGCCCCTGGGGAGCTATGCACAAACACACAGAGACGGGTGCTCTGGTTTCCTCCAAGCGATGGAAGAACAATGCCAGGACCCAGGGCTTACCTCTCCATCCCCTGGCTCTTCCTGGAGGTGGCACCGCAGGAGGGCCCTGGCAGGAGCGACTCAAACACCTGGGTTTTGTGCCCAGCTCTCCAGCAGCGCCGTGTTTGCTGGCAGGAGGATGCCCTCCCTGCTAGGGACCACCAGCACGTTCAGGCCCATCCAGGTGTGGTCAGGGGCATCAGGACCTCCCGAATTCCTTCTTCCCTGTCCAGGAGCAGTTGGGAGGGGTCTTTGGGGACTCTCAGGTAGCCTCAGGTAGCCTCAGCAGTTAATTTGGGGATCGCTTGCTTTGCTAGCAGCTGTTTGCCATCATCCTTGGCCATCCCTGGTGTGGCCATTCCTCCTCCTGCTGTCGTGCTGCTCCTGCCCCGTCTGTCCCTGCTCCTGGCAGTTGCCTCTTGCCCTGCCTACCCTTTCCATGCATTTGGGGGCGGGGGGCTCATGGCCATGAACAGATGTGCTCGCATCTCAAAGCGAGATGGAGGAAAGTACTCTGAGCTGGCTGCAGTCCTCCCTACAGTGGACATCCTGGTCCATCGGTTCCCCTTCCCATGCCTCAGGGTCATCCTAAAATGGGGTGGGCAGGGCTGTGCAGCGCTCGCCCTCTTGCTGCTGTCCCCATTGCTTTCACCTGTGGGGTTGGAGAGACAGAGGTGGCTCAGGAGGGGGACCCCGGGGAGAGGAGGTGGTCTTCCTGCCCCAGCCCCCGCCTCCAGCGCATCTTTAACCCAGGTGCAGGAACAATAAGCGCAGGGCTCCTGGGGCTGAATTAGAGGGTCTCTGGTTACACTGTGGTGGAGGAGGGGATGGGTGGACATGGACGTGGTGTTTGCTCCCGGCCGCAGCTGCTTGGAAGCTTCTTGCCGGCAAATGTGCGGGCAGCGCTCCGTCCTGGGGCTGGGACCACCTGCAGCGGGGAGGCGGCAAGGGTGAGCACGCTAATCCCCGGCAGCGGTAGCGCCGGCAGCTCTGGCACGAGTGCGGAGTCACAGGTGCTGGGATATGGCTGGGAGTGTGTATGGAGGTGTTCGGGGCGGGGGGGGCGGTGTGTGCATATGGATCAACAGGAGCATATGCATCCATATAAATGCCCAGATAAGTGTAGGGATATGCGTGTGGGTGTCTGAACCCATGTGAGTGCTGGTGCATGTGTGTGGACCCATATGAGTGCCCATGTGTGTAGGCATCCCTGGGAGACCCTATGTGTGTGTATGGATCCAAATAAGTGCCCAAGTGTGTATGAAGCTGTGTGAGTGCTGGCAGGTGTTTATGGACCTACATGAACGCCCAGGTGTGTATGGACTTGTGTGTGCGTGTGTAGGGGTGTGTATGGCACTGTGTGTGTACCCACGTGGGTATAGTGTGCCCACGCGTGTCTGAATACAGCTGTGTGTAGGTTTAGGGACAAATGTGGTGTCTCAGCATGTATGGACACTCCAGCCCCCTTTGCACCCTTTGCCCCAGCCCATGGGGCTGAGTAGTCCTGGTGGGTGCCAGCCCCCTGCTCCCCCTGCGGCCTCCCAGGGCTCTCCCCAGCCCCGCTGCGGTCTGGGGGATGCTGAGAGCCTCAGTGGCTGCCTGCAACAAAACGAGGGGCCCTGAGGGCTTGGGATCAGGGGCTCCAAAGAGGAGGCGTAAAAACTCATCAAGGATGTGAGAATACAGGCGCTGTGGGTGGGAGAGAAGAGCTGGCAGAAGCCCCCACCCCACGGCTGTCCCTGGCTGCTGCCCCAGAATCAGAGGTGAGTGGAGAGTTTGGGGGGGATGCACCCCCTCGCCCACTTGGGCCTCCGCTAATCCTCTAATTGGTTTAATAATAGAGGTAAGTCCCCTGTGTAGGCAGCAGGCTGGGCAGGGCTGCGGCAGGGAGGTGGGATCTGGTCCCACTGGGGTGCCCGTGGGGGTTTGTAGCTGCGTGGGGGTATGGGAGTGAGCTCAGGTGCGCTTGGGGGTCAGCGTGCACAGGGGGTCATGTGCTTGGGGGTCAACGTGCACGGGGGGACAGCATGTAGCATGTATAGGGTATGCATGAGAGTGCACCAGGAAGAGAGTGTGTAGGGAATGCATGAGCATGCACAAGGTGTGTGTGGGTGTGCAGGGAAGTGTGCACAGGATGTGTGTGTGTGTGTGTGTGTGCGTGCGCACAGGGGGAACGCATAGGGGATGTGTCAGCATGCGCAGCATGTGTGTATGCGTGCACAGGGAGGGTGTATAGGGGGGGTGTGGGTGTGCACAGGGAGAGTGTGTAAAGGGGACGGATGAATGTCCACAGGGTGTGTGTGTGCACGCGGGAAGAGTGTATGGGGGATGCATGAGCATGCACGGGGGTCTGTGTGTGCAGAGGGACAGCACAAGAGGGGTGTTTGCCCAAGGAAAGCATGTCTGGAGGCGAGTGTGTGCAAGGAGAGCGTGCACACGATGTATGCATGTGCAGAGTACACTGGGGGCTGTGTGAGTGTGCAGGTGGGGGTGCACTGGGTGTATCAGCATGCACAGGGCAAGCGTGCATGGGGGCTGTGGGGACGCATTCCCTGCAGCGCAGGCAGTGAGGATGCCTGTGTTGGTGGGGCCATGTTCTCCTGGGTGGGCTGCAGCTTAGGTTGTTCTGTCCTGGATCCGTTGCCTGCATCCTGTGTCAGGAGTGGGCACCAGCCCCAGACGCCCTTTCTGCTCGGGTGCATGGCTCTTCCAGCAACAGGGGCTGGGGCCTGGGTCTCCAGCGTGGGGGGTGTCACCAGCCCTTCCTCCCCCATCATCCTTTCAAAGCAGCCAGAGGAACGGGATGGGGCCAGAGGTGCATGGGGAGGGTCACCAAGCACGCAGCACACATCCCAGGCATTTGCACACCCCAGGTGTGCACCGCCATATTCACGCAGCCTGATGGGTGTGTGCAGGTGCAGACCCCCAGGTGTGCAAGCACATCCCATGCGCACACCTATGCACGTATAGCATGTCTCTTGGGGGACACCTGGGGTGGTGCTGGTGCTGGAGGGGCTCTCCCAGCTCCGGTCGCCCCAAGAGGGATGGAGGGCGAGGCAAGGGTGGAGGGGAGGCAGCGGCGTGGCAAGCGCTGGCAGGTCAGGGAGGTTAACCCGAACAAATCCCCTCGTTGACTGCCTGCCTGTTCAGCCATGAACGTGTTACAAGGGGCCGAGCGTGGGGGATTCATGCTGGCCGGGAGTCCCCACTGTGCCACAGCCCCCAGACAGACGGATGTGGGACAGTGGGACGGAGCCACGGACAGTGTCCACAGTGGCACCACGCAGCACGTTTCCTCTGGCTCTAACCCTTGGGCGAGCCACCCCATACCTCAGTTTCCCCTGCTGTGAAACTGGTTGAGGAGGAGGCTGGGGACCCTGTGAGCCCCCCCTTCACTCCGGGGCTGGGCAGGGGGCTGGGCAGGGGGCTGCCCATCCAAGGCCAGCGCCGCCAGCAAACAGTCCCTCACCTCGCGCGAAGCTGGGTTAATGTTTGCAGCAGGCAGCGCTCCCGGGAGCGGTGGCGCCCGCTGCAGCGGGGAGAGGGGTTTTAATGACCCTCCAGATTCGCTCCATTATCGGCGCTGATTAAACCTGCTGCTCTATAAAGTGCCGTTAAATATTAAGCATGATGAAAGGCTTTGAGGGGTGAGCCGCAGTGCTGGGAGAGGACTCCGGACGGGGGTGTCCAGCCACACTGATGGAGTGACCACTGAGGCTGGGGATGTTGGGGTGAGCGAGCACCCTGTCGCCCACTGGTGCTGTGGGGTTAGGGGAGCAGCCCCCCCTCAAGAGCTGGCAGCGCCTTCGAGTGCAGCCGGCGTCCGGGCAAAGCCATCCCATAACCATTAACTTATTAACGGCTGGTGGTGGAGGCGAGCGGTGGCTCGCAAGGTCAGGGGGTGGTTTGTGCCTGGCGGGGCCCAAGCTGCCCCCCACCTTCAGCAATGAGGATGGGGTGAGGACAACCCACGAGCCCTCAGCTACCTTGCATGTGCCCCACAGCTGGCGAAGCACTGGGGGGGGCTCTGGCCATGGCCATTCTCGAGATTCTTGCATCCTAAGGTGCATGGGGCTGTGCATCCACTGGGAATAGCCAGTCCCTGCAGTTGCAAGCCTGTGGGGTAGACTGCGGCACTGACAGCTTTCCTGTCCCCACATCCCATCAGGACACAGGGGAGGACACGGTGTCCAGGTACCTGGCCTTGCACCATCTCCCTGGGGAATGACTAGGGTCCCCCAGCTCAGAGGCAGTAGTGGTGCTCTGGAGGGGTATAAGGACCCCAAAATAGCCTGTCAGTCTTTGGCCACCCATGGTGTGCAGCAGCCCCCGGGGGGCTGGAGGGGTACGTGGAGATGAGCATAACCTGACCTCCCTGCGTGAACAGTGGCCAGATGGAAAAATTAGCAGTGTGGCTAATCAATGTGGTGCATATTAAGCGGCTCGGGGGGGGGGGTTGGGGGGGGGGTGCGAGGTGCGGGGGGGGGGAGCTGAGCAGGGTCCGGGATCGATACGACTCGTATTAAGTGGATTAAATCCTGGTTGCTGATCCGAGCCCTTGCTGCCAGCAGGAGGTGGCAGGCGAGCGGGGGCTGCGGGGGGTCCCGCTGTGATCGCTTTGCTTGGCACCAGGGCCAGGCGGGGGGGACATGGGGGGGACTCAGCGGAGCAGGGCAGCCTGGAGATGCTTGGGGGTGACTTAGCACCTCACCGCATCCTTCCTCTGCCTAAGGGATCAGTTGGGCTATGGGGTGCCAGGGACCCCAGCCTCCAGCCTTGCAAACCCCCCGGCTCTGGGAGCGGCACGTCCTGGATGAGTGAGAGCTGCTAACGGTGTTATTTAATCATGTTGAGAAGGCGAGGGAGGCACAAGGTCTATTCGCGTTCCTTTAATAAACCATGTTCGACTCGCTGACCTTTAACCTGCCTGACAAGCCCCGTTATCCCCATCCCTTAGGGGATAAAGATGTCACCATGGCAATGGGATAGTGGGAGGGAGCGGAGTCCTTGCAGCTGCACCCAGGGTGGGGTGGGGACAAGGACACCCGGCTCTGGCCCTGTACCACTACCCAGGTGGCGGTGCCGCGTGGTGGTCGGGAGGTGCTGGGGGTGCCGCAGCTTTCCGGGGGACCGAGCACCACGGACGGGGTCCCCGAGGTCGGCAGAGCGGAGCGGAGCTGCGTACCATCAGATATTGATCCCCAGGCTCGACAGTTTAATACTTGTGTTTATAGAGGAATATAGTTACATCGATGGCGTTAAATGAGTTACTAATTATATCAATACAAACACGATTAAAAGGGTCCTTGCTCATAGGTCACCGCAAGCAGGAGCCACTGGTCGTGTTGCACAACTGCCCCCGGGCAAGGCCTGCCCGACTGCCCCGAGCTGCACGGTGCGGGGGGGGGGATGCTCTAGGGTGGTGTGTGCCCCTGCGGGGTGGGGGGGCGTCCATGCGGGGGGGCGGGGTGCCTGTCGGGGGCTGTGCGTGCCCGTCTGGGGCTGCCTGTGCTTGTCTGGGGTTGTGTGTGCCTGTCTGGGGCTGTCTGCGCCTGTCTGGGTTTTTTTGTGCTGCCTCTCTGGGGCCGTCTGTGCCCGTCTGGGGTTGTGCACGCCCGTCTGGGGTCAAGAGTGCCTGTCTGGGGCGGCGTGTGCCCATCTGGGGTTGTGTGTGTGCACACCTCAGGTGAGTGCCCATGCAGGGCTGTGCATGCACGTCCGGGGTTGTGCATGCTGGTGCAGAGCTGTGTGCACCCACGAAAGGCTGTGCATGCACAGCTGGGGTTGTGCCTGCCCCTAGGAGGCTGTGCACATCTGTACATGGTTGTATGTGTCTGTGTAGGGATTTGTGCCTGTGTGGGTTGTGTGTGCATGTACAGGGTTGTGCATGTTCACACAGTGTTCTGTGAGGCCATGCAGGGTTGTGCATGCTTGTGCAGGGTTGTACATGCCCATGCAAGCTTGTGTGTGCCCCAGGGGCGATGTGTGTGCGTGTACAGGTTTGTGCACACGCTTGTGTGGAGTTGTGCATGTCCATGAGGGCTTGTGCACATTTGTGTGGGGTCGTGTGTACCCACACAAGGTTGTGCACACTCAAGTGGGGTTGTGTGAGCCCATACAGAGTTGTGCATGCTCGTGTAGGGTTGTGTATGCTTGTGTGTGCCTGTGTGCACCTGTGCATGTGGGGTTGTGTCAGACCGTACGGGGTTGTGTACACCCACATGAGGTGTATGTGTCCGCTCAGGGACTGTATGTGACCCTGGGGGTTGTGATCTGCCACTTAGATGGTCAGTCCCCAAGTGAGGCAGGAAGGGAGCGAAGTGCCGACCCTGCAAGAGGAGGAGGAGGAGGAAGAGGGTGAGTGGCAGTGCCAGGTGCCCTGGGTAGGATGGAGTTGGGTCTTTCCTCAGGGCTGGGGGTCCCTCCACGCCTGGAGGCTGTAGCAGACTACCCCACCCATGCCACCCCTGGCATGCTTGTGAACCCGTGGCACCTGGATCCCATTGCCAGCCTTGGCTGGGACCCAGCCCACTCCCTATTGGGAAGAATCCCCCAAAAACACCTCCTCTCCAGCCTGAGCATCCCCAAATCTCATGGGGCTCCCAGTGCATGGCCTGTAACTCGGTTTCATTCTCGTCTCCATTTAAAAGCTGACCTTTGCTCCCTGTTTGATGTAATGTTTTTGCATCTCGGTGCCCCATAGATAAAAGGTTAGAGGTTAATAAATGGTGGAAAAATAGATCCCAACACTTGGAGGTCACACCTGTTTTGGGGGCTGGAGGCAGTGGCAGTACATGCTGGGTGGGATCTGGCCAGCCTTGGCAGGAGCAGAAGTATGAGCAGCACCCAGGGATCCAGCGGGGCTGTGGGAGCCACTGTTGGGAGTGCAGGAGCCCACCCACTGGCTTGACCTCCTGGGAAGGTGGTAGCTTAGCCCTGCGGTGGGATGGGCAGCAGTTGCTGGTTTTGAGGGGTTTGCTCCTGCTTTGACAAGCCAGGAGACCACAGGGGGTGGAAATGGGCTTGGTGTGGAGTGGCAGGGGGTGAGAGCCCTGCGGCAGGCAGGGAAAGGCAGGCAAAGCCTGGCTTACACAGTCTTCCCAGGGCAGAAATCAAAGCAGCCCCCCTGGAGCTCTGCTCCGAGCCTGACCTAGTTACGATAATCAATGGCTGGAGGAGCTCCTGGGAAAGGGCAGGCGATGGGGAGGGGGCACCCAGCGGGGCAGGGAGCACCATAGTGGAGGGGAGGGACAGGGTGCTGACACTCATGGGTCAAGGCACCCTGAGAGCACCCTGCTGCAAGGAGGGGACGGGTGGGTGGCACCCAGAGGGCCAAAGAAGGGGTAGGGATGGAGCGCCATGGAGCGACTTTTGACAGTCAGCACCCATGGGTGTGGTGGGAGACATGCAGTAGCACCCATAGACTAGGTTAGGGACAGGCAGTTAGCACCCATCTGTTAGACAAGGGTCAGGCAGCTGGCACGCAGAGATTAGATGAGGGACTGTGTTAGATGTGTCTGTTTAGTGATGAGAACTGTGGGGTGTCTATAGGAGCATCCTCGCATCCCTGTGTGTCCCCACATCCCTGCATCCCCACGTCTCCATGTCCCCCACATCCCTGCAATCCCCACATCCCTACATTCCCATGTCCCCGCATCCCTGCACCCCCCCATATTCCTGCATTCATGTGTCCCCTTCACATCCCTGCATCGCCCCATCCCGACATCCCCATGTCCCCGCAGCCTGACATCCCTGCAGCCCAACTCCCTTTTATCTGCTCGGTGAATGATGTGCTGTGTGGAGGGGGGGGCTCCCTTTCTATTGGTTTTTAACGGCCTTTCCCAGCACAATTGTTTTTTAAATTACTCTATTTTGTGCCTGACTTTGTTTTCCAGCTTGCATTTCTTTGTATATGTTTTGGAAATCCATTCTGGACTGCTGAGTTTTGTTTCTTTTCAATGGCTTTAAATTCTTACCGGGCTCACTGGGAGGAATTGGTGTCTATAGCGCCTTCGATTGGTGCTAATTTTTCCTTCATGTGCTCTGACTTTTACTGCTGGGCCATCGATCTGGCGGGCTCTAATTTGTCATGGTCACCCAGGCGCTGTGGTGGAATCAGGCGAGCCCTGACTTCCGCACGGAGCCGGCGCTTCGTGTCCCTGGTGTAGGGGCTGCGCTCGCCTCCCCGGTGCCGTCTGTCAGCTCAGCCTGTGGGGTTGTTGTCCATGTGTCCAGAGCTGCGTCCATCCAACACACATAAGCACCTGCACAGCCATATGTGAGCATCCGTGCAAACACGTGCTCACTCACCGGCGTGCACATGCATCGGTGCACCCACAGGCTTGCCGGCATACACGTGCACAAGTGCACACACGCGGCACACGCCGTGTCATGCTCGTGCACTTGCACGTATCTGGCTTTACGTGCGCACCCACTGACGAAAGTCCTTGTGCCTTGCAGCGACGTGACACTACCGTGCTCACACCCTGGTCCCAGTGCACAGCCAAGGAAGATGGATTTGGGGTCCCCCCATGACCAGTCAGGGGAGATGGCTTTGGTGACCCATCTGAGGGAGGAGAATTTGGCAGGATGTCCCTTTGTGGAGGCACCTCGAGCTGTCCTTGGCCATCGATCAGGCTCCGTCCCACACTGACATGGCTCAGGCCGTGCTTATCAGGTCGTCGATAGCCCTGTCACCTCAGTTGAGTGGGGCAGGCCTGGAGCTCGCAGCTCGCTCACCGGCAGCCAGCACCATGGCCCGGCCAGCTCGCCCTGCCCGTGGGAGAGACCAGCATCTCCCCTGTGCGGGTGGATGTGTGTCCCTGCGGATGAGGGTGCTGATGCTTGCTGGGACCTGGTGAACACTGGCACTGGGCAGTGCCAGGAGGCTGCTGAGCCAGAGCAGCGCTGAGCATCCCGGTCCCTGGCATCTCCCCAGGGGCCTGGGATTTGCTGCTGCTCCGTCTACATGGGCATCATTATCTTCCTGGGCTGAAACACTGTCCGCCCTCTGCCTAGTGAGGAGAGGGGCAGGGAAACTGAGGCACAGACACAGCATCTCTGCAGCAAGGCTGCAAAACAGTGAGTGGTGCATGGGGAGCTGGTGGCAGCCCCTGGGCACGGGGAGAGCCCAGCGCTGCTGGCCCAGAGGGTGCACTGGGGGGTCCTGTCCTGTGGGGCAGGGAGAGCTGCTTGTTTCTGGCAGAGCAGGCAAGCGGAGCCGGGGGTGATGCTGGGTCCTGGCACAGGCAGGGTCCTGCCCCCGGCACTGCTCTCTCTGCCTCACGTGCTCCCGTACGCTGGCAGCACTGACCCCTCTCTCTCCTACCCCCAGCTCTACGAACTGGATGAGGACCCAAAACGCAAGGAGTTCCTGGATGACCTCTTTGGCTTCATGCAGAAGAGAGGTAAAGGTGGGTGGCTGGGATGGGTGCTGCTGGCCCCCCTGCCCCAGCTGCCTGGGGAGGGGCTCACAGTGTGGTCCACTCAGGCACTGAGCTGCTGCGGGTCTCTACAAGCCCCCCAGGCAGGTTCTGCAGGGCCTCCCCCCACCGTCTCCTATACACACACGCATAAACTCACACTCTGCAGACGTGCCCCGTTTGGCCCGGATGGACGCTCCCCATGGGGTGCCTGCTGGCCAGAAAGGCTCCCCTGGGTCCCCCCGAGATGGGGCCGGTGGCAGTGCCCATAAGCGATACCCAGCAGGGATGCCCACTAGCAGTGGCCGGTGGGGATGTCCGTTAGCATACCCCTTGGTGACAGCCGTTAGCAAAACCCGTTAATGATGCCCATTAGCTGTGCCCGTTTGCAGGAGCTGTTAGAGGTGCCTGGTGGGGATGTCCTTGGCGGTGCCCACTCGCGATGCCTGTTTGCGCTCCCCATCAGCAGTGCCCAGTGAGGTGCCCATTACCGGCACCCCTTGGTGATGCCCACTGTGCTGCAGGAGTGGGGTCAGCGGTCCGAGCAGCGCCGGGCACCCAGGGGTTAAGGGCTCGCCAGCCAGCCCAGCCGCATCGGAAATCTTTGCTATCGGCATGGGGGGGGGCTGAGCCAGCTCCCAAGGACTCGATAAATGCTTTAACCTTCGCCCTCCCCGGCCGGGCCTGCGACAATTAAAAGTTGCCGAGCACAGGCGTGTGGCCAGCCGTATTAATTAGAGCCTTTTGCTGGTGTGTGGATTAATGAACATGCCGCTCAATAGCCAGTAAACCCCAGGCAGAGGTTAATGCTGAGCTAATTAACGGGGGAAGGCTGGGGGGGGGGCCTGCGGGAGCAGCGGGGCTGGCTGTGTGCTGGGCAAGGGTGGGCAGAAAGGGTTAGTCGCCCCCAAGCCATGCCCGTGGTAAGGGTGGTGAGGGTGCTCACCCACCTGTGGGGTGGCAGTGATCGACTTTTGGGTTGGGCTGAGACCCCACAAATTCATCTCACTCAGGGCTGTGCTGCAGGGGGCTAGCGCAGCTCTGGGGCTCACACCAAAGCCCAGCTGGAGGTGGGTTGGGGGGCTGAGTGCTGCACCATGGGTGCCCCCCAGCCTCCCTGGTCCTGGTGTGGGGCTGTGGGGAGCAAGTGGGAGCATCAGCGCTGCCTCAGCCCCCCAGCATCCATCAGCCGCAAGATTCATGGGCTGTTCCGCAGCTTCATTATCTCTTTCTCCAGAGCTAATTAACTCCCTCACCATTGGGGCTGGGGCTAATTAAGCAAGCACCTGGTGGTGCGGGGGCACAGAGAGAGCCTGATGCTTCCCTGGCAAAGCAGCTTTTCATCCCTCTGTGTCCGGCTGTCCCACTCCTGTCCCCTCTGTCCGAGCAGGTGGCACCTCCCCAGGGAGGGCAGGCGGGTGTGTGGGTGTGCACCTGTGGGTGTGTGGCTGTGCGGCTGTGTGGCTGTGCGTGCGCTTGTTGGCAGAGTAGGGGACTTCAAAGCCAGGTAAAAAAAAGGAAGGGGAAAGGGTGACTGCGAGGCAGGGGCAGCATCCTGGGGGTCATTGGGAGCTGGCTGAGAAGCAGCACCCACGAGCCAGCGGCGGGTGCTGCTGGGGCACCCAGGGTGCACGGGCAGGGGGCTGTGACCCCCGGGCTGTGTCCCCAAGGTGGCAGTGGGCCAGGAGAGATTGGTGCCTACGAGGTGAGCCCTAATGAAAGGGGCTGTGTCCCTCCTGCTGTCTGTCAGAGCAGTTTTGGCACTGGCATTTGTCAGCGGGGTGGAAAATCAGAGGGGCTGAAAAATGGGTTGGGGACAGCCCCACTGGAGAGGACATTGGGGACCCCCTGGCACAGGGCAAGGACACCCACCCCATCAGGTGTGGGGTGCAGGCAGTGGAGCAGCTCAGCCCCATGCTCCAACCTTCATGGAACCCCAAAAGTGGCAAGCTGGGACATAGGGGGACTATTTCTGCATTTGCTGACCGGGAGTCCACAGGGCCCCCCCACCTCCCTGCCAAACTGAGGGCCCTGCTGATAACACAGGGCCATTAATCAATCAAGGAGCTAATTGCAGTGCCACAATGGTGGGATCACCTCCCCAGGCTTTTGTGCCGCTTGCCCTGGCGAGAGCCGGGGCCATCACTCTGCAGGGATGCAGACAGGTCCCTTTGTCAGCGGGATGGGCACCGGCCACCCACCCCGCGTGGCCCCGAGATTAATGGCGAGCCACTTTCATTAGCTGTCATGGCTGGGGAGGGAGTAAGAAAAAAGAAATCTGTGGGCCATCGATTGGGGACTGAGACACCGCAAATTCAGTGGCATGTTGGGGTGATGGGGAGCCCTCAAATCAGGTCCACCTGATGTGGTGGGGCCGGTGCTGGCAGCCCCCCCCGCAGGGCTGGCAGGGGACCACCATCAGATATCAAGTCGATATCCCAGCTTTTTTCCCAGGAGGATAAACTCCCCTCCACCTTCCCAATTGGACGAACAACAGAGACAGAAAAACAAAAGTTAAATGAACTCAGTAAAGGAATAAAAAGAGCTCATTTTTCAGGCTTATGTGAAGAAGCCGAGCCAATATCGGGGCCATAAATTAGGGATGCTGGAGGATGGCGGTGAGTGACGGCTTCGTTTGAGGGGCGAAGCGCGGCCGTGACAGCCTCCCCCAGCCAAATGGATGGCTTTCCGATACAGCCTGTGCCCCGCCACCCCGCAGGAGGAATAAATAAAGGGTGCGGTGGGATGCTTGTCCCTGCTCTACCCTGCTGCAGCCCCCAGCCACTGCCTGGACCATTGCCCTGAGGTGCTGTGGGTCAGCGTGAGGCTGTGTGGCTTTTTGGAGGTGGTGGGAAAGTGAGGAGGGGGTTGTAACCAGACCTAGTGGCTGTGGGGACCATGCTGGTCCATGTTGGGCTCACAGAGCCCTGGTGAACCCATGTCACCTTGCCCCATGGCCTCGATGGGGTGTGATGCTGAGGGAGCAGGGGTTAGGGGTCGGAGGGCACTTGAAAGGGATTTGGGGTCAGATCTCTTGAGGTGGGGCACTGAAGGTCTTTTAGCAGTCAGGGGGCTGCTGGGGGTATCTGTGGGGAGGGGAGTCTCTCTGGCGACTCTTGGGAGAGTCCCTCTCTATGGGGCTTAAAGGGATTTTTAGGAGAGAAAACCTCTCTACAGGGAGGTTACAGGGCAAATCCTTCCTGAAGGGTTATGGGGGGAGTCCCTCTTCAACAAGGGTTATAGGGTGAGTCCCTTTATAAAAAGTTTAGATGGGGGTCTCTCTTTATGGGGCTCTGAAGGGGGGGTTACAGAGGGAGTTCTTCTAGGATTCTCTGAGAGGTTTTGGGGGGAGATGCTCTATAGGGAGCTCTCGGAGTTGGGGGACAATGGCTCTCTCTAAGGCACTCTGGACGAGGCGCTTTGCCCATCCCACCGTGCCCCCACAGCCTAGCTGAGAATGTACCTAGCCCCACCGGCAGCTCCATCGAAGGCAACCCTGTGCCAGCATACTGGGGTCTGCCCCGCTCACGGTCACGGTGCCACTCTCCCAGGCACCCTGGGGTCCTGCCTGCAGCCCCACGCCCGTGGGTGAGCCCCAGGCACAGAGAGACGCATCGCCCCTTGTGGGGCAGCTGGTACCCGCAGTGGCGGTGGGCACAAAGTGGGGGCCGTGTCTGCAGGGAGTGAGGCTCCCCGTGGGCTCATCCTGCACCCTTTTCTCTCCCTGCTACGCGTGGCCGGAAGGGACGCCCGTCAACCGCATCCCCATCATGGCCAAGCAAGTGCTGGACCTGTACACACTGTACCGACTGGTGACGGACAAGGGTGGCCTGGTCGAAGTCATCAACAAGAAGATCTGGCGGGAGATCACCAAGGGCCTCAACCTACCTACCTCCATCACCAGCGCTGCCTTCACCCTCCGCACGCAGTGAGTGCCTGGTGGCAGCAGTGGGTGGGGGGCACGCACGCTGGGACACCTGCTGACTTGCATGTCCCAGAGACCCTGCCGGGGTGCGGCATGGGGTGCCCCAAAGCGGGATGGAGAGCTCTGCCCCTTCCCAGGTGCCATCCCTGCCCTGGTGCAGGCTCAGCACAGGGCTGGCTGGGAGGCGCCTGGTGCTGGGTCTCATCCTGGCTCGCTTCCTGTGCAGATACATGAAGTACTTGTATCCCTATGAATGTGAGAAGCGGGCGCTCAGCTCTCCCGGGGAGCTCCAAGCCGCCATTGACAGCAACCGTCGGGAGGGACGGAGGCAGACTTTCGGCACAGCGCTCTTCAACTACTCGCCGGCCAGCACCCCAACCCTGCTAGGCTCCCCCAAAATGCCTCTGCCAGCTCTTAGCATCTCCACACACAGCTGCAGCCAGCTTGGACAAGTGCACGCTGTTAAGAAAGGTGGGTGAGGAGCACATCTGCCCCATCATGGGCGTCTCTCCCGAGGGTTATTCCCTGTTTGCTGTTGCCCTTTTTGCTTGGGGGGGGAAAAAGGAACAATTTTGTTCATTTAGTCACTCTCTGGAACTGAGAAAGCTTCATTTCTTCTGGCTTTGGAGAAGGACCAAGCCCAGATGCTGGGGGTGGTAGCCTGCCCTGCCATATAGTACTGGGATGGAGGTGGCACCGGCTGGGAGTGGTGAGATGGGGTGGTGATGGGGGGGACCTGCTGAGCTCTCCCGGTCATTGCAGAGGATGGCGTGCTGGCAGCGGCGGTGCCGGGGCGCATTGCTATCCCAGTGGGACTGGCCAGCCACCACCTCGCAGCAGCTCAAGCAGCAGCCGCCTCGCAGGCAGCGGTACTGGAGCAGCTGCGGGAGAAGCTGGAGACGGGGGAACCCCCGGAGAAGAAGGTGGCCCTAATGACAGAAGAGCAACAGCGGCTGGTGCAACACGCACTGCAGCACAACCTCCTGGCGGTGGCCTCCCAGTTCCCCATGAACGTCAAGATCTCCAACCGAGGTAGCCAGATGCAACACCTCAGCTTGGGACACCCCATCCCCTGGCACCCCAGGAGGGAGCAGCAGTGGCTGGAGAGGAGCATGAACGCCTGGAGAGGCTGGGGCCCCGCTACTCTCTCTCGGGCAGGTTCTTGTTTCTGTTTCTCTTAACACTTATATTGGTATTTCCTTTCCCCAGATGACAGACAGGAGACCGCATTGAACCTGTCCACCAACGGCATTAGCAGTATCAACATGTCAATAGAAATAAATGGAGTTGTCTACACAGGTAAATAGAAGGGCCGCTTGGCCCGTGTAATTGCGGCCGGGAAATCCAATAACTTATAGCCACTGCCTGGCCAGCAAGTCCTTCCTTCAATCTGATGTCTTTACTATAAAATCCATTGTAATGAAGTGGCAGGGCCTGGGAAGAGCAGGGCAGAAGGAGGGGGTCAGCGAGGATAGAAATTGGCCCACAGCAGGGGCTAGCAATGAAAAGCCGAAGTGGGGGATGGATGGATAGACAGATGGGTGGACTCAGGCTGAGAAGTGAAAAAAGGCACCTGGGGTTATCCCCCACCATGGGGTCCCTCAGGCAGAGCTTGGATTTGGGGTCACCCCGATGCTGGTGTGCCCAGAGGGTCTCTGGCTGGGTGCAGGGGTTGGCTGGGTGCAGAGCATGGTGTTGAGTGCAGGGGAAGACGTTGGGGTTCTTTGCTGGACCAGGGGCTTCTTCAGGGTGCTGATCTGCACCTACCTGGCTAAGGAATTCACCCCATGTCCCCCAGCTCCCTGCCTGCCCCGCTGAGACATCCCCAATTAAAATCAATGGCTTTTCCTACAGGACTTAAATATTTAACAAGCTGGAAAGGTCAGGGCTAATCAGCACGCGGGGCTGCCAGCCAAACGGTCCCCAGCCACCCCACGGGCTGCCCCATGTGGGTAAGGGTGGCTGGGCTGGGGGAGGCACCAAAGGTGATGTGAGGGTGGAGCCCCCGGGGGTGCTGGTCCTACCCTCCCGAGCCTGGGTGCTGGGGGCCAGGCGAGCAGAGACCCCAGCCTTGGGCTTGCCCTAAACCCCTTGCTCTTGCTCCCCAGGTGTCCTGTTTGCCCGTCGGCCCCCGGCCCCCCCGGCACCTGGTGGAGGGAGCACCCAGAGCCGGCCAAACCCCATGCCCACTCCGGACCCATTGCTCCCAGCCACCTCGCACAGCCACACTCCCGCCAGCGCCTCCCCATAGGGGAGGTGCCGCCCCGCCCCCAAAAAGCTGCTGGGCATCCCCAGGGCCTGGGGGGCTGAGCTGTGGGACACAGCTGGGCCACCAAGGGGGCATGGGGGACCCGAAGGTGCCTCTTGCTGCAATACTGAGCTGTGTCCATGCAAAGCTGTGAGGACCCATGTGGGCCATTTTGTCTCCTACCCCCATGTGTGGGACCCCTTCCCTGCACGTGCCCCGTGACACACACACCGTTCTTCCCAGGTACTGCCCCCAGGTGACCCCCCCCAGCTCCTGCCTGCCTGCTGCCTGGGGCACCCCTGGGCCCTGCATGCTGCATCCCCTACACACTGCAGCCCCTATACCCACCTCAATGCGCACACTGTGGCCCCCATAGCCACCTCAGTGTATGCACTGCAGCCCCTATAACGTGCCTCGGTGCACACACTGCATCCTCCACGTTGCTACACTCAATGCCCACACTGCCTCTCTTAACATACGGGCTCCCCTATACACATCTCTATGCACACTGCATTCCTTATACACACTGTTGATGCATATGCTGCATCCCCTACACACCGCATCCCCTATACACACCCTTGGTGCCCACATTTCATCCCCTGTACACACTCTCAGTGCAAACCCTGCAGTCACTATACACTGCAGCCCCTATAAACTGTAGCCCCTATACAGTGCAGCCCCGGTGTACTGCACCCTCTACCCACTGCAGACCCCCCTATACAGCCCTCCTGCACTGCCTGGGCTTGCTGCCCCCACCCTGAGAGCCCCCCCAGGGTCCTGTGTGCCCCCCAACCACACCACGGTGGTGGCATCTCAGCCCTCCAGGTCATCAACTCAGGTGGGTCACCCTGGGGGGCAGATACTGGGGAAACTGGTGGGACTGGGGGGAGGTGAGATGTTGACAGGTTGTTAAGTGGGATGGAGCTTATTGGGGTGGGGCTGGGGTGGGGCTTGTGCACTGGGAGGAGCTTGTTGGTGGGGGCAGTGCAGGGAGGCCCAGCAGTGCCCCCCCCCACCAAACAACAGCCCCCCAGATGCAGGGCTCCCCAGCCGGGGGGCAGGGAGGTGGAGGGCACCGTGTCGGGCACTCCGAACTACCTCGTTGGGACTGGGCGGGCACCTCTTCCACCCGCTTGCACCCCTGGGTGCCAAAGCAGGCAAGCGTGGGGCAACACTTGCCTCTACCTCAGTGCGGGGGGCAGTGACTCGGTGCCACCGGGCTCCCCCCGGCACTCCCACCACAGCCGTGCGACTCTGTGTATCTATTAAAGGAAGTTAACTGTTGAACCAAACCAGTGTTGAGGGTGGTATGCATGACATGGTACCACTTGCTAAGCTGCAGTGTCTAGGCTGAGGACCGTTTCGGGGTGCAGGACACCCTCACAGCCCATGACACCCTGGGGTAGCAGCTGTAGTGCCTGAGGTTTCACAGCCCATCTCACCTTTGCCTCCAGCACAGGTTTCCCTCAGTTTCTGGGGCTTCTGGGTTGCAAACGTGTGCCCTTACACCCACCAGAGCCCTCGGGCATGGGCTGGGTCAGACTGGGCATCAACTCCAGCCATGCCAAACAGGCTGTGGGGCTGCTTGGCCCCACAAGCTGCCCAGTTACAGCTCACTCGTGGGTGGGGACCCTGTTGGGCTGCCTGTACCAGGCAAGGAGCATGACTGGGGGGCTGCTAATGCCATGGTCATGGGGCTGTGAGGTTGCACAAGGTGAGATGCAGGCAGTGCTGGGCCAGCCTGGCATCTGGGCAGCGCCTACAGAGGGCACAGGTGGCCCAGCTGGAGTGGGGAGACACAAGCACACACATGGCTGCTCAAGGGAAAGCATGGAGACGTGCAGGTAGCCAAGTTGCCTCACTCGTACAGACAGATCACTTGTGCTTCCTCGTGCAAATTCGGTGGCATGCACTCACACACAGTCACAGTCACACACACCTGTGTGCAAATGCACATGCTCCCACATGCACATACACTTGTACATGCATGCAGCCACCTGTACATATGAAGAGGCACAGGGAGCTCCCATGGGGACAGACAACCCTGCCAACTGCAGCCATGAGGACAGGCACACCCCAGCACCCATGAAGCCAGGTCCCTGGCACCCAAGAGGACAGAACCTCCTGTTTCAGAGATTGCCCCTGGGGACACCCCCAGCCCCCCATGGACACTCGAGCCTGCCGGGGGACACCCTCAGCCCGGACCCTGAGCCCCCCGGGGATGGCCCCAGCCTGGACTCCCTAGCCCCCTGGGAACACCCCCAGCCCAGACACCCAGCCCCCAGGGACACCCGCAGCTCCCTGGGGACACCCGCAGCCCGTCACGGACAGCCCCAGCCCGGACCCCCAGCCCCTGGGGGACGGCCCAGCCCAGACCCTCAGACCCCCAGGGACACCCTCTAGCCCCCCGGAGACACCCCCAGCCCCCTGGGGACAACCCCCCCCCCCGGACCCCCAGCCCTACGTGGACCTCCCAAGGCCCCCGGGAACAACGCCAACCCTGGCCCCTAGCATCCCGGGGACATCCTCAACCCCCCGAGGACACCCCGAGACCCCTGTAGACACCCCCAGTTCTCCGGGGACAGCCCCTAGACTCCCGCAGTCCTGGTCCGCCGCGTGGCACGGGCGCTGTCCAGGGTGCTGCAGCGGCGCTGCCGGGGCAGGGGCACGTGGAGAGACGGCGGGGACACCGGGGGACATGCTGGGGACACATGCGTGATACGGAACCCCTGCAGAGGACCCTAGGGCTGCCCCGGGCCGGTTCGGCCACAGAGGCCCTGTAGGTGGGTGTGAGGCTGAGGAGGTCTGTGAACACGGGCGGGGGGGTGTGTGTGTGTGTGCATCAGCCTGCAGCAGGGTTTCCTGTGCCTGTGTGTGTGAGTGTGAGTGTGTGCAGCGGGCTGCACTGGGGTTCCCTCCCTGTGTACGTCTGTGAGTGCGTGCATGCATGCACTAGGCTGCAGTGGGGCTTCCCTCTGTGTATGTTTGTGAGTGTGCCTGTGTGCACCTCAGGCTGCAAGATGGTCCCAGGGTGTTTGCTGTGGAATAGGAGCGCCAGGGCATGAGACATCTAAGCCGTGGCACAGAGTTCCTGCAGCCATGGCACAGCCTGCCAAGCAGAGCCAGCGTGGGATCAATGCAGCCTTAATTAGGGTCTTGTGTCCCCTGTCACTGCTAGGCAGTGCTGGCCACAGCTCAATGAGCACCAGGGCCCTGGGGAGCCGGGAGGGCACGTGTGGGCCCGCGTCCCAACTCGTTACGCAGCTCAGGGGGTGATCTGTGTTGCCATGCTCCCTGGGGGACATGGGGACACAGCTGCTGTCACCTGAGTAACCAGCCCTGATCGATGCCCGCTTCCCGTGTCCTGCAGGGACTGTAATTGAGCAGGAGGAAAGAGATGGAGGATGCAGGGATGACCCAGCCTGGCCAGAAGAGTAGCACTGGATCCAGCCTCAGTGCTGGGCTGGGGGCAGGTGCTGAGGCATCAGAGTGCCACCACAGGCTCCAGGGATGGGGCCAGCGTCAAAGGCCTACTCTCAGCCCCAGGGAGCATGGGGCAGATTTGCCCCACTGTGCTGGGCTGTGGGCATCCAGTGCTGTGGTTTGAGCCCTGTTCCAAGGCTCACAGGCTGGATGGGACTCTAAAGGGTGGACGTCCTCCAATCCCAAAGCCTCCGTCGTTTCACCTGGGACTTGAGTCCCAGGACTGCCTGAGTTTCTCATCTTGGGGAAGTGGGTGATCTGTGACCGTCTAGCACGGGCGTTTGGGTATTCATGGGCATTGCCCATCACGCTGGGCACAGGCCATGGTAGAACCAGTACCCTCTAAATGCAGACCAGCTCTGTGTGCACAGCCCCCAGCCCCTTCTGCAGCTGGCCACTTCTGCTAATGAAGCCATTTCTAATTGTCGCCTTTGTGGAACAAAGCGCAGCTCTTCCCCTCTGAAGATCCCTCTTCCACAGCCCAGCTATCGATGCCTGGGAAAAAAGGCAGAGCACATGGAGCTTCAGCCTATTCCTCCTGCCTGAATGTTCTGTACAGCTCCTCCAGAGAGATTTGGGGGACCATAGGCGTTGCTGGGGCCCTGGGCCACCCCACAGCTCCCTCCTACAGCCTAGCAGCCCTGTACAGCTCCCTGTAGGGACACATCTAGAAGGACAAAATTTTTCAAGGAACAGAGGGTTTTGCTCTTGGCAAAGGGGACTGGGAGGGTCCCCAAAGCAATCCAGCCTGCATTGCCAGCCACGCTAACAAAGTACTCACTATCAGCAGATGGTTTTGACCTAAGAGCCTGGCTTGGGACCTTGACTGTCTGTTCCTCGGTACCTGGGGCATGGCAGTGCAACACTCAGCCCCATGCTCACACCCCATGAGGGACAGAGACTGCCTTCCAGCTCTGGCACTGCTGAGGTTACATGGGCATGAGAGGACAGTGGCTGGCTGAGCCCTGGGGTGCAGGGAACATTGCAAGATGCTCTGAAGACTCCTGAACTTCTCCCTCTGCAGTTTGGAAAGTCTCTGGACTTTTCTCTGTGGTGGATGCTGCTACCATTAATTAATCTCATCCCTTTGAGAGCTCCCTGTAATTGTGAGTGCCAGTTGCAGGCAGCAGTGGGGCTGGGCTTGGCTGCTGCATTCATTCGTGTCTCACTTTTTAGTGAGCGTCACCCACAGTGGTCAATAGGAGAAAGGTGAACCTGGGCAGGCTGAGACCTGGGGGAAAGCCCGTGGCAGCCTCCTGGATTTCAAAGGTCCTGCATGCACACAGCCCACAGATCGCTGTATCAATTTCTTTTAATAAAGCCAAGCGCCTCTTTGCTGGAGGACCACGCCGGAATGAAGCAGCGATCGACCACCCAGGTGGCGGGAGGCCTGCATGCCTTCCTCTGCAGTGCAAATCACCATCGACTGGCTGCAGCCTCTCCTCCTTGCCTCTGAGACGGGCTTCGCACCTCCTGTCCCCCTTCCCGGGAGCCGCCTCCCCCCTGCATCAACCCTTCCCGGCCCGGCGAGCCCCGTCTCCATGGCAACGGCGACACCTAGCAACGCGCCGCCATGGCAACGGGGAGGGGCGGAGCGGAAGCGGCACGCTGCTCCTTCCGGCCGGCGGCAAGATGGCGGCGGGAGCGGTTGAGCTGCGGAGGCTCCAGTGGCGCTTGGAGGAGTTGGAGCAGCGTGTCGGCGGTGGCGACGGAGCCTGCGGGCCACGCAAGGTGTCGGGGGGCTCCGCAGGGACGGAGGGGCGGCTCTGTACCCGCTGGAGGCCCGGCCTGGCTAAGGCCGGCTCGGCCTACCCCCGGACTCAGGCTCAGGCCTGGGCCTAGGCCTAGGCCCAGGCCCGGCGGGGTCTGACGGGCCTGTCCCCTTCCTTTGTGCCCCTCAGGTGGCGGACGAGCTAGCGAAGGTGCAGGCGGCGCTGAACAATATCGCCGGCAAGAGGGAGAGGATCAAAATCCTGTTTAAGAAAAGTGAGCGGCCTCGGGGAGCGGGGGGCGGGTGGAAACTCGAAACCCCTGTGTGTCATTTCGCTCCGTTAAACAAAAAATCCCTCCCCCCCTCCCCGTGTGGGCTTCCTTTGATTTTTGGCCTCTTCTTTTGCCTATTTGGCAGAGAAATAAGTAACTGAGTAGGGTGTGTTTCTGCTCTCGATTCTCCTATTCTGCGCTTGGGGGGAGGAAATGAGTCACCGCAATCTGTTGTTTGCTTGATGTCTGCATGCTTCAGTGCAGCTATTTGCTCCACCTGTAATGCAGCCCTTGGGCGCTGTTGAACTCCTGAAATGCATGAGCTCCTAAAATGTCTTCCTGCACGCTTGGACTTCTTGGGCACGCTAGAGCAGCTCTCTCCTATGTGCGTGGTGGGAGCAGCAAGGATCACATGCAGCCGCAGGTGGATGGATCAGAGGAGCTGCCCTCAAACTGGGGGATGTCAGGAGTGAACACCAGAGTGGTGCTTTGTCCTGCAGAGCTGCCTCTTGGCTGAGTTTCACTGTCTGATGTCGCAGAAGGAGCAGGCTGCATAGGGAGGGTCATTGTCGTGCAAGGCTGCGGTGGCGATTTGGTATAAAAAAGTAAACTGTGTATTTGTAGATGATTTTAAGGACCAGGATGGAGGGATGTTGGCTGGTTTTGTTTCAAGGGCAGAAAAAAGCAGATTTCATTCACTTTTAATATCATTATAAAAAGCAAGTGTTGCAGGCATCTGTAACAAAGCAGTTATTTGGCTTGAGCCAGTCAAAACTTTGTCAGTTTTTGGTTACAGTGCTCTAAATTCACATATTTTCAAGTATTATAGAAATTCATGAATGTAAGAAAAAATTACGCTAAGTGGGCAGTGTTTACAAAGTAACCTGATGTATAGCATGGGGGGAAGATTGCACTTGTAAATGCAGTAACATCTCTGCTAATTTTTGTCTCCAAACCTGTTTTTCACTCTAGTTGAAGATGTAATAAAATATCTTGACCCTCAGTACATTGACAGGATGGCTGTTCCAGACACTATGAAGCTGCAGTTCATCTTGGCAGGTATGGTATGAAATGGGAGGAGACAGAGTTTTGCTTGGGTTTTTTTTAGTGCTGCAAAAATTGTCTTTTACCTAAGCTGGATTGTGATGGATTTCTTTTCTTTAGTTGTAAAGATCTGGAAAGGCACCCTCTTTGGAGCTCTTGGAGACATGGTTTGTACAAGGATGGCTGTCACCCTTAGTACTCCCTTGTGCATGTCCATGCTGCAGCTTTATCGGTTCTGATCTTTTAGTGTTGATCAGTTTAAGAATTAATAAAAAGTCGAAGAGAAAAACTGGAGCTAGAACAGTTTTCCTCAGCCCACTTCCCATAGTCTCTAGGCTGTGACAGAAGTGAAAGACCTTTGGATTTATTTTAAACACCTTCTAGCCGTGTCCTCTTTTGCCCCAAAGAATTTGATTCAGCCTGTGTTGGTATAGTGTGCCAATAAACTTGGTGCAGATTCTACTGCCTGAAATTGGCATGAACTAAGATCCAGGGATAAGCAATACAGAAGTCTAAATAAAATCATAAAGACCCTTTCTGTACAGCTAGATCAGCTGGAAGAGTTCCCTTACCAGTATTTGTGAAAAGCCAAAGCAATGTCTTGTATTTACTGATGTTGCTTCTTGTCCCTCCCCAACCAGAGGATCAGGTTATTCCTTCCCGAGCAGCCCTTCTGGAGCAGGTGAAGAACCTCCAGCCCATCTTGGACAGTGCCAGTATCCAAGGTATGAATGTTCTTCTGCAAGTCTGAGCTTCAAATGCCATCCCCAGGCTGTTGCCTCTCTTGTTTCCTAGGTTTTTTCTTCAGCCTCAGACTTGAGGAC
Source organism: Phaethon aethereus (assembly GCF_964289735.1). Classification (NCBI taxonomy): domain Eukaryota; kingdom Metazoa; phylum Chordata; class Aves; order Phaethontiformes; family Phaethontidae; genus Phaethon; species Phaethon aethereus. Next base: position 11,343,413 of record NC_138577.1, on the reverse strand, counting down.
AGCTAAGCACACAACCTGGTGTCAGTAAAATAGGTGCAAACAAAGTACGTCTGCTGCTCCCCTGTGCTGCTGTAACATCCCATGCGAGGTCAAGGAGGTGGTAGAGTAGGTCAGGAAGCAGGTTAGAAACAGCAGCTTGGCAGAGAGCGTGGAGACTGGTGGCTGAGCACTGTGTGTACGGTCACCAGGCTGTGGAGGCACTCCTGCCTATGAGCTCTCTAATGTCCAGAATGTCCCTGCTCTTGGCATAGGAGGAGATGCCTTTTTAATTACTTACATCCAGAAGCAGTTAGAAAATAAACTTGGTATTTAATGTACAAGGTAGCTAGGGGCTTTGTATGGTATAAAAACTGTGTTTGTGGTGTGTGGCACTTGCATTCAGTGAGCAGAGTTCTGCTGTGACGTGCTTGTGGAGAAGGAATGGTCTTTGTTTTGGAAACTTATCCCACGTGATGTAAAACAAACAAAATGGGTTTCTCTTCTGTGTTTTCAGCGGTTCCTGACCATGCAGCTAAACTACAGCGACTCTCTCTAATCCACATACAGCAGCAGGTAGTGTGAATATTCTTGAGAGTCTTGGCTAGTGGGGAGGAAGAACCATTTGTTAGTGGCTGTGCTGAAACTCCTGTATTTGCAATTGCTTGAATTACTCATTTATAGCAGGTTTATTTTTGCATCTTGTCCAGGATATTCATGCTGCAGTTTTAAAGAAGTGTAAGCACTTTTTAAAGGGGGGTGGAACTAGCCAGGATTTCTGACAATTGAGTTGGGAGAAGTGCTTTGCCTACCCCAAGCCTGTTCAAAACAGAGGCTTGAGTGACATTTAATAAGCAGCAGTGGGTTTAACCAGGTGGTGTTCTCCCTCTCACTGGGACACTGAGAGAAAGCATTGCACTCTTCCAGTATCCCAGTCTCTGGAAGACTGTTGATATTGTCACCTTGTCTGTACACCCTTTCCTTCCCCATTTGAGTGCTCCTGGAGCTGGTGAGGAGTGGCCTGGGCAGCGCCTAATGCCTCCTTTCAGCATTTTGCTGTGAGTTTCTGTTCTGGGGCAAGGAAAGCACCGATGCTGAGGAGAGGCAGGCAGCAGTGCAAGCCCAGGGACTTTGGTGCTTCATGAGCATGGGTGTTTGTAACCTTTCTCTTGACTATTGAAACACTTGCAGATGTAGTGAGTGGCCACAGCCAGGGTCTGAGCTCTAATCTCAGTACTGGCCTTGGATGAGTTTTCCCCAGTGCTGTCAGGGACTGGGAGGACAGGTATCCTTCAGATGATTTACCGCTTACTCACTGCAGCTCTCCTCTTTGCAGGAACAGCGTCAAGAACTCACAAACAGTGTCAAGATGCTCCTTGAAGACTACAACAAAATGGTATCCTTTGAGTCTTGGGCCTGACGCAGCTGGACTGCCTGCCTATCTCTTGGGTTGCCTTGACCCATCAGGTGTTGTTGGAAGCAGGCAAGCCCCAGCGCTGGGTTTAATGGCCAGTGTCCTTTCTGATGTGGTGATGCCCGTGTCCCTGTCATACCCCTCTTGGGAGCAGAGCTGAGGGCCAGAACTGTGCATCTCTGAGATGGGAAGGGTGGGGTGCCACCTGCGAGCCAGAGCCCCTGTACTGGATCCACTCACAGCGCAGCTTGGCATGAAGGAGCAGCGCCGCCTGCGTGCTGGTGCAGAGCTTGTGCTGGCCAGCTGGATGTTGGTATCTCTCCTAGCTGATTGCTGGTCCCTGCAACCTGTCTGAGACAGATGGCAGCTAATCCTGGCTGTGCTGGATCCCAGTGCTGAGATGCGTCCTAAAACTACAGTGGGTAGGGAAGCTCTGCTCTTCTCTGTAGAAAGCCCCTTGAAATGCAGTGCTACATAGTGTTCAGAAGTGCCTCCTGGATGCCCATTAGTGTTTGGTGCTGTGCGTGGCTCAACGCCTGGGTGGTTTGGTGAGCCTAGTGTCCGAGGCCTCTTCCTTTCCCAAGGAATCGGGATTGTAATGGTGCTGTTGAGCTGTTGGGGTGCTCTCACCTTGCTTTCTTCCGTGCAGTTTCCACATCTCTTTCCTTAAGAGTCATGTCCAGACCCTGCTTCTCTCCAAGCAGTTTGTCCAGTGGAATGAAATACTGACACAGCTGGAAACAGCCAAGGAAGCGAAACCTGCAGCAGAGTGACGGCAGACACAGGAGCATGGAGAACCCTGGGAACCTTTAAAGATCCCATCCAAACCAAACTATTCAATGATTTTATGATCCTGCTGGCCTTGGGTTGCTCTGGAGAGGCAGCAGCACAGCTTGCACTCTGTCGTCTCAGCATCTTCCCACTTGGTGTGAGCGTGCTGCAAGTGATGTCACAGGCTCTCGGGGGGCCATCCTGGCTCTATGGCTGTACTGTGTTGGCCCCGAATTGAAGCCACGCTACTCCTTAATACGCCACTGTTTGCAAATCTTGCTCTTCCCTGAAATATGTTTTAGTTTGTAATGTATTTAAAAATCCCTTTCTGCTCTTACTGTGGACTGTAGTAAAGTCCCGAGATGCTCACTGGGTTGTTCTTTCCTCCCCTGGGCACAGCCATGGCACAGACAATCCCTCTGTGCCTGGTTTTCCACAGGCAGGGGACTGTGGAGGCCTTGCGGCAGCCTGCAGGAGATTGCTGGTGGTTTCATTCCATCTTGGGCCAAGGGCAGGTAAATACTCTTGTCCCTCAGCCTTCCCTGGGCTGCGGCACATGCTCTCCTGGCTCTTTCTGCCTGTTTACCCGAGCTGCCTGCGCCCAGGGGAATCTGGCTTTTTCCCCAGGCTGTTCTCTCATCCCTGTGCTGGGAGGATGCTGTGGCTCTTCCCTTCAACCTGCCTCTGCTCATCTGCATGGCTACTGCAAGCCAGAGCCCATGGCCAGCCTTTTTCCCCTTCATCAAGGGGCGTGAGTGGCGCCTCACCAGGTCTGGCCATAGTCTGGAGTTTCTCCTGGCACAATGGTCTTCCTGAGTTTGAGGTCATGCTTTTGAAAGGGTCCCAAACTCTCCTGCTTGGTGAGACACAGACCAGCCGTGTGCCACCTCGGAGTGCCGCAGGAGTGGGGCAGGGTGCCCCGGGGAGCTTGGCTGTCCCTGTATCTGACCGGGTCAGCAAGCACAGCCTTGGGCATGCCGTGGCCGGGCGGCAAGCTGTAGAAAGCCCCCCTGGTCCTGGGGAAGCTCTGCCGGCCCTGGGCCCAGGCAGTTCGTCCTGATGGGGTAACGGAGAGCACTTTGAGGCTACTTCAGCGGCGTCATGAGAAGCACGTTCTTCACGCGCGTCCTTGCATGGGCGCACAGGGCGGTACCCGCTGTGCAAGGGGGAGCTGGCGGGTGCCCGTCCTACGAGCGCAACGGCCACGGCTCCGCCGAGCTGCCGCACCCGCCCAGCGGTCTGCGGACCTCACCCGGGCTCGCTGTGGTGACGTCACAACCTCACGGGGTCCCGCCCACCGCTCCGGTGCGCACCGCCTCCCTCCTTCCGCCCGCCCTGCGCCTGCGCGCGGCTGGCGCCGCCATCTTCTGGTGAGGAGCGCGCTGAGGCGGCAGCAGGTGAGAGCTATTCCCGCACCCCCGCCCCCACTATAGCGAGGCTCGGCCTCCCCGCAGGCATATATAGTGCAGCCCAGCCTCTTCCCGCGCCCCTACAGCGGCACCTGGCCTTCCTGCAGGCCCTCATAGTTCCCCCGCCCGCCTCGTCCCCCACAGCAGCGGCCTGGCCTCCCCGCAGGCCCCTGTGGAAGCCACTTGGCTTCCCTCCTCCCCCGGTAGCCGTCGCTTGGCCTCTCCCCGCCGTACGTCCCTGTCGCGGCGGCCTGGCCCTTTCCAGGGCACTGTGACACCAGCCTCGCCTGCTCCTCCCCCCTCTCCCCCATCCCAATAGCAGACGCCTCGCCGAATCTCGCTACCCGCCCCGGTCGCAGCCCCGCAGCAGGGGCTTGTCCTTCCTAACCCGTACAGCAGAGAGCTCGACTTTCCCTGCCGCCCTCTGGCACCCTGTATCCCCGTGCCGCTATCGTAGCGCCTGGCACTGCGGTTCCCCAGCAGAGCAGGGTGCGTGGCGTGCCCCCAGGCACCGATGGCCAGCCTGCAGCCGCCCTGGGGCTCAGGGCCTCGTGGAGCGTATGTGCTTCCTGGGTGCAGAGACGGGGCAGTGACCTGCCGTGTCTCCGTAGGGGATGGGGTACAAGGTGCTGGCTCTGGGTGAAACAGGGCTCGCGAGCCTACAGATAACAAAGCCTTTGTGCTGCATGCTTGGGCACCTTGGACTTTCTGTGGTGGGGAGGGGGGTACCTCACACAGATTAGGCAGGCCTTGGTCAAGACGGCAGTAGAGGGACCCTGCCTTGGCCGAGAGGGGAGCTATGAGACTAGACCTTTCTGTCTTTCTGTTTTCCTTGGAGAACCCTTTTTGTTTCATCATGTGCTTTTCTGTTCTCCTTCTTGCTGGCCAGGTGTCTCCTACCTGCAGCCCCTGGCTTGCTGTCTCCCCTGTGACCTGCACTGTTTTATCGAGTGTCCAGTCCCTGGTCTTTCACCTAGGCTGGCCAGCTGTGGGGCTCAGAGCCCCACAAACCTGTTTCTGTAATATATCAGAGCTGCTGCAGGTGAGCTGTGCCTGGGTTCATCATGTGCACGTTCTGGTGCGGCTCACAGCATGCAGCTGTGGTCAGTATGCCCCTGGCTTCTGTTCCCAGTAATCTCGGCTCACGCTTTTGTTCTCTGTTTTTCCCTGAAATCCAGCCTATATTTTTTACTTTGTCCCACTGAGGCCCGCAACACCAACCCTGTTGCTTTCTCCACCTGTGTGTTGGGGCCCAGGCTGCCCTGTGGCAGTGTTCATGCTGTAGGTACGTGCTGAGGAAGACTGGGTACAAGTGACTCCTCGGCATGAGTAGGGCATTTTTGCTGATCTTTGGATATGCCTTTTCAGGACCACCAACTCTGTTAACTCAGAGTGCCTTTCAGAGGGAAGGTTGTAGCTAATTGTGGTGAGAAGTTTCTTTGTTCAGTTTGTGTTAATGGATGTGTTTTCCTTTTCAGCACTGCAAAATGGAGAACTATAAGAAGACGAAAATTGTGGAGAAACCTTGTCCTCTTCCTTTCACTGACCTGCCTCCTGATATTATTGAAATGAAAGTGAAGGATGGGAGCAAAATCAGAAACCTGATGGGTTATGCCATCAGCAAGATGGAGCTGGACTCGGTGAGGCAGATTCTTTTCACTGGCTCAGGCAAGGCCGTCAGCAAGACCATTACCTGTGTGGAAATCATGAAACGAAGGCTCAAAGAGCTGCACCAGATCACTAAAGTGCTTTTCAAACAGATTGAAGAGATTTGGGAACCCATTGTGCCTGAAGCGGGCCTTGATGCCTTGACAGTGAAGAGAAACATTCCTGCCATATGTGTCCTACTCAGCAAAGACGCCCTCGATCCTCAGGAGCCAGGATACCAGGCTCCAGGCTCTTTTGATGCCTTCTGGATTGAGACACTTAAAGCGGAGTCCCAGGGCCAAATGAAGAGGAAGCAGGGTGGAGGCAGGGGAGCTGGCAGCACGGGAAAGCACCCTCGGTCCGCCGGAGGAGGGCCTGGGGAGTCCTGCACCAAGTCCTGAGAGGACAACACTGTCTTTGGGTGTAGTTTGGGGGAGTTACGGAAACAAGCCAGCTGCTGTAGCTGGAAAGTTGCTGCTGAATACGGGGGATTGCAGAGTTGTTAGGGGAGAGCAGGAGAAGTTAACCGATTCAAAATGGATGTTACTGTAAGCTGTCTGAAACTGTGTTTTGACAAGTTCCCTTGTCAAAGGCTGCCAGGCTGTACTCCTTAGTGTGCAGTTCAGGGAAGACAGGAGTCATCTCTCCTTGAGCAAGGACTGTTGGCGTGTTGTCAGTGAGCCCCAGCGAACAGCTGCTTGCTGAGCGGGTTTTTGGCTGCTCGGGGCAGTGCAGCAGCCCAGGCAGCAAGTGTGCATGCCTGGCACCTGCTTTTGTGGCAGGTGGAGGTGGCTGTTGCTGCGGCACAGAGGGGAGATGGGACCTGATGTGGATTCCCCCAGCTGCCACCTGCATCGGCAGAGCTCGTGTGAGCAGACAGCGGGGCGCAGGGTTGCATCGGCCTCTTCTTCTGTGCCTCAGAGTCCACCTGCTGAGCTCGCCGGGCAATCTGAATGTTGCACTGCTGGAATACAACTCTGTCTGCGAGTATGTGCACGTAGTGCCCTTTTTGTCTTCCTTTCACTTCGGTGGATCCGACAGTTACACCTCTCCCTGCCAAACTGGCAGGAGTTGACTCATGCCAGAACCAGCCTGAAATCCTGTAGCTGCACGAGTGCCCTGGGGTGGTGGTAACGGTAAGCTCCAAAGGACCCTGTTCTTTCCCCTTTCTGCTCCTTTATAATGCATAGAGATGGGTTTGAAATAAAAGTTTCCTGTTCATGTAACAAGAAATTTGTCATGTCTTCCTCATCCCACTGGAGGTCACCCTGTAAACATTGTTGCTGCTGCCTGCTGAAACTCTGCTCTTTCAGCCCTCCTCGAGGAAGAGGGGACTGGCTGCTCTGCATCTGTTCTTCTCATGGCTGTAAATGGACCCTGACACAAGGTGGGGAGGTTTTCTTCCTCCCTTCACCTTTAATATCCAAGAAAGGTGAAGGTTGGGCTTTTTTTCTGGGAAGCTTTTTGATAATTGTTTTTTCTGTTCTTTTAAACCGACGAGAACTGCAGTCTCAAAAAGACTTTGCCCAAACTGCCGAGTGAGGCAAAGGACAGAGCATCTTTTCTTGTGCAATAGTTTCCTTTCTGGAGCAGCTCTGGTGAGTAACACTGGGCAGGAAGAAAGTGCTGTTCCCTGTGACAGACCGAGCTCTTGCCAGAACAGCCCCTTCTCGCACCATGTCCCGAGCGCTGCCTGACCTGCCAGTGCTTCCTGGGTTGCTGCTTCTGTTGGTGAGCTCCAGCTGGACCTGACTCTCTGCTTTGTCAAGCATTTAAAGAAGGGATTTTACCTAAATCAGGGAAGCAGGAGAGAGAGAGCGCATCACCCCTGTGACCCGATGCCTTCACAGACAAGACTTGTCTGTGCAGTGTGCAGGCGCTTACCTTGCATCAGCATGAGCTTTCACACCAGCCAAGTGCCCGGCACGAGCCAGGACAGCGCCAGGTTTACGCACCTCATCCTCCTCCCCTTCCCTTCTCCTGGTGGTCTCATCATGCTCTGCCGCACCGTTGTCCCCAGAGCTGGTTGGGGAAATGCCCAGACCTCTCTGCTGTGCCAGCACAGGTGAGACCGAGTCAATGGGGCAGAGAGAAGCTGATTTATCTTGGTGCTGTTCCCAGCTGTTGCTCCCTTACATCTAAGGAGGAAACTGCTTTTCTTGACTAATTAGCAGATTAGCGATAAATGCCAAGAAAGATGCTCAAGTGTCTGGTCAGGCTGCTTCTGACATTGCCACGAGCGACGTGTTTGTGTTTGTTTACTGTTAAAAACGCCCTCTTAGCAGAGAGCCGGATCCTTGAGCAGCCTGTGTGATCCTCCCTTGTGGCGACGGCGCATTTAAAGCCTCATCAAAGCTGCAAAGTGATTTTTATTTTTGTCTTGCTGTTTGAATGGTACCCTTGGTGGACAGCGGTGGCTCTCTCTTCCTGGGTGCTGTGGCACCTGGCAGCGCCGGAGCTTTCCGTCTCTGGAGAGGGATCAGCCATGCATCCCACCCGCGAGCCCCCGAGCATTCCCTCGCATCAGCCAGGAGAGGTCCCCAGCCCTCTTCGGGGTCTGCTCTTCATCCGCTGCCTCCGTCCTCTGGTGTGACGCACCGTGCGGGGCTGCCTGGCCGGACAGGCCCCCCATGTCACTGCAGATGCGTGGGCCGGCTGTGGCTTTTCAGAGCAGTTGCAGGTGCTGGGATCTGATCCCTGGGAGTCTCCAGGACCACCACTCAGCAGTGGGGAGCGTCCCCTGTGTGCCCCCCAGCCACCTCCCCTGGGTGCCACGCCTGTGTCCTTCACCGGGAGCATATCTAGTTTGGGGTGACACCCCCGGTGTGGGGGCCGGCAGTAAGGTTCTGCAGGGCTATGGCATGCCCACACCCAGGGACAGGCTGCACCGTGCCTCAGTTTCCCCACCACACAGGACGGGGGGAAGCCAGCTGTGCCTATGCGGCTGCTGCTGCCCCAATTCCTGGGGCACTGGATGTCCCTAAACGGCCTGTCCTCTCCCTCCACGGACTGCGGTGGTGCCTGTGGCCACCCCTACCTGCCTGCATCCCCTGAGTCCCGCAGGGACCCCAGCCCCATCCTCGGCACCCTTGGGGCCAGGGTGCATGTGTGTGTGCAGGGGCAGGGCAGGCAGCAGCGAGTGGTTAAGGGCAGGACAAGGCAGCAGCAGGCAGAGCTGGGCAGTGGCCCCAGGGCTGGGCAGGCCCAGGCTGGGCAGGCAGGGGCCTGCAGTGTGGGCCATACAGTCAGGGCAGTATGAGCATTGTGGGGAAGGCAGCAAGGACAGGCAGAGCAGTACGGGCAGCACGGGAAGGCAACCACAGCAGCACAGGCAGGGCTGTATCGGCAGCAGGGGCGAGGTAATACGGGCAGTGGGGGCAGCACGGGCAGCGGCCGGGACGGCAGGGCGCGCTGCCCGGCGGCGTTCCCCGCCGCTCACGTGGGCGCCGGCAGAGGGGGCGGGCCCTGAGTCGAGCCCTCGCCCAATGGCGCACGGCCGACGGGGGGGGGCGGCCACCACTGACGGGAGGCGGGGCACCGGCAGGCCCCGCCCCCCGCTGCCGGCGGGAGGGAGCGGACAGCGCGCGGGGCTGCGGCACCCACCGGGCGGCCCGCGGCGAGAGCGCGCCCGGGACCCCACACCAGCACCCGGCACCGGGCCCGCACCCGGCGCTGCTCCGCGCCGGGACCTCGCGCCACGCACTGGGACCCCGCGCCGGGACCCCGGCCCCGTCCCCGGCAGCGCCGCCGGCGGGGTCCCGGCGGTTCCCGGGGCGGAGCTCAGGCAGGTGGGTAACGCCAGGGCCCCGCGACGGGAGGGCAGATTCGGCGGGACCTGTTGCCGCCCGGTGCCCCGCTGCGGGCCGGGGACTGCGCGGGTGTCCTGCCGGGGGATTAGGGACACGGGGGAGCCCTGAAATTTTACCCGACCCGGGTAAAAAGCACAAGAGGGTGCTGCCCCCGTCCCCAGCTGCTCGCCCCGGTTTGAGGTGCGGGACCTCGCAGCGGGGTCCAGGCGGCAGGGACAACAGGTGGGGGGACGAGGGCTGGGCCAGGGTCACCTGAAGCCCCCGCAGGGATGCCCCTGGGCGTAGAGTTTAGGCCGGGATGAGGCAATGGGTCTCCCATTTGGTGGCTCTCGCAGGGGGTAGGGGGGGACAACCTGCGGTATGGGGCGCTGGAAAGGTCCCCCAAACAGTGGCTGACCTGGGAGCTGCTGCAGCCTCCAAACCCCAACAGAGCCCCTGGGGTCCTGGGGTGGTTGCCTGCTGGCACCCTCCCAGCCCCTCCTGGGGGGCTCAGGCAGCCTGTCCCCTCATGCTGGTGGTGACGGTGACTTTCTCCCTTCCAGGTGCAGGAGGGAGGAGAAGGGTCCTCGTGTCCCCACCGCCCCACCAGAGGAGGGGAAGCCGAGGAGAAGCTCCAACCGATCCTTCCCAGCAGTGCAGTGAAGCCCAGGACGCAGCTGTGAGCAGCCAAACTGTGACGGGTTGATGCTGTCCTGCTGTCCGCCTGGCCCCAGCCCTGTCCTCCCGCCAGCACGGCCGCCGTCCCCTGTGTCCCCTGCCAATGCCGGTGGGTGGAGGCTGCGCGCTTGATCGCTGCGCTGGCATCCCAAGTGTGGAACCGAGCTGTGGGCCCTGCTTTTTCCTGTGGGACAGTGGCAATGGGGGCTGCTCTCTCCACTGGAGCGGTCGTGGCAATTTCTTTTAACTGTGTCATCGTGTTGCTCATCCTCATCCTCTTCCTCATCCTCTGCAAGGCCTGCAGGACCCCCTCGTGCCCCAAGAAGAGCGTGGCTTCTGACGTGGATGAGGCAAGGAATGAAGAGAAGTACCTGCTGCAGCCCTGAGCTCCCTGGGGTACTTGGGTACCTGGCTGTGCCGAAGGAGTCGTGCCAGCGTGGATGCCTGCACTGGGACTGGGGCGCTGGATGGGGCAGGATGAGAGCAGAGGGGATGCTGAGCTGCTCGCGGGGGCTGTGACGCAGGGCGTAGCCCCTTGCCTGCGCAGTTGTGGTGTGTGAAGTCCCTGCAGATGCCCGCAGTGGCTGTGGGGCTGAAGAGACAGCAGCTGGGGATGTGCTACGGGCACAATCCTGCCTGTCCCAGCAGCCAGCGAGCACAGCAGGATCTCTGCCCTCAAGTGCACCCAGTGTTTGGGGACAGCCTGTGGGCTCCTCCCTGGTGCTCGTGGCCTGGACCATGTTGCAGACCTGAGCGGGGCTGGCCAGGGGCTCGGAGAGGGGAGGCAGCGCGGCTGGCATGGGCACCTGTCCCTGAGCGGGCCCCGCCGGCAGAGCGGGGTGTAGCTGCCTCAGCAGCCAATTTTAATGAGCCGTGAGAGGGTCTGCATGGTCTGTCCATTTGTCCCCAGTCTGTCTGTCTCAGTCCTCTCCAGCATTAGCACCAACACTGCCAGGTAAACAGCTCTCCTCACGGGGCGCGCATCCCTGCCTGCCCTTCTGCCTGCTCCCAGCCAAAGGCCAGCTGGTGGGGTTTGGCCTGCCTGCAGGCAGCAGAGGTGCCTTCCTTGGTGTCCCCATCCCTGCTGAGAGCAGCCTGGGATGACATTTCGCTGCGGAGGTGGGAGACATGGGGAGCGATGAGAGTGCCTGGCCAAACAGCACTGTAGGGTCGTCCAGCCCTGTTGCTCCCTGGGGACCACAGTGGATCTGGCTTGTCCCCAAGCCTGGCAGCTGCCTTCCCCCGCCCTGCCTGCAGGTGTTGTGGGTTTCGGAGGGCTCTGCTCTGCCAATCCTGGAGCGGAGCAATAGCCAAGGTCCCTGCTGGCACAGACGCTGCAATAAGGGGACAGAGGAGTGGGCTATGCTGGGAGGGACACCGGCCAGGGTCCCTGCGCAGGCTTGGCCAGGCTTGGCAGAGCCTGTGGTTCCTCCCCATGTCAGGTGTAGCTAACGCATCCCTTTACAGCAGTGTTTTTACTAGACTAATAAACTGATCATAGGACCCAGGTGGTGTCTCTGAGCTCTGCCCAGCGCCTGGAAAATGTGGGGGAGGCGGTGTGTCCTGCCCCTGTCCTGCCTGTCCGGCAGCGCTGAGGAGCGGCTGCCCCAGGGCTGGTGACTGATGCCCCTGCAGAACTGTGGGCGGTTTGCTGGGTGATGACACGGAAGGGATCATGTCTGTTTCCATCTGTGGCTTTTAAATGCCAGGTGAGAAACCTGGCTGTGTATTTCGTGCCTGCAGCATATCTGCCTGGGCTGGGGGCATTTGGCTGTCAGCAGGGAGCACCCTCCAGCCCCAATGCTAGAGGCACCAGAGAGTTTCCAAGCCATGGCCTTAAGTTACGGTGATACTTGTGGGGGACTCAGGCCAGTTGAGTGGATGGAAGAGATTTGCCACCACCCCTGCCTGGTGGAACGACCGCCTCTGGTCCCAGCAGCTGTGTGCAAGGCTCCAGTGGTGACAGCCCATCTCTGCTCATCAGCATGCGGTGAGGCCACCACGGCTCCCGCTGCCACCACAGCCACGTAGTAGCTAATCCCTCTGCCGCAAAGTGCCAGAGTGGTGGGAAGGCTCTGCAAACCCCAGCACCCGGCAGCCGCTGGCTTGAGAGAGGCAGCTGAGCCCCCCGGGGAAGAGGGGAGCTGTGAGCGTCCTGAAGCTGGTGGCTGGCAGCGGCTGTGATACCCTGTTTGCAGTGATGGCACATCCCTCTCCCACAGCCATAGGCAACCAGGCCAGGTCACAAGCCACCCTCCAGCTTAGGCTGTCACCCCAAAATCCAGGGGTTCATGTGTGGCTGACCCCACAAATGGCTGTGGGGCTGCAGCCCAGTGCTCAGTCTCTCTGGCCACCACTCACAGTGGGTCTGGCTGCCATCAAGCTGCAGCCCTGAGGTTTCCCTAGGGCTGACAAGACTAGCCCTCACCTACCCGCCATGGGGCTCTCACCCAGTGCAAGCATGGCCAAGGGTGGGAAAGAGCTGAGGGCTGTGCAGCTCTGGGGGACAGAGCATGGTAAAGACTGCCTGACCTCAGAGATGACTGCACACCGTGGCTCTCCCAGCACCTCTATTTATTTATCCGGACACAGAGGCAAAGTGTTCCTGCTATGCAAAGAGCAAGCAACATGGGGCCTGTGGCTCGCATGCCAAGCAGCCACCAATCAAAGCCGGGCTTGTTTAGCTGGTGGCCCCTGACAGAGCTGTCGTTCCACCTGCTCACTTCCCTGCCTTGCTCTCCGGCTCTCTCACCAGGTTAAGCAGCTTGTCCAGCTTTGCAATTTCCACCTCGGGGCCCTTCTTAACCTCCTGGCCTTTCTTCTCCTGCAAAGAGAGCAAGTGGGGCAGAACTGTGAGCAGGGAGGACCATGGAGATGGGGAGGGGTCTGGCGCAGGGAGGGATGCTGGGCTGCTGTGTCCCAGCTCACAGTCCTTGCTGGGGGCTGATCCACAGGCAGATGCACCTGCCTGTCCCTGTATTTCAAACCCAAGGTGCCATGAGGTGTGTAAAAGCCCCCATGGGCTGGAGAATGGCAGTAAGGAAGGGTTTGGGTGGGGATGGGAGTGGATCTATTGATCCACAGTGACACAAACCCTCTTTTGCCTCTCTCCTCCCAACCCTTCTCAACGGCATGGAAGGTTACCTCAGCCCTTTAACCTCCCCAGCTTTTCCCCCCAGACCCTGGGGAGGTGCCAGGCATGCATGACTCCCAGGGCAGTCGCAGTAGTGCAGATGTCCAAACCTCCTCAAAACAGTCCCACCATACCCATTCCATGTCTGTCATCTGGGAAGCGGCAGCCCTTTTGCACCCAAATGTGTTTCCTCAGGAGGGCAGGTGGGTGCTGACAGCCCCTAACCTGGGGGGATAAGTGACTCCCAGGTGGGCTGTTAGCTTGTCACTGAGGCTCTTTTGTCCCTGGGCACACCCCAAACCTCCCATGGCACAGCCTGTCCCTGTGCCTTGTTTGCATGCTGCTGTGCCAACTCTGACACATACCTCACGTGGGCAATGAGGACAAGCCTTTCCCACAGCCCCCCTACTGCCTGTCCCAAGCCTCCCAGGGGCTCGATGCCCAGGTGCTAGAGCAAACTGCCAGCATCTTGGGAGAAATCACACAGCATGAAGGAAATAAGCCTGCCCAGGTCAGTCCGTACTTGCTTGAGGTCAGCAGGAGCTTCCAGGCCTGGTGGGAGACAATGTCCCTGCTAAGGGCACCAGTGCCACTGAATGCTTCGGGCAGAGTGTCCCCTCCAGCGGTGGGGCTGCAGTGCATTGCTCTCAACAGAGGTTCGGGGCTTTGTGAAAGTGATAACTATGTTTGGGCTCTCCAGATACACATGGCGCACACAGCTGCAGCAGAGGAATTTTCCAACCTGCCTTCAGCCCACCCAGCCCTTCTGCAGCTGAACATCTACCCCGCAGCATTCCTCCAAAACAGCAACCACCTAGTCACTGCTCAGCGCTGCCTTCTGCTTGCAGCCTGCCAGCTCTGGATTTGGGGGCATACCTGCTCTGGAGCTGGGAACTTCCTCTGTGCCCAGCGTGGCTCTGGGCACCCCAGAAAGCAGATGACAAGCATGGGAGAGTGGGAGGGCTGGTACCCAGTCTGACAGGCAGGCTTGGGAGAGGTGGCAGTGGGTCCCCAAGACAGTAGCACAGCAAAGGGGAACATCACCAACCGGGCTTAGAGGCAGCCCACAAAACTGCTGTGCCAGCTTCTCCCAGCATCCACAAAGCGTGGCCTCTGCATGGGGATGCTCTCAGGAGGCCAAGGGAGCAGCGCACATTGTCTGTGCAAGGAGGCTGCTTGCTTTCTTGTCTCCCCACTTAGAAAAGATCAATTCTCCTCCTACTGAATCAGCTCCTCTAATGGCCCCGGTGCAGCAATTACAAACATGCACCTTTCCCTCAGCGCTGGAAAGAAACGCTGGGGCACAACAAAAACTTGTAGGGCTTCAGGGATCTTGTTACATTTCTCTAGCAAATGTGGGCATTGCTGAAGGCAATGGAAAGAAGTCCCCGGGGGATCCCCAGGCTGCCCCCTCGTCCCAGCCCAGCACAACCCTGACAGAACTGAGGTTTCCTTGGCTAGTGGAGGGCATGGCTGGGGTGAAAGCAGTCCTGGGGGGGAACAGGGACACTTGGAAACCCCTCTGCTCCCAAGTAGGCAGCTCTTCTCCTTGCTCAAGTGCTGGGACAGGCCAGGGTTGGTTTTATTTATCGAGTCCATCGATTGCATGCCAGGACAGCGCTGATTTGTATTAACACCCTAAGTGAGTGATGCCCTTCATGGCTCTGGTCCAGGCACTGGGAACGATGTTTGTAACTAACAGCCCACGTCACAGCCGAGCATCTCTCTGAGTGAGAGCGTTGGGATAAACACAGCTGCTTGGGGTATTTCAGGACTTAGCTATTTCTGCAGAAAAGCTGCTTTGCTGTCTGATGGCATTCAAAACACTCCCTTTGGCACACTGCGTCGCACACAGCACCATACACAGGTCCTTGGGACAGGCTAAAGAGGCAACTGCTTTGCTCATCTGGGAAAAGGAGATGCTGAAGCCATCTCCCATCGACCTACCTCCATCTCAAGCCCTTTGTTCTCCCCACTGGTAGGGCCAGGGAGGGTCCCTGACTGATGCTCTCCAGGGAGTAATGCCAGGTCCATGGCAACTATGTCTGAGCCTTGTTGAAGTCACCAGCCATAGGCAAAGCTCAGCTCCTAGTCACCAAGCTGTCCCTAAAAACCTCGATTTTCACACTGGCTCAGCTCCTCTGGTGCTTCTGAGCAAGCTGCAACAAAGCCACATGCAAGCCTGTAATGAGCCGTAACTGAACCAGAGCCCTAATTTAACGCCACATAACCAGGCAAGCAGGATGACACAGGGAAGGAAAATTATAATGTCTTTTCAGGGGCACTGGAACGGAAAGTTTCCCTTTATTCATCCATCTGCTTTTCCCGGGGCGCCTGTGCATGTGAGCTGGCTGGGCCACTGCAGGCTGGCTGATGGTACCACCATGGCACCGCAGCATCCACTTGGATGCACACGGCAGCTTCCTACAAATCCAGGGGCTTTGCCTGCATCAGGCCTCCGAGAAACAGCCCTTCTCAGAGCAGAGCTGTTGTAATTTCCCAGAGCACACCCGATGTGGGGAAGCATCACCTCCGCAAGCGGCTGCCGACGGGCTCTCCCTCCCGACACATGCCACAGCCAGGTGTGGAGAAGGCACTCATGGGGCTCTGCCACCTGGCAGGTAGCTGAGCCCATCCTCCGCCTGCACCCCTGCTTACACTGCATCCATGGGGCTCATCAGGAGTGGAGTGGGAGCCGGGGCAGAGCATCCCCCCTACGGAGCTGACAGATGCAGAGTTGAGCTTACGTGGGAGGTCTGTCCCTGAGGAGTTCATTGAACGGGTGCTGGAGCTGTTCACAGCAGCGTTTGCATTGATTTTGTCGTTAACAGTTCCCAGCAGGAAGGCAAAATGCTCTTGGCTGAAAGTGGTGGTGGGGTGTCAGGAAAGCTCATGGCAGGGGCAGAAAAGGCTCTGTGTGGGGATAGACTGCCTTGCTGACAGGGCATGACCCCTGGGAGGTGAGATGGGGAAGAGACCTTCTACATGTCCCTCTGCTGCTGTGTTCATGGGCAAGGCCTCCATTGCCCTCACACTCCCTTTGCCTTACGCCTGGGCTCTGTTCTGGCTCTCCAGCCAGGGAAACGGAGGCATGGGGCTCCTGGCACTATTGGCAGTGTGGGCACAACTGCTGCAGGATGCCCAACTGCTCTCAGCCCCAAAGGTGAGTACTGACACTGGAAGCAAAGCAGGACGTGGAAGATGACTGAGGTGTAGCCCCAGGGGCAAGGGCAGGGTGAGGACACGGATGAGGATGAGGATGAAGACTGGTTATTTGAAGACCCCAGATCCATCCCCCTGGGAGCCCCAGCCCCAGCCCTCCCAACACTGGCATATACTGAACTCAACATCCAGGATATGGGAGTCATTTAAACTGCATTCCCTGTGTCTTGGCTGATGCCTTCATTCCCTTGCTGAACAGTAAACTGCCGAGTTAATAAAACTCTCCCATAAAAGCCATGATGCTGGCACTTTTCAGCATCTTTTTTTTTTTCCCCATTGGTGGAATAATCATAAAACATCTGCTGTAAGGTTTCAATTAAACAAAGCAAAACATGTTTATGTTTTAAAGTAGTGAGGAAGTCAACTATGCTGGCTCGAACATAGACAGGAAAGTCCCCATAACTTCTGTAGGAGCAGAGGTGACCCTTCTCCCTGATGAATCTGTCCAAAGGGCACAGGCCTGGCTCTGCCCTGCTGCCGTCATGACATTGATAGTCCCAGTCCCTGCCAGGAATGGCAGGGTGGGATTCCTGGGCACAGCTGGGATAGGATCTGGCCAATTTACAAAGCAGCTCAGTGATCTAGGACACCAGCTTCCCATGCAAAAGCGGTTTAAGCTTTTACAGACTGATTTTGAAGGGCGTGAGTACCTCTGAGAAGCCACCAGCAAGGTTGCCCAAAACTCCAATCCTTCTTATCCTCAGTTTGAAGGGGCACACAGCCTGCCAGGACTTCAGAGGTACATTGCTTCTGGAAGAGACTTTTTCTTGGTCCTTGAGCCTGCTCAGGGGTAGGTCAAGGTGACACCACCAGGGTAAGGGCTCCTCCCTTAGCAAAACATGCCAGTGACAGTTCCAGCAAATTCAATGAATGAAAGCAAAGAAGAGACTTCCCTGCAGCATTTCTGTTTGGAAGACAAAGGAAACTCAAACTCCTTCATGAACACAGCAAAATTTTCCTTGCTACTCCCTGGGCCACCAACCAAACATGCATCAAGAGGGGTGTGATATGACCTGCAGCCCTGAAGCCTTCCAAAACCTACCCCATCATGGTCCTATTGCAATCTGATGCTGTTATATAGCAGGTGAAGCTAGAGTTACACTGAGCTGGAGATGATGTCTATGCAAGGACCACTTCTGGGCTCTCAAGAAACCTATTTACATACAGCAGCAACATGCTTATCAACCACAGAGAGCCTCGAGTCACACTCACAGCCTGATTTGACAGCATTGCTTCTGGCCTGCGAACGGATTAGCTGACAAACTGGAGATAAGGGTTTAGGCTTATTTTGCTACTGTTTGGAAATAAATGACGCAGGAAATGTTCTGCTTGCAGGGAATGAGGCCGTCAGAAAAGCCCAGGGGATGGCTGGGTCATTCAGGCCTCAGCAACACACAGGA
Source organism: Phaethon aethereus (assembly GCF_964289735.1). Classification (NCBI taxonomy): domain Eukaryota; kingdom Metazoa; phylum Chordata; class Aves; order Phaethontiformes; family Phaethontidae; genus Phaethon; species Phaethon aethereus. The sequence goes on along the minus strand of NC_138577.1, from coordinate 11,325,975 downwards.
TCATTGGCCTCAAAGATGCTCATCCCTCCAGCTTCAGCTAAAACCTGTGCTGTTCAGGGCAAGCACGTCTCCTTGCTCCAGCTCACACATTTGACTCAGAGGACTCTGCTAGCATCTGCATCAGACCATGCCAAGGCACAGCAGGTCAGGCAGGTCTCGTGGCCCCAGGTGACCTGCCTTTGCTTGCTGGAAGTACCCAGTGAAGCCACTGGAACCAGCAAAGACACAGTGCTGGCACCAGCCTGTGGCTCCGCAGCACGTCTGCCAGTAAAGATGCAGGAAGGGGCTGGGAGTATCACTGGGAATAAACCAGAGGGAATTGGGTGACAGTCGGGGGATGTGGGCAGGGGTCACCTCTATCTAAATGGCAGGTACCTGCCTGCAGCATGCCGCAGGGCTGGTTGGCATACAAACACCCATGGGAAAGGGGAGAAATTGTTTGACAGAATGGATGGGCTCTACAGCAGCAGAGAGCTAATAGCAAGGTCAAACTCTCATCCATGGCCATAAGGGAGGACAGCCGTCATCACAGCTCTGTGTCTGCTCTGCTGGAGGCCCTTGCTCACCCTCCTTGCAGCGTTCTCTGGCCAAGCAAAAATGTGCACACAGGAGGAGCCAAACCCTTCCCTGCGGGTTTCGGCAGCCGCTGGCAAAGCTCAAAGGAGTTAGGCTTTTGCTTTCGTGCTGCTTGGAGCTGTGTTGCAATTTCTACTGACCCTCAGCAAGGAGCTAAACTAATCAGTGAGCCTCTGAAGCACGCTGTGGCAAGTTGTGCTAACAGGGTTTAATGAAGCATCAACAATGCCCTCTGAAAGGACATGCTAGCTGGCCTGATCCAGCCGTATACCCTGTCTGAGCCCAGGAAGCTGCTAAACAGCATAGCCCATCTCACAGTGACTGCAGTGCAGAGCATGGCCTCAGCGGCCCCGGGCCCAGGGGAGCATGAGGAGGGTGCTGGTGGGCACCGTGGGATGCAGGACAGGCAAGACCAGGCTCATTTAAGGGCTAAGAAAGGCTCAGCACTGAGATCTTCTGCTTGGGCCACTGACAAAGCGATTTGGCTTCCAGTCATGCTGAATGTTCCCTGTCCTTCCTGACTGCAGATCCATGAGCAACGTCTCTTACACACCACTAATTTAGGCACCTAAATATAGTCATAAGAAGACCACATTTAGCAACCATGCATGAAAACTTCAGTGAGCAAAGCCAAGCTGAGCACAGACAGGTCCCGTGGCAGTCCCCATAGCTGCTCCGAACTGGGCACTACAATGACTTGTTAAGTCCTTCTGAATTTATCCCAGTACCAGCCACAGAAACCCACCAAAACTTCAGTCTTCCGCCTTTTCTATATCTGACACTTATGGGTTCAAAACAGGCATGTGGTCATGCTCCTCAGTTAACGTATGACCAAAAAAAAATCTTTAAAGTGAAGGATAAATGTTAAAGTTATCCAAAGACATTATGGCCTGAAAAAGGCCAAATGAGCAAATACCCTTAATTCTGCCCTGCACAGATGCTGTGATTAAGAAGTATCAGAAATAGGCTCTCTGCTCCTTCAAGAGGTCACACTGAGTTTTGCCAGCCCTGAGGACACTACTCTGAGTAGTGTGCGTATGCGTGTGAGATGGAGAACAGCTTTGCCTTTGGGCATCATTACCCTCGGTCACTGAGACAAGCCAACAGCAGCTGCCTCGAACAGAGCAGCCTGGTGAGATGATAAACTTCTCACAAGGTGCACGGAAAAGATTTTCAGTCATATCAGTTGACAGATTTAGTGCTAAGCGCTGAGAAAAATCATTGTGTGCTCAGTGTGCAAGATAATTACCCTCCCCTGACCTGCAGAGTCTTCGTGAAAGGGCTGGAGTGGAAAGCCCAAAAGCTTTTGCCTCCAGCCCAGGGGGTCCTGGTAGTGCATCTGACTGCTGGGATAAGGACAGAGGGACAGGATGCCCTTTTCTTCACCTCGCTGGAGGACAAGCAGTGCATGCCCCACCGCCCTCAAACCCTGGATCCAACCCTACTGGGTTCAGACTTTCTGCAGTGCCATTGGGCTCTTCTGGGTGGGATGGATTACTTTAATTAGCTCTTACCACTCAGTGGGAAGCCCCATTCCCCAAAGCCTGCCCACAAGCTGTGTGTTATAATGGCATTGGATGGGAAGGCTGGTGGGGGCATTAGTGCCCGATGTTTTAGCTGTGGGGTCTCTCAGACCCAAGCACTGAGGAGGAAGGAAGCAAGTCGTGCGTTTTAGTTGAGATTGTCCATACAAACTGCTAGACAGGAGGTACCTTGGTTTCTAGCTCAACTTCAAATATTGCTGCAATTCCAGTGAAACCAAGACACCAAACCTCAATGCAACCTAAACAATCCCAATGATGCCCAGGCTTCCCTGGCTCTTGTGCCTACCACAAGGAGCCACGTCTGCAGCACCTCTTTATTCGGGCTGGCAGCCCTGCAGCAAGAGGGTTGGGCAGAAAGAGCACCCACAGGCATGTACATCAAACCCATCCAGAGGGAAAATCAAGGAGATGCCCTGCGGTGCGCAGGGACCCCAGCAGTCTTAAGCTGCGGCCCTTGATGCCAGCTGGCAGGTAGCACCATCAGCCACCCAGCAACATTTCTTTATCACTCAGCATCTCTTTTTTTTTTTTTTTTTTACTTCAGCCTTACTTCAGCATTTTTGCATGTCAGCTCAGTAAGCTGTTACGGATTACAGTTTAATAAAAGCAAGCGAACACTGATGCAAATATGCAGCTCCTGCAATACTTTGGTACTGTTGTTATCTCATAAAGCATAGCATCTCATGAGACATCATTTGCGGTTTTATGAACAGTATATTTTTAAAAGTTGCAATTTTCCCAATTCCTCTTTCTCTGGCCACCACTGTTAACATATATACACATACATAACCCTGCAATCACCTTTTAATTGCCTTTAAAAGTCCAGCTGCTGTTTCTTCCTTAATATGGCATATTCTTTAAAACTTCTGTCATGCCAAGTATTTAATACAGCTCATAAAAATACTTGCATAGGAAATTGTACTCTTGTTTGCTACTAACATGAAAGTGTGTGAATATACTTCACTCTGGATAAATACAAGTACACTGGAAACGGAGTTTTGCTATAAATAGAAGTGAAAATAAATGTCTTCACTCACAGATGCCCCATATTTAATAACATTAAATGCTAATGGCATGGAAGATGTATTGCAACTGATACTGTTCTGATTACTGAAAGAGCTCAGTCTGCAATCTAATGTCAGGCCACAGTGCTCTCTCCCTCTGTCCTGCTCGCCACGACTGCACTTGAACTCAGGGGTGCTCCAGATATAGCACTAGATATTTCAACCACGTGAACAATTGGGTCATCTCGGCAACACATTCTTGTGTGTAAGTTTCATTTAAATCACAGTGTCACCTGGAGCAGGGCTAGGAGGGTTAGTCCACTAGTCCACTCTGGTCGATGGTGGGAGCAGCTACTTTTAAATTGCTTCTGACAGGTGCTTGCCCAGCACTTGACCCAGTCCTGGGGGTGCCCAGCACAACATGCCCTGAGCAGTGGATTGTCACGCTCTGCTCCCATCACCTGCACTGCCTTTTCTTTTGAAAACCCCCAGGGACAGTGCTGCCAACCCATCTCCTGGTGATGGCTGCCAGCATGTCCCTCTCACACCCACTGAAACCCTTTCCCTAAGCCTTTTGCTGCCCTCTTAGAACCTCAGAGCACTGTCTTCCTTACCCTGCCAGCCTAGGCTTCTTTAGGGGTGCACAGCTCTCTGCATCTCCCTGTTTCCAGCCTCTCAGCTGGCCACATTGTCCTTGCTGCTCTTCTGCTCCTCACATCCTTCAAGCCTGGTACCCCAAATTGGAGCGGAGGCCTTTGCACGGTGAAGCGGTGCAGCGGGATCAGCTCACGTGTCCTGCTCGCCCCACTCCTGCCTGTGCACTCCAGCACACCTCTGCTACGGCAGGGCACCACTGGCAAGTGAGATCTTTTTCTGTTCACTTCCTCAGTTGATTATTCCCATCTCCTTTCCCCCTCCTCCTACTTTGCCTCCATCCTCACTGAAGTGCATCCTGTTTATTTCAGACCGTGTCTCCCATTTGCCACAAATTAAATGACTTGCACAGCTTCTCTCCACCTGCTGCACAGGAAACAGCCAGGCAAATGACAAACGCCGCACAAACACTGCCAGGCCTGGAAGCCAGATACACTATTAGTCTGGACTATGTGGGGCGTCACGCTAAATCGCATCAGCTACGACTGAGTTATGCTGCAGCATGCAAATCAGGGCTTAAAAGGGGTCAGTGAAAGGCTGGACATGGGATGAGCATGAGAAATCCTGCTGCTAGAGCTGTTGCTTCTCCAACCTTGTTACAGCAGCTGAGAAATCCCTTCCTGCCCCACAAACGAGGCTCAGCTGTAACCCACCACAGTGCCCCTTTGTGCTGGGTTAGCAGCTTGGCTAGTGTCAATCCTCTCCTGAAGATGGGCTTGGCACAGTGCTCCTTGGTGGAGGATGCTTGTTGCTGCCTGTTGGGACATCTCCTCTCTGAGCACACACAACCCACAGCTCAGGGAGCGGTCCTCAGGGACACCGGCACCCGTGGAGCACCTTGCTTCCTTCTGGGAGACGCTGCAAGCAGTGAGCAGATGTGCCCTGACTTCATCAACAACTGCTCTGTGGGAAGCAGCCCAAGGCAGACCTGAGTATCATCTTGCTGGCATACCGTGATGGGCATGGGGCTGCAGCTGGGGATACTCCTGTCCCACCAGCAGGCCCAGATTCCACATGCACCAGTGACCTGTCCCTACCTGTGTCTCGCTCTGGCCCTGCTACCCAGGAGCATGGGATCTTCTGTGTCCTGTCTGCAAACAAAGATGAGGTGCACTCTGACCAAAAAGCGGATCTAGAGCCTGTGTTCGGGTAAGCTGTCCAGGTGGGAGGCAGTAATTTTAATGACAATCCAGTCTTAAGATGCTGATCTGGCTCCAGCCCAAGGCTTTGTACTAAGCTCCTTGACATCCTGCTTAGGAAAGCATTATTAAAAGCTAATTGCTTCATGCATATATTGCTGTTTTAATTATAACAGAAATAGAAGTGAGATACGAGCAGTAATCAATCTCTCTGATGCTAATATATATCTGAAGAAGGAACTGACCATGGGAAAAGCCACTCCAACATCATCTATGAAAACCAGAGGGATATATTCCTAGCGATTGTCCATGCTGCCAACAGCACAGTCACAGTGTGGCCAGGGGTGGACTCCCTAAACTGCTCTTTGCTTTGAGTCACTGACCAGGATGCTGCACCTGAATTAATTTTACATGTTTGCTGTTGTGTCTCTGTTGTACCAAAATGTAATTACTTCAGTGCCATAGACCAGTTAAACCCATCTGCTCAGCTGGCTGCTGAAACTAATGGAGTTTTTTTGCAACAGAGTATTGCAAAATAAAGGCAGGCTGGGAAGAATATAACGTAGAAGTCATTAAGGTCCTTAAAGTAAGCACTTCCCAAGATAATCTCTCCATTGCTCAGCAAGTCCCACCAATACCAAAGACAGAACAAGGTTAACCAGCAGCTGACAGCTTCAGCAAGACTGTGGCCAAGCTGGCAGAAGCAACTATCCGACAGTTAATTGCTGATTTAAGGACTAGAGGGAACCTGTTAGCAGAGCTTAACTGAAGCTGATGCACATGCCTAACACTAAGTTGACAGATCCGCTATTTTAGGAGAACAACAGTGCTACAAGGCCTGTCACCTTACTGATGTTGAAAGCCTCAACACACCAGCAAACATGGCCTGATCCTCACCTTGCTCTTTGTGTTGCTGGAGCTGGGACAGAGGGACATGGCTGGGGCAATGCTGCCAGGCAAACAGGCAACATTTGTCCTGGAGGGCGCTTGGAGGAGGTACCTTCTTGGTGGAGATGGCAGAGACCTTGTCACATCTGGATACCAGTTTTGACTGCAGATTCCCCCAACATGGTCAGATCACCATGCCAGGAGGAGTCACTTCTTGACAGGTTCTCCTGTTTCTGTTCTAATCTGAGCCCATCCACGGATCCTCCTGGTGTTGTCCTGATGTGAGGACCTCCCTGAAAGCCAGATGTGTTGTGAGGCTGCAGGTCTGGGAGGAATTATTAAAGACTGATCAAGAACCTGGTGATGTTTTGAGAGTCTTTAAGATGATAAATGGTTCTTCTCCACCAGCTTAGAGGAGATGCCTAAAATGACCTAGAGGAATGGTGGAAGCAATTGCTTTGTAGAAATAATGTTGCCTTACCCCTCTATATTTCAGTGCTTCTCCCACAAAACACTTGACCATATGGATACCATATGTATGTACTGTGAGATGCAGACACCACGAATGCCAAGTCATGGTGGCTTCTCCAGGCACTTTGCTGATCATGCTCTTTTCCCTCACTGAAGGGGAGTGCTCGGCATTAACTGAGAGTTGGGTGAAATGCAGCCCAGCAGGGGATGAGGCCATTGTGCTGCTGCATGCCCGGCACTGCGCAAGTGCCTCAGCAGCAAGAACAATCCTGAAAAGAGATTATTTTCACAGCTGGCAACCAAGCAGGAAACGAAAGACAGAAAGGGGTCACTTGTACTCAGAAAATTAAATCCAAATTTAATTCCAGTAATTATACTTTCATTAACACCCTTTTTGCCATAAAGATGCATAAAATCCCTAAGTGAGAGCTGCAGTTGCTCCGAAGGTGAGAAGAAGGTAACTGGGGAAATACTGCCAGATTCTCCCTAGCCTGTAAAATCCTTAAGAAGCTTGGATAATTGTGAATGGTTATTGTTTGCAATTTAACTTCCCCAGCAACCATCTGTAAATGAGACAGAAATCCAGTGAGAGCAGCAAAGAACCTGCAACAGAGCTGATTTATTCCAGCAATCCCTGATTTAACCACAGAAAAATGCAATGTTTCCTATAAGACCACCTGGGACTTGGATTGCTATTGTGGTGAACACAACATGAGACAAACCCTCAACTCACTCCCCACTGAAATCACGCCATGTTGCAGGCATGGGATTACCGAACAGGCTGGGCTCATCACCGTAATTCTGAGTCCTTGGACTGCAGGAACTTGATCTGGGCTCTGCACTGAAACAGGATCAAGCACAGCTGAGACTAGCACTGGCTAGTTTTTGGTACTTTGTGTAGGCCTTCACTGAATTCATCTCCTTGATTTACGTCCATGTCTCCAATGTTTCAAGGTCCTGTGGAGATCTCATGCAAAGTCTTTCAAAGTTCTTGTGACTCTCCATGTCACCAGACCCCCTCAAGACTTTGTAAGTGGCATCTCTGCTAGATCATCCAAGGAATGAATGGGAAATTTGAAATGCCAGTGAGGACACCACCCAACCCCCTAAAATAAATCTGCAGACTGCTCTGAGATATCATCCCAGTTATCCCACTGATAACTGCTCTTTCAGGGTGATTTTTCAGCCTGTTACTCTTCTCACTTCTGGTGTATCTTTGCATTCTCCTGGCTTAGTTCAGCCATGCACTTGTCATGTGGATTGGCATCAAAAGCCTGAAGAAAGGCAAGTACACAACCGGAGGAGAAGGTTTCCTCAGGAGAGACAAGTAAAGCCAAGGATGTCTATTGAGGTTGAGAGTGAGAACCACACTCAATACCTGTGCGATGCTATGGCATAAGGGTAGCTGTCAACCTAGTAAGAAGCCTAAGTGTTTGATATGTCCTGTTATACAATAGATAAAGCTTCAGCAGATTTTCTCCAGAAGGCTGCAACACAGGCAGGCAGCTCCAAGCCAGAATGTGCTAATTAAGAAATGCTAGGTGAGTGTTAATGAAAGAAGCTTTGGGAGGTGGGAAGAAGTGAAGAGGGTGAACCTCTCTCACCTCCTGTCCCTGGTGCTATGTGCTGCCATGTCCTCAGTCGCTGGAAAAAAGGAAAGGAGCTTTCTAGGGAGAAAAGGAGTGCTGGTTCAGTGCTTCTGTTCTCTGCCCCTGGTGATGAAAAACAGACTGTAAAAAGTCTTCATTTTCAGCTAATGGATAAGTGGGTTCTGGTTTCACCTATGGAAAAAGAGGCAGAAGGTATTTTAAGGGTTGCACTGAGACATGGATAAACCAAACTGAGTCCAGCAGAGACTACCAAGATTGTTGAGGACTGGAGGATTTGCACTGAAGAGACACTAAGGGTGCTGGACTTGTTCAGCCTGAGGAAGAGATGGTTTTGGGTGACCTAACAGGAGCCTGTCAGCATCCAAGAGGAGGATATCAAGAAGACAGAGATGGGCTCTTTACAGAGTTGCACAGCACGAGAATGAGGCACAACAGCCATAAACTGCAACAGGGAAGGATTCAACATGACATAAAAAAGTTTTTCTCCACAGTGACAGTCAGCCACTGGAACAGGACTCCAAAGAGGCTGTGGGATCTCCAGCCTTGGAGGTTTTCAAGATAAGCCTAAGCCCTGAGCAACCTTGTCTAATCTCAGGGCTGATCCTACTTTGAACTGGAGGTTGAACTAGAGGCCTCCCAACATCCCTTCCAGCCTGAACATGCCCATGGCTCTCCAATCCCAGGATGTTCTTCACCACAAAGTGTAAACTGAAGGATAAGTTCTGCAGTTCTACCCTACTCTGTTATTGTGTTCTTATTGCAGACAGTATTTGTAAGGAAATATTCTCTTAACCATATATTGCTCATAGTGTCAGGACTGGTGCAGGGCAATCCAGCTTTCAACGGCATGATTCCCAGCCCCTGGGGAATCCTGGAACACTGTAGGAGGAAACAAGCTCCCCAGCACCCTCCTCACAGGGCATCCAAAGGTTGAGGAAGATGTACAAACTGGTTTGAATGTTGGTCTTAGAGGGGTAGAGAGAGGAAGAAGGACTCACAGTGAAAAATGTCAGACAGGAAGCACTGCAGAAAACCCATGGAGACAGATGGCTAGAGGACCACAGACAAAGCTGGGCTAAGAGTCCATGACAGGTGGCACCATGGGGGTCAGAAAGTGAGGACTGTTTCCCCATGCTTACTGACAAGTGGGAAAGCTCCAACCTGACATAACAGGGCAGCTTATATGATCCCAGGCATGTGGGGCAAGTTTATCTTTTCCCACTAGGCTTATTTCAATGGCAGAAAAGGGATATCATTGACTTAATGTCAACCCATGCTTGCTGTTATTGTAACACCTTGTTGTCTCTGAGTGCTTACAGTTTAATTGTTTAACACACGAGCTAATAAAAAAGCCAGAATCAAGAGAACTGAAGAGTTCAGAAGTCTGTAAATCTCTTCATATACAGCTACCTGCCCTGTTCCAAGCTGTGATTACCTCTTTATAAAAACTGTGAATCTCTCTGTATAATGCTGCCTGTCAATCCCTGATCATTTCAAGAAGATCAAAAGCAGAAGTAGATGTAATAGATTTTAAGCCCAGAAATAACTGTTACGAGTCACACAGCCTCAGTCAATAAACTCATCACACCAATGACTCCTCTCGGAGCTAAAGCACATCTTTCAGTAAAAGGCAAGTTTTGACCTAAAGGAGTTTTGAGGGATGCAGACAAGCTAGTGCCACACTAAATATGTGTGCATATTTTATGCAATATTTGGTCAGCTGCCAAATCCCGTTATATCTCTTTCTTCTAATTTAAAGAGCCTTCCACCATTGTGAATCCCTTCCCATGCAGATGATTTTACGCTGAGATCAAGTTATGGCTTAATTTATTTGTGAGGTTCTAAAAAGCTCCTTGAAGTTATGTTTCCCAGACCTTAGATCAAACCTCTTGCTCTTTCCAGACCTAGTCTGCATTTTTTGTCAATCAATCAATCATCTTCACTGAAGTGTCAACCCTGGATGTGTGCACCACAGCTGGCAACAGATTTCCTAATACCACTCCAAAACACGGGGCCTGGTTTCACTCCTGCTCTGAATTACCCCAGTGAGGCAGCCAGACTATGTGTTTGACTCGGTGTTTCAGTGTCACGCTGGGAGTTCATGCTTTCCTTTACAACCTTCAAGCCTCTTTCAGCATCTCCAGTTCCAGGATGCAGTCCCAGAACAGTGAGGGTGGTTTGTGTGGGATTTATACCCACCCCATGCCACCTTGCTTCTGGCTGTGCTCTGATGGACATTGCTAAAACAACATGGTGGTACCGAGTCATGTGTGTGGGCCTCTGAGACCATCTTGCTGCCAGCGCTATTTACTCAGTAGCAACGCTCAGATCTGACACTGACAGCACTATCAACAGGAGCTGGGTCACAAAAATACCCTGCTGAACCTTGCCATATGCATCTCTATCAGGCAGAGACCCCCACCTACAGTTACCTTTAAAGATCTGCTGGTCCCAGCTACTTTTAGCTGAATACATGCAGGTTTTGTGTAGTGTTTTTTCTTTTAAACAGACCATTTATTTTTAAGAGAAAATCCACGTTGAACCATTCTTTCAGGCTACAAATATTATCTTACAATAGGTTTGTAACAGGCCTAAGTCAGACAGCGTTTGCCAAGCCAAGTTGAAAGCCCACGGAATAGTAAGTGCATAGGGAGCGTGGTGGTGTTTAAGAGGTCTCACGTTGATAGACAAATTCTTTCTGAAGCAGCTCAATTACAATGTTTAAGTTTCCTTTAATTCCCTCAACCACATCATGTAATGTGTGGCACTTCTGTAACACCTTTCAGCCCAGTCCATACAAGCCTTTTACTAACTCGGGGCTTACTCACTCGCAGGGAGGAGCAGGGACAAGGTATAGTCAGTGGTTTCACTGCAGCCTGCAGAAAGCAAAAACTGTCATTGGGAAGCACTGTAAAGCATGGGGACACAGGCTGTACCTCCGACGAGCCCCTGCCAGTGACTCCAAGCTGGGTAAGGGGCAGGGATAGAGAGGAACCCTGCTCAGCCTGTGACCATGACTGTTATGACTATTTCAGAGCTAAGGGAACTGAGGGCTAGAGCTTCCTCTGCCAAGCCGTCTTTCTTCCTTTGCAGGTAGGCAATGGTGGTGTCCCGTTTTCTTGTTGCTTTTCTGAGTTACAGCTCAGACTAACCTTGACTTGAAAGGAAGATCTGACTGATTTCAGAAGACCTTGTCTACAGCACCAGCTTCTAAAAAATCATGCCTGGAAGCACATCACTGGCTACAAGCAGGTTACAAACACCCTGAAGAAGGAAATTTCCCTACACATCCAAGCTATCCCGGGCTCTCCCTATTGTGGGAGGAGGACCCAGACCCCTTTCCTTTGCTGATGCTTTAGGCTGGGAAACCCTGTGAGGCAGGGCACCCCATAGCCCTGCCTTTGGCCTTGTGGCACGGGATGGACAGAGGTTTCTCAGGCTGGGCTTCCCTTTTCCTTTTGCAGCCCAAGTTTCCCAGCCCCCAGGATGCAGGAGCCATTCGGGCTGCAGTGTTTTTATAGCACAGCTTTTCTTCTTGAACAAGCAGTTGTAATTGAAACCCAATCCATCAGCCTTTTGCTCTGCTGTATTACAAACTCCAACTGTGCAGCAAAGCCTGGCGCGCTTTTTTTAAAATGACATTAAAAGACACTGAATTATTAATGTCCTGTACTCCCACTGGATGCTCTTTGGTTGCCCAGGCCAGATAAAATGAGAGCCTTTGAGTTTCTTCTCCTGGCTTAGCAGGTTCCTTCAGTGCAGATCAAAGCAGAAGGCCTCCTCCTGGAGAGGGATGAGTATCCTCCACTCTCACAGCTGTATTTGCAAAAGCATTTTCTGGTCATTCTGATTTCTGTGCCTGACCTCTGGCAGCAAGTCAATATAATCATCAGAAAGTCAGAGGAGGCAAACAAATAAGAAAGCAGAGACTGAGCAGTGCTCCCATCCATGATCCCTCTGTGCTCCCAGGAAGGCACCTTTCCCCTTTCCTGCAATCCCCAATCCTCAGGATATCACAGCCAATGCCAGCAAACAAGTGGGGAGATGTCTGCTCCGGCTGAGCAAGGCATGGATTAGCATGTATTCATTCAGCACGCAATACCTTTTATTAGCTCAAGTAATATATCTCTGGAGAATAAAAAAAAAAAGCTTTAGGGCACATGTACTTCTCTTTTCTTCCCAGATATATTTGTTTGCCTAATAAAGGGTGTTATCTGTATCCACATGCTTTGGCTTGCTTATGGTGTTTGAGACCATCCTGGCTACAACATCCCTAGCCCCTCAGGAAAGCAGCTGTTTTCTCATGGGCTGGAACTAACAGCCTTAATCTGAAACATTTATCTTGGGGTATTTCAGAGGATTACAGGGATCAGAAAGCTGAAAAAGATAAATGCAGTAACTATCCTAAAAAAAGAGAATCAGAGATCCTTCAGTTTAACCTCACTTTTCAGAAGAGTGGAACAAGCCAACAACCTGTAAGAGCCTGCAAGGAGATGCATCACAGCTAACATGGACTTGTACCAAAGAAGCCATGCTGAACCATCATCTGATTTATTTTTGCAGCAAGATAATAGACCTTGTGGACAGCAAAGACACAGAAGTCATTAATCTCGACCCCAGGAAGACTTTGCCATTGCCTGCCTTGATATTCTGATCCTCAAGTGAGGCAAAAGATCTATATTAAGCGGGTAGAAAGTAGTAAGATCCAGCTGAATAGCTGTACCCAGAGCTGTCAGCATAGAGTTGTGTGCAATGCTCATGGCTCCACGGTCTGACGGGGGTCTGGTCAGTGTTTCTGTTAGTGCTTGGACACTGGGACAGATGGGAAGGCTGCAGGTGTCCAGGAAGGCAGGACTGGAATCTGAAATTATGTTGCTGGATCAGAGATGTGACCTGGAAAACCTTCATGTGATTTAACAGAGACAAATGCAAGATATTGTGAGTGAGCAGGGACAATTCCTTGTACAAATACAGGATTATGGGGAGGGAGTGTTCTGCCATCAGGGTTGGAGTTAGAGGGATAATCACCTGGATGGGACCTGGCACTTCTGTGATGCTGCGAAACAGTCATCTGTGCCACCACAGAGAAATTGGAATGTCATGGCTAGGCACATGAAAGGATCCCTCTTTGTCCGGGAGGGCAGTAGGAAAGCTGCACCCATAGGACACCATGCAGCAAGGGCACAGCTCATGGGAGGTGGTCTGAGGGATAATGAGAAGGAGATTTCAGCCCAGTGGGCTGGAGGTGGGAAACACAACACTGCCCAGGCAGTGCACGGGTCTCTGCACTGACCAGGCCCCCGTGGCGGGTGAGGAGCTCAGATGCCCCCCAGATTGGGAGCAGTAGTATCATAGGCCGCTCCCTCGTGGGACATGGGAGAGTAGGGGGAGTTTGCCCAAAGACAGCCTCACACAGTCGGTGTCTGGCATCCCATCTCACAGAAACAGTCAGTGAATTGGAGCGTAACAGCTTCCCTCCAGGAGAACCTTGGAGCTGCTTTGATTGCAGCCATCACTGCATCTCCCACAGCCAGCGGGACTGTAAGGCAGCCCCTCTTCTCCTCTGCTTCGCAGGGCTCTTCTCTTCCCTTTCTCCACAGGATAAAAATAATCCTTTTGTGTCAGGTCCATCACTGTGAGCAGCAAGACATTTTATTCACCAGCGATTCCCTCCCTTCTCTCATTTAAACAATTCCCCATTGAGCCCATCAAATTAATTTGAACAAGGGCCATTTATTTGGCCTGCCTGCCAGCACAGGTGTGTCTCTTTCCTTTCTTTTGGAGTAGGCTGGTAGGTGGCACGAGCGCAAATCAGGGCTGGATCAGCACGATGGTTTCGATCAGGACGTGCAGGGGCATGGAGGTCTGTAGGTCGACACACCCAGTGTCAGGAAACATGCAGGTGAAGTCTGCAGGCAAAGGGATTTTTATAGCAACGCATTTGGGATGTGTTTTATAACAGGACAGACACAATCTCTCAGGCAGGGAGCTGCCCTCTGTGTGTCTGCTGGCAGCCTCAGCCCTTGCCAACCAGGATGCTGTTTGGGGAAGGCCGTTTCAGGCTCCGGTAGCAGCTCAGGAGGAGTTACACGGATGTGCCAAATCTCAAGCTGTTCCTCTGGCCCTTGTAGCTGCATCTCTTCCTATTCCATGTCATGCCAGGTTTCCTACCTTTGTCACTGCAGCAAATACTACCAGTCTCTGCAACGACGGACACTGCCCCTGAGTGCCCATACAGTGCCCGGGGACAAAGTATGTAATAACATAAGCAAGGAAAAGCTGAAGAGCTTGAAGAAAAGTAAAAGCCCACCTTCTCCAACATCTGGGTCATTGCTGGGTTCAGTGAGGCAATGCAAAAACATGACTTGGATGGGTCTTGCAAATGAAGACCAGTGTCCCATTTGCCATCCCTGCTGAGTGAATCCTCGGGTGCACAGGACACTGCACAGCCATGAGCTGGAGAGAATTAGTTACACATTTCTACCTAAATTGCATGACCAGCACAAAGGCAGTCCAAACCAAGCCCTGTGGAGGTGTAGAGCCAAGAGGGAGCTGCTCACCTGTGTCCCAGGGTATTGTGTGCTTTGCTGGCCAGGACACCTGGGGGATCATAGAACCATAGAATCTTTGGGTTGGAAGGGACCTTTTAAGGCCACCTAGTCCACCCCATCTGCAGTGAGCAGGGACATCTTCAACTAGATCAGGTTGCTCAGAGCCCCGTCAAACCTGACCGGGAATATTTCCAGGGATGAGGCATCTACCACCTCTCTGGGCAACCTGGGCCAGTGTTTCACCACCCTCAGTGTGAAAAATTTCTTCCTTATACCTAGTCTGAATCTACTCTCTTTAAGTTTATAACCATTACCCCTTGTCTTACCGTTACAGGCCCTGCTAAAAAGTCTGTTCCCATCTTTCTTCTAAGCCCCTTTTAAGTACTGAAAGGCTGCAATAAGGTCTCCCTGGAGCCTTCTCTTCTCCAGGCTGAACAACCTCAACTCTTTCAGCCTGTCCTCACAGCAGAGGTGCTCCAGCCCTCTGATCATTGTTGTGGCCTCCTCTGGACCTGCTCCAACAGGCCCATGTCTTTCCTATGCTGAGGGCTCCAGAGCTGGATGCAGGACTCCAGGTGGGGTCTGACCAGAGCAGAGCAGAGCAGAGGGGCAGAATCCCCTCCCTTGACCTGCTGACCACACTTCTTTTGATGCAGCCCAGGATATAGTTGGCCTTCTGGGTTGTGAGCGCATATTGCTGGCTCATGTCCAGCTTTTCATCCACCAGTACCCCGAAGTTCTTCTGGGCAGAGCTGCTCTCCATCCCTTCATCCCCCAATCTGCATTAATACCAGGGGTTGCCCCGATCCAGGTGCAGGACCCTGCCTTTGGCCTTGCTGAACCTTATGAGGTTCACACCTCAGGGATACCTGCTCGTCCTTGCTCACACCATGATCCAGCTCCTCGTCCCTTCCCTCATATTAGTGACACCTCTTCCATCTGCCCCACACCAGGACCTGCACTCTCATCCTCCCCTTCTCATTCCTCTGTCTGCCAGGACTGCGAGCTGAGGGACAGCACAGGGCCAAGATGAGATTGCTGGGCTGCAGTTGTAACAATGCACAAATAACTGCTGTGTCTGCTGATTGTGGGCGAGCACCTCTTGGTGCCCTGTTCCATTTCCTAATTTTCACCAGTTCTCCAGGGACCTGGTAGCCCCTACTTGAAATTTTGGGCTTGCTAGCCTGTGACATCCAGCTGTCTTCCTGTCATAGACAAAGCAGGGAGGCAGGAGACCCTGTCAGGCACTGGGACCTGGTGGGACATGGTTGTCCATCAGCACACCTCAACACTGAATCCTCTCCTGAGATATGACTGTATTCAATGTGTCCCAAAAGCAGGAGAGACACACAGAGAAGACAGGCTGTAGCAGAGCAGATCCATGGTGCCTGTGGACACTTCTCACTTGGCTGCTGTGGCTCACAGGGAGATGGGTGTCCTCATCCCAGTTCAACATGGAGAGGGAGCTGCGTCTCATCCAAGGAGATGTAGAGACCAGGTCCAGGACCAGGGCTGGTTTTTCCAGGCCCCAGCTCTTGCCTTGCACCATGTCCTCATGACGACCCACTGCCTTGCCCTTCAAACACACACCACGGCTCAGGGGCTGAGCTAACAAGCTTTCCTCCTCCACACCCCTGCGGCAGAGCCAGCACTCAGGAATGGCTGCACTCCTGAAAGCTGCTTGTGGCTCTCTGGCAAAAAAACAGCTCACCCTCAGATGACCTGGAGAAGAAGCACCCATGTTGTCTCCATCAGCAGGCAGCCTAATCAGTTATGGCAAGGGGCTGAGCACCGAATAGCCTCTGCAGTAGAGGCTGCAGGCTAGCAGACCTCCTCTTACACCCAGCCATTGCTGGGAGAATGAGAGTGTCCCAAAAAAGTATCCCTGTCTCGCTCTGACAAAGGCATGCTTTGAAAACAGTTTCTTCCCCAGGGGTCTGCCTTTGTAGTGGGGCTGTTATTCAGGCAAAGAATTGGTGATTTCTCAGGATCGCCCAGTTTTCTGGGGATTTGTCATGTGCATAGAAATGAATTCATAGGAACTCATGAAAGAAACAGGAAGGAAAGACAAGCCAAGTGGCCCGTGAGGCTGGCCAGTGCCTCTCTTGCCATAATGTTATGCTGTGCCCACTCCTCTGCTGCTACAGCTTTCTGCCAAGGCACTGAAGAAAGCGGAGGCTCTGGCTCAAAGAGGAGTTGCGCAAGCTGAACAGGCATACTCCAGGCAATCACAAGTCCTTTCAAAATGTGAAGCAGGGGTCCTTCTTGTGCATTAGCCATTTTCCAGGACAGGCAGCAATGGGCTAATTGAGCTGCAGAGGAGCAAAGCCCAGGCTGCTGGGGCTTGTATTGCTCTAGGATGGTGGGCACCAAAGTACAGACACAATCTGTTCACAAGGAAGAGGACTCAGAGCATGCAGACAGAACAGTTCTTGTAGCAACGCACCTGTGCTGGCATGGAGAAGTACAAGGGAAGGACTAAAATAAAGCTCCACTAAAAAACATTTTGCTTGGCCAAATTCAAATTTCAGTTACTCTTGAATACCCAGAGGACAGCAAATCCAATGGACACACACCAGATTTATGCCTAGAGAGGGGCATTTACCTCAGTGACTTGACTATTATTGATCACAAAAATAAATCCCCCTAGCATTTTTCTCCAAACTCCTAGTATTGCAAAATGGAGTGGTCTTGCATCACTTTCAAATGTGGTCAACTGTTTTTTTTACACAGATCTTCAAAGTGGAAACCAGAAAGTCAAAGCCAGTCCTCCTGGCTTTGTCAGCGTCGCCCTGACAGCACACAGCACCTCACAGGATGAGACTTGCACTTTAGAAATACTTTGTAAGTACTATTGAATTTTCTTAAAATGGGGCCTTTTTTTGCTCCAGTTGCCAATGTTTCCATTTAACGTACTAAACACACTTCATCCTGACCACTGGGAATTGACTTCAGCTTAAAATAACTTGTAAATATGCTGATGCTGTCTCTCCACCAACTGCCAATCAGAGCAGTCACACAAAGTGACATTATACAACAAAAATAAGGTTGAAGACACATGGTTAGGAGCAGTGAAAAGATGAAAAATCCCAGCTCTTTGACTTTGGGGGTCAGCAATCCCGCAGCTGCACAGAGCTCCCTTCTCCCTTCATATAGTCTGATAAAACTCAAAAGTTATTTTTCAAAAAATGACAAAAACTGATTTAATGAGAGAAGATTCAAGTATTTTAGATCTATTGCTGGCTTGTTTGGGTTAGCTTTCCAAACAGTGCTAGAGTCTAAGGTTACCACATCTGTGTCCAGGACCCAGAACTCGTGCGTTTGGTGTGACACTCTTGGACATCTAGTTTTGTGCCATAGAGGCACTCTCCTGTGCACAGTGGATATGCCCTGGGTCTCCAGTTAAGTATCCAAAGGCTTCAGTTCTGCTCCAAGAAGGACTGGGCATAATAATAATAATGTCTCCTACAGGTATGTCAGCGAGAAATGGAAGGTCAAAGACAGCATACCCCCCACCCCTCCAAAATGAGCAAGACTAGCAGATCTGAAGCCTTTGGATAGGAGACATATGGATATGGAGAGCAACCTCTCTTCCCACACCTCTCAGGTAGACTGACTGCAAAATGGGGATTGGAGCAACTAAGTCCCTCCCGCTGTAAGAAAAGATCAGGTTCGAGACCACCTGAGGAACCTGAACATGCACAAGTCTATGGGACCTGATGAGATGCATCCTGGAGTCCTGAGGGATGGTGGTTGATGTAGTTGCCAAGCCACTCTCTGTGATATTTGAAAAGTCATGGCAGTCCGATGAAGTCCCTGGTGACTGGAAAAAAAGAAACATTGCACCTATTTTTAAAAAACGTCAAAAGGAGGACCCTGTGAATTACTGACCTGTCAGCCTCATACCTGGGAAGATCATGGAGCAAATCCTCCTAGAAGCTATGCTAAGGTACATGGAGGACAGGGAGGTAATTTGAGAAAGCCAGCATGGCTTCACCAAGGGCAAGTCCTGTCTGACCAACCTAGTGGGCCTTCCATGATGGTGCAACCACATCAGTGGACAAGGGAAGAGCTACAGATGTCATCTATCCGGACTTCTGTAAGACCTTTGACATGGTCCCCAACAACATTCTTCTCTCTAAATTGGCGAGAGATGGATTTGATGGGTGGACTGTTGGGTGGGTGAGGAATTGGTTGGATGGTTGTAGCCAGCAGGTTGTGGTCAACAACTGAATTTCCAGACGGAGATCAGTGACGAGTGGTGTCCCTCAGGGGTCTGTATTGGAACCAGTACTTTTTAATAACTTCATCAATGACATAGACAGTGGGATTGAGAGCACTCTCAGCAAGTCTGCAGATGACATCAAGGTGAGTGGTGCGGTTGACACATCTAAGGGACAGGATGCCATCCAGAGGGACCTGGACAAGCTCAAGAAGTGCACTCATGTGAACCTCATGAGGTTCAACAAGGCCAAGTGCAGTGTCCTGACCAGCAGGTCAACGGAGGGGATTCTGCCCCTCTGCTCTGCTCTGCTGAGACCACACCTGGAGTCCTGCATCCAGCTCTGGAGCCCTCAGCACAGGAGAGACATGGACCTGTTGGAGCAGGTCCAGAGGAGGCCACAAAAATGATCAGAGGGCTGGAACAGCTCTGCTGGGAAGACACACCTCTCCTGTGAGGACAGGCTGAAAGAGTTGGGATTGTTCAACCTGAAGAAAAGAAGGCTCCAGGAAGACCTTGCTGCAGCCTTTCAGTACTTAAAGGGGGCTTAGAAGAAAGATGGGGACATTTTAGCAGAATCTGTTGCGATAGGACAAGGAGTCATGGTTTTAAACTAAAGGGGATTAGATTTAGACTAGATATAAGAAATAAATTTTTCACACTGAGGGTGGTCAAACACTTTCACAGATTTCCCAGAGAGATGGTAGATACCCCATCTGTGGAAACATTCCAGGTCAGGTTGGACGGGGCTCTGAGCAACCTGATGTAGTTGAAGATGTCCCTGCTCATTGCAGATGGGGTGGACTAGATGACTTTAAAAGGTCCCTTCCAACCCAAACTATTTTATGATTGTTTGATTGGAGCCTGCTGGCACATGGACCATCTCCTTTCCTGGAAACAGCTTTCCACAACTAAACAGTCCCCTCCTTTTGTCTCAGGCTACTCTAGATTGGGAGATACCCTGATGTGGGACAGTGGAGGAAGAAGGGATCCTGTGAGGCTGTGAAGGTCTTCCTGCTAAGCTGGTTTCCCCAGCACAGTGGCAGGGCAGCAAAGCGTGATGGCGATGGAGCAGGCAGAAGGAGCAGGGGATCCCAGTTTTGTCACTGCATGTCAGTATTCCCTTCAGTACATCTTGATTTACAGTTATAAGTCACAGATCTGTTTAGCAAAACAGCTGCAGGTCGCAAGCAATGCTGCATCCTGGCAACCTGCACACAAGCTGTACGGCCTTTTGCTGGCCTCAGTGTGTGCTAGGACCAGCATGTACTGACAGCAGGGATTATCAGAGCAACCACCTCCAGCCCTTCCTGCTCCAATGCAGGCTCAGAGTGACCTCTCCCCACAGATGTGTCTCTAACCTACCCTTCTTGAAGGCCTCCACAGCACTGGGTTTCCTTCCCGTACCAAGGAGTCAACACCGGTGTGTATGTTGTTAGATAGCCTACACAAGCGAGACAGAAAGCTGTGAATGGGTAGAAATAGGGCTCCACAAGTCACTGGATCCACCCCACAGTGCTCAGCTCTTCCCCTAACAGTGCAGAGAGCAGCTATCTGCAACTAGCCTAATGGGGGAGGGACTGAAAGGAAATCAAAAAGTATTTGCAAATCTCAGAGGAAGCAAAGCCATCAAGCTGCAGGTCAGTTTTTATGAGACCCACACTTATTTGTGTATGCCTCCTTATCAGGGGACCAAGTGGCATCTGGAGGAGGCAGTCCTGATGTAGGCAAGGCACAGCAGCACTTGACGCCAAATTCTTCCAGCACTGCTTGTGCTCTGTGCTTTTGGGTCACTGGGCAATTAGCCAGCCCTGAAAGAGGCACAAGGAAATCAGCCACTGTTTGAGCAGCACAGAAGCAACTGCAGGAATCTCAACAAGAAAGAAGTATTTGCATGAAAACAGAGGGACTAAGAATTACACCACTAGAAGAGCAAGACTTGAGCCACCTGGAGAGGAGAGGCGAGTGCCCTTCTCTTAGACAGAAAGATATCACATGAGAGCTTTTGAAATAGAAGTTTGGGGGCAAAATGTACTTCCCTCAGTGCTAAACCACTCACCAGTCCAGATCTGATGCGACCTCGGAGAATGTGTCTGATTTGTAGCTTCCGTCTGTACATTACAGTCCCATGTGCAGATGGACTGTACCTCCTGGTACAGGAAGGAGTTCAGGTTCATCTTCCTGTGCTGGTCGGTTCACCCCTTACAGCTACTGAAACAACTCCCATAGCTATGGGAAAACACTAGGAAGAGAAATAATCTCCTGGTCCTTAACTCCTTTATGTTTCTTCCCATTACCCTAGGTCACAGCAACACAAGGCTACAAAGCAGTGAGGTTCAGGGTCAAGCATCGCACTGTCCATTCACACTGGCCTATCTTAGGACCAGCTCTGGACCTGAGCTGCATTCCACCGAGGCTGGGTATAGGGACAAAACCAGGGTCCCTTACTGAGAAAGCACTGTGTGCAGTGGGTGCTGCTGGAGAGTCTGGTGAGGAAGCAACCTCAAGCCCCAGGAGATAGTGAAAGATGCAGTGCTGGGGAGGGGAATAGGCTGAAGAAGGGGTTTCCTACCATCTCCCTAAAACTTTGCACACTTCCAACCATCTTCCCCAAATCCCTGTCCTTCCTTCACCTCCTGAAAACCCCAACATCCTCCCACTGTCCATCACAGTCCCTCAAATCCTGACTGATCCCTCCCAGACCCTGCCATCAGCTATGGTCAAAGATCCAAGGTGCTTCAGGCTGCAAACTCAATGCTCCTTCTTTGGCTGAGCAGCCTTGGGCTGGGTCTGGACAAGGGCAAAATAATCAGGGCTGCAAAGAGGCAGGGGAGCAGAGGGAGTCCGGAGGTGACACTGCCTGGTGTGATAAGGCAGAGAGAGCAGAGCAGCTGCCCAGCATGTGCACATGGATAGAAAGACTCAGAGCCACCCCATGCCCCTCACTTGTCCCCACAACACAAGCTACTCACAGGCACCCAGTGCTGGACTCAAAGGTGTGTCCCTGCAGCTTCTGACCCATGCACAGCCCTGCCACCTCATCCTGGGATGTGCAAGCAGCTGTGTTTCCCTTCCCACTCCACTCATGCCCAGCTATACCCTGTCAGCCAGGATTTACTGCCTGGGAAGTAACTCCATTGTCCCTGAGGGACAGAGAAAGAGGTGACTTGCACATGAAGAAACCAGTAGCAGGAACAGAGACTGAGATAATCATCATAGATAATCCAAGATAAATATTCAAGACAAGCATCAGGCCAAGAATCTGGCTGCCTCCCCAGCTGTCAGTCTGGGTACTGGCCAATAAGTTTTCCTTAGCCTCAGCAAATGCTGTATTGTAACCTTTCTTTGACCCGCTTTCTTTTCTTCTCCCACTCTGCTCTGGTCTCCCAACATTTCTAAAACCACTTCACACTTTTTTTTACTATCTCCTGCTTACTTTTGGCATTGACAGGGATTGTGTCAGGCTATTTTATCAGTTTTTTAAAAACAAACCAAAGCCCATGAGCAGCTACATTCTTCTGACTGTGATGACAAAATGCTTTAATTTCTTCCACCCCTCAAATGAAACCTGGAAGGCTTACTAATTAAACAGCTCTGCCCCAAACTGATTCTTCTTACAGCAATTCTTCCCTCGAGTGAACTCAACCACCAAGGTCATTACAAATTAGGAACAATACTTTATTAGTCAAACAACTCCTGCCTGACAACCGCTGCAATATTTAAGGAGCGCTTCGAGTCCAAAAGTGGCTTGGACAACAGCAGAGAGCCACTTGTTCCTACTGCTGCATCTTAAAATACTGCAAGCATTTCTGCCCCACCTCTGAGCAGTAGGACCTAAACTAGTTTCACCAGGTCCCCTTGCACAGGACAATATCTGTTGGCATGAGCTTTGCCCCTGTACTCGGCACTGGTGAGGCCGCACCTTGAATACTGTGTTCAGTTTTGGGCCCCTCACTACAAGAAGGATGTTGAGGTGCTGGAGCATGTCCAGAGAAGGGCAACGAAGCTGGTGAGGGGTCTGGAGCACATGTCTTATGAGGAGCGGCTGAGGGAACTGGGGTTGTTTAGTCTGGAGAAGAGGAGGCTGAGGGGAGACCTTATCGCTCTCTACAACTACCTGAAAGGGGGTTGTGGCGACGAGGGTGTTGGTCTCTTCTCCCAAGTAACTAGTGATAGGACAAGAGGAAATGGCCTCAAGTTGCGCCAGGGGAGGTTTAGATTGGATATTAGGAAAAATTTCTTCACTGAGAGGGTGGTCAGGCATTGGAACAGGCTGCCCAGGGAGGTGGTGGAGTCGCCATCCCTGGAAGTGTTCAAAAAACGTGTGGATGTGGCGCTTCAGGACATAGTTTAGGGGACATGGTGGTTCTGGATTAATGGTTGGACTTGATGATCTTAAAAGTCCTTTCCAACCTAGTGATTCTGTGATTCTGCCCAAGCAGGGCTGGGTGACCAGGGAGATGGGTGTTCAGCACGGCCAATGCAGGACCATGCTGGTGGTAGTTTGATTGTAAACCCACCTTCAGCAAGCTCTGCTCTCTGCCTCACGGTTGCTCTTCCCACAAGGTTTGGGTTCATCTGTCTTTGGCCCTCTAACCTCCATGATTCCCAGGCTCTTGGATCTGGTGCTTAGCAGTTTCCAGAGGACTCACACAATCTAGAGACAACATCAGTAGGCACAGAAAACATCTACCTCATGGAGATAAATAAACCTCACTGCCCTGGGGTAAGGGGATGACTCTGTCCCACTCCAGGGACTTCAGCCTGAGGGTCTAGGGAGGTCTCCAGAACTAGGGAGGTCTCCAGGACCCAAAGCACCAGGGAAAAGACACAAGGACACCCACTGTGCTTGGCATGAGCACAGGGACCTCTGTACACAGACGTGCCCTTGACACAAGTGTCTGATAGGTAGCAGACCCCTTGTCGCCCAGCTTCCTCTCAACAACAAATGCACCTTTTCCCATGTGCCACTAAACTCCCACTCACAGGGAGTTTTAGGCATTTTTTGAAGCTTTTACTGCATGTCTTGGTGAAAGCCACTTCTGAAAACACCACCTGAGTGCTTTCAAAGAAGATCCCCCCTTGGCATATTTGTTCTGCCAAGTGTTCAGAAATGAGGCTGCACTAACACCACTGACAGCAAAACTCAGATTATTAAATAACACTTCTTAAAGATCCCAAAGTGTTTTACATATATGAATTAATTAATCTGCAGATCAACTCTGTGTATTACCTAAAGAGCTCTTGAACCTCCCTTCCTCACTCAAGGACATGAAAAGAGGAATGAACGAGGGTCTGATGAGAACCCAGGAGTCCTTATCCTCCCTATTTCCACATTTCCACTTATCCACTGCACTGCCTTTAATTAACAGGCAAACCAGAATAAATGCAGAATGGCTGAAATACCACCAGGATGAAGTTAGCTCAGTCTTTCTTGGTGAGCCGTATCTTGGAGCCCAGCAACAGCCAAGGAATTCACAGAACATGGAGCAGACAGCACTGCATCTATTTTTAGGGGAAGAACGGGTTTTTGGAATGACATGTGGCTATTAAGAGCTCTCTTGAAAAAAGGTGATTAGTCTGCTAGTCATACCTATCAAAAGCAGCTGTCCCAGCTGTGTGGGAAGCTAGTGGAAATGCTTCACAGGCAAACCCCTGTGACACCGGTGTGAAACAGAGGAGCAGTGGTACCTGGATGAGCCCCTGGCTGCCCTGTCCCACTGGCACCCTGAGTTCTGCCAGACCTCAGCAGAAGGCACCTTTTCATCCTCAGAGCAGCTAGTGGAAACAAGACCAGGCAGCTGATCTCACAGATGGTGTGAAGGCCCCAACCTCCAGAAGCACTGTCCATGGCTTGTCCTCCTGGGTGTTAGGCAGGTTTCCCCACTGGGCTCTGTGGGGATCGAGTGCCAGAAAGAACAGACTGGGGTACTGAGGTACTGAGCCAGGCACAGACAGGTTTCTCTATCTGCAAGGAGGCAGCTGGGATGCCAGGACTCCTCTGCAGAGCTTTGGACCCTCTCCACTTACAAAAATCTATGGATATTCTGCAACTGTTAACTTGTCCCTGGGGACTCCCAGAAAAGAGGGATAAGTGAAGCCATTTTACAGAGGAAAGCTGGCTGCACAGGGCAAAGGTTTAAAGAGCACACCAATTTGATCTACAGAGGAGCCAGGATCAATACTCTGGAAGCACATCTGACTCCCCATAGTGAGATGATACTCTTGCAAACATGGCTGGAGGCTTGCTGCTAACTAAGGATAGGAAGGAGGTGGACAGGAAGATGCAGTGGATGGCACTGCCTGTTCTGCCAGTGTTTGATTTCCCTCTATTAAAGTACCCTCTTGCAGCAGCTAAACCTCCTCACCACAGAGTCTCAGACACTGGCATCTAGTGCAGATGCCACATCAGCCATGAAAGGTAGACTCAGTTGTCCACTTGTGGCACAGAAAGGCCTCTGAGCTGGCTGGGCCAGATCTGCCACTTTCCAACCACATTGTATGTCACCTGTTTTAAATTCTCATGTCTTTCAGAGAAGAGCTGTAGCCAGGGGATCTGCACACATCACCAGCCATGCCTGAACATGCCTCCTTCATCTCCACATGTGCAAGAAACATTTAGTTCTGTGTTCAGCGTCTCATCAAACCTAACCAAGCAAGCAGAAGACAGATAGCTTAATAACATCAGAGCAGCAGAGTCCATTTCCATCCCATTTATATGTTGCCTGGGATATGGTACCTGTTGGTTTAAGGTCAGCAGTAAGTCACTGAGCCAATCCTGAGCTCACGATTTAAACTGCTTTGTCAACAACATGTAATTTGCCTCTGAAGAAAGTTGGCAAAGGGAGATGATGACACTTGTACCTGCATGGAGGACTGCTGCTGCCCACCAGGAGTGGAAGGAGACATCCAAATTCATTCTGACCCACAGTGCAGTATTGCTGGGTGCTGCTCAGCCCACAGCTGGCGTATGGAGGAGAGAGTCACATTTGGAGACCAATCTCCACTGCTGAACCCTTGTGCAAACAGGGTCCATGGCAGTCATGGTGCTTGACCACGCCCAGGAAGGACTCAAAGCAACCAGGAAACTTGTCCTCAGCCAAGCTGATGGCAGCCCTGAGGGCTCAGATAGTCTCGGGTTGCAGTTTCAATGGAAACAGAAAAGCATGAAGCATATGAGACATTCTTCTCCACAGGTCCCGTGCCCAGCCCCAAACAGACTGCCACACTACTGTGTTTTCTGTGCCATCTCAGCATAGGGAAGATTCACATTTCTGGTGGTGTCCAGCTGACGAGACTTTTTCAAAATCACTCAGAAGACTCTGGAGTGACACCAGGGTGATTAGTTCCTGGCCAAAGACCCTGCCTAATACAGTGCGTTAGTAGAGTATATAAAACCTTTCGGGGTATATAAATAAAAGATGATAATCTTGAGAAATTGCTGTCTTGGATCAGTTCTAAAAAGCCTTAAACTGAAAAAGGTCCATTAAACAAGAGACAACTGGATATGAGAATTACATGGGCTCAAACAGGATGCTGTATTTACAGCCATTCAGCTTATAGTTGGATGAAGCCCAGAAAGAAAGTCTAGTAAAGGACCTATGTGGGAGAAGTCATCATCCTTCATGACTGGCCCTTGTGGCTGGGTGGGAAAAGGGGCTTCACCAACTCAGAGGCACACGCATCTCCTTTCTGTCACTTGAGATAACGATCCCAAGTGTCTTCACAAATTAAAGATAGTGCTTGCTCATTTACAGTAGAGATGACACAGTGGTCAGGGGACAGGCTCTGATGATCCAAGAGTGCAAGAAGACAGGCAGCATGGGCTCTGTGGGAGGACTCAGGAAGGAGTTGGGACCTCCTTTACTTGGTTTCAAGGAGTTTTGCAAACAAAACCCAAAGCTCAGAAAAGATATGAGCTTTGGGAAAGAAATGAACCTCTGCAGAGATTCTGGGTTTGTCAGGACCATGGTAAGAAAGTGCACACAGACAGCAAACCCCCTTCCCACCAGTCCTGCCCAGGAGCAAACTGAGCCTTCTTACTCGTATAGGAATAGAGGTGGGGATCCAACATCCCACATATCCTGCCCAAAAGGCTTGAGGTAATCTGAAGCACCTTCCTAGAGAGAGCAGCTTTGCCACCATCATTGCACAGAGGAGAGAGGACAGTGATAAGGCACCAAGAGGCCTGCTGTGGTTTGTTATCTCTATTAGAGGAATGCAGGTCGTCTTTACCTTGGGCATCTTGCGCAGATTGGGAGAGAGCTTCAAGGAGGTAACGTGGCCTCGTTCATCTCCAATGATGACAACAGGGTAGACAGGGTTAAACTGGATATGGGTTATTTTATTTTTCTTCTTGGCCACCACTAGCTGGGTGCAGAGAGCTTCATACTTATTAATGCTCAGATCAAATACATGGGCCTGGGGAAAAAAAGGCAAAGAACACAAAAGAGATTAATCAGGCAAGAACATCATTCAGCAGCAGAACGATGTCTGGAGAAATCAGAGAGAAAAGGTCCCATGGAAGGCAGCGTCAGCACACGATTACCATCTGTGGTCAGAGCCTTTGTCCTTTTTTAAGTAAGCAGTGTGCAGAAGCTGACTGCTGCTTTTAAGGGACTGTCCCCCTCCTGCAGGGACTTCATGGGGAGAGGACCAGTATCCCACTGTGGGTGCAAGCTCTTTCCAAAACTCTCAGCAAGGCTCCAGCTGATCCAGACTGGAGAAGGCTCAGAGCCAGCACTGCTAACCTCACAGGTCTTAAATCTCCCTTCTCAGTATTGCAAGTAATGAGACAACCAGGTGTTAAATCCGAGCCTAACACAGATTGATGCACAAAGAAGGGGAATGCTATCAGAAATACTTATTACCACTTACAGCAGAGCTTTCCAACATTTCCAGCTTAATAATAACATTAAAGACTCAAACCAGTAATTAAGAGGGAAGTGATGGGAACCAGGACAGTATGATTAAGGGTGTACCCTAGGGTAAAGCCAGGGAAGCACAGGACAGCTCGGAGCTGGCAGCCCACTCCAGTTCAGCCGCTTCAGATGCTATGCCTGCATACATGCCCATCTCCCACAGCACCGAGAACAGCACCAGGTAAAGACGGGCCAAATGGAAAGGTGAGGATGGAGGAAGACAGACCCAAGGCCCCGCTCAGGTGGGATTCCCACTGGCACAGACCTCAGACCTATGGCATTGATACAGCAAGTGACACAGATCTGCCACATTACCAACTGCATGATAATGCATGTTTCATCATGACTCCAGATGGAACAGTGGTAGTTGCTTGATAGAATGTGTTAACTTAACGTTATCTCCCAACAATTGCAATTAGCTTCCATCATTGATACAGCCTGCAAAGACTGATAAATATGACATCCCTCTCTTCCCCAGTGCTGAAGTGAGCAGTCTCCAGTATGCTGGACTCCCACCTTGAATCCATCGTGGAGACTTTCAGCCTTGTGTTTCTTTTCCCTTTCTTGTCCTCAAAAAAACTATGTGAAGGAATAATCTATGCTAACAAGTACAGTGGGAATATAGGGGAAATTAGGACTGAACTACTTGTACATCTCCTGTCAGCTATGTCTTGTTTACCAGCACTTAAGAGACAAATGAGACATATTATTTCAACACTATGCCATGCTCTCAATTTGAATCTAGGAATTATCTGAAATTGGACAGTGTTACCCTATAAAATCTTATTCCAGAGAGCGTGGCAGGTTTTGTATGAAATCAGTACATGTACTTTCCCATCACACACCAAAGGGTTGGTGAATTTTATCTGAATCTATGTATAGTAAAGTGCTGGGAAATATGCAAGCACACATCCCTGGATGTCTCATGAGCTGCTGTGTCTTCATAGGACTCAGCATCTAGCAATTTGTGATGTCCTTGGTCTGGCCAGGATAATCACGCAGAGGTTTCACAGATGCAGACAACAAGATGGGGAAGACTCCCTCCAGACTGAAGTAAAGTAAAATTTTTCCAGATGGGGAAGAGTTTGAAAAGTGGACAGGGTTCTCAAACATATTTTGACAAAATCTATGACAGTATAATTCAAGAAGGGAATCCAAAGCATCAGTTACAGATACAGATCTGCACTTTGGTGAGTCCTTTCCCAATCAGCAGAAGCATAGTTGGAAAAAAAGTTTTAATTTTTATCTGCTCAAAATATCAGGTGCCAGCATTAAATTCTGAATCTAGGTCTGATACTTGAAGTCCCACAGTCCAGCCAATCTCATCCCAAGTTCCTACCTCTAGGCATAAAGATGGCTGTCCTGGCTCGTACTTTTACATCCGCTGTCTTACTACCTCTGAGAAGGAACAAGCTCTCTTTCAAGTATATCAGCCTGCCATGATGACCCACACTCACTGAATATTTAATTGCTTGCCTTCACAGAATACTTCTTTATTAATTTAAGGGCATGATTCATCCCTGCTCTCACCAATGGCACAAACTCAATGCTTAGTAACCTAAGAGCCTGGGAAATGCCCGCTGCTTGAGTTGCATCAATTAATCTACAAAAAAAAGCAACATGGAATTAGTGGCCAGGTTTCTTTTTAGCAGCCAGGTCTGCACTGCTGTTCTATAAGGCTGTGAATGTAACACACCTGCACACTCCACCCAGCACTGCAATGGAGAAAGATGGCAAGTCTGAAGGCTCAGTGTTGGAGTGCTGAGCAATGCAAATTATTCTGGGTGAGGCTGTTTTTCAAAAATGTCACTGACAACCCAGACAAGCACAATGCCTGGGATAAGAATTCAAAACCATCAGCAATGTGGAGAAGGTCAAAAGCAAACAAGTTTATGAATGTTCCTACTATAAAGCTCCTCTTTTATGAGCTTCTAAACAAATGGGCTTGTTTTCCTTTGCCAAGTGAATCATGGAAAAGAACAAACTATTCCAGTTCTTCAGCTGGAAGCATCAGCCTCCTATCAGCTGTCAGATGCTCCAGATGGAGGGGTGGACCACAGGCATTAGGAAGGACTTCAGAGGCTTTGGTTTAGAGGCTTACAGGCACTCTCAAGAGAGAGGGAAATGGGGTCACACCAACACTGTTATTGGTTCTTCGTAAGTAACCTAAAAGGGGCACAGGGCTTCCCACAACTCTTGAGGCAGCTTAACAGTGTTGTCAAACAGCAGAGCTGCATGTGACCAGCACCATCTGCAGCTCTGCCTGGGGCTTAGGGCAGGGCTTTCTGCCCAGAGAATGAGAGATTGAAAACCTGCAGCAATCCCGTGAGGTTCCTTAGCCCCATGAGCTGCCCTGCTGGGTCAATTCCTGAGATTAAGGATTATGGACTAGGAACCAGCTGGATCTCTCACCCCGGAGACTCACCAACAGCACACAGCTTCTCTCCAACCCATCACCCCAGTGGCCCCTATCCTTCCAGATTATAGATCACTGCTTACACACAAAGACTGCCTCTCAGGTCTTGCAAGATGAGCCCATTCTGAGTATATGACACAGAGAAGTGCCATCCAACTCCGCATGTGACTCAAGTATCAGACTCATGGGGAGCCATGATGACCACAGCCAGAGCCATATCCAGAGCCATATGACACAGAGAAGTGCCATCCAACTCCGCATGTGACTCAAGTATCAGACTCATGGGGAGCCATGATGACCACAGCCAGAGCCATATCCAAACCCTCTCAGTGGAGGGCAGGTGCCTCCATAGGGCACCCTTCTTCTCAGGGCAGGCAGTCGTCCAGCATCCCCCAGATGAGAGCTGTCGCCCAGACACTGTCAGGCAGCTGGTGCAAATGGACATTTTTGATGAGTGCTGATATTTGTATAACTTTCCACATGTGGCGGACAAGCACATTTACATATTCACTGACATACAACGTGCCACGTTGTCTTGGGCTCCCACAGCTCACAAGGTAGGCCTGCTTCCACCCATTGGTTCCCCATGCCTCCTTCAGTACCATAGCGTCACTCAGACTTTTATCTCCAAATACAGCAAGGCAGTGATGCTTGTCAGAATGTGACACTTCACAGTTCAATGAATCCATTGGAAACACGGTAACTTGCTCAGAGTCCCTAAAGCAGAAAGTGTAACTTTTGATGGGAAGGCAGCACATAGCAACACGGCAGTGTAGTGCCCCGTACTGCGACACCGGCTTGAGTTTTAATGGTACTGAGAAATGTGTAGGAACAAAAAGCATGTCAAAGCAGTGTCTTTGTCAGAGCTTACCAACCAGTGAGGGTCCCCCTGTGAATAGCCCCCTCATCCTGCCAGCTTTGCACACCACTTCTCCTCATGCTGCCTAGGGCTGGTCTCACCACTTCCCTCCCTGCAGGCGCCGACACCTGGGGCCACCACACACCCAGGAGTATTCTAGGAACTACATAGTGTTTCAGGGTTTCAAACCTCTGATTTTCAGAGTGTTTGAATAAACACCCACAAAAAGTGTTTCTACTGTGGTGCATGTCCCCAGACAGGGAGCTGGAGCCTCCTGACAATAAGCTTCTTTTCATCAGATACCTTCTGCAGATGCTGTAGAAGCAAATCAGGGACCTGCAGGGTCTGCAGCCCTGCTGCTTACAGACCACAGCAGACACCTTCATTCTTTCTGCTAATAAGCATTCAGATAATGGGAAAGGGAATTTCAGTGCTTTTGTTACAGAGTCCTTAGGAACAATATGTGGCCACTTGCTTAGAGGCACATAAATCAGACTCCAAGAACAAGAAACCTGGGGAGAGGCACAGGGAGGTAAAAGAAATCTGAAAATGTCTGAAATAGGAAAGTGCAAGAACTCTTCTCTGCTTCCCCCGGCTTAGCTGCAGATCACCAGGGAGAATAAAGCATGGGGCAGTAACAAATGATTCCAACAGCTATTTTATTTATGGTCCCTGTTAAACCTGTGTGCCCACCCCAAGGAAGTGCAAGAGGACATGTACCATCCTCCAAATGAAGACCAAGCTGTTGAGCTAAGCAGTTCCTTGCAGCATGGGGATTTATAAGCTGTCATCAACAACCATCAAAAGAAACCTAGACTCAAAATACCAAAGTGCTGGGCAGTCTGATGGTAGATATGCCAGACGGATGCTCAAAGCAGACTTGTCCTTGATGGAAAGACAGTAACTCTGGTAAGTCAGTAGCCCCTGAAAAGGAGCATTGAATTTAAGCAGATGCCTAGTTATGTCTGAGATGGGATCAGGTGAATCCTCTAGTCTCTGTCTGATGCTTTTTATTCAATAAGAACATTTTTAAATTACCATCTGGTTAACAAAGAGACTCTATGCTTGATGTACAGGCAATAATGGATCTAACTCTGCTGTGTTACAGTTGCAGGAAATATTTTACATAAATGAGTTTCTTTGATGCCCAACTCTCAAACAGAGAGAGAAGAAACCCAGCTCAGTTGTATCCAGACCAACAGCTCCTCCGTCTATGAATCACACAAATGTATTCCACCTCCCAAAATCCAGCAGTTCCCCACTGAGGCTCCACACAGCTGCTCTGTAAGCACAGCTCAGTGCACATCCAAGGCTATCACTGTAGCTCCAGTATCAAAACACATTCAGAGTTTTTAACATCTCATTTATCCCCACCCGCTCTGCAAACTGCACTTACAGCCTGAAAGTCAGCTCAAGCTCTCATCTACTCAGCACCTCAGTGGTGACTTGGACCCCTCTGTCCTTATACACTGCTGTCACCCCCTTCCCTGCATCACAGCAGCCTGGCAAGCCCAGGTGGGGAAGTGCCAGAGGATCTGGGAGAGAGCTGGACCCTCCAAACAGCACTATCCAAAAGCAACCAACCTCTTGGCTAGCAGAACAAACTGCTTGACTTTTGTGACTCATGAAGAAGGGAGCTGAAGCACTGCTTTGACCTACCCTGCCTTTATTGCATGCTTCAAACACATGCTGGGTCTGCTGTGGCTGCAGCCTTTGCTGTCCTTTTCTTCCAGGCTTACAAACCTTCATTCCCCAGCAGTGGTCTGGGCAATGCTAGCATGCTCAAAAACAACCTGATGGCAACAAGAACCAAGGCTGGGGGGAAATACATATGTGCGTAAGAACAAGGCAGATGTACCTGGTAACTTGGCAACAAAGAATAAAATCTGTGCAAGAGCAAAAGGTGAGGGATAATTTAATATCAAACTGCCCTTTACCAGTTGACATCTCTTTCACTGCTTGCTTTCACTGTCCTTGTGATGGATTTACCTCATTTTCTTGACTGAATCATGATACCTCATCCATTTGCAAACTCCACAGATGATTTATTTCAAACTCTCAGGTAATATATTTAACAAGTGGGCAGGCCACCTCCAGCCCCTGTCTAGCACCTGCTGAAGCATCCTAAAGGCACTGGGTGGGCAGGACGGCCCCAGCTTGCATCAAAGCACAGCTGCCGTGGAGGCCTTACTTTGCATGCTTTCTATACTCCCGCTGCAGCCAGAACAGCTTCCAATACAGTTAATTTTCTCTAGGAGGACATTTTCAGTTACAAATAAAGGTTGTAAGGCAGTCCTTGGTCCCTCTCACACCCGGGGCAGCCAGGGGCTTGGCAGGAGGAAAGGAGACCCGATTCAGAAAATACTCATTGCCTCCCTGCTTTTGCGATGACAACACAGGAATGCCAGTCCTTGGCTGCCCTGATACCAGCACCAGACAGACCCTAAAATCCACAGGTTTTCACAGCACTTGCATGCTACTGGCAAAAGGATGGACCCCAGCTCTGTTACAGGTATGTTAGAGGTTGCTTGGAGCTCAGGAGAATGAGCAGGCATCTGTGAAAGCTGCTTTTTAGGCTGAGCTGGGTGTACTTTGCCAGCCAGGAGCTGGCTGCATGTCCCAGGGTATGAGAGGGGGCTAAGCACATCCCTCTGCCCTGCAGCATCCCAGCCTGCTGCTCCAGGGTGCATGATACAGCAAGGAAGAGAACGTCTGTGTCACCTGGCGTAACTGTAGGAGCTGCTTCACTATAGGGCTGCATCTCTCAGCTTTTCCTCATTCAGTAAGAAAGAACTAGGTCATTCCCAATTTGACATGGTGCGAAAACAGCATCAGCCTCAGCTGATTTGACTCAGCTCCCACAAGTCAGTAAGAAATCAAAGCCTCAGCACGTAGAAGAGCTGCTATTCATTCAAACAGGCTGAGGACCATTTGACCTCTTCTGGAAATCCTGTTACATTGTTTTACAAGAAAGCGCTTGTTTATCTGAGCTAACTTCCTTGTCAAGTCACTACTTCTGCCAGTCTGGCTCTGCTCCCAGAGTCTTGGTGATCAGGATAATCTTCTTCATGTCTCAGTCCTGCACACTTCTGAATGCTGTTATCTGGTGCTAAATAGCTCATATATCCTACCCCTGAGCTGGTTGCACTTCAGTTTGGTATACTATGATTCTCTTATGTTGCCTGTAACTCTTTGGGATTTTTCCCTCTTTAACATTAATAGCATGCTTTGGAATGAATCACAAAGCCTCCTTCTGCTCTTCACTTTTGTACTAAATTTAATGTTACTTTCCAATTCAATTCTGAAAGGTGAAAGTCAAACAGAGAAACTAATCTGTGCCGAACTTGTGCAATAGCTAGACTGATGATAGCCGCTGGTACCTCTGCACTCCATTACAACCCTTTCTGCAACAGCACAGATGACCTTTCTTTAGAGACCTGCATCCAAAGTCCAGCCTGAGCCCTGGTCATGCTCATGGGGTGACTCTCCTCTGTATCTTCCAGGGTTTGCCTCAGCAGCACAGTGTTAGCGAGAGCCCAGCAGCACAGGCAGTCCCTGGCCTCTGCTTCCCTTAAAGTCCTGTTGCTTCCCCAATTAGTGCTCATTTCATGTTTCACATTTGGTTTGTGTCTTTATTGAATTTCATCTCACTGATTGCAAATTACTGCTGAGGTTGTTGAGCTCATTTACAATTTCAGTTCTGGCACCAAAGCACTTAAGTCCTGTCTGCTTAGTCCCTCCACAAATACTGCTGGGTTTCAGTGCCCACCCCAGCCCCTGAAGCATCCCTAACTGCACTGCACACACTGCTGCTGGTGACTTCCATCATGCCACATGCACCTTCTCAACTGCCCTGCAGTTTGCTTATGGGCTTGTGCCAACAGTGTTCCCAAAGTAAACCTGTAAGCATCTCCTTCCCCTCATCTGCCACGCCTGTTACTCTCAAGAACAGTATTAGATCAGTTTTATGTGATATGGCTTTATTAAAGCCTTACTAGACTGGTTGTTCCTTGATCTACCAGTGCTTTACAAATAGACCATTCAATGATCTGTTCCAGAATCTTTCTGGATAGCTTATTTAGGCTGTCTAATCTCTCCTGCACTGTCATGCTCTTGAATACTGGGCAAAGAGTCTTTCTTCCAGTCCTCTGACACGTTCCTATTCTGCCATCCCATCTCAAATACCTGGTGAAGAATAGGGAGACTGTTTCAACTAGTCCCTTGTGTGTGCCAGGAGAAATCTCCCAAGGCTGTGCGAGTCCCCCTGTGCTCTCTCTACTGTGACCCACAGCCCTGCCCCTGATGTCAGGCTGAAGCCATGTCCTCATAGACTAGGACCAATCTCCATCTCTTCACATGTTGGCAGGGTTCTGGCTACGCCCTGCCAGGGAGAGTCAGTGCTGGAGGCTGGGGAATGGGTGAATGCGGGCAGTTGCACAAGCAAGGGCAGCACTGAGTCTGATGGGAGAAGCAGTCACTGTTCTCTGCCACTTGCAGCCCTGTGGCAAGGCCAGCAAAGCTGTTCATAAGGCAGGTATTGAACTGTCACAGTTTGGAGACTAGCATTTAAACCTACCAGCACAGAATTCAGGTCTTTATAAAATGCCAAGCAATAAACATCAAGGTTCAGGAGCTGCTGTCTCTGTACAGCAGAATGGGGCAGACAGCTGGAGGCTCTCACTGTCCCTAATGCCAATTGTCCCCACTTGCAAATTGAAACCTAAGTGAGGGGCCATTCTTAGTGGCAGCTGATAGCGAAGAACAGAGAGGTACCTTAGAGCAGCTTTCTAAACTCTTGCAGATACTCCTGATGGGCTCTGTGCTCCCAGTAGGTTTTTATGGAAAGTCTAACAGGTGAATCAACAAAACCTTTGGAGATGCTGCCCAAGTAATTTCTTCACTCACATATGTCCATGCAAGCAGAAAAAGGCAAACTTGGTTCCTGTATGGCTGAATGAACTAGTTAATCTCAACAGGTGGGTTTCATCAAAATGCTGTATTTCATAACCTGAAAGGACAATAGCTTTAGTAATGAAATCTGGCCTGCGAGCATCTGTGTAAGAAACAATTTCCGCAAAGCCACTGACAAAAGAGGTTTAACTTAGAATCATGGAATAGTTTGGGTTGGAAGGGAGCTTTAAAGGTCATCTAGTCCAAGCCCCCTGCAATGAGCAGGGACATCTTCAACTAGATCAGGTTGCTCAGAGCCCTGTCCAACCTGACCTTGAACGTTTCCAGGGATGGGATAATAGCACTTTTTTCAGACAATGGCAGCAAAACTTTTCTCCAGGGATTTATTTATATCACTTTGCACTGAAACCAACTACTGTGCTGACAGTCACCTCACCTGCAACTCAGTAGCTAAGGGATGTGAGTGAGCAGTAGTATCCTGAGGTGCCTGATGCACATCCTGAGGTTTGGAGCCTACCAGAACACCCTATGATGGGATGGGAGCTGCAGCAGGATAGAGGTGAGGGCTCAAACCCTGCAGGGCAAACCAAAGTCTTCCTGGCTGTCTTTATTCCCTAAAAGCAGCTCCTAGGGGAGAGAAATGCCAGCGCAAAGAGAGCCTAGTAGCTGTGGGAAAGAGAAGGGAGGACAGCCTGACTGGCACAAAGTTGAGGCAGCATTAATTCCAGGGACTCTGCCCATCTACCTCATTGAGCTTTGACATGCTACCAGCCCTTGTTTTAAAGCAGACGTAAGTCTGCCCAGCAGTCCACATCAATCTCAATGATTCAGCAGGGAATAAGAAAGAGCCTTTTAGGTTTTGTGGCAGAAGAAAATGAACAGTTTTCCTGGAAAACAACCACTTATGCTGTGAATGCCATTTCAAAGCCATTTTAAGAAAGCCCCTGCCCACTTCAGCCTACTCAAAGGTCTTTCTGGTGATGGAAAAGGGACCTGTACTCATTCAGTGTTTTCACTCCCCAGCAATTCACAGAATCACAGAATCACAGAATCATTAAGGTTGGAAGGGACCTTCGAGATCATCAAGTCCAACTGTTAACCCAACATCACCATGCCCACTAAATCATGTCCCGAAGCGCCACATCCACACATTTTTTGAATGCTTCCAGTGATGGTGACTCCACCACCTCCCTAGGCAGCCTGTTCCAATGCTTGACCACTCTCTTGGTGAAGAAAGTTTTCCTAATATCCAGTCTAAACCTCCCCTGGTGCAACTTGAGGCCATGTCCTCTCATCCTATCACTAGCTACTTGGGAGAAGAGACCTCGCCACAATCTCCTTTCAGGTAGTTGTAGAGAGCAATAAGGTCTTCCCTCAGCCTCCTCTTCTCCAGACTGAACAAGCCCAGTTCCCTCAGCCGCTCCTCATAAGACTTCTGCTCCAGACCCCTCACCAGCTTCGTTGCCCTTCTCTGGACACACTCGGGCACCTCAGCATCCTTCTTGTAGTGAGGGGCCCAAAACTGAACAGAGTATTCAAGGTGTAGCCTCACCAGTGCTGAGTACAGGGGTACAATCACTTCCCTACTCCTGCTGGCCACACTATTGCTGATACAGGCCAGGATGTTGTTTCATAGCTTGGAAAGGATGGGTATCAAGACAACAGGCATTTCTTTGGCATCTTATCCTGTAAGTGAGAAACAACAGGAACCTGGTCTTCAAGAGTTCTCATACAAAACAGTGTTCAGTACAATATGTTTCTATAAGCAGGAAAGGGCACACTCGCTTCCTGAGCAGCACAAAGCGTTAGCTAATTTCCTGAAGGTTTGGGTCATTTCAAGTATTTCACATCTTGAAAGGTCAACAGCTCCAGTAATGGGGAAAAGCCTTGCAGCATCTGTTTGAGTGGCTTTCTCTGCAGAGTGCACACTTGGATGGCATTTATCTTGAGGCTATCAATATTTACTAAAGATGGCTATAACATCACCTTGCTCTTGCTGCATTAGTCATGAAGGACAGAGACCACAAAAACATGAGAGCAAATGGACTTGTACTTAGTGCATGCTTCCAAGCCTATTGCAAAACCCCTGGGATTCTCCTTCTCATACAAGCATATTTCATAGCATCAGAGGCTTAAAAGGTAATTCAGGTTGGAAGAGTCTCCCAGAAGCCTCCATCCTCCTGCCCAAAGCAGGGTCAGCTCTGAGGTCAGATGTGGTTGCTCAGGGCTCTACCCAATCTGGTCTTGAAAACCGCCATGGACAGAGATGGAACCACTTCTCTGGGCAAGATGTTCCATTACTTGACTGCCTTCACAGTGAAAGTTTTTCCTTACATCCAGTCCAAACCTTTCATTTAAACTCGTTTCAGCTGTTGTGTCTCATCATCCCTTCATGCACTGCTGTGAAGGGCTTGGCTCTAACTTCTTGATGACCTCCTTGTAGGCACTGTCAGGCTGCTGCTGGGTTCCTTCTCCAGGCTGAACAAGCCAGCTTGACCATGCCATTATAGCCATTGCACAGGGCAGCTGTGGTCCACAGTTTGGGATCCAACCATCTGGGGACACTTGTGACATGTGTGTCTTTGGTTATTTTAACAGGGTAACAATTCATGCATGAATTCAGCCCAAGAAAGCACAGGTATTGCATTCCACCCCTCCCCACTTCTCTGTCCTCTGTCCTTACAATAAGCTGACCAATACACCCTAAGTGCAAGGGTCCGAGTATCCAAATCCACCTCCACAAAGCAGGTCTATCATCCCAGCTAGACTTTTTCTTCATGTCAGGCTTTTACCATTTACAACCTAAAATAAACGAGGTTGTAATGTAAACTCTAACCTCATTTTATTTCGGTGCTAATCACGTCAGTATCTGCACCCATGTCCCTGTAGGAGATGGCCTGGAGGGACCACAGAGCTCCTGCCAGCCAACCGACCTGCAGGACTCATGTTTAGAAATAACAGATCTCTCCACCTGTCTGCTTTAGGAACCACTGTGGAGTCTTCAAGGAATGTGAGTGTCATCTGAAATGCAATCACAGAGCAAAACTGCAGTGGACTGACTTGGTACACTGATTGAAACCAAAGCTGAATGCTCTATAGCAACCACTCTGAGCACATGCAGCAGAGACTAGCTTCCATAAAAGCAGCTGGCTGTCCAGTCCTTTTAAAATCAGGCCACTTATTTAGGCACTTAGTTATAGAATTGGGAGTTTTTTTCCAAGCGGCGTTGGCAGAGATGTGCACATCTCAATGATCATTTTATCTTATTTCAATTTTCATTGCAAATCATTTATGCTCTTTCTGAAATAAAATGGCCATCAGGCAGAGCAGGAGACTAAGGAAATTACCCAGAACACGATAAAGAGCAATAGTAGCAGTTAGTATCCACTGCACCAGCAGTAGAACGCACACACTCAGGCTATTTATGAAGAGGTGGTGCTGTCCGAAGAAGACGCCTAGCTGCCAACAGACCTTTTATCACAATGCCTCTGAAATTTACAGCTTTTCTTAAATCCCCACCTCCTGGATTCATGGGCATTAAAAGATTTTTAGATTCTAAAATGCTTACTGCAGGGCGGTTGGACTAGATGACCTTAAAGGGTCCCTTCCAACCCAAACTATTCTATGATTCTATGATTTTACGGTCCAATTTGCAAGTCAGTCTTAGGAGTTAGGGGTGTGATACACATATTTTGGACACATAGCATCAGTTTGAATATGGAAATGTCTTTTTCAAAATACACCAGGTATCCCTTTAAGACTGCAATTAGGGCCTGATTTTAAAACCACCTCCAGGCAACCTTCAATTTTTGCAGGCGTAATTATGTGCAGATGCAAAGCTAGAGGCTGTTTTTGAACAGGAGGCCTTTAATGTTCTATTTTCTGGCTGCACATCCTGTAGTTTTCTGTATCCTGTTAATGTAGATTTTTCCCAGCATTAATGGAGACTGCCCTTTGTGAGGTGCTGAGTTATGCCTAAGAAGTGCACTCTGCTACAAAGTGGAATATGTCCAGGAATGAAAAGGCTGTAAACAACTATTTATTCCACTTCCACTGCAGATCTAGATGGTTCTGTTCAAAATAGAAACTAAACCATGTCTCAGACACACACTGCTGCAACCAGCAAGGTTAGTGGCTACCGCAGAGGCCCAGGATTTCTATCTGCATCAGTCCTGGCCAGCCTACTTCAATGGGAAGACAAGCTCTCACCTGAACATTTCTTTCTAGGCAGCCCAATTCTGGGCTGCTCCTGGCTGATGGCCACTCTTCTCAGAGTCTGGGATTAAAGACATAACGCAGAATTACCTCCTACTAGATTAGGATCTAATTAGGATTACTGAATTAGATCCAGGGTAGGACAACCAAGGTGAGATACCCTGGGTGCAGTGCTGCCAAGTCAGACAGTCTTCCATCTTATCTACAACGTCATATGAACTCCAGGCCCATGGATGCTGCAGCTAATGTGATGCTGCAACAACACAACTAGAGTCACTGCAGCAGTGGCTAGGACAAGCTAGGGGTGGGATGGAAAGAACCCATTACACAAACTCGGCAAGTCCTCAGGAGCTTCTCTGAAGCAAGCAAAGCTCTGACAAATAACCTGGCCCAAGTGAGTAGCATGAAGCCTCCCTAGAGATGAGCTATCACTGCAGAAACTTGACCACATGAATAAGAAATCCAAGTACACACAGTGTTTACCCTCCACCTGCTCATGCTGCCCAGGAAGTATCACTGCCTGCAGACATCTCCATCCTCTTCCCCACAGTTAGGCACCAGAACACAGCTTGGGTACCCACAGTTCTCTGCACTGCTCACCACAGCACTCAATCAAAGCTGTGAATGTCAGCAGGACCCTTGACAGGCTTGAGGGCGCACACAACTTCACTTGTGGAAAACAAGTCAGAGGATGTGTAACACTGAATGCGTTCATTACATTCGTGCAGGCCCTTCATTTGGTGTATGGGAGAATGGGGGCAGACAGATCCATCAACAAAGGGCCCAGTCCTGACCCTGCCTGCAAGGGAAAAGCATCAACACTGCTTTCTGTAGGCTGTGGCATCCTGAGCTTCCCAGGGAGACCAGATGCACCAGTGAAGAGATTTCTATTGCTTAGCTTGGGAGAGACAAATTCACAGCCTGAGACAGTGTATCATTGAAATGAATTTTTTGCTATAACATAAAGGTTAAACTACAATAAAGTTGCCAAGGCATCAATTCAATGATAGAAATATATAAAGGCCATCTTTATCCTAGAGTAATTTGGCCAAACTGCACAGACTTTCCAGTTTACACTAGCAAAACATACAGCCCATGGTGGCAGAGCAATGTGGCCTTACAGTACAAAACCAGTGTTGATGGATAGCTACGTGCCCTGGCTACTTGCCAGGCCCAAATTAACCATCTGAACTACTAGGATGGATGGCTAGGGGCAAAAATATAACTGCCATCATCTCAGTATTAGGACTGGTCTAAGTACTTTGTTAGCAAATCATTACTCTTGGAGACAGCCTCACATAGTGAGAAAACGTTGATTTTATTTAATTGGAACAAAGTTCTATTGGCTGACCCTGGGCGTATTACTATAATTGATTTTTTAATATCAATATAAGTATATAACCACTTTATTCTATTGCTTCTCTATACCTTGGAGGTTCAGAACCAATGCCCTGATTTCTGCTCATATTAGGGGTGCTCTGATCTGGAGCATCATCTCTCCATCCCCAGAGATGCACTGGTTAATAAGCTGATTTCACATAGACAGAGTTAAGTGTTTTTCTCCTGGCATGTGCAAGATGATGTACTCAACACAAGGGCAAGCAGGGACTTGCATGCACTTGCAACACCTACCTTAATGAACCAGGAACAGCACTGAGAAGGAGTGAGCAATTCATGCCTGGGGATATGCATGCCACAGGCAGGAAAGCACAGGAAAAAGCAGCCTATTCCTTGAACCCTGCTTTCCTCTCTGTCCTGTGAGGACCTCCATCCCTGGAGTAAGAGGAGCAAACTAGGACTGCAGGGAGCTTTGGCTTGTTTATGCTAGAGCTTGGGCGGGCATAGCCCCCAAGAAGCATCTGTGCTTAGAGGAGAGGGCTCACATGCATTTCTGATGCATTTGTCAAGGCTGCAGTGAGATGTGCAACTGATCTTCAGCATCTGCTAAAAGCTCTCCAATTTGTGATTTAATGTCAGCTATTTGCCTGATTGGGCTGCAGCTGAGACATTTCTGGCCTTGTTGCTTGTAGGGGTGCGGTATACCTTAGGGGGAGAAGAAGTAAGAAATGCTGCTGCCCAGGTTTCCTTATCTCCATTGCTTTATGACTATGTGTCCTCTGTAATCAGACTGAGTGAAAAAGAACTAATAGTTTTAGGGCCTTGAGCTATCAAAATAACCCTGCTATCCTGAGGCAAGCAGCTTAGGCAAGCTGCAGCCAACTCAGCCCATCCCTGTGGTGCATTCCTGCTGGTGGAGATCTGCAGCTCCCCAACATGCTTGGCCAGGATTGGGCTGACCCGTCCCCACGCTCAACCTTAATCTCCCTTGACTTTCTCTCAACTCAAATCAGAGTGGTGTTGCTCCCAACCTCTCACCTTGCCATCAGTGGTGACTGCAGCAAAGACCGTGGAGGAGTAAGGAGACCATGCAACGTCCCCTACAGCAGAATTCAGGTCATAAATAAACATCGGAGCCCTGTAAAAAAAGACCCAGGGAGAAGAACTCATTTAAACACATGCCGCTCTAGAAGTGAAACATTGAGCTATAAACACTTTGATGCTGCAACCTGTGTTGTTCAAGGCTAGCTGCAGAAGTGGGAGATGGGGTATTACTCTAGGTCAGATATCAGCCAGGGTCTGAGCCAAAGGCAAAGCAAAGCTGAGCATCAACCCAAATGGGTCAGGATGAGTCCTGCAGCGATGAGAAGAAAGGTAGCATGTTTCTTTTTTTCTGAAAGCCTTTTGAAAGCTTCCCCCCAACACACACAGCAAGATGGAGTCTCTCTGGTTAATAATAATACAAGAAAAAGTGATTTTCCCTCTCTGGACTTCTGACAACAACATTGAATATTAGAGCAGTATTGGCAACAGGAAATATTTTACTCTGACTGATTTACAACAAAATCAATTTCCTGATTGAAACCAGACATTCCTCAACCACTAACCCTGAACTTCATTATGTATTTATAAATGTTCCTTTTTTTTTTGCCTCTCTGGTTCTTAGGAGGTGTCTTACCCCTGAGGCCGTAAGCCAGCCCCTGACATTTCTATATAGCATTGCTTCAGAAGAATTACCTTGGCACAGCAGGTCCTGCCTAAAGAAAGCCAGGTCCAAAGCAACGCAGTCAGGCTCTGTGCTGAACTGCATTACTTGGCAAGTTCCTGGGGCAGCTGATGCTAAATCTTATACCTCATACCTGAGGAGTACAAATCTGAGTCATCAGCCCCCAAAATAGAGATAAGAGAGAAATTAGCAATATCAACACCTAAGAGGTAAACTGAGACAGGTATGAACAGAGTCAACACATGCAGCTGACATGTCAAGCTGGACCTCCCTGCCTATGCCAGGACCCAGCAGGACCTACTTGATAGTGTGATCCCAGATCTTGACTGTCCAGTCAGAGCTGCAGGAAATGAAGACTTTCAAGTGGTACGGATTCCAGCTGACTGAGTCCACAGCCATGTGATGGGCTTCAAACACATCCAGAAATTGGCTTGAATAGCATTTTGAACACTGCAATGGAAAAAACTAGTTAGCAATTAGAGCTAGACCTTCTTCTGCAGTTCATATTCCTGCAGAAAGATGCCTCTGAATACCTGTATGGCCTCTCAGGCTCCTCTGGGCTGGCTGGGAAGCGGTGGTTAGTACCCAGAGGTGCTACAGAAACTAAATGGATTAGCACATGCTGTTTCACCACACTTGCAAGAAATGCCAAGCTCCCCTCTGCAATACACAGAGGTAGGAATTGAAGTTGTCTGGCGGGATGTACAGCCAGAGCCAGGCCTCAGAGCCTATTCTGCACTGCAGGAGCTGCATTGCCTTCCTGCCAGCCTGGGTTCCTGCGGTGCCTCTGCAAAAGGCGCTTGGGAAAGGCAGGGGAAATGGCTCTTGTGTTGCTCAGGTGCACACAGCACTGTGTGCGTTTCAAGTATCGCAATTAAAACCTCCAGTAACAGTGTTCTCAGCACAAGAATGACCTATCAGACCCTTTGGCTCTAAGGATTTTGGGAATATGCCAAAAGTCCCTTCCCCACCATCACCCTGCAACTGCCTGCTCTGAGAGCCTGCCTGCTCTCAGCTCACACAGCTCTGCAGCTCTTTCTCTTGACTTCCCAGAGGGGTGTGAGAAGATGTTGGCCAGCACTCAAGCACGTCCCCAGTAGGCAGGTGGGCCACCCTGTACCCCAGCCAACAGCAGCCTGTGAACTGGGCAAACACTGCACATGCATGCTAGGTCAGGCCAGCAGCATCACAGCTGTGGGTGCTACTGAATGGCAAAATGTAGGATGTGTGCAAGAGCTGGAAAACATTTGGGACCCTTGGAGAAATCATTTTGTGTGTGAGCTCATGAAGGGGGGTAGAAATTACAACCTGCTTGTCTGCATGAGCAGAATACGGGACTCAATCCAGATCCTGTCAGTTCTGTGTACACAGAAGAATGAGGTAATCCTCTCCCCAGACCTTCTCCCCTCTGAGGGGAGCGGAGGCATCTTTCACAAGCAACAAGGACCTCATCTCACAAGTAATGACCTCTTGGTTGTCTTCTTACACACAAGCTGTATCCACACAGCAGGTTGTGGTTGGTTTCAGGATTTTCTGTTGGTTTGC
The DNA here is from genome assembly GCF_964289735.1 of Phaethon aethereus. Taxonomy (NCBI): domain Eukaryota; kingdom Metazoa; phylum Chordata; class Aves; order Phaethontiformes; family Phaethontidae; genus Phaethon; species Phaethon aethereus. Next base: position 11,281,385 of record NC_138577.1, on the reverse strand, counting down.
CTTGGTACAGTCACTACAAGGACTTTGCAGCACCTTCCATTACGCCCTGATGAATGCAGCAACACATCAATCTGCCCGAGCAGCAGGATTGCTGAAGCGTTACGTGACTTCAATTCTTGCAAACCAAAGCTCTAACTAGTCATAACGCTTAACTGTTTATTACACATGACATTCACTGTCAAAGTGCTCAGACCTGTTTTCCTCTGGTGCCCTTGTGTACTGGTGCAGGCACTGGATTGAGGGGGCTAAACTATTCACACAGCAGCAGCTCCTGCATCCCTGGGAGGCTTGCTGTGGTAGGAAATGGAAACAAGAAAGTGGCTCATGTCCCACTGAGGTTTACTGACAGTGTCTATAGCTTGCTAAGAGTTTGGTGCGTACTCTGTCCCTGAGTTACTGTACCTGTGTGTAATTATGGGGCTGAAATCTCCTTTAATTGCATGTTTCGTAACTTTACTTCATAATTCTTAATGTTCAGCCACCAGGCTTCTTTTTAAAGTCACTTTGCTGGGAGCAGACAGAATGGGTCACGAGTAATTAATGCAAGAGAGAAGCTGCTTTATCCGTCTGTCCTTCCAAGTATGTGGACTGAAGGTCCCTAATACCTGTGGACTTTGAAGCATGAGATCCTAACCAGATTTCTCTGCATCCAACAGAACTTTAATGCACATATATTGCTCTTTTTTTAAAGCCTTGTGGGGGCTGAGCCCTCAATCAGTGCAGCTCTCTGGGCACTGGTATGGGATGCCCATCATGGTCTAAGACATGCTGATCCACAGCACTGGCTTTGCAGTCTGCAAGTCTGGCCCAGAGCTGAGGCCCAGGCCCTGACAGGAAAGGGATCTGAGGTTTTCCTATGAAATCAGCAGCAAGCAGGATTCTGCAGGGCAGATGCCCAGCTGTGTCCCTTGTGAGAAATGAACCCTGTGTGTCTGCTTTAGGCTAATGCCATACACCGTGCTCTCACAGTGGCTGCCAGCCACATACTGTATTCACTCCAACCTTTGGTATCGTCTCTGATGTGCGAGACAGGGCCATGTTCTTCCCAAGATGTATGTTGAAGAATCACCACAAACTTGAGAAAAAGTTCAGAAAGAAGTATGACTAATGAATAAAGAGTTTCTGAGCTAACTAGAACTACTGGCAAAGTCTTCCCCTACTATTCACTTTAAAAACCCTATGGTTATTAGACACATGTCAGGATGAAAACAAAGCCACTGGAAAATGTGACGCCTAACTCCTGACAAGACAGCTTTGAAGAGGATGAGTAGAATCAGGGAGCAGGCATTTGTGCAGCCTGTCTGATTTTCTAGAGCACTGCTCCAATTTGCTGAGAGTGTTTTTCTCCTTTTTAAATGGTGGCAGATGGGTGTGAATAGTAAACGGTATTTTTATGATGAGAAAGGAAAGAAAGAATGTCTGTGACAATACAGGAAACCAGTATGAAGATGACTGGTGACACGGCTACAAAACATAGGGGAGGAATACTGGGAGGAAAGGAGAACTCCAAGGACTCAAAACTTGTCAATAATCTTCATTAACAGCACTTCAGCTAGATGTTAGCCCAACACAAAAATCCTCTGCATCCATGGTGAATGGATAGTTATTAGTATCCTTATAATGTAGATAGTTTCTTTAGCTCACTAACAGAAACATTGAGACTCTAGGTAATATAGAAATTAAAAAAAAAAATCTTTTTCAAAGGAGGTTTGTATCTGGCAACAGAAAGAGTACTGCCCAACACTGGCACTCCTCGGCAGATCAGGACACCCAGTTGTTCTTCAGAAACCACTGACACAAACATGTCCCATGTTGTTGTGGACAGCTGTTACCAGCAACACCAGAGAGTCTCCTTGTTTTTTGCTCAGTGCCTTCTTGTAGAGAACTGTTACAGAAATGCTAAGATGTGTAGAAAGGCTTACAAATGGAAACAGAGGCATGGGAATGCATCAGGAGAAACAACAGGCACTGGTAAAGGAAAGAAGCTGTGTTAATCGATGGCAAATGCAGTCAGTCAAGTGACAAGATAACCGGATAGAGCAAATAGAAGCTCAAAAGATAAGGTGGCAAGAAGATGAGGAACAGAACTCAAGTCATAAAATATACAGAGAAAGAAAACAACTTTGCCTAAAACAAAGCAAGACTAGACACAGAGACAAACAATCTCTCCACTACTAAAGAGCCACTGGAAGTTGGAGCCTGTCCAGAAATCAGTTTGTCATCATCATTTAAGGAAAACGCAAGATATGTGATAAGGACTCAACAGCCAGAATCCTTTGTCATCTGTATAACCACAAGAAATCCTGTCCTGACCACACAGATACAAATGTCCTGGTGCTTAGTATGAGAGAATGAGTATGACTGAAATTAGTTTTGGTTACAATTAAAATCACCTTTTCCTTCTTACAGTCTTGCACTGAGTTTTATTATATTCACTTGTTACACTCCCAGGCAAACTGCCTAAGACTGAAAAAAACCCTGTCTCTTACATAAATATGTTCAAATCTCATCACAATTTTTCTGTTGAAACCCTGTTTATTAAGAAGTAATTCCGATCAAAGAGTTGAAGCCACAATAATGTTTCAATATGAATCTCAGAGACCATACATTTTGATACCAAAGCTCAAGAGTTCCTAAACAGCAAATTAGATATGCAAAGAGGCAGTTCTGCATTACAGAATCATATTAATGCAGAAAGTTTGTCCTCTACATAAAAGGGCAATAGATAGGTCTGTGGGTAGCTAAGATAATGATTTCCTGGCTTCAGAAGCACTATTAACTAAGCCATTTAGAAAAATTCACCGTAATTGTTCTGCAGCTAAAGAATGAACGTATTATCATGCTATTTGTGGGTATGCCTTGTCTCTGAAAAAATGCCTCCCTAAAATTAACTTTTCAATTTATTTAATAAATAATCTAAAATTCATCCCATGTGGAGAGCAGCCCATGGTTGATCGCTGACTCATACAGCTTGTAAGGAATCTTTCCTTCTCACTCAACCTGCAGTGGCAAGGGCAAGTGCAGCACAGAGACCTGAGCAGCTCACTCCTGCTCAGTGCAGCCACAGGACCCAAAAGCTGATGGAATGGCTGCAGGACTGTCACTGTTCTCAGCATCCGAGCGGAGCAAGGCTCTGGGAGGCTCTGGGAGGCAGTCCACAGGTAGCCCCAGTTCAGACATGCAGTGTTTCAATAAAGAGGAGTGAGAAGAAGGTGTATGGTAGTCCTTAAGAAATGTCTGGAGCAGCTGTTCATCCAAAACTTTTGAAACTGCTTGTAGCAAACTCTTGGGGGACTCTAAGGGTGCAAGCACTCTTTCCCCTGTTTTTGTGGATACTATGGAGGCCTGCTTGTGCTAGACACAAGATTTCTCTTCCCTGTGTTAGCCCATACAATCTGATGCAAGATTGCCTCTTCCTGCCCATGGGAAAACCTGGGTTTTACAGGACAGTGTTGCACAATGTGAGAGCAGTCCCACTTTTTGCTAAGGCTCACCAAAGCGGGAATGTTTTATTGCTTACCAGTAACCCTGAAGTCAGCCTTAGCACCAGTAAAAGAGAGGATCCTGTATAATAGTATCTCTCTGCCTTTGTCCACCCAAAAAGTGGTTAACATATTTGTGTGGCTTCATGGCTGGGATCACTCCTTATGTTAAAATCCCATCCTTATTCTAGTTTCACTGAAGATCATCCAAAGCAGGAACACCTACAGCTTTGTCAATGCAAATGCTGCCCAATTCTGTTCCTATTCAGTCCTCCTCCATGAAAGACTTCCTTGGCTGTGTCACTCAGCCCAGGACAACAGCCTGAACATTACTCCTGAAGGGTAACTGATGGCCCCCACCTAACACTGACATCCACTGTCATACTCACTGACATCCATGACTCACCTACGCATAGAAGTTAAAACATGTGGTTCCTTACTGCCTTTTGATCAGGACTAGACACAACAGTACCCAAACAATTTGGAGTACAATACACAGGATACCAACTCCTGTGGGCCACCAGCCCACTCAGAACACCTGCTCATGACTGAACAGATGCTTTGTATCCTGAAATCATCAACAAAAAGCTGCTGCACCTACCTCGTTGCCCATCACCCATCAACTCAGACCATCCACTTCTCCCACCTGCCTTCTGCACCTGTCTTGTCCAATGCAAGTGAGCACTCCTTAGAAAACATCCCTGGATATTGCCTGGCAGAGGCAGGGATTTCAATCAGCATCATCCCTCTGGAAGGGATACATATTTCTTAAGTCTGTCTCACCTAAATTATTGATCTTAATTTCAGAATATGATTTCCTTTGGGTTCTTTTTCTCTGTTTTGTTTCCCTTTTGCAAGCAGGACATGGGGAAGGAGCTTACAGCATCCTCTAGGAATGGCTGGATGGATCTGCTCTGCACGTCAGCCTCCTGCTGGTGGTCCACTCTGCACAATGAAGGGCTGTGGCTACAATATCAACAAAGCCCTAAAGCCAGCTCAGAGGAATGCTGTGCAAACAAAAGTTATATCCGTAAGCAGCCTTTGGCTTTATTTGCAAGGCTAAATACAGCAGGGCTCAAAACTTACTATTTTTAGCTTGGTTTCTTAAGAAAAAACAATGTCTGTGTCCTGCTGCCTGCTTGTTTCTCCTCCCAAATAACTTTTGACCTCACTGGCAATTTCAGCCAAAGCTGGCTGCATGTGGGACTTGGCAATATTAAGGTCTTATACATTCTATAAAAAGGGATGGCCATAGAGTGCAAACATCTGGGCAGTGCCCCCACCCTGGGAAGGGCAGGCCAAGCTTGGTAGCTACCCTCACCACATGGCTGGAGCTGGCTGGCTGACAGCTGGGCAGCAAGGTGTCAGACTGCAGGAGGGCACTGGAGGGGAGGTAGCCAGCACTGTCCGGAGGAATCAAGGATTATAGCTTGGAGGTAGGATCACTGAGCTTGGGACAGCAAGAGTGTGATTAGAGGGAGGAAGGATTAGAGTAGATAGTGAGGAACTGGAGGCAGGAAGGCAAGGAGAAAATGGGACTGAGGAAAGGATCTGGGGTGTAATTGTGGAAGGGAAGGGCTGTGGGACACCAGTCAATAGGAAACAAGGCTTCATTAGCCTCACTGCTTACAGGACAAGAGGGCTAAAAAGGAAAAGAGCTATTTCCCCATAGCCATGAGGACAGAGGATCAATGCCTTTTAACTTCTGTTCTGATCATAGTTCGTGCCTCACTTGCACAGCTGCAATCTGCAAAGCATTCTGGGATACAGTTTGCATGAAACACGTTTCTGCAAAATATGGTCTTAATTGGGTCTGTGTGGAGAGCTCCCTGTGACCCTCTGTGGCTCTGCGCTGGTCTCAGGCTCACCACAGGGATCTGAGGGCAGGACCAGGCTCTGAAGTTGTACTTTGTTACTGCTTAAGCAAACAGTTACGATGATGAACCTGAAAGACAACCACAGGTCAGGGGATGTAAAACAAGGGACAAAGAAACCATTCTTACCTTATAGATCCTTCCCTCTTCAGTACCAACGAGGAACAAATAGTCTATCTTTTTGTGAAAATCAAAGGATGTCCCGCAGCCTGTTAACAGGAGGAAGGTCCATCAGACAGAGAATTGGTTCATCTGGCCACCACACGCTCCCTGACTGCCAGAATTTTCAGAAGTGATTTATTAGCCAGAAGCTCCCAAAAGGAATCAAAGTCACCCCTTCTGCAAACATTTTCCAATTTGTGCCTGTCCCCAGGACCCACAATTTGAAAAGCCAACACAGAGGAAGAAAAAGGGAACTGGAAGAACTGGAAGGGAAATGGAAGAACAGATTGGCTCAGGATTCACTTTGGTAAGAATTTAGAATGCTTGGTGCAATTGTAAGAGTCATGAGGACCAGGCCTGCCTCCTCTTGAGGAAGAACAGATCTTTTCTGTTTGTTTAGTATTCACACAAATATAAATGGTTTCCCATGCATAAAAGAGCCCAGAGAGGAAACACCACATCATACCTCCCTGTGCCCTTTTCATCTGTAGCTCAGAAACCATTTAGCAGGCTCACCTCAGTAAAACCAATAGCAAAGGATGTGATCTGGGAAAAAATCTTCTGCCAGGCACAGAAGGATCCTTTTAACTTCAAAAACCCTGAACTGAGCAACACTGTGAACTGTGTTTAAAACAGGTGTCAACCACAACAGGATGTGACTCCTTGAAATTTTGTGGCTTCTGGTCCTGAGGTAGATGTAACATCATACAAGAAAGCCAATTTGCATAGTGGTGAAAGAAAATTTCAGCAGGGTCCTTGAGCAGAAGATGGGATGCATGCTGAGTCCCAAGAACAACCTGGGGCTGCTGACCAGCAGGGACACCCACAGCAATCATCAGACGAGAAATAGGAACAAGCAGACAAGGCTCAGAAGCACATAGCTACAGAGAGCTTTCTGCAAAGGCAGCTGTCTTAAACATTATGTCTTAAATGTTAACAAAATGTAGTCCTCAAAGGAATTGTTAAGGTCATTTCAACCCTGTAATACTGTCTGCATTTTTAACATTTAAATAGATTGTTAAATATTCAAGACAAGTCTTTGAAAATCCATTTCCCAGTAACACTAACAAATAATCCCAAAGCCCCTGGGAGCTCTGCAGTGTACTGCTTTAGCTGATCTCTTGTAACTTATGAGGCAATGCAAACCTTCTCACAAACAAATTGTTCAGCAATTACTAGCCTAGAAACACAGCAATCCTTAAATGCAGAGCAAGTGCCTTCTCCAAACCCAGCCCACAGCTTCACAGCCAAAAGCAGGTGCAATAGGATGATTAGGGGATTCCTCAAGTCTCCCTGTATAGTCCAGAACCTCCAGAGCTGACTCATCCCATCCTATCTGAAACACAGGATGGTCAAGATGAGGGGATTCAGCCTGTCTCTACCTTGTACAGGAGGAACCTGATGTAGTAGCTCAGAATAGATGCTGTGCTTTTAGAGAGCCAAAACTGAATGAGGCACATCCCACCACTGTCTGGATAAGCTGTATGCCCAGGAAAGGGCAAAGGTTGCTTTTCATCTTCATTTGGCCAGTCCAGATCAATGTCTGGTAGGAAGAACAAAACTGACTCAGTTTTGACAAATACAGGAAATGTCTGTGCCTTGTCCACATTGGGATATCCCAGTAAAATGGTTATGTTTTGAATTAATGTTCATCTTTTTCTGTAAGTAAAGGCAAGATGTTACCAGCAAAACTGGACTCAATTAGTGGCCATTGCTCCAGACAGACTTTGCCCTACTACATGATGAAAGCAAGGAGGTGTAACCCTTCTTTAGATCCTTTCCATCTCAACACCCCACTCCCAATTTAATTCCCCAGAATGACTGATTAGAGGCTTTGTGTCAGCAATTAATCAGCACGGCAAGGACTTGGGCTCCTACCAAGTGTTTGCAGCTGCAGCCCCTCTGGTCCCTGTATCGTTGTTCCCTCTATTGACAGCTTGATGACATCTGTATGAACCAGCTCATTCTGCAGGCAGAGGAGATTCCACATGAACAACAGGCTTTACAGCAACAATAGAGAGACATTCAGTACTTTGAAATGACAAATTTTATGGAGGAATTTTAAAAAGCTGTCCGAAAGTTGCTTAATGTTTCATGCTCGTAGTTGGCAACTTGCTAACATGCTGTTTTACATAAAACTTCCAAGAAAGTGATGCTTTGGTGCACTGGATCTGAGAGCCTCTGGTACATCACCCAGACACAGGTAGCTGACCTGGAAAGCTTTGGATGTCAGGATCAATGTTTTTGAGTGGAGGTTGACACTGTCAGCTTAAATCATTGTGTTAAAAGTGAAATCATCCTGTGTGGTTTAAGATGGATATTGCATATTATCATGGAACTAACCAAAACCCACACTAATGGATAGTAACTTACCATTTTGCCAGTCCTTGCTTCTTACAATCTTCCTATTATCCCCAGAGCAGCCTCGGTTCCCAATACTCACAATGTCATGGGCTCTGAGATTCAAATGACAACATCTAGCAAGCAGCTCCCCCACAGGAAAAGTGCCCAATGTTGCTGTTATCAGCAGAGCTCTAAAGAGCTCTCACTGCAGGCCACAACACTGCTGTGCTAGGTGCTGTATGAACACAGAGCAAAAAGGCTGCATCCCAGAGAGTTTACAGTCAAGGTGGGAGACAGAAGACAGACAAAAATAGACACAATATGGGTGAGTATGAGGAAATGATGAGAGGGCAAAAATCCATTCTTAGACTAGCTCTGGGAATCAAAATACCACCGCAGAATGGAGCTGGTTGTGAAAATAAGAATACCCTGGGGCTGATAAAAAGAACAAAGAACTAAAGATTAAATTAGTGAGCAGTGTGGGCTGAGGACTGGATGTTTTCATGAATCTGCAGATTTCCCACTGGAGCACTGTGAGAACAGAACAAAACTTCTTAGCTCAGTGAATCAAGCTTTAGTTGGAGCTTCTTTAAGCCCAGAGCAAAACTCAGGTTGAAAAAGATTCTGTCTGGCACAGTCAATCCTAGGGAACTGCAAGTTAGAGAAGGTGGGAGAAGAGCTTGCGAGAATCTGTTTAGGGGGGACAGTGTTCTATAAGATATTTTTGTAATATTTTGGGGGTACAAATTTACAGAAGGATCAAGAAACATCAAAACCCATAAAATAATGTACTTCCTTCTCACTAACTTGCACTGCTGCATACCCATGTGCCCTGACCTATTGATTGCTCTTGAGTAAGCAGCAAGGACTACTGCAGAGTCCTACCTTCTGTTAGTGACTCTTCTTGCAGCACGTGGGTTACATCAACTTGGATTCAGTGGGTAAGGCAGGAGTGATACTAAGAAAGAGGCCATATATGCTGGTGTACGTGTACAAGAATTGGAAAGAGCAGTGTCCAGAGCACCTAGGAACAGAGCATATTCCATGTGCTGATCGCTGCTCATCCAAACAGGAGTGCTAATGGGCTGCTGGGAAAGCATGCAGGACATGCTGAGCAGGCGCTTGCCTCTGCTCAGGCTTCCAGGTCTGCCTGCTCTCCAGAGAGTGTCTACCATGTCAAAGCCATGGCTAGTGGCCACATGAAACTGGTCTGCATAGCAGCTTTGGAGCTGCCAGCAGCTGATCATGTTGATACACCCGGAGTGTCTAACAGAGGTCAGACGAATGATCTGAGCAGGCTCAGATATGTGCTAGCACACTTAGTCTCTGCTCTAGTAGAAAGGCAAACCACATGAGACCTTCTCTCTAAGCACACACCTTTCTGCAGCCTTTCTCTGAAGATGCGTCTGAAGGCTGGAACACCTCTCCTATGAAAAAAGGCTGAGAGAGTTGAGGTTGTTCAGCCTGAAGAAGAGAAGGCTCCAAGGAGACCTTATTGCAGCCTGCCAGTACTTAAAGGGGGCTTAGAAGAAAGATGGGGACAGAGTTTTTAGCAGGGCCTGTTGTGCTAGGACAAGAGGTAATGGTTTTAAACTAAAAGAGGCTAGAGTCAGACCAAATACAAGGAATTTTTTACCAGGAGGGTGGTGAAATCTCTGGCCCAGGTTGTCGAGCGAGGTGGTTGATGCCTCATCCCTGGAAACATTCCAGGTCAGGTTGCATGGGACTCTGAGCAACCTGATCTGGTTGAAGACGTCCCTGTTTGTTGCAAGGGGGTTGGACTAGATGACCTTAAAAGGTCCCTTCCAACCCAAAGGTTCTATGATTGTACAATTCTTTGCCTCCCAGCATCTTCACCTGGCCAAGGTCTCTGTGGACAGAGTAGCCTCTTGCCTTCACAAAGGATCTTACTTGTGCGACTTCCCTGTTGTGCTGCTTTTCTTTCATACCCAGCTTTGCAGTCTGGAAAATGGATCTCTTCCTGGGGCTGTTTGTCACCAAAGCCATTCACATATTCCTCTGGGTAGACAGACTGTCAACAGTTTGGCCTTCCAGGAATACTGAACAATAATATGTTTCTTCTGCCTAACAATTTTAAAGCACTTTGTAAGCATTAGTGAATTAGGCCTTGCAGCTGCCTGTTTCCCTTCAGTTGTTATTAGCCTCAAGTGATGAAGAAGGCCCAGAACTGTTCAGCAATTTAGCTCTAGGTAACATAGGAAGGCTGAACTATGACTACTAATCAAACCCAGGATTGCTGAGGATCAGCCTGAGAAGCAGCGCCACGCTGCATCCCAACTGATCCCTTGATGTGGCTCTGACAGCTCTCCTTTTCATAGTTAATGTGGGTGGGAGAATGGAGTTATCCAGCTGCAGAGGTCCTGCATCATTCCTTGCCTTCTTACATCTTCATGATGACCCAAACCCAAGCCAAGACAATAACCGAAGGACACACAGCTCACATGCTCTTGTGAAGTTTGTCCAAAGTGATTGTGCTCATTTCTAACAGAGACAACCACTATGGTCAAGGCTGTCAACTGTCCATAGATAACATTTGACAACTCTCCTATAAAAATTTTGAGTGTGGCTTGCCAAATATACATCTGGAACTAAGAATGAATTTATTCACTTTCTGCTCTCAGCTTTGGAAGTGTCAAACAGCTATCAGTGTTTGAAGAAGCTTTACTTCTGGATAGTCCTGTCAAAAAGATTAATGAAGCTCTCTTTCATTTCTTCCCTATTTGCACTGTGGATTTGCAGAATAGAAGACCTCTGGAGTCTCTTCAATTTTATTCTAAGTAAAACCCAGAGATAGGTCTTTTGTAAAATTGGAATTCAAGTAGATTGTCCATTTCTCTTTGCTGGTTACAAAACCACATATTGTAACAAAACACCCTTTTTGTTCAGTTTCCTGCTTTCCCTGTTGAATCTCTGTGCAAAAATAGAAAGCAGACAGCACCTAAAACTTTGCTGTTTTCCACCCCTGCCTGCTAAGCTCTGGCAATTTCGGAGGTAACTTCACCTCAAAAAAATCTTAAAACAGTGCTTTTCACATGGGTGTGGCCAAGTTTTTAACAGAAGTGCAAGGAATAAGTAAAAATCATATCATGCTAATAGGGTTAGAAGTCACACCAAGGATGCTTAAGAAGGTATATCTATATGCTCAAGTGACACAAAAAAAAACAGCTTATGATGTGGGAACACAGTTAAGGACAGAGCAATCACAGAAATGTTGCAAAAGACCGTCTACCAGGTGAGTTGCCACCAGAGTCCATCTGCAGACTCTTAGGTTGTCCCAGTTGTGGTATTTCTCTGAAGCAAGAGGCTTAATTTAGTGTTTCTTGTCTCCTAAGTGGAGCAGATTGAGCACACTCAGTTACGGGGGCTCAGCTGATAGGTGTAACCTGCCAAGTCACCTCAACTGAATGTGTTTAACTGTAGGTGTGATTACCCACTTCAACATAAACCTATACAGGCATTTCTATACAGGGGATAAAACAGGAGCTGAGTGCTGAGACAATGTTAGCCTGTTCCTGCCTAGGGAGCTCTAAGAGCTCTTTTGGGAGAAGGACTTAGGACACTTTTGCAGGAGGAATTCTTCTATCTAAAGCTGCATGTACGAACCTGGAAGAGTTTATAAAAAATAACTTAATACTCAATGTCATCCGCATGCACCTACTGTGTTCATTAGAAGAGGCTCCCACTCCTGAAGTGAACATGAGACTAAGATTTACATATAATGTTAGACATGAATCCCTGCCCACGGCAGCATGGCCTAAAATTTTCAGAACACACATGCCTTGAATAGCTTGGTATAACAGGTTGAAAAAATGAGCATCCGAGGATGTAAAGAAATTTGCTTGCTGGAGAATCATGGGACAGCTGTTTCAATTTCATATTTAGGGCAATTCAACTATTTCTTCAGTAAAAGATTTTGAAATCTTCAAAATGTAAAATCAAATAGCCAACAGAAAAAACACATGTTGAGGTTCAGAGACATAAATCTAAGGGTCATTTAGGGACATTAATGCTAAGTTTCTGTCAATGTACATATTCCAAAAGAAAAAGTGATCAAAGGCAGGGTATGGAAAATGAGTTAACAGATGTCTTGAGTATGAGCTGGCAATGTCATGGCAAGGGGAAACCCTCTGCCTGTCCGATTGCATGTTGCCATCCCACTGCAAATGTGAGCTGACTCTGTGCTGCTATGGCCACAAGGGGAGAAATTTACACCTTCCTTCTCCCATGCTGAATTGCAATCTGTAGGGGAGCATTCTGGGGGTGAGTGTCTTGAAGCTGGGGAAGAAAGCAGGTTATTCTGCTCTGTCTCTGGGTCACCCTCCTGGGACAAGTAAAGTTTCAGAGCAAGGACCAGTCTTGAATTCCTGCAGCTGCAGAGCAGGAAAATGATCTCTCATACTCAGGTCCATGGGGTGCTACAGGTGCAGGCAGCATGAAGGCTAGGTCCTGAGCAAGGAGTAGGCTGGTTCTGCTCATTTCAGAGTTTGACACAGAGACCCAGACCCAGCTGTGACTGCACCTGCAATCTTTGCTGCCACTTCTTTTCACACCTGGCTTATTATAAATAAAAATAAAACTAATGCACCATTGAACTTTGGAGGCAACTGCTTATAATTTGGCTGGGAAAAGCAATTGCCACCTCCTGTTTACCTTAACTAAAGTCCATGCAACAATCCGCCCATCCGAGGAGACGGAGAAGAAGTTCAAATTGTTGTCCATGTCATCCTTCTGCCACTTGACCTTAAAACAAGAAGACAGTCCCAGTCAGCACAGGGCACTCAGCATTAGCAGGACAGAGTCCCATGCCCTCAGCAGGGCCTTCTGAAATCCTTCCTAAAAAGCAGCTGGTTTCCACCCCAGAGGCCTGCTGGTGCATAGTATATATGAACATCCTTACCACCACAGGCAGTTTCAGAAGTGCCCCCAGAACTCCTGTCACTCACTTTCCGGCACAGATGTTCCAGAGAGGGTGCAAAGCCCCACAACTTGGGACTCTGCACTACTCATGGCCACCTCCCCAGCAGCGACAGGAGCATTGCCATCAAGGATGGCCTTGTGAAGTGTCAGAGCTACGCAGTGCTCTGCACTGTGGCGTAACACCATGCCAGAGATCCCTAAGACATCTCCAGAACAACACCAGTGGTGCCACAAAAAGGTCCCCAAGACACCTGAGTACATCACTGACCCTGCACAAACTAATCCCTTCCCATTTGGCTAATTACTCCAAGTGCAGTGCCATATGGCTACCCTTCAGCCAGACAACCCCAAATTAGCTTTTTGTACTTATGTGGGGTGCAGACAAGCCCTTGCAGACAATGTGTGACATGGGTCCTTGGAGCACTTCTGTTTCAGGGAGATGAAAACATCTCCATTAAAATTGAAATCCTCCCTACACCTTCAGAGCATCTGTCTGCCTGGTAAGGAGTGACTGTGACAGCTCAGCAGGAGAGATTAGAACTCAGATAAATGGCTTACAGTTTAGAAGAGACATTTCAGTTAGACCAAAAGCATTAAGAATGCTCGATTTTCAGATCTGGGAATTCAATCAGACTGAAAGGAAAAGGATGACTTGTCACTGGGCCTGTCAGCACACACTCCTGTGGGCATCTGTTAGTTCAGGATGTGGACAAGCACTTCAGCAGGTTCTGCTGAGGTTTGCAAAGGTATATCTGTTCCTGTCCAAGCAGTGCAGAAGATAGATACATTTCCCTAAACATCATCCCATAAACATGATAAATGAACATGATTATCCTAGAGCTTACCAAAAACTCTATCTATAACCACCTATTTATCTGGTACCTATTCCAGAAACAAGCAGCATTCTTAATTAATTACATAGATTGGGTATTCTGATGATACTTCCTTCAGAAAAACAGTGCTAATTCTGTTTTGTAAAATTGTTTATACTGTGAAGTTCTGTGGAGCATGAAAATTCAGCAAAAGACTCAGCAAAGAGTAATTAATCCTGTAGTGAGCAGGTTTCCTACCTAGAACACACTATTCTGAGGAAGAAGAAATAAAACGTAAAAAGAATGCATCTGAGTATACACCAAAATGCCCATTTCCTGCCCATAAGGTGCAACTGAAGAGTCTTGAGTCGGATATACCTTTGAAGATTCTTGCACAGGAGAAATCTAAGTCTCCAAGTGGAACCACTTTTGCTACCTGGCTTTAAAAGAATGACATAATTCAATATGGACCAGAATAAAATGGTTCCCAATAAAAAGACAGGTTCAAGGGCACATATGGAGAACAAGTGATTTTCAATCAAAAATGTGCAGGGTATATCTATTCCAGGAACATCTCCCTGGGATCAAGAGCTACTGCTGACAACGACAGTCACCAGCAGCTGCTTCAGATGAAAGGGTTGGTGTGGTGAGGAGTTTTAATTCAAAGTGAGAAATGCAGAGTTCATTTGAAAATTTGAAAATTCCAATGTTACAGACACATGCCCAACATGTTTCATACTGGGCACAGAAAAAGGGTCATCAAAAAATCAGAGCTTTTCAAAATGTCACTCTAAAATTGTGTGACAATAAGATGTTTTTATTTGTATGTCCAACCCAGCTCTCCTCAAACTCATATTCTTCTTCAGTCTACTTTCCCAAATATTTTGGGAAAAGAGTCACATTTCCCAGCCTGTCTCTAAAGCAAACGGACTTCTCTTGAGGTAGGGTAAGCTATTTCTCAAGACAGTATCTCCTATGAAAACACTGTGCAAAGGTTTTGCCATTTAAATCTGGGAGCAGTTAGCACAAGTGGCTCAGATACCTCCTACCAGAACAGGACTACATGGCAAGAAAAGGGGCTCTCCAGTATCTAAACCCTGCAGCCTGAACCCACAATGCCTTGAGTTGTATGTGAAAGACAGATGCAGGTGACACATACCTGCACTGCAGTCAGTGTGGGTCTGAGCCATCCTGAAGTCTAAAGCCACCATGCAGGTTGCTTACACAATGCACATGCTAAGGTCAGAGCCCATCCAGACCCTCTCTGAAGGGAAAGTCCCAGCTTGTCCCCTATCAGAGTGTACGTCCAGGTGCTCATTAGCGAGCTCTGCTCAAACTGTGCAGGAGTAGCTGCAGCTGAGTTCCCAGTTCTGCTCTTGCCAAGTACAGTGTAGGCATTTTGCACATGGCCTAGAGCCAAATGACAGCCCATCACACCAGTGGAAAATAGATGGATGAAGGCTCAGCAGCTGAAGTCCACCCCAATCACCTTGTGCAGACACAACTCCTGAGTCCTCATGTCTATGCTAACACAACGTGTTGCAGGAACCTCATCTGGAGGTGACTGACAACGTAAGCACTATCATGAGCTCAGGGTTTTTTTTTCCCAAGCCAATTCCTTTCAGCGTTCCCTAAGCAAAGAGCTTTCCCCAGGGTTTTCCCACTCCAAATACACTCTTCCTGAGGGATACCTATCCAAGTTTTCTACTATCTGTACTCAGTTCGGTGTCAGAACTAGTTCTCTTCATCCATTACACAGACAGGTAGAGTCACCAGCCACCAAAAGCACATAGGCTGACTTGCTTGGGGTACTCTTGCTCCTACACTCAAAGGAGTCAACAGTACCTGAGTCAGGTACATTTTGTAGACAGTTTGAACGGAGTCCCTCAAGGGCATCAGGATCTGCCCTCAGATGACTGTCAGCAGCTCTCAGTGACGTTAGCTTGAATTTCAGAAAACAGAAATTGGCACTTAATGCTTTCAATTTTCCTTCAACACCTCTGACACCTTAATAGTGTTTGTGATCTTTTTTCTCCTGATCTTGAATCCCATAAATGCTTATTAGAGTAATTAGCCTTCACGATACTGCAATCAAATCGGGCATCTGCTCAGAACTGACCTTTTCTCTGCTCCCAGAGGCCCATCAACATGGCATAACCTCCTGTCATAAGCAGTATCCGTGCTGTGTGGGGTGGGGCATTTGATGAGAGAACCAGGCAACTGGGTGCCTAGTGGTAAAAAGTTAATCCTTTCCTGAAGCATATGATAATTAACCCAGGATTTTTTAGAGAAAATTTATAGCAAAAGTTCAATTACAATACAGTAAGAGTAAAGAACTCCATGAGAAAGGAAAGTGTGTGTAAACAGCAGAAAGGATATAAGTAAACACAGAGCAGCAAGTCATTTGCTGTGCCTGTTCATGTTGGGACATGTAATAAAATCAAGGATCCCCTGCTATTTTTTCAGTGCAATCTTTAACCTGACTATTTTTGCAGTGCAAGATTAGTGTGTGAAAATCATTGCTGTTAGAAGAGCCTACCACTTTTGAATTTTTATTTCTTAAAGCCTGTTTATTTATAAAAAAGTTGAGACTATTCAAACCCCTATTTATCCACAGAAAAATATAGATTAAAACCTGCATGTTCACTGCTATGTACAGCAGGTTAGCAGGGCAATAATCCATTCATTCTTAGCAAGGGAATACTATCATCTTTGTCTATGGCAGCTGGTAATGGCTCCTGTCCAGCAGGAGATTAGAGCAGTTATCCAATCTGATTTGAAAATTCCAATGTTGCTGATGTCATTCCTACAAAAGAAGTAATACTTGATCAGTTTTCATGGCACGGAGGCTGTTAGTCACTCGCACTGACAAAATGCAATTGATAAAAATCATCCCAGCCACAAGTCTAACTTGAGTGCTTTGCAGGTAGCCACAGGCAGGATCTGCCTGCCTGTCTTGTAAGGTGACACCTGCTACTGCAAACACAAATCCCTCCGGCTGGCCCTTGGCTTGCCAAAGCTCTGCTGTGGGGTGCCACATGGAACACATGCACATTGACTGATGAGCAATTCCTTCTCTTTCTAGTAATTATCCTTCAAGGAGTCCTTTCCCAGCATTGGAGTACCACGGTCCTGCTGACACCTGCCGTAAGTGAAATAAGAGCATTTTAGTCATTCAATGCCTAAAAAAATTAATAAAGTCTGCCACAGATACAGAAGAGGAAAGACAAAGGCATTATCAAATTCCCAGGACACTCTTACTTGAACTGGCCAAGTAAGACACTCAAATGACTCCAGCAAGCAAACAGCTCCTTGGGCTGCTGAGGAAAGTCCCTGCCAATATAACCTGGGGACAAATTCCTTCCAGTGCCAACCTGGCAATCAGTATAGTTCTAAGAAAAGACATCATGGCAATGCAGGGTTTGGAGGGACCGGAAAAGGACATCTATTCTGCTCTGAGGCAGGATCGGACACACCCCTCCCACTGGTGACAATTCACATAGGCTGTTCTCACAAGCCTCCAACAACAGGCACTCAACAATTGCGCTGTAGATACGTCAGTGCTTAATTTGCCTTATACAGGATGTTTACCACAAGTCAAGCCAATTTCTCCCTACCATCTCCTCAGTGGACCCAGAAAACAATGGTTTATTCCCGATTTATAACAAACTTCAAGCAGGCAAGAAATGGTTGCTGCGTCACTGCTGCTTTCTCTTTTTTCCCAACACAACAAAACCAATTACTTCAACTGTTGTTTCCAGGTCCTGCTCTCCAAACCTTCACCATTCTTGTTCTTCCCCTTCAGCCCTTCTCAGCAGCTGCAAACAGATGGTACAAGGCCACCCCTACACAGTAGCAGACAGGAGTTACAACCTCCTCTATCTTATATTCCTGCTAATATGATTCTGCTAATATGATACATTCCTGCTAATTCCAGAATAACACATTTGTGCAACAGTATTGCAATGATGGCTGTTGGTGGTGATCTGCTATAGTCTTCCCTTCTGGCACCCGGCTGTCTAACCAGTCATCCTGCATTTCATATCTGTGCATCTGATTTCCCCTTTCTAAACATAGTATTTGCTCTTGTCTTTATTGAATTTCATCACATTGATTTTGGGCCTTTCTTCCAATTTACCGAGATAATTTTGAACATAATCATGTCCTGCAAAGTGCCTTGTCCTCCCAAGAGGGCTTTCCTATTCTGTAATCGGAGTTGTTAATGAAAGTATTGATCAAAAGAAGACCAGGACTGACAGCTGGAGGATCTCATTTGAAGCATCTTCAGAGTCTGACAGCAAGCTCTGTAAAACTGCTCTTTGAGCATGCTGCCTGAGCCATCTGAGCAGGCTCTTTATGGTGATTTTACCTAATTCATATTTCTCTACTTTGGTTATAAGAATATCACTGTGTGAGCCTGGGTCAAAAGCTTTAGTCAAGCCAAGATGGGTAGAGGTGATAACCTTGACTGCCTCCCCCTTCTTCATGAGGCACATTTCTCTGAAAAAAAAGAATGAAAAGAAATTATACTGGCTTGACAATTTATTCTGGGAAAATGCATGTCGGCTTCTCTGAATCACCTTATTATCTGGACATTTACAAACGGTTTTGCCATTTGTTCCAGTGATTTTCCAGTTATCGAAATTGGTCTGGCTGGTCAGTAATTCCCTGGTTCCAATCTTACCATTTTCCTCCAGATATTTTTTCATTTCTTCCAGCCCTTCAAGACCTTTCCTCCTCTTCATGGCCATGCTTGTCCTACTGGAGTACTCTTCCTCCAAGGCTGGAGTACAGCATGATGCACTGCTGTGCTATCATCCACGCTTTGTGAGTCCCTATGGCTGGCTTAGGATGCCTCTCGCCTGGGTGAATTTTCCAGACACTGGTTTCTGGTACCCTGGCCATGCCACTGTCCCTTCCTGCCTGCAAGGATGCTCCCTTTGAGGAAAGTACCTGCAGAAAGCTCTTTTGCTGGACATTGGCTCTACAGCATCACTGAGAAGTGTTTTGGGATTGATGACAGCAGACTGTAAATATCATATTCCAGTCTGGTCTTGTCACAAGTACGTGAATGTGTGTGAATCCATAGGCAGCAGCAGATTGATGCTTCCCTTCATCCATGCCCCAGAGCACACCCTTGCCTCTGAGTCAAGGTACTCAATCAGCTCGGATGCTGTTAATGGGCTTGCATATGAACACCAGCCTTTGCTTATAGGATGGATGTAGCCCAAAAACTCCCTAAAATGCTTGTTAATGGTCTGAAATTGCTCTGGCTAGTTCTTTAAGTACTCCAGGGTATGTGTAAGCCAATCTTGCTGATGAGCAAGAACCTGTCTCATCTAAATATTCTTTAACATGCTCTTTCCCTATTCTGACTTGTGTTTTCATCCTCTTGTTACAATAACCGTACTAAGCAGCCAGTCTCAGACACTTATTGTAAGATTAAACAATAGAGCATCAAATATTTCATCCTTCTCTATACCACTCAGTATTAGCTGAAAACTTGCTTTAGTAATGAGCCTATATTCTTTATTCCTTTAACTTATAAGATACTTCCCAAATATTTTCCCCTTCCCTTTTATCATGCAGGATAATCACAGCTCATTTTGCACCTTCACTTTCTCTGTACTAATTTGTCTTTGTGTTTTAATACTCAGCTTTAGAAACATGTCCTTGTTTCCGTGCTTCAAGAATTCCTTTGTAATTCACTGCTGAGCCCTAGAAGCAGCTGTATGGGCCCCTCTTGGAAAGTTTGCTATTCTCCGTGCGTGCACACATTTGGCTCCATAGCAGAACAGAGCCACAGTCTCTTGCAGGAGCCCCGCTGTGCACTGCAGGAGCACAAGTGCTTCCCAGCTCCTCTGGGTTCTCCCAGCCACCCTTTTTTCCTCATACCTTGGGCACATAGGGCTAAGCAGGGAGATTCAGACACTTCTCCTTACACTCACACTGGCTGAAGACTTTTACTCAAGGCTTCCCACTGGCAAGCATCCGCTTCTTAAACAGGCATGCAAACACAGTGAGGGAATCAGCCCTCAGCTTGCTCTAGCTGTGCCTGCCCTGGCAGCACAGCACAGGCACAAACCCACTGTCAAAACCACATTTCCACAGTGTCTTTATGCACAAGCCTAGGCCAAAGCAAAGTGCCAGCAGAGCTCTGGGGCTCTCTCAAGGTAGAAGAGCTGAACACGTCCTGTGATTTATCAAGGGTACAAGCTCTCATGGATGCCATTTGGCTGCACCCATCACACAATGGCCCAGGTCACCAGATGACAGATGAGAACAGTGTGGATGCTTGAAGAGGCAGACAGACCAAACTCTAACCAGGACTATCCATCCAAACCTGGACATGTTAGTCCAACAGTGGGCACGTTTGGTTTGTGTAGAGGATACTTTCTCCATTTCACTGCTATCCTGTTTTTTAGTCTACCTCAGCACCATGCTGAGGGCTCGTGCTGAAGTACTGATCTATGATAAATTGCTCCATAGGTTACATCTTCTGGAGTCAGGCTGATCTATCCTGTGCTTTGGTGCGAATATTCTCCTGGACTCCCCTAAGGCAGCCTCTGATTTAAGCTAAGAAGCAGTTCTCATTTCTTCACTCTGTCACCTCTGAATGTGTTTCTTGTTAGTTCCTGCCAGCGACATTCAGCAGAATGGCATCCGGAAACATCAAGTCATTACCAGCAGAGAAGAAACCTTTTACATTCTCCCGCTGTCAATGACAGATAGCTATCTTTTTGTTTATTCCCCTCCCTGTGTTACTTGCCTCTGCTGTTTCCCCAAGGGATCTGCTGCTGAAAGTCTCCTAAGACAGCTGATCCTGAGTCCACTGACTGCCTGTTTTGCTGGAGCAAATAGTTTGTCCCTCCTTTGCTGTTGAGACAAAGCAGTGCTTCTACAACAAAATCCCCAAATGCCCTCCATCAAGGACATTGCCAGCTATTCTTCATTTGACACTTATCATGCACCCCAGCCTGACAGCATAAGTGGGCCTTGCCACCTCACTGAGGATCCTCAGCCAGCTACCAGAAGTGAAGCCAAGGCCATGCACCTGGAGGAGTACATGCAAAAAGCAAGGCTGGTCTCCTGCAATCAGTCACAAGAGACTCCACAAAATTATTCACTCAGTCACCTAGAAAGCACAGGCTACTTCACTCAGATGCAAAGTTACTCTAGCATCAGTCTTTATGCAGCAAGAGACAGGCAGAGCAAGCTTTAGAGGTGAGGAGCAGAGCAGTGTCTGGAGTCCCCAGTGCTAACTTGGACAGCAGTACAAGTTGTCCTATGTGGACGTGGGAAGAAGGAAGACAGAAAGCTTCACTTCTCACCATGGTTATTTGGAATAAAGGGAAAGAGTGCCCTAAACCCAGATGAGGCAATGATGAAGATTTTAAAGAGCTGTGATAATTGAGTGCAGACTGCTTACCCCAAGATTTAGGCCAAAGCAGCCCAGTCAGCCTCTTGGCTAAGTCTATAATTGCTGGAGAAGCTCCTGAGTCCTGACTGAATTTGGTCATATGCTACTACTGTGGCAGGAGAAGATTTGCCTATGTCCTGGCTGCATGTGGGTCTGGATAAACCAGCAATAAAGGTTTATCCAGGTAAAGGTAAACCCAGGCAGGGAGGGAGGGAGGAGCCATGGTAAGCCCCAGTTGGTCCCTCAATGATGGGGACCAGAACCATGGGGTGACTAGTATGGAGCCAGGATGGCAGGGTACAGCATAAAAGGCTCCTGCCCTGTGGTGCATGCTCAGCAAAAGAGATTGCTGGTTTATATCAGGACTTTTTACTATTCCCATCCATTACACTGGGAAGTGTAAAGCATTTCTGCTGTGGAACGTCTAGCAAGAATGAAAGATCTCAAAAAAAAAAAAAAAGATATTTGGTCAACATTGTCACAGAAGATATTAGTCCTTGATTTTGTTCTCAGAAGCCCTGCTATGAAAGCCTAGTCCCTATCCCCATCCACATCCCTGAGCTCTAGAAACAGTGCTGGTGAAAGCACAGAGAATGAATGAATGTACTGAGAGAGCTGGCGGAGGAGCTTGCCAAGCCACTCTCCATCGTTTATCAGCAGTCCTGGTTAACAGGGGAGGTCCCAGAAGACTGGAGGCTTGCCAATGTGACACCCGTCTACAAGAAAGGCCGGAAGGAGGATCCTGGGAACTACAGGCCTGTCAGCCTGACCTCTGTTCCAGGGAAGATTATGGAGCGGTTGGTTTTGAGAGTGCTCACAGGGCATCTGCAGAACAGCCAAAGGATCAGGCCCAGCCAGCATGGGTTCATGAAAGGCAGGTCCTGCTTGACCAACCTGATCTCCTTCTATGACCAGGTGACCCGCCTAGTGGATGAGGGAAAGGCTGTGGACGTTGTCTACCTGGACTTCAGTAAAGCCTTTGACAGCGTCTCCCACAGCATTCTCCTGGAGAAACTGGCGGCTCGAGGCTTAGACGGGTTTACTCTTCGCTGGGTGAGGAACTGGCTGGATGGCCGAGCCCAGAGAGTTGTGGTGAATGGCGTTAAATCCGGCTGGCGGCCGGTCACGAGTGGTGTTCCCCAGGGCTCGGTTCTGGGACCAGTCTTGTTCAATATCTTTATAGATGATCTGGATGAGGGAATCGAGTGCTCCCTCAGTAAGTTTGCAGATGACACCAAGCTGAGTGGGAGTGTTGATCTGCTGGAGGGTAGGAGGGCTCTGCAGAGGGATCTGGACAGGCTGGATCGATGGGCAGAGGCCAACTGTATGAGGTTTAATAAGGCCAAGTGCAGGGTCCTGCACTTCGGCCACAACAACCCCATGCAATGCTACAGGCTTGGGGAGGAGTGGCTGGAGAGCAGCCCGGCGGAAAGGGACCTGGGGGTGCTGGTTGACAGCCGGCTGAATATGAGCCGGCAGTGTGCCCAGGTGGCCAAGAAGGCCAACAGCGTCCTGGCCTGTATCAGGAATAGTGTGGCCAGCAGGAGCAGGGAAGTGATTGTGCCCCTGTACTCGGCACTGGTGAGGCCGCACCTTGAATACTGTGTTCAGTTTTGGGCCCCTCACTACAAGAAGGATGTTGAGGTGCTGGAGCGTGTCCAGAGAAGGGCAACGAAGCTGGTGAGGGGTCTGGAGCACATGTCTTATGAGGAGCGGCTGAGGGAACTGGGGTTGTTTAGTCTGGAGAAGAGGAGGCTGAGGGGAGACCTTATCGCTCTCTACAACTACCTGAAAGGGGGTTGTGGCGATGAGGGTGTTGGTCTCTTCTCCCAAGTAACTAGTGATAGGACAAGAGGAAATGGCCTCAAGTTGCGCCAGGGGAGGTTTAGATTGGATATTAGGAAAAATTTCTTCACTGAGAGGGTGGTCAGGCATTGGAACAGGCTGCCCAGGGAGGTGGTGGAGTCGCCATCCCTGGAAGTGTTCTGTGATTCTGTGAATGCAGCCACAACTAAAGAAGCGCGGCCACCCTCAAGAGGAAGAATCAGGCCTGCTATATCACAGAATCACAGAATCACAGAATCACTAGGTTGGAAAGGACCTTCAAGATCATCAAGTCCAACCATTAATCCAGCGCCACCATGTTCCCTAAACCATGTCTTGAAGTGCCACATCCACACGTTTTTTGAACGCTTCCAGAGATGGCGACTCCACCACTTCCCTGAGCAGCCTGTTCCAATGCCTGACCACTCTCTCAGTGAAGAAATTTTTCCTAATATCCAATCTAAACCTCCCCTCGTGCAACATGAGGCCATTTCCTCTTGTCCTATCACTAGTTACTTGGGAGAAGAGGCCAACACCCTCGTTGCCACAACCCCCTTTCAGGTAGTTGTAGAGAGCGATAAGGTCTCCCCTCAAGCCTCCTTTTCTCCAGACTGAACAACCCCAGTTCCCTCAGCCGCTCCTCATAAGACTTGTGCTCCAGACCCCTCACCAGCTTCGTTGCCCTTCTCTGGACACGCTCCAGCACCTCAGCATCCTTCTTGTAGTGAGGGGCCCAAAACTGAACACAGGATTCAAGATGTGGCCTCACCAGTGCCAAGTACAGGGGCACAATCACTTCCCTACTCCTGCTGGCCACACTAGTGCTGATACAGGCCTGGACGCTGTTGGCCTTCTTGGCCACCTGGGCACACTGCCGGCTCATATTCAGCCGGCTGTCAACCAGCACCCCCAGGTCCCTTTCCGCCGGGCAGCTCTCCAGCCACTCTTCCCCAAGACTATAGCGTTGCATGGGGTTGTTGTGGCCGAAGTGCAGGACCCTGCACTTGGCCTTATTAAACCTCATACAGTTGACCTCTGCCCATCGATCCAGCCTGCCCAGATCACTCTGCAGAGTCCTCCTACCCTCCAGCAGATCAACACTTCCACCCAACTTGGTGGTGTCACCTGCAAACTTACTGAGGGAGCACTTGATTCCCTCATCTAGATCATCTATAAAGATACTGAACAAGACCGGCCCCAGAACCGAGCCCTGAAGATGAGGAGAGCTGGGCTGCCACTGTCAGACTTGAGACTCTTTGCACATCCAGGAACTTCATGGAGAAAAGCAACCCTCATGGTTAAGGGGACACTAACGCTTTTCTGCCACTGCCTGACACCTGCATGGGGAAGAAGTTGGAGACTCTCTTTTGAAGGGAAAGTGACTATTCAGGCCTGGAGGCCAGTGCCTGGGTGGAATCAAAATCAGATATCCCAGAAAGGTTCATCTGAACCTCTGCCTCTTAAACCCCATTTATTGTTTACAAAGAGGAAGTCAGGCCCCATAATAAACCACAGGTAAAGCAGAAGTATTAAAGCCTTCCTTCTTGGAAGTGCCATATAGAAAGATAAATTGTAACTAGACATTTAACAAAATTAACTTCAAAAGGTGCACAGGCCAGAATGCTGAGATAAGACAGATACATCCAACTCTGCAAGGCTTGCTGAAATTCAGTCTAGGGTGCTTAAGTGAGCAGCTGAAGCAATCTCTGAATCATTAGCAATTATCTATGAAAACTAGAAGGCAGGAGAGGTCCTGGAGGATAGGAACAGGGAAAAAACGTCCCCAAGAAACCCAAAACAAACCCTGTCTTGAAGGATAGGTTAAAGGACTGTGGGTCAGTCAGCCTAATGCTGAACTTTGAGACGTGGAACAGAATATTGTGTCATCCATACATAGGTACAGGATAAGAAGATAAGGAACAGTGAATATGGGCTTGTCAAGGACAGATCTTGTGAAAGTTTATTTCCTTCCTTGGCAGTGTAGTGAGTCTAGACGATTAGAAGGAGGGAGTAGATGTGACTTACCTTTAATTTTGCAAGGCTTTTGGCATACTCCCTGTGATGTTTTCAGCAGCAAGCTAAGAAAAGAAGGTCTAGATGGAATTACTATGAAGTGGATGAGTGATTGAAAGTGAATTTTCAAGAGTTACAATCAGTGATTTTCTGACCACATGGGAGAACATCTCTAGATGGTTCCCACAAAGGACTGTCCTGGGTCCAGTCCTACTCAATATTTTCATTAGTAAGTTGTATAGCGGATTGCAAAATACACAGAATATTTGCAGATGACACAGGTAAGAGACAGAGGACTCTGTCACAATCAGGACTCTAAGTTATCTTGACAAACTGGAGACATAGTCTGAAAACAATAAGGTGAAATGTGATAAAGACAAGTGCAGAGGGGCACAGACAGGAAGAATTAAGCATATAAAGATATAGAAATTGGGGAATTTCTGGTTAAGTGACAGCAGTGCAGAAAAGGATCAGAGGCTGGTGCAGGAATCAGCAAAGTGATACTGCTGGAGGGGTGGGGGAATTACAGAAATCCTTTTCACATGCATTAAGAGGTGTGTACTATGCAAGACATAGTAGGTAAAGACTCCAGTCTGTCAATACTGGTGAAGACAGCTAGACTGCTCAATCTCATTTTGAAGAAAGCAATTCAGGAATGATAACATAACATCTGTGATGGCAAGGTGGGAAGAAGAGGACACTCTTAAGGCCTCTGCCAGTTCTCATTTCTGTGATTCAGGAACAGTTCCCCAGTTCCAGAAAGGAAGGTTCAGTCTGATTTTAAATTCAGTCTCACCTCTCACGAGTTTACTGCATGTCATGTCCAACTACACTGTGACTGCTTCATTCACTGCAATAGATGAGACTGCTTTGTATAGCAGATAAGTCTTTTGAATGTGAGTAAAAGCTGATGGAGAGATATAAATAAAAATTGCTTTCATTTACATATATATATAAAAACTTAAAAATAAATTCATTGAAAAATGTTCCTATCTTAAAATCTGTGTTTTCTTTTAAATGCAAATGTTTCCACTATGACAGTAATCTGCAGATAAGGCAGCTGCTAAGCAAAGGAGGGTTCTCAGTGCTACTCAGTCCTCTGTAGAAAAACTTGTTGAGGTTTTACTGTAAAATCATGAAACAAGACAGAATGGATCAGCTCAGTGTGCTTAGGAAGTAAACTTGACCCCATGACAGAAGCCATTAAAGAGATAAGGTTTGCAAGGACTAACTCTTCCTAAAGGTGATCCAGTAATATTTAAATACTTGGCTGTCCTGTTTGCATTAGAGAGGAAATGGTTTTATCAGCTGATCAATGTCAAAATGTTCAAAGATCCAAATGCTTTCCAGTCACTTTGGGTTTCCTTCATCCCTCTTACATCTTTAATGAGCAGCTCTGACCTAACATACTCCCCGCCATCCTGTCTGAAGCAGAAGTAGGGATTTACTCAGATGTCTCCTGACTTCACCTACTGTCTTTTGCTGTAACACAGCTT
Organism: Phaethon aethereus; assembly: GCF_964289735.1. Taxonomy (NCBI): domain Eukaryota; kingdom Metazoa; phylum Chordata; class Aves; order Phaethontiformes; family Phaethontidae; genus Phaethon; species Phaethon aethereus. Next base: position 11,255,021 of record NC_138577.1, on the reverse strand, counting down.
TCCTGATAATAAACATGCCAGTTCGGAGGGTCAGGGTGGCTGACAGGCTTGGTAACAGTAGATAGGTACTGAAATGAAGGCAGCTGCTTCATCTGCAAATAAGTTAGGCAGCATGCAAGGCAGCCAGCTTGGCAGGACCACATCTCACCAAGCAAGGATCCAGGAGGATGAACTCTTCAGCCTACTGCTATGATAACCAAAAGCATCTCAAAACACCCTGGAACAGAAGACACAGCACAGCAATGCCTGGGTGCTCCTGGAGCAGCCCTCAATCACAGGCCATCAGTCACCTGTGTCATGGGCATGAGGCTCACTGATGGCTTTATTCATAGGTACCAGCAAATAGCAGGCTTATCTGGTGGAAGATGGTTGCTCTGCTACAGGCAATAGCAGCAACTTCCCATCTAAAAAATTTACAAATCCCTTCTCTTGTTCTAGCAGCATATGGCTACTTGCAAGCTTTACTATGAGCATTCCTGGGGTTTTCTCCTCCAAAGTGCTTGAAAGTTTCCAAAGAGCCTAGCGAATACAGTTAGATGTGTTCACCAGCAATGAGGACATACTGTAAAATAAACTCCCATGTCATATTTAGCCCCATAAACACTCATCTTCTGAAAATCACTTCTCTCCCACAGCTAGATCAAGTGTCATCCACCTTGATAGCATCTTCCTGGGACTCATAGCCCCAGGCACCATCTCTTGAGCACCAATAAACTCAAGGGTGCAAGATCAGCAGTCAGGAGCAAAGAATCAGGCCTACTGTATCAGTGTATTCACACATCACCCACAAATTTGGGGTGCAGAAAAAGGGTAGCAAAACCTCTCCTACCAAAGAGCACATTTGGCGATACTGGAAGGGACTCAACACCAAGCTGAGCAGAGATCATGGCCGTGGGAGCACCCCTAATGCAAGGCAAAGGCCCATCCTGGGGCTTGTGCATCATTCATGCTTCAGAGACTCAGATTTATCTGGAGGAAGCAGAGTTTAGTTATAAATAACACTGGATAAGGCTGGCCCTACTTTCAGTTTGTTTTCTTCCTTCCGGGATTTGGATGCTCTGCTTTGTACAGCGTTTCACCAGGAATCTGCTTGCTTATTCTCCTCACAGCACTTCCCACTATATTTACTAGGTTGGTATGTTAACAGTCAAGGAGCAAGGAATGAGACATTAGACTCTCACCTGTTTGTCCCGTCAGTGGCCATGTTCCCATGTCAGACACAACATGCAGCTGAGCAATGGGTGCCAGAGGCCAGCAAAGCTCGGCAGTATTTAACCAATTGCAATTCACAGCTTTTGGTTTCAATTCTGACTATGCTTATCGAGCAGGACTTCCAATTTACAGACAAAATATGAAGTTCCCCACTCCGTGTGCAAGGAAAGCAGACACACACAGCAGGCAGGCTCGCATACAAATCCCCAAGCTCTCTGATGCTGCTAAATCAGAGACAGTATCTGTAATGTGCCTAACAGAAGGTTCCCATCATCATCCCAGGAGCAAGTGGGATTGTGGCAGGTATGGGGAGCGACGGCCCCAGGGCCTGCTGGGTGCTGAGGGTCCTCTATACCACACTGAGCTGTGGCAGCTCACCGTGGCACCAGCAGTGGGAGAAGGGTGGGAGCAGTGGCCAGCCCCAGCTCCCCACACCTCGCTATGTATCTGTGGGACCTTGCTTGCATCAACCCTGCCCAGCTTGCCTCTAGCTCTGCCCTTATCACTCTCTTATCTCTATTTCACCCTCTTCAGAGAACCACTCTATCCTTTCACAGGCTGCATCAGTGCCATTAAGACTCATCCGATCCATATGCTTTCTACTCCTATTTTGAAGATCCAGCAATCAGTAGTCAGATTTCTTAGGCCAGCAAAGAAATCAATTTTTTCCACTAAGATCTAACATAGTTTCCTGATTCCTATTAAATATTTATTTAACTTTTGTGACTTCTATAAAGCAGTAGAACAGGATTCAGAGATCCAAGCAACCAAACAAATGCATTACAACTTCTCTGCCCTTTTAAACCCCAGGCTAACATTTTCCAACATCCTAAGGCCTTCAGGGACACCTAAATTTTATAAGTGATGTTTTCTCCACAAACTAGCACCAGTACAACTAAAAGGCAAAGAAAATTACTTGCTTGCAGACATCAGAAAAGAAATAAACAACCTGAAAACACACACTAAGATGGCTTGGACCTTCAGTAAAAGGAAGAGGATTGAGAAGAACAATACAGCACTAGAGGAAAATCTATTTAGCAAGCAGCAGTGAGAGCAGAAGGCAGAAAGTAAGTTCAGCATCTGCATGAAGTACAGAGGGAAAAGCAGCATCAAAGCAGAAAAAGTTCCTTTGCAGACAAACGTTACATGATCTGCAAGGGAGGCTTTGCAAGAGAATTTCTAGCTTACAAGAAACCATACCCAAGGCACAATTTAAAAATAAACAGCTACAGAAATTGAATCTCACAGAATCACAGAATCACTAAGGTTGGAAAGGACCTTCAACATCATCAGGTCCAACTGTTAACCCACTGCCACCATGCCCCCTAAACCATGTCCTGAAGCGCCACATCCACACGTTTTTTGAACGCTTCCAGAGATGGTGACTCCACCACTTCCCTGGGCAGCCTGTTCCAATGCCTGATCACACTCTCAGTGAAGAAATTTTTCCTAATATCCAATCTAAACCTCCCCTGGCGCAACATGAGGCCATTTCCTTTTGTCCTATCACTAGTTACTTGGGAGAAGAGGCCAACACCCACGTTGCCACAACCCCCTTTCAGGTAGTTGTAGAGAGCGATAAGGTCTCCCCTCAGCCTCCTCTTCTCCAGACTGAACAACCCCAGTTCCCTCAGCTGCTCCTCATGAGACTTTTTCTCCAGACCCTTCACCAGTTTTGTTGCCCTTCTCTGGACACGCTCCAGCACCACAGCATGCTTCTTGTAGTGAGGGGCCCAAAACTGAACACAGGATTCAATGTGTGGCCTCACCAGTGCTGAGTACAGGGGCACAATCACTTCCCTACTCCTGCTGGACACACTATTTCTGATACAGGCAAGGACGCTGTTGGTCTTCTTGGCCACCTGGGCACACTGCTGGCTCATATTCAGCCACCTGTCAACCAGCACCCCAAGGTTCCTGTCCACTGGGCAGCTCTCCAGCCACTCCTCCCCAAGCCTGTAGCATTGCATGGGGTTGTTGTGACCCAAGTGTGGGACCCAGCACTTGGCTTTATTAAACCTCATACAGTTGACCTCTGCCCAGCGATCCAGCCTGTCCAGATCCCTTTGCAGAGTCTTCCTACCCTCCAGCTCATCAACACTCCCACCCAACTTGGTGTCATCTGCAGACTTACGGAGAGAGCACTCAATTCCCTCATCCAGATCATCAATAAAGATATTGAACAAGACCAGCCCCAGAACCAAGCCCTGGGGAACACCGCTTGTGACCAGCTGCCAGCCGGATTTAACACCATTCACCACAACTCTCTGGGCTCGACCATCCAGCCAGTTCCTCACCCAGCGAAGAGTACGCCTGTCTAAGCCACGAGCCACCAGCTTCTCCAGGAGAATGCTGTGGAAGACGCTGTCAAAGTCTTCACTAAAGTCCAGGTAGACAACGTCCACAGTCTTTCGCTCATCCATTAGGCGGGTTACCTGGTCATAGGAGATCAGGTTGGTTTTATCTGGTTTAATCTCCAGAAGGTACAGACTGATACCACCTCAAAAAATACAACATTGAAGTTAAAAGATCAGGGATTTTGTTCATTATTGTCAAAGATACTTAGGAAGAAGCATTTGGACATTTACCTTGCCTAACCTTAAAGTGGCGCAAAAAGTGTCCAAAAGGTTTTGAATGAGGTACAAACATGGTGCAAAAGATTTTATCCAGCATTTCTGCAACAGCAGTGTCTTGCAGTTTCTGCCACCTCCACCATGCCTAAATGAGCCCAAAGCTTCTGGATGAATTTCTATGGCTTAGCAGAGCCTTTCAAAAAAATGGTGAAACTTGGCTCTGCCAGAAGACAGGATTTCCTCCAGCAGGGCTGTGACTCTTCAGGGAGCTCTCCCAGTGACTAAGGACAACCAGACAGAAAGCTGTTGATCTTGACCCCGTTTTCTACAGCAAGCATATGGCAACTCTTCCCAAGCACATGTCAACAGCACAACCCTTCCTGTCCACACTTCCCTCCAGGAGAGGACAAGGGACCAAACACGACAGATGTTTGCTGGCCACTAAATGCCTCATGGTGCTGCAGTGAGGAATGCAATGTCAGGTCCTCAACAGACCTGCGCAACTGCTGCTGCAACTGCCTGTTACTGGACACAGACTTCAGTGTAGGGAGCAGGACTGCAGTGAAGGACTGCTCCAACAAGAAAGCCTCTGACAGACTGAAGTCTCTGGACCCCAAATGCACACAGGTTTTGTGCTAAATTATCCTCACCATCAGGTTTCTGATCTATTACCCCTTCAGGCTACACTCTCCACTTGCCAGCTCGCATCCTGATGCTCTTCATCAGTACCTTGGGTCCAGCCTCCTTGGTTTCAGGTCCATGTTACTCTCCTTTCTTCTCCAGATTTCTGCTTCTCCTCTAGAATTATCCCCTAACAGTATCCTCACAGATTTGAATAAGACTTTTTCACTGAACTACCCCCAGCAAACACCTATTTTGTGCTCCTTAGCAGTGAAAGCAACAGGAAGGGCATTGAACCTGTTCTGAGACAGCTGATCTTTATTCTGACCTTGATAGCAACGTTCTGTCTTTCCTTTTTATTTCCTTTGCATCAAACTCTTTGTTTGCCTGAAACCAAAGGAATAAAATATTATGGGAAGCAGCAACATCTCAGAGGCAATGCAAGCTGCAAAATCTGTTCGTCTGACTGCAGATGACAGATTTAGGAGACTGCCCGTCATCAGAAATGAAACAATGTACTGGTGTGACAGTGGATTATGAACAAAATGCTTTTTCTTCTCCTAAGTGCAGCAAACACAATCAGCTTCCTGGAAAGGCCTTTTTTTGTGGACCTGTGCCCAGCAGCATGGAGTGGGGTAGAGTACAGCAGGTCATGCTGACTTTAAAGGGATTCTGTAACTGAACTAATTTACTGCCATCAGCAAAACAAAACCTCAGTGAGCCTGGGGTGGCTTCATGAACTGCTAAGATTCAGTGTAGACTTATTTAAGGATTTAGATTAGAACATGAAGAGTAGAGATGGAGAAAGGATAACACCATTACAGGGCAAACTCCAGTGAGCAAGTCTCAGGTGTGTTTTATCTGGTTTACATTTGAGATGGGACTTCCACAAGTTCTACTGGGAAACTATGCTGCAAGCTGACACCCCCTCTAGTTTCCTTTGGCAGTTGGCAGACTATTATTGTCCTGCCTTGTCCTTTTTGTCCTAACTGCAAGCATCACATTTAATGTGAATGGCATTTGGTGAAGAATTAGCAAGCACTGGCCAGACCTTTCTCCTCCCATGCATAAATATAAGGCAGAATAGAATTCTTTCAGGATGCCATCTGAAACTCCATGGTATCAGCTCCTCAGGGAGGCCAGATAAGCTTCACTAAATTAGCAATGAACCAACTTGCTTTCCTAACCAGATCTCTCCATAGCAGTTCCAAACCATGCTGTGCACATGGGCAAGCCTGCCACAGCTGAGATTTGCTCTAAGCACAGCCAAAAGTTTTCCCTTTACAGAGTTAGGGTCCCCACCCTGCAGTGGGAATGTTGTCAGTAATTCTGTGGTGTTCCCCAGGTAAGCAAGTGAAAAAAAACATTTCCAACCCTCTGCAGCACTATTGGCTCTGTACTAATCCCAGCAGCAAGCAGAATGTCTTTTGGTTTCATGTGAAAGTGAACACAGGGGAAACAAATCTGTTGAATAAGATGTGTTTAGTAGGGACATTGAACAGCAGAAACAAACGCTGACACAGCAGATAGTTTCAGTTATCAATCCCAGTTTCTGAACTGCTCTAGCTTCCAAACACTTCAAACCTAAAATATTTAGTATACCCCAGTGATGAAAGGTAAGAAAAAAAGCACTCTTCTCAGCTGGTAAATAAACCCTAATCATCTTTTTTTTTTAAAAAAGGGAGAAAGTAAGAACAAACTCGAAGACTGGCAAAGGGAGAGGCTTTATGTTGAGAGTCCCTTCCCACCAGGGTGTCAATTCTCCCCAGGTGAGACTGCTCTTGTGGGCTCTGGGTGCCAAAGTCTAGTCAAGTTGTCCCACTTTGGCCAGTCTCATTCATATCCAGAGCCAAGTTCTGGGATTGAGCCATTGGCTCAAACAGATACCCTACCCTGTCCAGGTACCTGCTTTCTAGGAGTACTCGGTGCTGGAGATGATGGGAGTGTAAGGATTTTGCTGACCGTTTGGAGCATTATTTTGATTAAAGTGGGGTTTAGCTTAACCCCATATAAGCTTTTGCCCAGCAGAACATGAGAGGTTTGACACAGTTTCCCAGGAGCTGGCTCCTTTTAAGCTGGAGTTTGCAGCCAAAGGCAGAGGCCTGAACTCACTGATCTGGGAGACAATTTCTAGTTCTATGTTCCTGTAAGACCTAAGGTTTCAGTGGTGTATTAGCCACATTGCACTGCATGGATATACATTCACATGTCTGTGTATATTTTTGTTCCTTTCTGGATTGGATCTTAATCAATTGGTAGCAAGGAATTAGAAATGTGTAATTTAATACAAGCCAGAATATTCCATTGTTTACAATGCAGTAGCACTTAATACATGGAAGGCAATTGCCAAATCTATAAGAAGCCATTGCTATTTAAAAATATGGGGACCTGTACCAGGCAGACAAACTCATTCTTAGGTAGCAGAATTAGAATATTTATATTATTCTATTTTGCTTTTAATAATGGGCTATGTTATATCAGCTTTGTTTTATGGAAACTTACGGAGATATTACTAGGTCACAGAAGATGAAATGGCACAAGAAAAGAGCTGTCAGCCTGCTTTACTCACTTTGCATTTTGCTTCCATTTCATTTCAAAAGGAAGGAGCCAGGCTGTCCAGAGAACAAAAGCTCGTAATTGTTTGGGAGAACTTTGTTACTTTTCCAATTGGTCTTCAAAGTCATGGATGTGCAGTCTCTATGAAAGTGAGGACTGCACAGAGTGGTCTAGACAAAGACCAGGCTTCAGACTAGTTGGGGTGCTGGTAGGGGGAAAATAGAGCATCTTTGAACTAAATATGAGAAACAAGACATCATGTTCTAGAATTATTTAATGCTGAATGAGGAATCGATGAATGAGGAACAATCCAATGCCTCAACAGAACAGATAGTTCTTCATGTTGGTTTTCCTCCCATAAAATGGAGATAAAACCTTTTTTAAACCTTTTGGCTGATATTGACAAATGCCTACAGTTCAGATCTTTCCAACAGAGGTACAAGCTCTTCTCATTGCTGTGCAGTCACCTTCTTACTACCCTTGTTCACTAGTTTCATATCAAGTCAAAACTGTAAAGTTTACTAAAAATATTGGTACTATATTGCAGAAGAAAACTAAGAGTAATGATTATCAGCACTCAGCCTTTGGAACTAAAACAAACAAGAAGGAACTAGAGTCAACTCATACCTACATCTATCCATATCCATGAGATAGTTTCTCTCCTTTTCAGAGCTATCTCCCTAGAGTGCCTAATGATTTTTTTCACCTCTGAGCCACATTGCTGCCAAGTGGTACACATAAATCTACCTTTAAAATACCCATACAGACTGGTTCTACTGCTGAATGTACCTGCTTCTGGTCTGTGGGGATGAGGCCACTAATAACATGCCTTAAGCATACTCTGTCCTTCCCAATATCATCTGGGGCAGAAATGATCTGGGATTCTGGCATCTATAGTGTGTAGTAACAACTGTTGACCTCCTGTAGCATGCCGCAGCAAGGCCATGAAAAGCTGCACATAGGACTTAACGATTTTGTTAGGCTTTTTTAGTGGAAGCCTAAATGGCAATGGGAGAAGCTTGGAGTTCTCTGCATGTGTGTGTGTGTGTGTGCCTGACACATTGTATTATGATAACAACCCATGGCTAGGGTACCACGTTAACCTGTAAAAAATGGAAATTGTTTTCAAAAGGAAGGAGCAGTTTGCTGGAGGAAAAGCTTCGGACAGACAAGCAGCAAATACGAAATTCAGGTCTTCTCTGAAATGTTACATTTGCATAACCTCTCTGTTTATAGCAAGCACGCCTTGCTCTTGGCGTATTCCACATTCATCTGCAGTCCCATCAGGATCCCTTGATATCTTGGACTTTTATTGGAAAATGCAATAACAAGGAGCCACGGCTGGGTGACAATCCGTGCATGGCATGTGCCAAAGTACAAGGAACATTGACAGTGTGCCTAGAGGTATGACTGCATTAGGCAGCCTATATCAGGTGACAGCAATAGTTAACAGCTGCAACACCTGAAGCTCAGGCTAGCAAACCAAATACACACCCCTGGCACCTCAACAGGCTCATGCAGACCATGTTGAAATACGTGCTGTCACACTTTTACTGCTACAAATGAGATCAAAAGTGCATATAGCTTCCAGTGCTCCAATCTTAACCCAAATTACACTGCAGACTTAACTATAAAATTAGCTTGATGTAGCAACATACTCACCGCAGTCCTGATTCACCACATCATCTACCTGATGACTCTTTGTGACAGATACCAGAGTGGCATTACTTTAAGAGCATTACCTGCACATCACAATTCTTAATTCACTAGAATACTTCAAGGTCAACTACAAGGTAGTGTGTCTCGAATCCCAGTGGCAATCAGTTCCACAGGCACCTGTCCCTGGGTTATTGTGCCCAACAGAGTTGTCTTTTAGGGCTGACACATGCATTTTACACACCACTCATCACTTGCTGCCCTGTGATTTTGTATTTGGAGCATAAACAGCATTGCATGCTGCTATATACAGAGGAGATCAGTTCTCCCCACTGATGACTCCCAGAAGTCATTTATAATAATGAAAACTAAGGAGAAATAATTGTTAATAAAAAAATTCTGCTGACATTTTTAGTTTCTGTTGAGGACTGACGATCCATGCAATTGTTTTGCCTTTCTGCATATTTCAAAATTAGCTTGAAATACAACTTAATAATCAATCGCTAATGCATGTATTAAACCAACACCTTTCCCCATACAGCACTTTTCCCGCTGTGCCCAAACTCAGCCCAATTAAAAGCCCAGTTAGAGCAAAGGAAAACACCCTTACCTGCCACACTGGCTCCGTGTGCTTTCCTGACTTAGCACTACTCTTGTAGCTGGGCTGGGAGGTTGCCTTCTTCAGGTTGTAGATGGCCACGTTGCCGTCATAGAAGCCCACTGCCACAAGGTAGGGGTAGTCATTATGGAAGTCCAGGCACATGATGCCACTCTCACTGCTGAAGACATACTCTGGGAAGGAGGGGTTCTTCATGGTATAGAGCAGGAGCATGCCTTGGCCCTGCTTCATGAAGTCATCTAAACAAGGAGGAGATTTGCTGTTAAATCCACTTCCAAGATCCTCTACTATTGAGACATACAGACAGCAATCACCTATGCCTAAAACCAACCTGACTGCAAAGTCATGAGGGAAGGACATCAGTCACAGGACCAAATGGACATGTTGGCATGCCTACGTTTGAACACCCTTTCCTCCACTGATATGTCATCACCAGGACACAGGGAACAATGTGCTTATGGAGAAAAACTACTGGTTTGGCAGCTTTTCTTTAGGAGAGAGACTTGAAAAGCCTTGGAGAAAAAATGTGGAGGAAAAAAGAATCTTGTGGACACTTCTTTCTTTGGACTAGGATTTCACTAACATTGCAGACATGCAGGCTGAACCAAGGACAGAGGCATTTCAACTTCTGTATTGGCAGTATTTCATATTACAGCCTCCACTGCTTCTTCAAAGAAAAGCATTTTACTGAGTATCTGTAAAGCATCATATCCACTGCCGTTACACATAACTGTACAACGCAGAAGTCACCACAGCTTTATTTTCTGCTTATGTCCAATATCTCCTCCTTGCTTGGCACAGAAGCTCTTTTTTTGCCAAGACTTTCCATTTTCTTTTCTATTTACCTTCACCTTTCCTTTTTGCTGCCTGAAATTAGCTCTCCCTGTTCTCAATAGGACCATCTTTCTTTCATGTTTGTTTTTTATCATATCCTGAATGTCTCTGCACTTCTATGTTTTTTTGCTCATCTAAAATACAATTTCCAAATTCTTTTAAAAGGAGATAAAAGCTGTTGATGTAGATAAGCTCTGCATAAGCAAAGAAGGAGCTTTCTTAATCTATGAAAACAATGCGCTCTCTGAGACTATCCCAGCCTCTCTCCAAGCACTTTTTCTTAATGTCCAACGCCCTCTGGCACATAGTACATGGGAAACAAATTTACTGCTTTCTGTGATTCAAGTACCATTTCCTATTTCCAGAACAGTCATCTCCTTTTAAAAGTGCTTCCTACCTTTCCTAACATTTTGACCAGCCTGCAGGATAAGGATTTCGTAAATGTGTACCCCAGTGATAATACTAACTTCAGAGAACTCTCCTTGGTGGCAAGCTGATACCAAATCAGTATGCAGGTACAGACATTGCTTACCTCAAAATTATCAGGGCCACATAGAGAACACTCAAATAACCACTAAAGAAACCCACACATCAACAAAACTATTACGGCTGCTTTCTATTTGGATTGTGGAAATATTCTGTTTTCACAGGTCTCTCTGTACATTGGGGGCAGGCAGGGGAAATGGCTTCCTTCTTATTTTGCAGGAAGGTGAGATTCCAATACTGGCATTACTTTAAGCATACCTGAACCCAAATAATACTTTTAACATATTTTTTTTGGAAGAGAGGGAAGTTTATTCCTAGAATTCTAGCTGAAAAGGAAGTGAACTTACTTTCTCCATCAGAGATTTGCCCTGTCCTTTGAATTCACAGAATTGTCTTTGTTCTTAGCCAAGTAATGTCATTGACCTGGTATTAAGTTGAGGTCCATCCATGATAAGAATGAATCCTTCCTCTCCTTAGGAGCAAAAACACTTGGGAAGGCTGTGGAAATGACCCACCAAGAATGACTCATAGCAGAGCGGATTATGAAGTCAGATCAGCTAGACAGCCTTTGAATTCAACCTGTTTCATGCTCTTATTTCTCCTGACATGTGCTGACCAGCCAGGCCTATTTCGAAAAGTTTGTGGTGCACATTCATTTTCTATCTGTCGACACTGTGCTGAGGGACCTCAGACAGCTGTCCCCCATGCTTCCTGCACAGACAGCAGAGGACACACCTCTTCAGAGGATGATTCAGCCACCAAAGATCTGAACTGGGTTTTGGAGGTGCTTCTCTCTCCACTGATCAGGTAGTATCACAGGCCACCACATTCCTCAATTAGAGATGATGGAGCAGGACTTTGTCGGTCAAAGCAGCATGTCAGCAGCTTCGTCAAGTCCACCTAGAGGTCAGACTGGCAGGGGAAAACCAAGGTCTTGGGAATAAGCTCTGGCAAAGTGAAACATGGGATTCAGTTTGCAAATTAAGACACAGAAATGCAGGTCTATATGTGGCTGGCTGTGCGCTCAGAGTCTAAGCTCCAGTACAGATCAATCAATCCACTTCACTGAGAGCAGAATACTCACTTTAAAGACCCTATATTTGGTCTGCTGATTTAACTCTCCAGGCTCCACTGACTGTCATGTCCATCCCTCTACTGACTGTCAAACCCATCTTAATCCAAGAGCTGAATCCTACTCATTGTCTCCTTTATGTTATGAAATATCATGGATGTGGGTTAAATCACAGATGTGTGAATACTGCACATAAGTCTGGGTAATATGATTGCTAAAGTACAGACTATTCGTGATGAAAGGCGAAGCAATGAGAATAATCCACAATTAAGACTGAAGTGTGGCACATATATCCCAGTAAAACAATAAACTTTTGACAGTAGGCATATAAATCAATTTCAGTGAAGGGTGAATTCTCACCAAAAGTACTAAACTGTGACATACCAACATGTTCTTTAATAAATGAAAAAAAAAAAAAAAGGTCTTATTTCATTAGCAGTATTCAATATTCCAGAATGGCAGGGAGAGCACATACCCACAGTAGTATACCTGTGGTATAGCTTTGAAGCATGGCCTTTTCAAGAGAAAGGTTTGTGTTTTTCAGTAAAACCTACTGGAGCACTGCAATGTGCCCCGAATCCTGTGTAGTCAGTCTCTCAGGATGCAGGTAGCTCACTGAAACAATGTTCAAAACTACAGAGCACACAGCAAAGCAGAGGGTGTGCAGACCCAAGAGCTGACAACGGCTGCACCACCGCTCGAGGTGGAAGCAGCAGCTTCAGATCTGAGACGGCTGTTCTGCACTGTGTGGATGCACCAGCAAGCACTGGAGAGCAGAGAGTATCTGCCCCAGACAGAGCCACAAAGTGAAAACTGGCTCTTCTTTCTGAGATACAGGTCTGAGGTACGAGAGATATTGGACAGTATTTCTGACAATCAGTGCCAGCAGGAGTTGTTCTTCTACCTCACAGGAGGACACAAGGCAGCATAGCAAGGAGAGGAAAGTAAACGGACTCTTGCTCTAATGAGGAAGAGTTGCATGTCATGAGGATCCCCAGTGTTCAACCTGAGTGGAGGTTAAATTTCAGACCCAGACATGTAATGTGGGAAGAGAAGTTTTGCTAATGAAAGATGCAGATAGCATGATCACTGGTCTCAGTCTGGAGAACTGAGCCTGGAAGCATCACATGCAATCAGAAACAGGTTTCAAACCAACTATTACCACTGTCTAAAAAATTCATCTGCATTTGCATTTAAAGCTGGACAGATTAAACTCAGACCCTTTTCAGAAAAATATCGATTCAGTGGTAGTAAAGTTCCTCAGAATATCATTGTGATATCACCAAGTAGTTCATGCAAAACAAAAATCTGAAAAGCATCTTAATCTTTCATTCTGATGCTTACTAAGTGTTTGTTTTAACAGATTTTTCAATTATATTTTTCCTTAGATGAATTTAAAGGAATCAGCAAATGTTCAATATCAGTTCAAAATATTTTGCTTGCTGGACAGAATTTTTTTTTATTTGTGTTTTTCCCTTTTGGTTCACCAAAAAAACCCCATGAAACAAGCACGGTTTTCCTCCTTTTCCTCCAAAATGCTTAGTGGCTGAATCAGTATGCTCAATGCAACAGTATCCTCAAACTACCATGCTGCATTCACATAGTAAATCTCAAATGTGGGTTCCCTCCATGTTCACAAGTCAAAAGTAAAGATTTTTATTACACAAGGAGCGAGGATTTCTTGTGTGATGAACTAGCAAATTACCGTCTCTTTGGAGGACTTAAAACACAAAACACTGCAGCCTTAGATCTTAGATTCTATGATACATGGCTTTCTATAAATCAAGTCCACCAGCTGCCTGACTGATATGGCTCAGACCAAGAAATCACCATGCTAAAAGGAATCACTGCTGCTTAAAATCTGTGCTTTCTCTCATACAGCCCATCTAAAAGAAGAAGCAAGGTAGAGAAGCATGGTTGTGAACAGCTGCTTGTTTCTGAACATCACAGCTGCACAAGCACATCTACTCTCCTTTCCTAGATAGGCCCACACTTTGATGAGCTTGCTGACTGGGGATCTATCCTTTAGGCTTGGATTACTGAGAAGTCAAGGGAAGAGGCTAGCTGTGCTTTACGCTTGGTTAGGTGATCTCCTCTGGGGAGAAGAGGTCAGTTTCAAAGACAAAAATTTTGGTACCCAAAGAAATATCTCAGCCTTTTACTTCCCTTCCAGATATTTAAAGTGTAGAGGACAAAAAAGGTTATTTGCAGTCCAGCAGATTTCTCCAAGCAAATTATTATTATTATCCAGGTCTACAAAACCCTGAGCACAGCCTAAGAATTTGCCTGTGCTACAGCTTGCGTGGCACAAACAGATGACTGAGCAAGTCACAAATTAATGAATTCTCAATACTTTTTTTTTTTCCTATCAGTGAGCAAAACCTGTGCAGCATGGCACTGAGCACAGGCTAATCTAGCCCTCTGCAAAACATGCTGGGTGAGCTTGTGCTGCTTCAGCAAGACTCTCTCCTGGCTTATTTAAATAGCTTTGCCAACTCCACACTTTGCTGCGGTCGCAGAATGGGTGTGCCATAAGAAAGGAAATGGCTGGCACTTCGAGCTTCACTGTATGCCAATAGTTCAGAAAAATCATGAAAGAACAAATCTTTCCCAGCTGCTCAGGGAGTTTGGGCATGTGCTGAATGTGTTTTCAAAGGCTCTTGAGGATTAACAATAACAACTGGAAGTTTTATAGCACTTCAGAGTGCTTTAAGCCTGTTTCTGCAGCACTACTTTCCACAGCCAAGGGAATGAGAAAGGCCAGAGGAAGGGACTGCTGAACACACTACAGCAAGCTAGAAGAACAGGGAGCAGAACTGGGACTTCACAGGGCTCTACTCAAGGTGGCCCCATCCCACGATCCCTGAGAAATTTAAACTGGGATCACCAATGCCCATTCTGTTCCTATTTCCTAAAATACCCAGAAGTACACAAGTATCTTGCTGTGTTGATACAAGCCGTGATCACTATGGATCTGGCTGTGAGCCATGCTGTGGGCAGTGAAAAGGCTAACACTGAACTTTCAAAACAGTCCCTTCCCAGAAAAGAAAATGTTTTGAGAATTCATTACTTCGTAGCTCAAGGCCAGAAAACCTGGCCTCCTATATTTCACAGCTCACAAATGTTACTGGTATGTTCTGTTTTGAGCCTGATAACTTGTTTTTGGCTAGTACATGCACACTTCATTTGAAGATCTTGAGAGGCAGAGGAGCCACTGTTTCATTTTGCAGTTTGTTTCAATGTTTAATTGTTTTGAGTGATTAAAAAGCTGCACCTAATTCTTTATTTGACTTCTCTGGCTTCCCACTGTTAATTCTTACTATGCCTATCTTGATTGGATGAAGGACTTCTTTCATATCTGGTTCTTTCTTTTTAAGATACTTTAAAACTGAACACTAGTCAACTTTCAGTGTACTTTTGAAACCTTCACAGCCTGAAATCAAAAGTCCCATCTATTTTCACCAGCCTTGCATAGAGGGGCCTGCCCAGAAAAAAGCTGGGAGCCAACAGGAGCTTTGTCACACCACTCGAAGGCACTGCCTTCACAGCTGCAAAGAGAAAGCTGCTTCTCAATGGACATGGAGAAGAGTACAATATTACAAAACTTCCCACAGATATATGGAGGACATCACATAGCTAGGACTGGTGCTAGGGCCAAACAAAACTCACTTACAGTCCAAATATCAACTGGATATTGTCCTCTCTCCACCTTTAGGGCATCTTCTCCAACTCTTGAATCAACTTGGGGCTCTTTGCTGAACTAGCTACAGTTTTTTGGTATGCTTTCAAAAATGTTGGCTCCAGAACCAAACATAATATTCCAGTATCAGTCTCACTAACGCTTAAGTCACACCTCTGCTGCCACACAGGACTCCCTGTCTGCACTCCCGGATCATGTTCACCCTCCTTGCCAAGATATCACATGGGAACTCAAATTTATTGCTTGTCCACAAAAGCCTTTTTTTCCTCCCTTTTTTTTTTTTTTGGGGGGGGGGGGGGGGGGGAGTTGCTGCCTTCCAAAACACAGCACTCCTCTTTTTTTAGAGAGGTATAATGTTATATTTGGCTGCGTTAAAATGCACTTGGTTTGAATAATTCCATTTTACCATAAGATTAATCACTCTGTACAACAGCCATGTTCTCAGCATGATTTACAATTCCACCTGCCTTTTCATCAGTAACATATTTCATCTGCTGTGAGTTTATATTTCCATCCAGAGGACCAATGAAAACATTGCCTAGCTCCAGGGCCACCTCAGATCCCGAGACACTGTCTCAGATGATAACTCTGCTGGCATTTGCTTTCTGACATTTGTCAGTGGAAGTTGAATACCCCTGTTGAGAACACCTGTGCTGGGCTGAACTCAGTGAGCCTGAGCACTTCCCACCCCAGGGAAATATATGCACTCCAGTTAGCAGCGTTAACACTGCAGGATCTGAAAGCTCTGAGCAAGCCCATCAGTGCAGTGGAGGGAAATCATAAATCATTTTGGTTTATGCTGATTCAGGTGTTTGAATGTCAGATTTAACATTCTGCTTGACACCTTTCACTAGCTGCTGGACTAATTCCTGGTACTCCTGATGAAGTTCATATTATCAGCTGGGACTCTGTTTAGGAAGCACAGAACTTGCAGTTTGGATAGGAGAGAGAAAAAAATAGAATTTCTAAGTCTTTTGGACATTTTAGAAAAGACAAAATTGACAGATGACAAGGCAGGCTGTAATTTATACACGTCCTGAGGCTGTGTCACAGTCCTAGTGGGCTCTGCACATGTCAGAGGCTAGACACATGGATGGGTAGATACAAAGAGCTTTTAGGAAAATGAGCTGTCAGGTGTGTTTGCATCACAGTCTAGAATACAGTCTGGCAAAGTAATACAAGAGAGACCACAGTCAACTGGGCCAACAAAAATGAGAGATTTAGGAAGTGTCTGGAACAATGAGCAGTTTGCATGTGAGAGCAAAGGCTCAGAATCAGACAAGAACAGGGGAGAACAGGTTGAAGAGATGTAGCGCCTTCCTGAAAGCAGCAGGAGGATCTGGCTTTCAGCTCAGCTCTCCCCTAGTTCACATAAAGATGAGCAGGTAAGCACTGCAAAAAGAGAACAAATATGTGACTGGTCTGAGTTTGCAACGCTGTAGCTAAACCAGAGTTTTCTCTTATGATCAGGCAGGGTTTTGCATGATAGGTCTAGCAGGCACTACAATTGCTTTTAAAAATTTCTTCTTTAAATGAGATACTCATAAGGGCTTGGTTTTACAGTGTAAATAGTAATTGTGCAACTGCCAGTATCTTATGAATGCTAACTTACACTCTGAAGATACTAGCACAAAAGGAAGACAGAATCCCGATCTTTATCTTCTATGATAAAGGTACAAGACCAGCAACAGGGAGATTTGTATTCCAGACCCTGCTGTGCCAAGACCAGCTAACATGGTCTTAGTCCTTTCTTCTTCATATTTCTCACAGCACTTCTGAGGATACACATCACAGATGAAAGAGGAAAAGGGTGACTGATGGGTGCTATAAAAGTTCCATATATATCAATAATGTCAAAAGCAACAGTCCTGTTGTTTTCAGGAATGAGTTTATGTTTGACCCTCAGCTAGACAGACTAATAACTCACTCCCACAGCAACTTAGAAACCAGGGAGCGGAGAACACTTCCCGATTCCAACACCAAGAAGGAAGCACTTGCCTCTGCAGAGCACTCTGGAACTGAGAAGCTGGACAAGTGCTAATCCTCCCGTTACACATCTGGCAGCAGTCAGCACAAGCAGCTGAACTCTTGCTCCTGCCTTGCTTGTTTTGGTCTGCTTAAGCTGCAATTTTTATAGTGTTTCGCTATTTAATACCTCAATCTCTATCTCCGCAATCCCTGTTCTAAAAAACTGGCATACTTGACAGCATTTGTAACCAACTAAATATTTAAGAGTGCCATCAAGTGGCCAAGTGGGGGGCTTCCAGGAGGCACACATCGTTTGGAGATCCCCAGGATATGCAACAAATGGACATCTATAAATGTGCTGCCTTTGGATAATCACACCAGCCTGCTGCTACTGCAAACAAGCCAGGTTGCCAGCATCTCAGTATTTCTGACCTGAAGAGCTCTGAGGGGGATGCACACACTGCAGGAGAAGCTTATGTATTCCATAATTAAAGGACAGGAACATTAGAGTTTTGTAATGGTGCTGTGGCCTCTTGAAAGCAGAGAAATGCTTGATGACGCAGACATATATGGCCCGGACTGTGGAGAAGGTAATTAGAAATAATACTGCCACTCAGAGAACTTTTCTGAAAACATTTGGCACAAGATCCAGACTTGATTGAGGAGCAGAGAAAAAGCAAGAGTTATACACACAGGCCAACCTCAAGTCAATTTTGCACAGGCATGTACTTCAAGAAACAATGAATATTAACAAGAAACAATATTAAGAGCAGCCATTACAGTTCAGACACCTGTCCCTATCCTGTTTTCAGCAGTGGTTAACATTAAATGCTTAAGGAAGTGTATAAAA
The DNA here is from genome assembly GCF_964289735.1 of Phaethon aethereus. NCBI lineage: Eukaryota > Metazoa > Chordata > Aves > Phaethontiformes > Phaethontidae > Phaethon > Phaethon aethereus. The sequence continues at coordinate 11,236,874 of NC_138577.1, read as the reverse complement.
ACAGGGCATAAAAACAGTGATATTTTTTCTAGAATACTGTCTAGGTCCCTATTAATTTGTGGTTAAGCATCTTCCAGGTCCTAACGCATTCTCCTGAGCAGCCAGCTACTGATCATTAAATCTGGACTGTATCTTTCTGCATTCTTCTTTGTATAAGGCTGGAATATACACCAGATATTCAGTTCTTCTCACAGTAACTTGGGTTTTTTTAGCTTGTTTTTATTTTTAATATGTGAAATATTGGGCATCTCAGGCAGATACGTGAAGCGTATGATTGGTGGTTAGTATAAATGGATTTTAAGAGCTACGAGAAGTAGCTTTCAGAGAAAAACTATTACTTTTCTAAAAAAAAAACTGCATGAAATCAAAAGTAACTTTTATATTTGTTAGTCTCAAATAAAGCCAGTTTGCAATGCATATGGTAACAAAGCGATAGCTTTCAATCCTTTGGTCAGATAACAAAGACGGGAAAAAAGGTAGTTTATGGCGAGAAGAGAGAGGATCCTTCAGAGCGAAATTTCCAAACAGCAACTAGCTGTTACAAGGCAATGCAGCTGATCTAAAAGGCTCACATAAAGCATCAAGTACCTATGCAAACCACGGGCCACATTTTGGCTCACATTTGGACATGATGGATAAAGGATGAAAAAGAAAAAAAGAATCACAGAATACCTGAGGTTGGAAGGCACCTCCAGAGATCATCTGGTCCAATTCCCACCTGCTTAAAGCAGGATCAGCTACAGCATGATGGCCAGGACTGTGTTGAGTCAGATCCTGGGAACTACAGGCCTGTCAGCCTGACCTCTGTACCAGGGAAGATTATGGAGTGGTTGGTCTTGAGAGTTGCTCACAGGGCATCTGCAGGACAACCAAGGGCTCAGGCCCAGCCAGCATGGGTTCATGAAAGGCAGGTCCTGCTTGACCAACCTTGACCTCCTTCTATGACCAGGTGACCCGCGTAGTGCGTGAGGGAAAGGCTGTGGACGTTGTCTACCTGGACTTTAGTAAAGCCTTTGACAGCGTCTCCCACAGCATTCTCCTGGAGAAACTGGCGGCTCGTGGCTTAGACGGGTTTACTCTTCGCTGGGTGAGGAACTGGCTGGATGGCCGAGCCCAGAGAGTTGTGGTGAACGGCGTTAAATCCGGCTGGCGGCCAGTCACAAGCAGTGTTCCCCAGGGCTCGGTTCTGGGGCTGGTCTTGTTCAATATCTTTATTGATGATCTGGATGAGGGAATTGAGTGCTCTCTCAGTACTCAGTAAGTTTGCAGATGACGCCAAGTTGGGTGGGAGTGTTGATCTGCTGGAGGGTAGGAGGCCTCTGCAGAGGGATCTGGACAGGCTGGATTGATGGGCAGAGGCCAACTGTATGAGGTTTAATAAGGCCAAGTGCAGGGTCCTGCACTTCGGCCACAACAACCCCATGCAATGCTACGGGCTTGGGGAGGAGTGGCTGGAGAGCAGCCCAGCGGAAAGGGACCTGGGGGTGCTGGTTGACAGCCGGCTGAACATGAGCCAGCAGTGTGCCCAGGTGGCCAAGAAGGCCAACAGCATCCTGGCCTGTATCAGGAATAGTGTGGCCAGCAGGAGTAGGGAAGTGATCGTGCCCCTGTACTCGGCACTGGTGAGGCCGCACCTTGAATCCTGTGTTCAGTTTTGGGCCCCTCACTACAAGAAGCATGCTGTGGTGCTGGAGCGTGTCCAGAGAAGGGCAACAAAACTGCTGAAGGGTCTGGAGAAAAAGTCTCATGAGGAGTGGCTGAGGGAACTGGGGTTGTTCAGTCTGGAGAAGAGGAGGCTGAGGGGAGACCTTATCGCTCTCTACAACTACCTGAAAGGGGGTTGTGGCAACGTGGGTGTTGGCCTCTTCTCCCAAGTAACTAGTGATAGGACAAGAGGAAATGGCCTCATGTTGCACGAGGGGAGGTTTAGATTGGATATTAGGAAAAATTTCTTCACTGAGAGGGTGGTCAGGCATTGGAACAGGCTGCCCAGGGAAGTGGTGGAGTCGCCATCTCTGGAAGTGTTCAAAAAACGTGTGGATGTGGCGCTTCAGGACATGGTTTAGGGGACATCGTGGCGCTGGATTAATGGTTGGACTTGATGATCTTAAAGGTCCTTTCCAACCTAGTGATTCTGTGATTCTGTGATTTTTAATACCTCCAAGGTGATATCTCCACAACCTCTCTAGGCTGTGGAGATATTGTTCCATTGCTCAGCCACCCCACAGTAAAGAAGTTCTATGTTATGTTTAAAGTGACTTTTCCCTATCTCAGTTCATGTCCATTGTCTTCTGTCCTTTCATTTGTCCTTTCACTGCACACTTCAACAGTCAGTATCTGGTTTTGTTATTCCCTCCCATCAGGTATTTATACACATAGCCTGGGACTGCATAACATCTAGAAAGCCTGTGCTGCCCCAAGTGCATCACTCTCCTATCCTGTGTGAGCCAAGGTGGGGAAAAGAGTGCACCTGGGCACCTCCCAGGTATGTGAAGGGGTTGCACCTGGCCCTGGGCAAGACAAAGCTAAACTGCCTGGGAAACCAAATACAGCAAAACACTCAGACACTTCAGAGAGCAAATACCATGTTACAACATGAAAAACAGCTCCCAGTGTTTTGCTGGGGTGATCCTGTTCTTCTGAGCACAGTCACAGCACAGTTTGGACACAAAGATAAATCATAGAGCACCAAGGGTGTCCAGGAAGGCTGAGTCAAACATCTCCAAACTTCAAAATCCTTGGCATCCACAATCTGGCATCCACAGTATCAGCATCTTGACAATCTACTGTGCTAGCTTCTCTCTTAAGAACTCACCAAAAAATAAAAAGCTGCAATAGCTGTCCCTCTACAAAGATCTCTTACACAGTGCTGGAAATCACTTCATCAGGCACCATTTGATAGGTGGAGCTGGAGAATGCAAATGAAACCCAGCCAGCTCTCATATACCTGGAGGAATCTGATGAGAGTAACTCAGGGCTGAATGAGTTGGCAACAACTCTTGGAGTAATACCTGCTGCCTTTCTTTTATGGCAGGTGAGACCTTCCAACAGCAGTCACTTCCTAAAATTTAGCAATGATCTAAATTCCGTGTGATGACATTGAAAAATTAAGGATGCCTAGATTACCCAGTCCTACACACAGATTAAGCCTCAGGTTCTTCACACAGGAAAGTTGTATTCTCCTTATCTTATAGCCAGGAAAACTGAAGTGTAGAGGAGTTGCTGAAGACACAACTGAAAGCTAGTTACATGATTCACCACTTAGATTCCTCACTGATATGAAGATTTAAGCATCCCTGAATATTTTTTCCTGCCTTCTCTAGCTGACTTCATCCCACAATATCCTAAAACTCACTTTTATCCTCTCTCACATGTATTAGAGCAAAGTGATATCCTTGACAACAAAACATACAACGCTCAGAATAATTTAAAAAACAAAAATAAAAACCCAAAACAACAACAAAGAAAACTCCACCATGGAACATGTAGAACTTTTTACACTGTTCTGTTGTTAGAAGTTTCTAAGAACTGAAAATTTGGTCTGCAGTTGTTCTTCAATGGTCTGAATTTTTAATGTATTCCTGAGAGAATCTTGACCTGAAGTGGCCTATAACATGAGTCAGTGGAAGTTAATGTCCAGATATTCCTGGGTGTATTCCGACAGTTTGGCAGCCTAGCAAATATTATCAAGCATGAAGAGGGTTGAAAACTATGATTGAGTTCCTTAAGTGGAAATAAGCAGGGAAAAATTTTATATTGAAGAATAGGGCAGGTTGGGGGGGTTCAGCAGCAAAAAAACCAAAGGTAAGCTAAGAAGAGTTTTGACATCTCACAAGTTTCAATTCTAATAAAAACATTAAATTAGATAGATTTCCTTCAGGTTTTTACTGATCCGCTCTGTTGAAAAATGGTGCTCACTCAGCTTCAGAACAAAAGACAGAAGAGAGATGTATTTGAAGAAAGTCTTTAATGGGGCCTTATACAATTTCTAGGAACAATGACAAGCTATCTAACTTCAGGAGCTTACAAAGTAACTTACATATTGCTAGAATTAATGATGGAATGATACCAACACAGATTTATAAATTCTAAGGCCAAAGGAGATAGTTGTGATTAATAAATCCTGTATTTGTTCCTATGCTTTATTACTTCCACTATTAAAAATTCAATTTATTTCCAGCTTTCTGAGATCTCTGAATTCCACTTCCAGTAGCTAGATTCTGTCCTTGATGAAGAAATCAGATGAAAGAGTTCTGTTCTGTAAGGTATCTCCTTCTTTCCCTTCAAGTAGCTAATGGACAGTAATCAAATCACTACTTAAAATTCGCCTTAATAAGCTGAGTTGCTTAAGTATTTCACTGTAAGGCAGAGTTTCTAAACATACATCACACTGTGGCTCATGTCTGAACCTTTTTAAATTTTAACATCCATTTTGAAGACTGAACTGTTAATAGCTGGATACAACATTCCAGTAAATGTCTCACCAGCATTATACACAGAAGCACCACCTCCTCCCTCCTGCTACTCTAGTATGTGAATGCATACAGCATCCCATGTCAGACCTCCTAAGATGCACTTCTGCAACTGCTCTTCCAGATTTAGCTAGAAGTTTTCTTTCTCAGAGTGTACATCAAGATAGGAGAATATTTTCAAGTCCAGTTTCATGACTGATACAAAACAATCTAACCCTGGGCTGCTGCTAAAAATGCTGATCGCTCTTTCCCTCTGCTGTTTTTAATTCCCTCTTCTGTGTTCTAACCCCAGTGATCCTGTGCTTGCTGATCTGGCTGAAAAACAGTAATTTTAAATGGCACTGTCATCTTAGGGTACTGATGGTGATATTGCATGCATGTAACTCACTCAATCTATATAATTAGCACTTCTTAAATTAAATCTAAGGAGGACTAGGTCTTTAAAGATGCCTGGTGACCCAGCTCTCTGACTGGATACTAGCCAGCAAAGACAGACAGCTAAACTTAGCAAGCTTCCTACTTTTTGCAGGACCAAGGAATTGTTGGGACAAGTTAGGGGCTCTCCAAACCAGAATCATGGTGTGATGGCACAAATATGGAGAAGCAGCACTCCAGGTTGAATAACCTCTCTGAAAAACATGCCTCTAGAGTCACTGCCTCTCTGTGGAAATTGCTGGAACAGAGCCTTCTGTTTCTAGGACTGCTCTACAGGATCTGAGATGAATGCAGCTCTGGATACACACCATCCCACATAACTAGCAATAGAACAAGAGGAAGTGGCCTCAAGTTGCACTAGGGGACGTTTAGACTGGATATTAGGAAAAATTTCTTTACTGAGAGAGTGGTCAAGCATTGGAACAGGCTGCCCAGGGAGGTGGTGGAGTCACCATCACTGGAAGTATTCAAAAAATGTGTGGACATGGCATTTTGGGACATGGTTTAGTGGGCATGGTGGAGTTGGGTTGATGGTTGGACTTGATGATCTTAAAGGTCTTTTCCAACCTCAATGATTCTGTGATTCTGTGATTCTGATTCTGTGGGTCCCTTGGTTTGGCTTTTTCATCAGTAAGAATGGAAGCAGCATTGTCTGATCTCATCTGGAAAGACACAGAGAGTCAAGGTGGAAAGGAACTCTGACACCACAGCAACAGAGACCATTTAAGTAACTAAAACAGTCAGGCAGAGATCCCTCCCCCTCTGCAATCCCAGGTCACTGTGGAGAAGCTCTCACATCCATTGGCTCTGAAGTCCATCTAAACAGCAAACAGATAACTGCAGCAACAGACTGGAAGGCAAGGTCAACTGGAGATTAGGTCTGCTGGGAGAAGTGCAACACAGGTCATCCAACCTATAAGTATTTCTACCTTAACCCTTCCTGAAAGCCATGTTTGGCCTTGAAGAGGGTCAGACCTTCTCATTGGTTTCTTTATATTTTGTAACAGCTACATGCCATAGTTGGAGCAGAAAGGACTTCAAATGAACAGTAGAAAGCTGACCTCTGGTGTTGGGAGCAGGGGTATAGAGAGAAGACAGAAAGGAAGGCAAGCTCCTGTGCTCCTGAGCACTGCTTCAGAGTCTGTGTAGTTCTGTGATAAGATTCACTCACTGGCATCACTTCAGACAAATGAATAAAACCAGCTGATGAATGAAAGCAACATCTAGCAACAAGCTACAGTGCTTGGCAGTCTTGCCCTTTTCATTTCTGTGCTCTCATATCAGTTCTTCCCCCACAAAGCATCTAATCAGCCAATGCTGTGCAGCAGAAAATTAATGGTTTCCTTCAGAGAGCTGCCTCATGATGCCAGAGAGCACGGCAGGATTGTTTGTAAATATTTGATTACAAAAAGCAAGTAAAATTGGCATGAAAACATGCAAGAATTAATGCTGTGCCACTATGCAACAGGGATATTTATAGTACAGAGGTGATGCCAGCCAACATTAACACGTGGTAGTACACCAAATGTCTTCACCAGCATCTCTGTCCATACAAAGCCAGCATTCTCACAGATCCAGTCTGTAAACAGCTGATTGATGGGAGCTGACATAGTTTCCAGGGGATACACTGGATGTTCTGTTCTGCTCTGTCTCTACACAGCACACAAAAGGAAGGGTGCAGGAGCATCCTCCGAGCCTTTCTGTACACCCTCAGCCCTGTCTTTGCCCATCAAAATAGAGGACAAGGCTCGGGGTGGGAATGAGCTCGGCTTCCTTGGAACTCAGTGTCTGTTGAAAATCTCCCAACAAGACGCAAAATACATGAACTGTCATTAACCCATGCATGTTCCTCTGTGGATGTTTTCACGCAACAAACCCCTGTTTTGGGGAGGTGTTCCCTTGTAGGAGTTTCTCTCCAAAGGGAGGGACATCAGTAGGGCATAGTCTTCAAGGCCCTCTGCATGCACATCCACACAAGGATTTAAAAGGTCCCTCCTGCCATAAGGCAGCAAAGCCACAGGAAAAGAGACTCTCCTCCAGGAAGGATGTGTCCTTGCTTGCCCACCTGGCTGAAGTGGGAAATCCCTCATCTGGTTTTCAGTCCAAGCTTTGTTCCTTTACTTCTGAATTCCAGCTTTGGAGATGTAACAAACCCTCTGGCAAGCCATGTCAGGTGCACTCTTGCAGGTTTTTTTATCCAGCAAGTGAGTCTGACAATGCTGGGACAAGCTGCTTAAGAAGAGATAAGAGCCCCCATCCTCTTGAGCTTTAAGACACTGGTTTTAAAATTGCCACACACTTGACAGAAACCATTAGGCAGAATTAAGCCTGTCTCGACACAGAAAAATTATTTCTGGAGGCCCACTCCAGCCTGATTTTATATCATTCTTTAACTTTATACTTGGACTTCTCTGTGAAACAAGGGGATCGAGTGCTTCCTCAGTAAGTTTGCATATGACAGCAAGTTGAGTGGGAGTGTTGATCTGCTTGAGAGAAGGAAGGCTCTGCAGAGAGATCTGACAGGCTGGATCAATGAGCTGAAGCCAATTGTGCGACATTCAACAAGGCCAAGTGCCGGGTCCTGCACTTGCGTCACAACCACCCCACGCAATGCTAGAAGCTCAGGGAAGAGTGGCTGGAAAGCTGCCCAGCAGAAAAGGACCTGGGGGTGCTGGTTGACATCTGGCTGAACATGAGCCAGCAGCGTGCCCAGGTGGCCAAGAAGGCCAACAGCGTCCTGGCCTGTATCAGCAATAATGTGGCCAGCAGGAGTAGGGAAGTGATCGTGCCCCTGTACTCGGCACTGGTGAGGCCGCACCTCAAACACTGTGTGCAGTTTTGGGCCCCTCACTACAAGAAGGATGTCGAGGTCCTGGAGCGTGTCCAGAGAAGGGCAACGAAGCTGGTGAGGGGTCTGGAGCACAAGTCTCATGAGGAGCGGCTGAGGGAACTGGGGTTGTTTAGCCTGGATAAAAGGGGGTTCAGAGAAGATCTTATTGCTCTCTACAACTACCTGAAAGGTTGTTGTAGTAAGGTGGGTGTCGGTCTCTTCTCCCAAGTAACAAGTGATAGGACAGGAGGAAATGGCCTCAAGTTGCATCAGGGAGGTTTAGTTTGGATACTAGAAAAAAATTTTTCACCAAAACATTTGTCAATCATTGGAACAGGCTGCCCAGGGAAGTGGTTGAGTCACCATCCCTGAAGGTGCTTAAAAGACATGTAGATGTGGTGCTTAGGGACATGGTTTAGTGGTGGACTTGGCAGTGCTAGGTTAATGGTTGGACTCAATGATCTTAATGGTCTTTTCCAACTTAAATGATTCTATGATTCTAAACCAACACTGCACTAGCCAAAGATAAAAATCAAACCAATATGCTAATTTACTGATCTTGCAACAAACAAGGAAAAAACTTATGTTGTAATGCAGAACACAGAAATCATCAAATGCCTTCCCAATGAAAACAGCGGGCTAATTCTGATCTTGTTTATGTGAACAGAAATTAGATATAATTCCATAGCCAGACATGCTGGTAAGCCTAGGCATGAAATCAGAATACAGCCTAGTGGCATTCTAGATGTTGCCTGATTGCCCTCTCCTACCCAACACAGAAAATACCAGTAAGATGGTCATCCTAACTGACTGTAAGCTTTTATTGCCCAGTTATCTTAGTCATTACATGTGGCTTTCAGAATTCTTGCTCTGCAGTTGTTCGCCCAAACTGACACCAATTTCTTCTTCCAGTTCAGCTTAACTTTCTCGTAGTTAATTCTGCAGTTATGTAAATACATGTGTTAAGCAAAAGAAAAAATGCATGATTAATAGTGCAGTGAGGCTTAGAGAAAACTGATGATTCAAGAAATAATATAATTCAAATTGGGAATACAACAGCTTGTTAAAATGTGAATCAGCTGGTGGTCAACATAGAGCATGGTCCCAACTGACTGTCATTTGTAAATTAATTCAGATTTCCTTTTGGTGGCACCTAGCTTGAGAGTCCAGTTGAAGTCATTTATACATTGTAGCACAACACAAGAAACAGCACTACAGTCTTACTATTCAGGCTGGGACTACAAACCGTCAGCTGTAATACCATATGCAAGAAACGATAAGAATTTGTTTCAAAGAAGAAAAGAAAATTGCAACTTTCAGAGCATGCTGTGAAGTCTGGAAGGATTAGAGGCTGTCAGAGATGCTGCAGTACAAGAGCCATACAGGAAGAAGCTAAGCTCTGATGCTTTTAAAGTATGGGAGATCCCAGTGGGGCTTGGGGTTTGGTCGGAAATCTTGAAAGCCCTTTTGCAAAGCTGAAAATGAAATTCAGACTTTCCTTTGCAAAACTTAATTCATCCTTCTCAGTGGGAATCCAAATTTGGAAAAATACATTAAAAAAATAATAAATAGTTCAACCACCACAGCGATCTAATCATTACAGAAAAAATGAAATGCTTTAAAGAAAGCAAATGAACAGCAAGGATCATCAAACTAGCAAAGCTGGACCAGACACATGACTTACTGGTGATGTCCAATTGTATTCCAGGGATCAGAGTGGAGCTTGTCTCACAAGACATGTGAAATGGCAAAAGTTGCAAGTTGTCAGATCTGCACAGCCATGAACCCTTCTGGGATTCTTCTCAGACCACAGAAGTCCATTTAGCCGGAAATGACTGCCTCTACCTTCATGAGTGGACACTGCTTAGAGAGTTGTGAAAGACATCCTATAGACAGAAGCCAGGGCTGCCAATTCCTGCAAGTTTACCAGGAGTGCCACAATAGCAGGAGGTTTTTTTTCCAAGCCTCAGCTTCATTTTTCAAACACAAGTTCTGCTTCTGCTTTGTTTCAGAACAAAACATTGCTAGTCCTCACAGTAATAAAGGAAAGTTTTAAAACACGAAACGGATTCCACCTTGAAAGCACAGGAGGCAAACAAAAAGAAGTCAAGTTTTATGATTTGTAATAATCTCATGATTTTGAGAACCTGCCTTGCAATCTCTGAATGATCAGACTTGGCAATACTGTAGCACCCTCAGGGAAAAATTTCCTTACTACCAATGAAATTTTCCCTATTCCCTGAAACATCATATCCCAATGCTTATTAGTATTAACTTGTCTAATTCTAGTTCTTCCTGTTTTCTCACTTTCATATGTCAAATAGCTTTCTTCTGAAGACATCATAAATCCTTATGTTGTATCCAAAACAACTTAAAATATGTTATTTTTATCATTGACAAAGACATATATATTCCATCACTCCCTGTCTCCATAAATTCTGTCCTACAGACTGCTTTAGTAATCTACCTTATTTTACTTTAAGGGCATCTATCAAAAGAAACAACTGTTAGTGAATATACTTGTTAAGTTACTACATACAAATAGAAAGAGATTTTGCCTATAGTGGTTTGTAACAAAAGTTATTTACATACACAGCCTTGCCTTTAAGGGTGACTATGGCACACAATGTAGCAAGGGGCAGATCAAATCACAGAGAGGAGTTAGAGGAAATTTTGCATGCTTTACGCTATGGTTCATGTTGATAGTCTCTTTGCACTATACTGACTCTGGGGTTTAACTGACATGCATACTGCCCACACTGATTCATACAGCAGTGCTGTATAACTCACATTCTCTGTATAGATTATTCTACAGCGCCCAGCATTCTGGTGTGGGAGTAACTAAATCCAGGAAAAAAGCAATGAAAGTGGAAGTTGGTTTAATATAAAGAGTCCATCTGGCCAATGTGATGTTGACAGTCACACCACTGTTAATAATGTCTGTACAGAAGGTCTGATCACGAACTCTGAAGATGTCACACACAGTGATTTAGAGGAGACACATAATTTCACCCCAGTGCACAGACACAAAAGTATTGTCACAATATAAGGTAATCTAACCCAAACAAACTGATTGGAGCAGCATGTTTGAGGGTACTGAAGCATTACAGCTGAAAGACATCAAAATTTATTTCAAGCCAGTATATTCATATCTCAGCCCCACATCAACATACTCATTAAGAATTCCTGCAGCACCTTCCACATCACAGGACAGAAAAAAGGATGTTTTCTATAGCAACCCCTTCAACACACAAAATCCCCCTCTTTCATTCCCAGGGAACTGCTTGCCAAATTACAGACTCCACACAGGGATTCACCATTAAAGTGCCTCTTTAGCTTGAAAGACTCTGAATGCAACTGAAAAATGCAGTTCACCCGATTGTATCTAAGCCTGCAACAGTTAACTTAAAAAAATCATAATGGAATTCTGTTCAAATTATTTGTATGCTCATCAAGTTTTTCAAGAGCAACACTTCACTACAGAGGCTGCATTCCTATAGTTATGAAAGATTAACAATAGCTCTATCTTCTTACCAAGGATTTAAAAACTTTTAAGCCTTAATAGTACTGAGCTGATTAACCACATTAAACTATGCATTAGGTGATAAATAAAACTTAATAGAGTCAGTGGTGTTAATTATCTGTGTGGCTGATTTCACAACCACAGTTCCATCTGAGAAACAGAGGAATTGGAAAGACTCTCAGGACCCTGGATCCAGAGCCTTTTCCTGGCTGGCAACCAGAGCAAATCCATAGCATACAAAACACTCCTTTAAACTAAAATATGTGCCTGCACTAGCCTTAAACAGCTCTTATGCCTACTTGGCATTTATCAGCCCTGATATACTTATGGAGAGCTATGAAGGCTAAACAAATCAACTCATTTAGTCTTTTCTTGCACAGAGGCTCTGGAATTCCTTTGAAGAAAGTGCTGTATAAACTTGGATTATTGTCAGGTAAAAGGATTTTACAAAATTCCTATCCTTTGTGAATCTACCCATGTTAGTGAACCTCATTCTTGAGTCCTAATGCAAAGAGTTAAATCAAGGCCAGATCTTCAGTCTTGCTACTGTTATCTCCCAGACAGAACTCAAAGCACTCAGATTAGGAAATCTGTTTTGTAGCCCATATCAAGGTTTTAGCAATGAAAAATAAAGCAAGCAGAAGAAAACCAAGTCCTTTAATGTACAAGTTAATATGGAAAAATAATTTAGTACCTGGCATAAGTAAACACATTATGGCTAAGTAATGTTGGCTTGTGTTTTATCCAGATTTTACTTTGCTATTTATCTACCTAAACATTGGGTTATCTCAGGGGGTGTTATAATATGTGTTGGGGTTGGTTGCAGGAATCGCTGGCTGCTCCCTAAGAGACAGGGAGCTGATACCCAAGCACAATAATGCAGCCAGCAGTGCAGGGACCTCAGCAGCCAGGGCTGGTCCCCCTGCTCTTGAGAAGTGATGCTGGTGAGAGTGGTCAGGGCCACTAGAGCCTTTTACTGCCCTCAGGACCTTGAACAATATTTTTGCTACTTAGACTAGAGTGTGAGAAGTAGACTTGATTCCAGGACTTTTGCTATGGAAAAGTCAAGCTATGATGATAATGTAACCTTAGTATTTGGTGGGAACAGGAATTACAAAACCAAACAAATAATAGTGTTTGGCTTATAGAACACGGGCATAATAACATCTGTATCTTTAAAATAGAGCATAAAATTACGCTTTTAAGAGAGAGTGTGTAGAGCTGTTTTGCCTGTCTTCAATATCCATTTATCATCTTCTCCTGCTGAGTCAAGGGGTCTCAGTATAGATGGGTAGAAAGTCTTTTAGCAGATTTTCATTACGAAACTATTGCCTTGGCATTGATAACAAAGTAAGTTAACCCATCTCTCCTTGGCTTCTGTTGTGCAAATGCTAAAAAAGAATTCCCACCATAACTTAAATGTAGCTGTTTCCAGGGACCAAAGCAAAGAAAGGGATGGCATGAGACTGGCTTTATCAAAGAGGTAAGACTGCATGGCACAAAAATGTTTCGTCTCCTGTGGACAAAAATGCACTAATCAAACTAACTGGGCTAGACAAAAAGGTAAGTGGGCGGAAGTTAATGGCCTGCAATGCACCAGAGACACAACAGGATGGCTGAGCCGCTCCTTTGACCCCCAGGCTCTGTAAAATCTGTTAATACATCTTTTTACCCAAACACATCAACAGAGCTCTTTACTATTTCATGCTTAACAAAATGCTACAGCAAAAGATGATGTTATGAGTTGATTCAAAACTAAATGAACTAAAAGGTTAAGGCTCGGAAAAATTAGGCAAAGCTTACAGAAATTAAATTATAAATGAGTAATTAAGTCACCAACTGAAATTAATCTTTCATATGATTCACTTAATGTATTACACTTATTGGGTTATATTTACTAACAGAGTTGACAGCATAATAGGTACTGTCAATTTTACACTCCCAGAGCCTGTATGTGCGGTGAGAGATATTTGGTATTTGGAAAACAGATTTTAAAGTGTGGTAATTTGCAGTGTAATTAGGTTTAATTGACCACAATTAGTTATCTCAATAAACTGCATGTATGATGGCTTAAATTTCTAACACTGATTCCACTAGGGAGGTTTTTCAAAGACTGTCAGACCATGGAGGAGGCTACAGATGTTTTGCAAACGAACTTTAAAGCCTCCAGCACGAGACAGTGCAGAGAGTAGCCTCTAAAAAGGTTAGAAGAGTGAATAAATCAGACTACGGAAAAATAGAAGATATAAAGAACATAAATTAAACACATTAAATCTTGTTTTAAATGAAAAAAATCATGTCCGCAACAGACTAAAACTTAGAGACAAATATCACATCTTTAAAAGTTCCACATTTTTAAATTTTCAGAGGTTGGGAATCTACCACATGCCAAAATTAATTGTTCTCAATTACCCATCTGCTATTAAAAAGCCACACTTTGTCTGGCCTGAATTCATGTAGCTCCAGCTTTTCTTTGATCTTGTTACATCATTTGTCTGGCAGATTAAAGATCCCTTTGTTAAATGATCTGCTTTCCCAATACAGGGAGTTAACAGACTGCAATCCAACTACCTAATAAGCTTTTCTTTGACAAGCTGAACAAACCAAATTCCTTGAATTTATTTCCCAGGTCAGTCTTCTTGTTCTTAGATCATTCTTTCATTCTTTTTTGAACCCTTCCCAGTTTATCACCCTTCTCCTTGGCATGTCACCAGTGGTGACCATGCCTTTCCAAGGTGGTAATTCCAGCACTAAAGAAAAAAGACTCTTTTAGACTCTCTGTTCCCTTGCAAACAAACCACCCTTTCTATAGAGACAGGGGTCCCTACAATACAGCATTGGGGTTTCATCACAAGCTTTTTTTTTAATCATTGCTCTTCAAGATACGCTCCCCCCAAATAGATACAAAGCTTGAATTTCTTTGAATATACACTTGGACTCTGTAACACAGAGTGATGACTTGTACTCTGCTACAAAGGGATCTAAATCGCTCTTTGATCTGATTGTTCCATTTCTTTCCACCTATCAGGCATTTGACTCATCAAAACCTTTTATCAGCAGTGATTTTATTTCTTTTTCATGGATGAAAACATAGATTAGCATTAGACCTAGTTATTAATGACTTTTGATATGTTTGCCTCAGAGGCATCTGATTGCTATGTTTTATTTCCTTTTTTTCCCCCCAGCAGCCTCTTTTAATTAATACAGTGTAGTCATAGAAAACTCCTTACAGCTATTAAAAAGTCACATAGTACAAACAGCACTCATGAATACAGACCCTGTCCTTCAGGGTCTTCCTTTTTGATTGTGGGGGTACTCAGTGTCCATATAAATGTTCTTCAACAATTCACAAATAAGACTTACATACTCCCTTTTAATTTTTCCTTTGTGCTTATTTTGTTGATGCTTGTTTTCTGTATTGTAATATTCCCTTACAGTAATAACTTTGCATATTACTTATGTCTTACCATTGAAGACATACTTAATTTTATCAACTTCACATCAGTGCTGCACACATGTCTCTGAACAGACATGGAGACATTTTCCCAAAGCTGGGATCTCGAATAGAATTTTAGTGCTTTATACAAATGTAGGCCAAATGGCAAACTGAATCTAGACTGTAGTATGAATTTCTCTTTAAGGCGTGTGAGCCACATGAATCTCTATCGGCCTTTTGTGGTATTGCACTCAGAAAGCTTCAGTAGCTTTACGGTGGGGTCCCAAAAGGCTGAAGCTCGCTGCTGAACGCAGTCCAGCACACAGGCCATTATGTGACTGGGGTGCTGCCAGCCCACCCCCCCCAGCACAATCCCATCACATGAATAACACGTCCACACAGCCTTATACAAGACAAGGAATTTCATCTAAGCAATATAAAATGCTTTTTCTCTCTCTGACAAGGTCTTCAATCTCTACTCTCAATATAAAAATAAACTCATGTAGCTTAGAGAAAGATTAGCAGGGAACTCTGCCCCAGAAGTCTTCTCTGCCTGTTCTGGGAACATAAATATATAAACATCTCCAAAGCCACCTGGAAGAGATTTCCTGTGAGCAGGTTCAAAGATCTGAATTTGTTAGGCAGTGTTCAATCCTCTCAGTGCTTTTACTTAAAGCTCTTCAGTCATTCATCAGAAAACACCAAATTTAATAGCAGCTTGTTATGTAAATCCAGCCCAGACTATCTTCCACATGCTGCATCATAACCTTTAAATCTACCACTGCAGAGAAGAAAATTACCCACAAACAAACACCTTTGGTACAGTTTCTAACACTGACTCTCCTTAAGCCCACAGCCTATACTTGCCCTCGTCACAAGGACTGCCTATCATTTATAGGGCTTTGCTCTCAACTGTGCCAGCAATTACACTGCATACAATCTTAAGTGGACTAAGTTTAGTCCTCAAACCCATGTTTTAAATAAAGTACTATCTTGCATGGAGATGGACTAATAACTTTTTAAAATCCATTTTAGTTCTATTTTCTATGACTTTCTAATGTATCTGCGAGTTTCAGAGAGCTGGGCTCCATAAGCTGTTATTTCTGTAATTTGACTGATATCTCATAGAATACTTGAAGGATTTCTTTACATTTCAAGATCAGATAAAGCATTATACCTTCTAACGAGTAGTTAACATGAATTAATGATCACAGACCTTATCTGTATGCAGGAGATTCTTTCAGTGTGAGGACCCCAGTCCTGCTGAATTATCACCCCTATTACTTAGATTCCCAGAGCTATGGAGAGGATAAATGTCTTGTCAAAGATGCCATCCATCTTGTCAGGATGACTGATGAAATAACTGTGCTAACAAGAATATATCTGTGTATTCCTCCAGCATTCAGTTAAGCACATCATAATAATTGACTTTAAAACTTATCTGACATGGAATTAGCAGGGCATATACTAGCTGGATTAAAAATTGGTTCACTGCTAGACCCTAAAGTAGAGCTGTAAACAGAAAAGAGAAATGAACAGAGGTGGTTTTCAGGGCAGATTCCCAGGCACCAGTTCTTATTCCAGCACTGGTTAATATTTTTAGTTTGATCTACATAATGATATAAAATGTTTACTGAAAGAGCCTGAAGATGACACAACAGTGGGTGGCATGCATAAGAGAGAAACTAGGTAAGTATGCCTGGTTATGGCATTTGCACTTAAGAAGAATGTGGGTATGTTGGAGAAAGGTTAGAGCAAGTTCACTAAAGTAACATAGCAGATGGAAAACAGATCTTGAGTACGGCTTGATGAGTTCAGCCTAAAGAAAAGAAAAATGAAGATGTCTTCATTAATACATGTGGACACTTAATGCTACTTATGGAGGAAAGACTTGCTGGAAAGGCTTTTTAAGCTTGCTGCCAAGAGAATAATGATTAAACTAACAGCTGAAAATTTAAGTTAAGTGAGACAAATTCAACCTTGAAATGAGATACCATTTACCAGGGGGCAGACCAATTCAAAATTGTAACACTATAGCAGGTAGGTGAAGGACTCACCATCAGATGGAGTTTTGACAAGAAAACAGAGCATCCTTCTATAAGATATGCTTCGACCCAGCTTTTAAGAAAAATTCTTCAGCCAGCACATGAATGTAGGATGGGAACCAGCCCTGTTGTCCATTACTTTCTTTCTTGGGATAATACATCCTGGGGGCATTAAAGGAATATGCCCTGAAGAGTGCAGTGCAGGATCAGGAAAGCCAAGGCACAGATGGAACTGAACTTGGCTAGGGACGTAATAAATAACAAGAAGGGTTTCTTCAGGTACACAGGACAACAAAGGAAGATGAAAAAAACTGTACCCCTCCTGATGAGCAAAACAAGAGACCTGGTTACAACCGACACGGAGAAGGCCAAGGTACTCAACAACTTTTTGCCTCGGTCTTCACTGGCAAGTGCTCTAGCCACCCAACTGACAGAATCCAAAGGCAAGGACTGTGAGAATGAAGTACTGCCCACCATAAGAGAAGATCAGGTTCGAGACCATCTAAGAAAGCTGAATGTGCACAAGTCCATAGGACCTGATGAGATGCATCTAAGCGTCCTGAGGAAACTGACAGATGAAGTTGCTAAGCCACTATCCATCATATTTGAAAAGTCATGGCAGATTGGTAAAGTTCCCAGTGACAGGAAAACGAGAAACATAATCCCCATTTTTAAAAAGGGAAAAAAGGAAAACCCAGTGGACTACAGGCCAGTCAGTCTCACCTCTGTGCCTGGCAAGATCATGGAACAGATACTCCTGGAAACTATGCTAAGACACACGGAAAACAGAGAGGTGATTGCTAACACCCAACATGGCTTCACTAAGGGCAAATCGTGCCTGACAAACTTAGTGGCCTTCTATGATGGTGTTACAGCATTGGTGGGTAAGGGAAGAGCAACTGATGTCAACTTCCCTGACTTGTGCAAAGCAGTTGATACCGTTCCACACAACATCCTTGTCTTTAAAATGGAGAGACATAGATTTGATGGGTGGACCACTTGGTGCATAAGGAATTGGCTGGATGGTTGCACTCCATGTTGCAGCCAACATGGATCCAATGCTTGGGTGGAAACTAGTGATGAGAAGCTCCTAGAAGCTATGCTAAGGCACATGGAGGACAGGGAGGTGATTTGAGACAGCCAGCACGGCTTCACCAAGGGCAAGTCCTGCCTGACCAACCTAGTGGCCTTCCATGATGGAGTGACCACATCAGTAGACAAGGGAAGAGCTACAGATGTCGTCTATCTAGACTTCTGTAAGGCCTTTGACACGGTCCCCCACAACATCCTTCTCTCTAAATGGGAGAGAGATAGATTTAATGGGTGGACTGTTAGGTGGATGAGAAACTGGTTGAATGCTCACATCCAGAGGGTAGTGGTTAACGGCTCAATGTCCAGATGGAGATCAATGATGACCAGTGTCCCTTAGGGGTCTGTATTGGGACCAGTACTCTTTAACATCTTCATCAATGACACAGACAGTGGGATCAAGTGCACCCTCAGCAAGATTGCAGATGACACCAAGCTGAGTGGTGTGGTTGACACGCCTAAGGGATAGGATGCCATCCAGAGGCACCTGAACAAGCTTGAGGAATGGGTCCATGTGAACCTCATGAGGTTCAACAAGACCAAGTACAGGGTCCTGCACCTGGGTCGGGGCAAACCCTGGTATCAATGCATGATGGGGGATGCAGGGATTGAGAGCAGCCCTGCTGAGAAGGAGTTGGGGGTACTGGTGGATGAAAACTTGGACATGAGCCAGCAATGTGCACTTGCAGCCCAGAAAGCCAATCGTAACCTGGGCTGCATCCAAAGAAGCATGGCCAGCAGGTTGACGGAGATGATTCTTCCCCTCTACTCCACTCTCATGAGTACTGTGTTCAGCTCTGGGCGCCCCAGCAGAAGAAAAAACATGGACCTGCTTGAGCAGGGGTACTTAAAGGGGGCCTACAGGAAAGATGGGGAGGGACTCTTTATCTGGGAGTCTAGTGATAGGATGAAGGGTAACAGTTTTAAACAGAAAGAGGGTAGATTTAGATTAGATATTAGGAATAAATTCTTTACTGTGAGGTTGGTGAGACATTGGAACAGGTTGCCCAAAGAAGTTGTGAATATCCCCTCTCTGGAAGTGTTCAAGGCCAGGTTGGATGGGGCTTTGTGCAACCTGGTCTAGTGGAAGGTATCCCTACCCATGACAAGGGGGTGGAATAAAATGATCTTTAAGGTTCCTTCCAACCCAAACCTTTCCATGATTCTATGATTCCTTACTTGTGCCTCTCAAATTCATATTTGGAAGAGAAATATTTTTTCTTATTTATATTTTTTGCTAGAAAACAAAGTATTTGGCCTAGCAGAAGTCTTTGGGACTTGGAACAGGCTATGTACAAACCTAAGTTGTGTGTAATATGGAGCTGATCTTAATTTTCATTAAATCTTTGGAGTGAATAGTGGATTGGGAGTTCTCTACCAATTATTTTTTCCACCATTTGCTTTCTAGACAGAGGGGCCGCAGGCTTCTTGCACAAAAAGAGGGAGAGGAAAATGGCATACCTCCAAACGTACTCTCTCAGTCTCTGCAGGATGACTTTTCCCCTCTATAAGTGAGCTAGTTTTGTTACCAGTAATTTTCTTTATTCTAACCTCTAATTTAAATGCCTGATACTGCAAATACTCATCACCAATTATGGTGTGTAGTAATGAATCCTCCTTTCAGTTGTCTGTGCAGTATCAGATCCTGGACATGAAGCTGTCCACAAGGTAAGAGCATGTTCCTTGCCAATCTTATTTGACATTCATCTTGCTATTTTGTCTTCACTACCTTGCCTGGAGAGAACGTTTCTCAGTGTTACTGAGGAGCTAGCTCCTTGAGGAGCTGTACTTCATCCTTTAGTGCTAAGTGCTCATGGAGCGCTGAGGAAGAACAGATTCAATTGACTTGATGAGTCAATTAACAGATGAGACCTCCAGCAGAGCAAGCAATGCCTATGAAGCAGAGGTGAGCAGGAAGCTGCAGTACCTTGCTGTTAAAGCCACTTGGTTCATCTTCTCCTCTCCCTGCTCCCTCTGAAGCACCCTGAGTGTGTCCCATTTGGGAATATCCGTATTACAATAACCATCCATCAGCCTCAATCAGTGGAGGGCAGTAAATAAAAGATTGTCCATGTTCATTGGGCAGTGTATTTGAGAAATGGGAAAAAACAAGACTGTCCAGTAAGTATAGCCAGTTTCCCTGTGCTTACCTGACACTATGTTGTAGGAGAGTGCAAGAAGAGCTCGCCTGTGGTCTCAATGTTCAACCATGACTCCTCAGCACCAGGGTGCCTCATGACATCTATTAAATACCAGCTCATCACTGTGAAAGCTCTCACTCAGATTTTACACCAATTTAGCTCAGTCATAGAGTCATAACAACTCTTATTTTAGATGCAGTCACACCAGTGTAAGGACTCTGTACTAGCATTGTTCATGCTGATTTTACACAAGAAAGCTAGAGCAGTATAGGCATCTTTACATGGTCTACTTCTGTCTACATGAGACCTCACTTCAGGCCCAGAACTGTGAAGAACTGAGTAGATACTTTTGCCAAATACCTCAGATTTCCAGTGCTTTGGGTGCGAGTCCATATTCTTCACCCATCCTTGTGACTGGCAAGTTAGATTCACTGAGTGCAAAGAAACAGTAGGATAAAATACATTGGCCACACAGATACTGTTTTTTTCTGCTCACCTCATATACTGACAGATGGAGCTGCACATAAAAAGCCATGTTTGAAGGCTGTCAGAGGCACACTTGCTTGTGGAACATGAACTGAAGTGACTGCTAGGACCTGAGCTTGTGTTCCTGGTGCTCCCACCAGCAAGGCAGAACACAAGCCCAACACACATCACAGCCTCTTTGAACCGTGCACTGCAGGCTGTCAGCCTAGCCAGAAACCCAGCAATATCTCATTTATGCAAAAACAAAACCAGAAAGACAGCTCCTCCTAATGGGAATAAAAATTAATTCCAGCCAAGCAGAATAGATCCTGAATTGCAAATTACAATGACAGTATTTCCTTGTTCAGAAGAGCCTGTCTCATGCCAAAGAAATGCCATTAGCATCAGAAACCCCACCCAAATAAATTACTATTGAAAACTCCAGAAATGGGATACAAAATCAAGGGAGAGGCTAGGGTCCTCTTTGTAAAGAACTTGCCATGCTGGAGTGAAATGGACCCACAGTAAACAAAGGACCTTTTGTTTCAAAAAGTATACTATGGGCAGTAGGACAAATGTGTTACTTGTTGTCTTGGCAGTGCTCCCAAATGCACACTTCACAAAAGACTGGTGATGTAATTATGGCCACCGCAGACCCAAAAGTCTGGGTTCTGTTTCTGGCTCTACCCCAGCCCCTGTGTGACTGCAGGGTTATTTCCTCTGGCCAGGATTCATCTCGCCCCACTTTAGCAATCTGAGACAAGCATCTAGGCTAGGTGCTCTGCCTATGCTCACTCTACAGTCCATGGGGAGAGACCACCGCTTCCAGAAGGCTCCTTTCTTGGACACCAGGCTTACGGCAGGACGGATGGCCTCTGTATGCACTGGTCTCTCACTGTTGGCTGAAGGGGAAGCTTAGGGTAAAGAATCAGCTCCTAGCTGTTAGCTGGCTACAGCTGGATGAGATGAACTATGCCCTCTGTGTCTGCTATAGTAGTGGGATAAGAAGTCTTCTGGATCTCTTGCCCACTTAGATGGCTAGCCACTGACTTAGGGGCTGCCTTCCTCTGCATCTATGTATTGCCCGTGGCACAATGGACCCTGACAGAACTAACACAAACTTCTGCACAATCCAGAAAGCACACATCAGAGTCTTTCTTAGTGTAACAAGTTAGAACGACTGTCTGAACAGGGCAAAGCGGGGAGGTTACCATCCTTGAGCTTGTATCCCTCCTCTTGCGCCTGGGTGGCAGGGTAGTGGAAGGGCACTGCCTGATTCCTACACTCTCTGAGCACAGGGGCTGTGAGCACAGTAGGATTTTGCTGTGCTGTACAAGGCAAGGAATATCCTGAGCACTTCTCACCATGCTTTCCTTTGCAAAGGCTGATTCTAATCTGCTCTTTAGAATAGCTGCTGCCTGCTGAATTAAAGGGATTGTCAGGCCGATTTAGGCTTCTTGGCATACTAACAAGAACATTTTCAGGGCTCAGACTGAGTGACCTTCAAGAGAAAAATGTCATTTTAAGTGGAAAATTAAATGTTGCAAGATTGCAAGCAGAATGCAATCCTTAGTAGTATAAATGAAGACAACACATCTGATTTCATTGTCAGAGTACAGAGAAATACATCATAATAACTATTTGGTACCACACTGAAGGTCCCTGTAGCCAAGTATCTTATCTCCAAGATAATTGAGCAGTAACTGCTTAAATACTGTAAGAATCTCAGCAAATGTAGGTCTATCCCCTTGAACATGCTCAGAGCTTCCAGTAACTGGAAGCAGTTGCAAACTTATTGAATTAGATGGTTTGTCCTTCCAACAGTAAGCTGGTCTTCCATGAATTTATCTATCTAACCTCCTTTGAATCCATGTGTATCTCTGTCCTCCAGATCACAAAGGAAGGAAGAAAAGCTCCAAAATTCATTATGTATCATATTATTCTGTTTTAAATCTGTCTTAGTCCTGCTACTCAATAATTTCATAAGGTCTCTCTCATTCTTGTGTTACAGGCAATAATGAACATTTGACCTCCTTTCATTTTCTCCACGCCACTCAGGGTTCTACAGACCCATACCAAGTCCCTCTTCCTTGTCTGCTATAAAAGTGTTAGTCTGTTTATGCTCTCTGATGCAAAAGTCATTTTATATATATACACATGTTCATTTTTTCTGCCCTTTTCTGGATCTTTCCAATCCTTCCACAGCCAAAAACATTCTTCTTTGGAGTTCACATCCAGAACTACACACAATAATCAAGATGTCATTTTATCACAAATTTTTTGTTGTTCTTAGTTTTCTACTGTTGTTCCTATTGCTGCTTTGTATGTAGTGTTCTATTTTGTTTCCACTGTATCCAGAAGTTTTGTTTTATTTTTCTTTCATAGTAATTCCCATCAATTTTTGTTTTGCCTTTTTAACTGCTGCTGAGCACTATGAAGTATATGAAAATGAACACGTACTTGAATGACTTCAAGACTTCAAGATCACTTTCCTGAGTAACAACAATCTCCTTGGAGCCCAATGCCGAGCTTTTTATCCCACACACACTGTGTTTCTCAACAATGAATTTCATTAGTCATTTTATCACAGTCAAGAGACCTCAGCGTTCATTCAAGAAAAGTTATTCCCTTAAAATAAATACCAAACAACTTGCCTTGGTAGTTTAGGATATTCACAACAGATTCTAAATTTTTTTGCCCAAAGAACAGTAGCAAGAATGTCCACCTGTAATTTGCAAGCACATATAGATAACTGAAATGGCTGGTGGGCAAATATGTAGCTACTGCTAAGACCCTCTTTTAGGCTCCCCCCACTCTCTGTCCTCCACAATGAATTCCTAGGGTTGGGGTGTTTATGGTAAAAAATTTAGTGCCTAATCATGCTATCTGCAATTCTCAACCACTGGTTATATGCAGTACCATGACTGATCTTTATTTCAAACCAGTGCTCTACAGAAGAGTCAGCTTTTACTTAAATAAATAAAATACTAACACTCAGAGAAAAATAACTCTCCTGCTAGAGACAATGGGGAGACTGACTGGGTCAAAACACCTAGTCCTTCTCACAAATCTAATGACTGCAGTCTGACTGTTCTGTAGTCTGTCCTCTTCTTGCAGCTAGGAGAAAGCTCTGGTGTTTTGTGATACTGTTCTTTTCTCAGCCCCTCTCTGCTTTGTGTCAGAGTTAATGAATGGTAAGACCTGGGGAGGACATCTTTGCAAGGAGCAGATGCCCTGAAGATGTGCAGGTGGGGTACTGCTGTGATCTTCACAAGCTCTGAGAAAAAGCCAGTGGAAACTTAAAACAGTTTGGGATTTCAGTCATTTCTCTGTATTCCCTTATTATTTAACAACACTCATTTGATGTAAAGTTGAGGCTTTAAGGTCACTGTTCAGCACATGAGAATGCCAGCAATGTGACTCTACAGCAGCTACTAACAACGAAGAAGAGTAAAGTCCTGGCGAGTCCCAGAGACACTTTCAGGGGATCTGAGAAATTTATTGAGTGGTCTGCTGAGAAGTAACATTGAGGAGTCAATATTACCTGGGTGAAAAAGACCCCAGGAAAACTTGTCACAACTGGTCTTCTCCCTTTGGGAATTTCCTTGGAAAGCAGCAGTCATGAGGGGGAACTACCAGAATGCTGTCCCCTGCTAAGAAGCTATTCACGATAGTCAGCACTTCAGGTAGAGCTAGAAAGTAGAAGACAGTGAGAGAACGGAAGAGAGAATGTTTATTTACAGTGACATTACTATCCCATCTACACAGGAGTAAAGGGGGAGATGGGAAAACAAGCATTCAGAATACAGCAGTCGTGTCTATAAGCAGCAAGAGATACTGAACAGGAAGAAATGCAAGGATGTTGATATGAATTCCCATGGTGTAAAAAACAAAACAAAACAAAAAACCCTGAGCAGGTAGATATAATGTACACCGCAAAACAATAACAAAAAAGGTGAGAAAACATCAGCTTGTTCAAATTCTTTTTCATTTCCTGAACATCAGAGCAGTAAGACTGCATAGAGGTTAATATGGACTAACACAACAACACCTGAACCTTATGTTCATTGCTACTCAAAATTATCCCATGTCCAATCCCAGTCACTACAGCAGGGAAAGTGCCTTTTCACAACATCCAGGCCTGAAGTAACCTAATAGAGAGCTTATCCTTTGAGACACCCGTGGAAGGTATCTCCTAAAAAGAAAGCAATGAGTTTACACTTAAAGAAGTCTCTCTCAGAATCATAGAATCATTAAGGTTGGAAAAGATCTTTAACATGATCAAGTCCAAATGACAACCCAACACCACCAAGCCCACTAAACTGTGTCATGAAGTGCCACATCTACCCTTTTTTTCAATACCTCCCCAGACGGTGATGCCACCACCTCCCTGCACAGCCTGTTCCAAGGTTTGACCACTCTCTCAGTAAAGAAAGTTTTCCTAATATCCAGTCTAAACCTCCTCTGGCACAACTTGAGGCCATTTCCTCTCGTCCTATCTCTAGCCACTTGGGAGAAGAGACCGACACTCATCTCGCTACAACCTCCTTTCTCCCCTCAGCCTCCTCTTCTCCAGACTGAACAACCCCAGTTCCCTCAGCTGCTCCTCGTAAGACTTGTGCTCCAGACCCCTCACCAGCTTCATTGCCCTTCTCTGGACACGCTCCAGCAACTCAATGTCCTTCATGTAGTGAGGGGCCCATAACTGAACACAGTAGTCAAGTTGTGGCCTCACCAGTGCCGAGTACAGGGGCACAATCACTTCCCTACTCCTGCTGGCCACACTATTGCTGATACAGGCCAGGATGTTGTTGGCCTTCTTGGCCACCTTGGCACACTACTGGCTTATCTTCAGCTATCTGTCAACCAGCACCCGCAGGTCCTTTTCCGCCAGGCAGCTTTCCAGCCACTCTTCCCCAAGCCTGTAGCATTGCACGGGGTTGTTGGGACCCAAGTGCAGGACCTGGCACTTGGCCTTGCTGAACCTCATACAGTTGACCTCAGCCCATTGATCCAGCCTGTCCAGATCCCTTTGCAGAGCCTTCCTACCCTCCAGCACATCAACACTCCCACCCAACTTGGTGTCATCTGCAGACTGACTGAGAGAACACTTGATCCCCTCGTCCAGATCATCGATAAAGACGTTAAACAAGACTGGACCCAAAACAGAGCCCTGGGGAACACCGCTTGTGAATGGCCACTAACTGCATTTAATTCCATTCACCACAACCCTATGGGCTCAGACATCCAGGCAGTTCTTTACCCAGCAAAGAGTACACATGTCCAAGCCACGAGCCACCAATTTCTCCAAGAGAATGCTGTGGGAGACAGTGTCAAAGGCTTTAGTAAAATCCAAGGAGACAACAGCCACAGCCTCTCCCTCATCCAGTAGGTGATCACCTGGTCATAGAAGAAGATCAGGTTGGTCAAGCAGGACCTGCCCTTCATGAACCCGTGCTGGCTGGGCCTGATCCCCTGGTTGTCCTGCAGATGCCCTGTGAGCACCCTCAAGATGAACGGCTCCATATTCTTCCCCAGTACCAAGGTCAGTCTGACAGGCCTGTAGTTCCCCAGATCTTCCTTACGGCCCTTCTTGTAGATAGGAGTCACACTGGCAAGCCTCCAGTCATCTGGGACCTCTTCTGTTAACAAGGACTGCTGATGAATAAAGGAGAGTGGCTTGGCAAGCTCCTCCACCAGCTCCCTCAGTACTCTTGGGTGGATCCCATCTGGCCCCATAGACTTCTGAGTGTCCAGGTGGCATAGTAGGTCATTAACTGCTTCCTGTTGGATTATGGGGAGTTTATTCTGCTCTCCATTCCTGTTTTCCAGCTCAGGGGGCTGAATACCCTGCGGATACCTGGTGTGACTATTAAAGACTGAGGCAAAGAAGGCATTAAGTATCTCAGCCTTTTCCTCATCCTCGGTGACAATGTTCTCCTCCCGCATCCAATGAAGGATGGAGATCCTCCTTGGCTCTCTTTTTGTTGTTAATATATTTGTAAAAACATTTTTTGTTGTCTCTTATGACTGTGGCCAGATTGAGCTCTAGCTGGGTTTTCGCCTTTCTAATTTTGTCTCTGCATGACCTAATGAGATCCTTGTACTCTTCTTGAATTGCCTTCCCCTTCTTCCGAAGGTGAAAAACTCACTTTTTTTTTCCCTGAGTCCCAGCAAAAGCTCCCTGTTCAGCCAGGCCAGACGTCTTCCCCACCAGCTCATCTTAGGCACATGGGGACAGCCTTCTCCTGCGCCGTTAAGATTTCCTTCCTGAAGACTCTCCAGCCTTCCTGGACCCCCATGCCCATTAGGACTGTGTCCCAAGGGGCTCTCTCAACCAGTGTCCTGAACAGGCTGAAGTCTGCCCTCTGGAAGAGTAGCTTCTGGCAAAACATAACATATCTGGTCTTTCAGCAATTAGAAGGGCATGAACAGAGATATCAGAGCCCATCAAGTAAGATAAAAAGGATTAAGTGGTGCTTCTAGAGACAAGTCCTCGACTGAAGGGAGGGTCAGCACTGTCATAAGCTAAAAGCCCTGGCTAATGCTATGCCTATGCACATCTGAATGCTTATGTCATGGAATATAAAGGCCTAAACCCTACCTTGAGTTAAATCTCAATTTACTGCTTTGAAGTTAGGTGACTCCTTGCTATGAGATGCTATCCATGCCCCAAAGTATTGTGATTTGATCTCAGCGCACCTGATTAATATTTTAACTCTCTCAATGATTCTTTTGCACTTGCTACTTACAAGAGCCGTACCCCACTGCAAATAGGTCCTTGTACTTCGGATTCCTGTAATGAGAAAATATATGTAAAACATGATTTATTATTTATCATATAGTTCCACAGAAATGCACAGTGTTTCAAACTTTCATATCAGAGCCCATTCTCACAGGACTGCATACAGTCTGAAGGCTTGACCCTTTGAACATATGCACTAGTAAAGTTTGTGTATAAGTAATTCTTCCAGACTCAAGATGCATAAAAATATAGGACATCAGAAGACCACAGCAGTAGATGAGAAGGATAAAAAGGGCACAGACATGTCAGTCTCCAGCACTTCCTATCCATTTCATAATCATGGAAAGTTTACTTTTAAAAATAAAGTCTTTGAGGAAAGGAAAAAGGCAGGAATGTGTCGGTTTCCATCTTTCAGGGGCAAGAATAAAGGAGATTCTAAACCACAACAGAATAATACCCAATAAACTTACTCTCCCTACCTGTTATTAAATAATGAGGGATGCCTCAAGAGACTGCTATCATTTAATGAATTCATGATCATTCCCACAGACCAGAAAGGGAAATTCACTTCTGACCCAGTTGAACAGTATACTTTCTGAAGCATACTGACTATGAGCAATTAGCCACCTACTGTGTTTCCTGGAGTATCTTTATTTGAAGGGACATCTACTGTATTTACAAATTCTGCTGTGTGTGGACAGTTACTTTAGGGTTTACAAAGTATAAAGGTCAGTGCTGTTGCTGTCCCTGAGCTCACACAGCATAACCAGTGCATAACAATTCTCTGAAATGAATGTGTGTGGAAAAGTATCTGATGAGTGTTTGCTCTGACTTGCTATTCTGAATTTATAAAATAAAAATACTTCTCTTTTCATTCCTCTCCTCCTTTTTCACTTGGGATAATACCTAGGCATCCTAATCCTCTTGCTCTATCCACTAAACGCACTGTCACTGCTAACAATGTAAGAATAAAAATTAAATTAGAAAAGCTTATTACATAAGGCACTTTGGGGTCATTCTTCCAATTTCAGAGACTTCTTTCTGTGATTATTTCCTGGAGACAAGAATAACAGCAGCACAAACTACCTGTAAAAGATGCGTTTTCTCCCAATTTTATATCTCATTTTACCATTACTTTGTAATTCTCACACAACTGCATCCTTGATAGTCTATTAAAGTATAATTACTGCAGTGGCTTGAAAGGATGGAGCAATCCTGCTCTTTCTCTCCATAGATTGTCTTTGGCAAGACACAGATGTGTTAATACTGCCTCACAAGCAAGTGAGAGGAGGCGTAGCTGCAGAGGAGCACGAGGCAGGAGTTGACTATATATGTCTCACAGTCAGTGCATGAACCAGTCCTGGGGAGATTCAAGCATGTTAAAAAGTAAAAGGACTCATTCAGGTTGGTGATGAGTGTTTTTTTCACAGTAATAACCATGGCAATAACATGTCAGAAAAAGAGAGATAATTTGAAAGTATCAGTGATTGTTTCTGGATTGACCAGAAATAAATGTGTAAGCTGACTGCAGGGTAAATGCCTACTAAACTGAACTATGTAAGATCCCAGAACACAAATACCACTGTTGTCTCAGCAGCGAGTGAATACGTACCATACATAAAGGTCTTGTCTTGCATCAGTGCCTCAACATCTTGTAGTCTATGGTGATATCTGGCTGGCACATGCAATGTTTGCCTTTCTCTTTTTGCTGCTTTAATTCTTTTGTGTTAATACTTGTCAAAAATATAGTCACTATCTCTTATCTTCCTCTGGGCTTTTCAGGATTGATTCCTACAGCATATTTCCAAAGATATGACATGTCTATCCCACCTTTCCCAAGAAGGGACTCTTTGCTCTGCTATCTGCACTCACCTTGCCCTACTGCTGCACAGACCTGCTATGCCTTCACCTTTTGCTGAATGCCACAAGCCTGACACATTCAGCCTTATGCGAGGTGTTTCACATCCAGGAGCACCAGGCATGTCTAGATGCTTCCAAAGCAACTGACTGTAATTATTCAAAACAGTGTTCCCAGAGAAACCAGCCCTGCCTTGTCAGATGCCATGACATTCAATTCCACTCCTTGCAAACAGCCGAGTAAGTTTGTAATAAAGAGACTTACCAGGAGATGGCAGTAACTGCAAGTCTCTTGGTTTTGTCATACTGGAACTTCCAGAGTGGGAGGAGGGTTCCGTGCTGGTCTCTGTATTCATCCGAGGCATCCTCAAAATATTTAAAATCTAAACCAAAAAAATAAAGGAAAAGGTCCCGGTGAATAAACAGGAAATAAATCAGCACGGTGCAAGTGCCATAGAAACTTTAAAAAACACTCTGTTATCCTCACAGCCTTTGCACAACCCAATTGTTAGTATAAAAATTGTCTCAGTCCTTAAGTCTCAACTCCAAGGCAGTGCACAAGTCCTGTAAATGCATTTTACCAAGCACCAAGTCCTCACACAAAAAAAAGCTGATGATCTAAAAGCAGACAAAGAATGAACAAGAATGCAGAAGTCCAGAGTGCGGAGTGACCTCAGGCCACCCCTGGAGCTAGATGAGGTCTTTCAGGAGGGAGCTGAGCAGAGATAGCAAAACCCTTGCAAAATAACATCAAGACTCAGTATGTCGCTTTGGCTAGGATCTGTATGAAAGCAGAGAGATGCTTGGCACTGGCTGCTTTCACCAGCACCTGCATCCAGGAGGGAAATAGCCTGCTGAGGCAAGGAAGTGCCACAGGGAGAGCAATGCTGACCAAACCTGCTAACGGCAGCCTGCTCAGAGCAGGGCTGATGTGGCAAGACCTTTGAATGCCCACGGTCTGATCTTCTGTTTGCCTTGTGTGAGTCAGCAGGTTCCTGGCCTGCTCATTTTAGCTCTCTCCATTCCATTCCATTCCATTCCATTCCATTCCATTCCATTCCATTCCATTCCATTCCACTCCACCCTTCCTACAGCTGAGGTCACTCATCTAGAGAAGTTCTGGCTTGAGTCAGAAACATCTCCCAGCAGGGCCATACCTTGTGCAATATCATCAAATGTGTTCTGATTCACCATCCGCTCCATTATTTTAGCAGCCTTTGAGATCTTGGTTATATCATCACTCTGTTGAAGAGAAAAACAAGGAAGAGAAAATGTATTTATTTCCTATCTGTTTACAAGTTCTTCAGGCTTTGTGTGACTGAAAGACTTGGGTCCTTTGATCTTGAATTCAGGATAATTTGAAACTCCTCACACCAGCACCTAATGATAAGGGCACTTGAATTAAGGCAATGACAAGTTTAGCAAGATGCCATCCACAGCTGAGCTGCAGTAACTTCAGTGTTTGTTCCTGATTTAGCTCAATTGGAAGGTATTTGCCTGTGAAAGCAGTTGAAGCCTTGTCTTCCTCAACTCATTCAAGCTACCTCATGGTGGGATGAGCTAAAAGCACACACATGATCCCTCCCGTGTCTCACTTGATAATAGTTCATTAGCTTCAGTAATGAAATCATAGATGCTTGACCATGCATGAGCATCCTCTCATCTCTACCTGGAGAGCTCTAAGGTGTCATGTGTTAAGTAAAGATCACAGGATTTAGAAATCCTTCGGTCAATAACTGTGTAATCCCAACTTGATGCATTCATAGATCCATAAGCTCATACAACATATAACCAACGTGCAAAGGACAGTTTGCTGTCCAGCTCTTGTGGAAATTATTTTGATATTGTGGAAAATCCCATCCTCCCAGCCAGGGAACACCACAAGTGGACAAACCTGCATATGTGAAGGTATGCAGATACACCTTCAGGTTTGCAAGTTTTGGAAACCTTTTGGGGAGTGGCATCTTGCAAGGCCAGCAGTCCGTTGGCAACTGTATCAATAATATCATGTAAGACTAAGATTGCCTAGGAAACTGCCAGAAATAACAAACTTCGGTATGGACATAGCAAAAATGTGACCAGTGGGGGAAAAGTAATTACGGGCAGGTTGTGGATATGGAAGGAGGCAAAGGTGGAGAAAGGAAACAGCCCACGTGGATGGGGGAAGAAGCAGCATGGACAAATGGAGAAAAGGGAGCATAACAGGGGCTGTCTGACTGTCAGCAGGTGGTTGGTTGGTATGCTTGTCTGACAAGAGCCCTGTGCCTGATCACCACAGTCTGATAACCTCTTCTTACTAAACTGTCTTGCTAATTATTTTTTCTGTGAGTGTGCTCTGTATCCTCTGTGTCTGTAGGTGTGATCACTAGCAAAATCCAAACTGGATTGATCAGCAAGTAGGACAAGAAGCCTGCGTGCCAGCAACTGGAAGGACAGAGCTTAAAAGTCCCGGATTGTGCTCAGCCATGAGGATGATGCCAGCACAACTCTGCACAACAATGTGACAATGCCGAGGCATCTGACAGCATGCTGCTCCAAGGACCTGAATGGTCACCTACAACCACCGCCCCAAAGCCTCATCAAGTGTTTCAAAGCCTTTCATCTTCAAACCCCTGCTAGGGACTGATGGCTCCCAGCACAGCATGGTTCCCTCCACAGTGATGACACTGAAAAGAAAATTGGCATCCCTGACACAGGTCAGAGAATGCCCTGAACATGAAAAGAAAAACTGAAATGACTTGCCAAAACTACACCGCACAGTCACAGTCAGAACCAAGAGCATGACTTCAGACGATGTGCATTGCAGCGCTCTGCTTCTTTCTGGGGCTCTGCACAGACTCAAGGTAGACTGAGAGTCTTGCTTCAAAGAGCATGAAACCCAAAGGACTACATAAAGATCACAAGACAAAAGAGGAAAAAAAAACAATTTATAATCTGCAACACTTTTTATAAATCCGTAGTTTACTTACACCTTCAGTAATGTGTGTAGTCATCTCCTCCCATCTCAGAAAGGATAAAGTAGAACTTGGAACTAAATTCAGACAAGGGCAACAAAGATGGTCCAAGTCTGGAATGGTTTCTGTACCAGGAAAAACTGAGTAGACTGGGACTTGCCAGTCTGGAGACAAGACGGCTTGGCAAGACTAGAGACAGGTCTATGAAATCCTAAATGGCCCAGAGAGAATGGACAGAGACTGACTGTTCACTGTCTTCTGATACAAAAAGTAGGGGTAAGTAGGGGTGTCAAGTGAAGCTAGCGGAAGCCAAGTTTAAAATAAAAAAAGGAGGTAACCCTTACAGAAGGATGACACATCTGTGCAACTCCTTGTCAAAGGGTGCTGTAGATGCAAGAATTTTACACAGTTTCAGGGAAGACTGAACAACTACTCCCACCTATGTGCAAAGCACATCAAGCTTAGGAAATAGCTGAAAATAGTTGAAGTCTGGAAGAATATTTGGGATCCACATATACTCTTGCTGTGTTTACTCTGCCTTACACATTCACTTGTGGAGAGATCCTTGATCTGAATTATGGTGGCCACCCTTATGTTCTTCAGGTTTTCCCTGGGTCTATGGGAGGACTTCTTGAGAACAGCACAGAGAATTTACTGTCATGTTCAGAATTTAAGAAAGCGCAGGAAAAGATGTTTTTGAATTTTAACATATTATGATATTCCCTAGATGTTAGGAATTCATGAGTATTAAGAGAAATTAAGGTTTACTTTATGCGTTTTCAAAGATGAATTCTAGATCCTGCCTCATCTATAATTTTTTTTTTTTTCCCAGCAGAAAGCAGGCTTTAAACAAAAAAATCCTGGAAATACAGAAACAATATATTATTCAGTGGAATTTTTCCTGCAATGCAGAAAACTCTCCAGATGAATCAAGAGTTTTAAGTCAACTTCCCTGTTAGGTAACTACACTGTTAGCAATGCAACCATGAATAACTTCATTTGTGGCATGGATCAGAGTATGTTATTTTCTCATTGGATCCTGCCCTATTTCAGGTTTGATTTATTCTGTATGTTACTGAAATAAATCTTCAGTGGAAGTGATAGGCCTAATTTACCCTTTTTTTAAAGATCTGTTTGAAACATTTTTTTTGTAGGCCAGCTCTGGGCTAGCTAGACAAATGTAATGAGAGCTCATCAGCTAACAAATCCATTTGAATTATTTCTAATTATATTTAGAACAGCAATAATGTGAATGGAATCATATGTATGATGGATAATGGGGTGGTACTTTGAAAAGAAATGTCCTGGTCTTGCTCTAGTATTCATTAACACTAATTGCTTCATATTTGCCTCTCCACAGCTAGCCAGTTGCAATGTGTAAGTCCAATAAACTGAAACATGAAAAAAGGCTTCTGCTGGTGTATAACTGCGTATCCAGAAGACAAAACTCATCCTAAAACGAGTAACAATTTTCTTTTCAGTGTCATCACTGTGGAAGGAACCAGCTGTGCTGGCAGCCACCAGTCCCTAGCAAGGGTTTGAAGATGAAAGGCTTTGAAACACTGATGAGGCTTTGGGGTAGTGGTAGTAGATGACGATTCAGGTCCTTGGAGCAGCATGCTGTCAGATGGAGTAACTGCTCATATCTCTGGCAATACATGTACTGGCAATACTAGAAGAACTCCTGGCTTGCCATGAAAAAAGCATGGTACAGGGCTGTTGTCAACCTCTTTCCCAGCACTGCAAATGCCCACTGCAAATCCCAAATAAAGTCCCCCAGGTTAAATCCTGTCAAGTAGTTATTAATTTCCAGAATTGTACTCATCCGTCCATTTTCACTATTTGCTTTTAATTCTGATACTCTATAAACAGCAGGTTGAAGACAAGGGAGTTGTAACAACTCATCCACTCCTTGGGATGACCAGTAACAGGTGAACAATAATATGAAGGTTAATTGCATTTGAATTTCAGCTGTTATTTAAAAAATAACTGTGGTCATCCAAGAGCTTGCAAATTATGATTATGACCCTGTGGGCTGGGCTGTCTCACCAGGCTTATCTCAGAAAGGGGTAATACTACAGTGAGATAGACAAGTCAGACAGGACCTCACATGATTCAGGAATGCACATTTCTCTCTTCAATATAAATTTTATTTCGACTTCTTAAGAAACTGTTCAACCAGTTCTGCTTCATAGGAGATTAGAGACTGATGTAGTGCAGTAAGTTCCAGCTTTAACATATTCCTAACTGGTTCACATCCATCTGTGTTTCTGTTGACACTATCCTCTGCCTTAGTAATTCTTCTCCCTCTCTGTTATCTACCTCAGATTCCCTCTCTACCTTTGCATTACCAGACAAATATGCTAAGATTTTTTTAGTCTCTTGTATTCAAGCTTTCCATTTCTTATACTCTTTTCCATATCTATGCAGGTTTGTAATCTATCATCTTTGAAAAGAGGTGATCAAAATCATAAGTCCCTGTACTACTCTGGATAAGGTATCATCCCACCTTACATAAAAGAAATAGTATTTCTCTGCTATCCCTCCCACAATATGTTCCAGCAATGTACTTGTCTTCTCATAGCCACATCATAACTCGCCAACCAATACACTCCTGTTTCTCCCTATCATTTCAAACTCTAAGTCCTCACCTTACCAAAGATTGCTTTGATATTCCAAAATGCACAGTCTCCCTGTCCATCTGTCCTTCCAAATCTACACTAATAACAACTTTTCTGGTTTCTCTAATAATTTCCGAAATGCACTATAACAATATCTTTACAGAATTTCAGTTAGATTACCTTTGCTATACTGTCCTTGTTAAGGGAAACCACCACTTTTATCAAAGAAAGAGATTATTTGGACATAACCTACCTTTGGTAAACACTTGCTGTTTTATTCCATACCATATTTACTCCAAATCCTCTGTTCTTTCCCTCCATATTAACTCTGGCACTATTAAAGTCAGACTAATGGAACCATTTTTACCCCTCTTACATATAATATATCCTTGTTATACTCCAATTACATAGCTCCACTCCTCTTTAGATTCATTACAAATCCTTACTAGCAGACTTGTGATTTCATGCCTTGTCAGCTCAGGGTGAGAGGAGCTAGCCTGCATCAACTTAATTGCATTAAGCTCTCTGTATTTTGCTTCAAACTGTCATTTCTAAGCTCATGCAACAACATGGGAAGGGTCATACTGGATCAGACCAAGAGTATTTCTGGGCCAGGATCCTCTCTGTAATCACAGCCATAAACAGGTGGCTCAGGAACAAGAAGAACAGGACAAGCAGATGTCCTCAATTCTGCCTAGTTCTCTCCGCTTACAACTATATTCAGCTCAGAATATCATTCCTCTTTGGTATTCTGTGTTCTCTATGTTATTCTTGCTGCCTTTATTGAAAAGTGTGGAAAAGTTTCAAATGTTGTGTCACTGCTCTCGGATGTAGCGTAACCTCTTCTCTCTAAATCCATTTGAGTGACGGGCATATTGAGAGATTTCCAAGAGGCTCTCATCACAGTCTCCAGTCAAATACTTTCTGTCATTCCAACTCTTATTCACTCATATTCTTCTTTATATCATTCTCATCCTTCCTTCTGCTGGAATCCCTGGTTACCTCCATTCCTTCTTCTGTTGGCTGCCTCTCTCTTCTGCTTTGCCAAACCACGTCTTCCTTGCTTCTTCTCCTCATTCTTCAGTGCAGTGTATGGCTTCATTCTACTACTTTTCCCCTAGTAGTAGAATTCTATTCCCCTCTCCTCTCCTCTCCTCTCCTCTCCTCTCCTCTCCTCTCCTCTCCTCTCCTCTCCTCTCCTCTCCTCTCCTCTCCTCTCCTCTCCTCTCCTCTCCTCTCCTCTCCTCTCCTCTCCTCTCCTCTCCTCTCCTCTCCTCTCCTCTCCTCTCCTCTCCTCTCCTCTCCTCTCCTCTCCTCTCCTCTCCTCTCCTCTCCTCTCCTCTCCTCTCCTCTCCTCTCCTCCCCTCCCCTCCCCTCCCCTCCCCTCCCCTCCCCTCCCCTCCCCTCCCCTCCCCTCCCCTCCCCTCTCCTCTCCTCTCCTCTCCTCTCCTCTCCTCTCCTCTCCTCTCCTCTCCTCTCCTCTCCTCTCCTCTCCTCCCCTCCCCTCCCCTCCCCTCCCCTCCCCTCTCCTCTCCTCTCCTCTCCTCTCCTCTTCTCTCCTCTGCTCTCTCCACCTTTGGCCACATTCTTCCATGGATTATGTTCTTCCTTTCCCAGTCATCTGTTCTCTTGACATCTTATTCAGTACCAGTAGTGTTTTCTCTTTGTTTTCATTCCTTTATGTTTTCAAATCCTCATCTGACTCCTACCATCATCTCCAGCTGTGGCTCTAGTTCTTGGATCTTCTCTTTCATGGCCTCCTGCCACAGCAAGAGCTTCCATCAGAGATCCACCTCTGGTAATACCCGCTCATTTTCTTCTCTTCTTCCCTTCGGGTTGAATCCAGTGCTACTCAGTAGCTATCACAGTCTTTTTCTTCCTAGTATCTAGCCTAACAGAAACAATGGTGGAAATCAATTGCTGCTTCTAGCCATTGTATCCTTAGTCCAGATCAGCCACATCTCCTGCTTGATGTTCCACAGTTCCCCTTCAGCAATTA
This sequence comes from Phaethon aethereus, assembly GCF_964289735.1. Taxonomy (NCBI): domain Eukaryota; kingdom Metazoa; phylum Chordata; class Aves; order Phaethontiformes; family Phaethontidae; genus Phaethon; species Phaethon aethereus. The sequence continues at coordinate 11,200,262 of NC_138577.1, read as the reverse complement.
TCAAAGGCAGTATGCCCTCAGAAAGTGTTTACCTGGAAAAACTCTGTTTCAATTACTGTGTGGTCCAAAGTACGTAACCTGTGAGTTGGAAGCACCACAAAACCCACTTCTCCATTTGTTGAGTTGAGACCAAAAGTATTCTGATGCCATCAACCTTTAATTTCCATAGACATACACATGACCAGATGCAATGTCTGTCCTAAGTCTGATTTTAGCTTTGGATTACTTCAGGTTGTATTTTTACAGTTAATGACTGGAAAATTCAGCAGTTTTTTCTTACACTTCAATCTGGTCCACCAGTCTCGCAGAGGGCCTCAATTTGGGACACTGGCTCTGCAAAAAGCAGCTTTCCCTTTCATTTTTTCAGTCTATTAAATTTCTGGCTTCTCTGCCAGCCCCCTGGAAAATGCTAAGAGGGAAAAGCAAAAAACAAAAGGGGAGGATCATGGGTGCCTGGATTTCAACTTCCCACCGTTGTCAGTGAAACATGCAGCAGCTTTTTTATAATCTGGTTTCATGAATAGAATTTGTATTTATTTTTCATTATTTTCATTTTAGTAGTCCACCCTTTAAGCCTATAATTGCACTGTTGACTTCAGGCTTAATTCTGCAAAACATACTCAGGTGAAAGGTTTATTAGTTTTCGAAAGAACTGTGAATTTCAATGTCACAACTCACAGGGAGAAGCCTATAAGAATATGTTCCTGGTCTGCTTACACTATCATCTACCTGGACTTCAGTTTTTAAACTAAAGTTTTTAGTAAAATACTTTAAGACTTTAAAATACTTTAAAACTTTAATACTAAAGTTTTTCCTATAAAGTTTGTTTATACTATTGTCTACTTGCACTTTAGCAAAGCCTTTGACAGCGTCTCCCACAGCATCCTGCTGGAGAAACTGGCGGCTCATGGCTTAGAGAGGTGTACTCTTTGCTGGGTAAAAAACTGGCTGGACGGCCAAGCCCAGAGAGCTGCGGTGAATGGAGTTAAATCCAGTTGGTGGCCAGTCACAAATGGTGTTCCCCAGGGTTCTGTTTCAGGGCCGATCTTGTTCAATATCTTTATCAATGGTCTGGATGAGGGGATTGAGTGCTCCCTCAGTAAGTCTGCAGATGACATCAAGTTGGGTGGGAGTGCTGATCTGTTTGAGGGCAGGAGGGCTCTGCAGAGGGATCTGGACAGGCTGGATCGATGGGCAGAGGCCAACTGTATGAGGTTTAATAAGACCAAGTGCCAGGTCCTGCACTTTGGCCACAACAACCCCATGCAACGCTACAGGCTTGGGGAAGAGTGGCTGGAGAGCTGCCCAGCAGAAAAGGACCTCGGGGTGCTGGTTGACAGCCGGCTGAACATGAGCCAGTAGTGTGCCCAGGTGGCCAAGAAGGCCAACAGCATCCTGGCCTGTATCAGAAATAGTGAGGCCAGCAGGACTAGGGAAGTGATTGTACCCTTGTACTCTGCGCTGGTGAGTCCACACCTCAAATCCTGTGTGCAGTTTTGGGCCCCTCATTACAAGAAGAACATTGACGTGCTGGAGTGTGTCCAAAAAAGGGCTATGAAGCTGGTGAGGGGGCTGGAGCACAAGTCCTACGAGGAGCAGCTGAGGGAACTGGGGTTGTTTAGTGTGGAGAAGGGGAGGCTGAGGGAAGACCTTATCGCTCTCCACAACTCCCTGAAAGGGGGTTGTGGCGAGGTGTGTGTTGGTCTCTTCTCCCAAGTAACTAGCGACAAGACGAGAGGAAACGGCTTCAAGTTACATCTCAAGTTGCAGGGGAGGTTTAGACTGGATATTAGGAAAAATTTCTTTAATGAGAGAGTAGTCAAGCATTGGAACAGGCTGCCTAGGGAGGTGGTGGAGTCACCATCACTGGAAGTGTTCAAAAAACGTGTAGACATGGCACTTCATGACACAGTTTAGTGGGCTTGGTGGTGTTGGGTTGATGGTTGGACTTGATGATCTTTTCCAGTCTCAATGGTTCTGTGATCCTGTGATCAGGCTTATGATAGCACAGTGCTGCTGGGGTAGCTAAACCAGCCAAATCCTCTACAGTTAAATTAGCCATGTGGTATGAAAGTGCTAAAGCCAGTTTCAGGAGCCAGCTTTAAGATAGATGTATCTTAAGTTTTAAGTTTATTTATTCTATTATTTATCTCAGATAGATATATCTCAGCTATTTTGATATAGCTATGCCTATTCTAGGGGCAAGCTAAGAATTGATTTCCATGTTTCTGTATTTAGTTCTCAGCACATTTTGCTCCAGTCATTATAGAAATAATTTCAGTTTGCCTTCTAAGTGGTTTAAATCAGAATGGTGGGGAAAGAACTACCCACAATTCTGTATAGATCAAACACTGTTAAACCCTAACAGAAATTTCCTGAACCCCCAAAAACATCCTGGAACATGAAGAAAATCTTTCAGGGTTGCCATTGTTGTATTCTCAGAGCTTGAAGTGGAATCACATTTTTAAGATGGGGATATTGTCACTTCAGGGGAATGGACTGTGGCATTCCTGCAAGGCGCTCCTAGGCTAGCTACTCCTGAAGAGCAGCCTGGATTAGGAGTCAGTATCACCCTCACAGCAAGATCACAACACCAGCTTGGAGTTTGGCAGCAGTTATGATACCTGCTACTCTCAGATGCCAGACTAATGCAGGCTACTCCAGTTCAGCAGCCCTTGCCATTCACTCTGCTACTCCATAGGACTCAGAGTAGCTGACCTCCTGTTGGAATGATCACAACACCATGACTGAGGTATCACCGTGCTGTGTAATTACCGACCATGGCATAGCACTTCAAACACTGGAAGGAGACACTTCTGCCACTTTCCAACTAAATGAATAAATGATGCATCAAAGATCCCCACACAAACTAGGTCAAACCTCCCAGAATCATTATTCAGTTTTAAGTATGTAGGCTTCAATTGCAATTGACTATTATTAACTTTTATATAAATTATATATTATATACCATTTATATGTATGTTAACTAGAAAATATATAAAATATAATTCTATAAAATTATCATTAAAATAATAAAAAATAGTGAAATGTGTTTCACTACAGTGCTTTAGTAACATTTTGAAAGAATCCTAGATTTCTTTGCCTTTCAGATTGGAAGATTGTACCTAAAACCTCTGCATCACTTAGAATTCTTCGAAAAGTCACACAGTGTTTCTACTTATTTCATTCCTTTATCGCTCACATGCTAATCAAAAATGAGACACAAACGCAATAATGCACCCAAAAAAACCCCATATATCTCCTTGGAAATCAGGTTGAAGACAAGTTTATGGCTCCACACTGGTTGTATCCCCATAAAAAGTAGAGCAAAATGGAAACTCTGTTCCTAGCAAAAACTAATTTTTGCATTTCTTAGGGTTGTTACTTGCCAACTGAGACGATCAGCTACACAGTCAGCATGACCTGCTACATTTCTCCTGACTTCCGTTACAGATGCATCCACCACCACTCTGAGAAGGTCTCTTCCAGCACTATGGAACATACCTGTGACTCCAGAGAGGTTAACTTTCTTCCCTTCTTTTTCTCCTCTTCTCTTTTTACTACGTGAGCTTTTGGTTTTTCTTTCTCTTTTGACCTTTCCATTTTCTGAAGCTCCTCCTCATAGGCATCATAGATCTCCCACTGAGAGACAGACAGAGGCAGGATTTATCAGGACATGATTATACTCCAGAAAACAGCCATCTACACCATTACAAAAATATGATAGTCATCACTGCCACCAGAGTTAGCTGAAGACAGCTGGCTTGTTACACAAAAAGTGCAGGATTAAAGTCCAGGATTTTTAAAGCTTGGTGGGGCATGTCTTACTTTTTAAGAACACATTAGTGCATTCTTAACAATTTCTTTCCCCTCGCATTCTTCCTGGTGCTTTGACTCTGTATGTTGTTTGTAGGACTTTCTGTTTGGCTAATTTACCAGTGTTTAATAGGAAACATGCATTAAATATCTGCTTTATGACATTTCTCATGTGGTGTTGGAAAATTCCATTGTAGCTGCTTAACACAATTTAAATCTTGGACTCCAACTCTGCAGCACATGATCAAACGGAAACTGAGAACAGTTTTACAACTTCTGCTATGCCACATGCCAGGAATGTCTTACTTGAGTAGAACCAAAAGTAATTTTTTCACTTAAGAATTATTCATTAGTATTAGAGTGCTACTACTGTATTTGAAGCAGGTGCATTGCTTTCAGAACAAAACAAAAGACAACCTAATTGTGACGCATTAGCTTAGGAAAGGGTATATGATTCAAACACAAAATACAGAGTAGAACATTGGACTAAAGAAAGGTAGAAAAAAACCTCCACTGTGTTATAAAATTGCAGGTGGAAATGAGGTGGAAAGCTGTTCCAAACATCAGGGCAAGGATGAAAGACATGTGATGAGAAGAGTAGGAGAAGGAGCAGAACAGAAAACTTTGGAAATTATGAGCATAAGGAAGAAAAAGAAAGACAAAGAGTTGAGGAAAAAAAGAGCTTAAATTAAAATATTTTTTATAACCACTTAAATTTTCAACAGAATAAAAAGAAAACAAGGGAAAATTTTTCCTCTTAGTTTTCAAACACCTTATGCAAAATTTTAGCAGCAGCCTGATTATCTTAAATAGCTCTGTTCTCTCTCTAACTCTCAGGTCATGTCACTGTCAGAAAAAATGAAAGGCAAATCCAGCTGGAGGGAGGGAAAATCTCAGGAAGATCAATTACTCTGTGATTTCAAGTTCAGGAATAGACTGAGTCACAGTTTTCAGCTTGACAGAGACACCTTTGCTCCCCTTCCTATCACTTTCCTTTAACAGCATTTTTTAAGTTGCTGTCATTACCTGATACCTTCTTCTGGGTGTTCCTGTGGTACACTAGTAATGAAACACTATTTTCAATACCAGTTAGGGAGACTAGTTTGAAACAATATTTGCATCAATGACAAACACAAATATGTTTTGTAAATACTGTGAGAATTAATCAGCAGAATTGGATGGATTCCCTTTCCAATGAAATCTATAGTATTTTGATGTGTAAAATGTCATGCAAAATAATTTTTTTTACATTTTTAAGAAATGGAATACTGTGTAACAATTGTGGAATCATTCTTCATCATGAATAAACAGGCACATTCCTACTACATAAAACAGAGACAAATCTGTTGCAACAGGCTTAAAGTGGGCCTTCCCCATTCCTTATGGTGTAGCTCTCATTGGGCTCAGCTTCAGGCTTTAGAAATCTGCTTTTGCATACAATTAAACTTAGACAAAGTGAAAAAGACAATACACCAAATTCTTAAGAACACGCCCAAAACCTCTATGAACCCTTGTAAATTCCCAGCTATACAAAACCCTCAGAGGTCTCCACTCTCTGAACACAGTGCTCAAAGCGGAGCTAACATGCAGACATGTCCTAAGTGCTTTTTCATTATTTTGTTCCTGCATTTTGAGACCCCACTCAACCTGCCTTTGATGGGATCAGCTGACGGCAGTGTCCTGCAGCTGACCACGTATCGAATGCTGGATCACAGCTCTTCCTAAATAAGCAGCTCACCCATGACACAGTGATGAAAGATCTTCAGCGACAGGACAGTCCCTGCCTAAAGACAGCTGGGTTCCTGGAGGAGACAGTGCCTGCAAGAGGCAGGTGCAGTTTTGTCCCTGTTCCTACAGAGGTCAGCGGCAGCCCACCTCTTGCTGAGTCCAGAACCATTCTCACACTGTGGTTTTGTCATTTCCACTCATTTATGACTCTCTAAAGCAGACTAGCCAGGGTGGCTGGCAAGCAGTAGATCAGTTAAAAGCAGCTAAACAGAGACACTTGGCATTAGAAATATAAACCATTAGAAAGTTCACCATTAAGGAAGAAAAGAGGGCCATGCTAGTTGCGCTCAGATTTAAACCAGAGATCAAAGCCACAGTATGGGAATTCATTCCACTGCAAGGAACGCAAACATGGCAATTTGGTTTTTCCTTTCTCATAACTCAGTTTCCTAAATATATTATAAAAAAACTTTAAGAGTAAAAATTATTTACCTGGTTAGCAGTGGCTGAGAAATTTTTACAAGGTGTAGGCTCCGACTGACATGCTCTTTCCTGAATAAAGAAAAAGCATAAAGAAGTGTCACCTTTGCATTGAAACTCTTTGCAATAACATAGTCCAGCTGTGGAAACAGCCTTCTCATAGCAGGTAGTTAGAATAATATTGACTGAAGGCTAATTCAACATCCAAATGACTCCCAGAGCACTGCACAAACATTATCGGTGATCATGCAACTACAAATAGATTTTCCAAACCAAAAGAAGGTTCACAAGACCTTCTGATTTTTTTCCAACATACTTAAAATATTTTATTCAATATTTCATTTTGGAGGAGTTGAAATGGTTTGTTTCACCTCTACCATTTAAAACGAGCTGCTACCGGTTATGGTATTAGTTATGTTATCCTACCAAATTTGAAAAGCTTTGACCTATATATTAAAAACCCACTTGGGTACAGCAGTCAAAACAAAAGCATTGAACAGAATGATAACCTATAAACAATTCATTTGTTGTTAGGGAAATAATACTTTTATCACTCTTACATCAACATTCTGAAATAAATGAATATATTTCTGTGAAAGCTGCATTTCATGGAACAGCATTTTCTTTCAAAAAACTGTTGTGTCAGGAAATTTTTAAGAAGCTGCCTGTAGTATTTCACTGACCTCTGAAATGACGCAGTCTCAGAGGTACAAAGCGCACATCCTGTACAGCACACAGCAGTACTTCACTGCTATTTAAGGTCTATATTCTGCTTTCAAAGGCAGAATCACAGAGAGGCACATAACCCTCTCCCAGTAAAATCAATGGGAAGAGAATATGCAGATCTGGGGACAGAGAAATAACAAATTCCATACCCTCTGCAGGGATTTTTGAAAGATTCAGAATCTTAGCTCAGACTTTGCAGTATGCACCCCACTGTTGGATAAACTCTCCTGAGATCCTCCATCTCTATTAGTGGGCAGAGGTGGTATTCATTCTAGGAGATTGCAGCTCCAGCAACACAGTAACTCTTAGATCTCTCCAAGCCCATCAGATGTAAAGGCATCTCACTTTAGGTGTAATGGCTACAAGAAGGCAGGCTCTCTGGGGAAGCTGTAGGTACTCCAATTCCAGGGCAGCAAGGAAAACAAGATAATTTTCTCTCAGAAACTTGTATCTCCAATTCAGTGCTCCTTTCTGAGCACTCAGCTGGGGTCCAACATCACCAGTACTGCTCAGTCAGGAGGCCCTGTGAAGACACACTGGGAATGGCTGCAGGCTCAGCAAGGGAGGGAGATGTACCATGTAGCAGCAGTAAAGATTTGACATATTCACATGGGTCTGTTACTGTTGTACCTGCGCTCAACACAAGCATAAATACTGTTATCCTTTGAATATAGAGGCACTTATAACCCTGCTCCATGAGTAAGGGTTTGGATTGAAGCACAAGGCCATAAAGGTACTCTGTGGCAAAAGGAAATTGAATTCATGGATTCCAAGCCCTCAGCTACCACCCTAACCATTGCTCTTTTCAGATGAGAAGATAGACATGAAAGATGTTATAGCCAAGTAGAGGTTTAAGGATTTACAGTAGCACCAAAATTTCTTGTTAGGCTGTCCAAGAGTCCATGAGGCAAGAATTTTTTGTCACTGTTTTCATCACCCCGAATGTTTTACCATAGTAAACCAGTTTTTTTTTCTCCTAATAGTATCTACAAGAGGTCACAGGATATGACACAAGCACAGATGATCCATATGCCCTCCCACAGGAAAGGTCTTCCCATTACTGAAGGAAATGGCAGCATACCCTCATAGGGTTGTTGAGCGTCCTTGAAGCTCTCTCAATGAAGTTGAATCGGTTTGCAAGCTTCTGCTCCTTCACTCGTGGGGGACGAAGCTCTTCTGCTTCTGCTGCCTCAGCTACTTCTGCTGTTCCCGACCCCTCTGCCTCTTCCTCTCCTGCAGCCTGGAAGAAAGTAGCGCAGTGACTCCACCCTGAAAGAACAGACATCTCTTTCCTTCTTCAGAAACACTTCTTAGACTGCTGGTTTTCTGCTAGTGAAGGAAAATATAATTGAAGATTCGATATTTAGGATGGAAATTAGGAGACTTCCAGCAATCAGAGCAAGGATATTCTAAATAGGAATATGCAAAACCAGGAACTGAAGTCACTTTAAAACAAAGCTTGATAAGAGTGAGATAATATAGCATAACTGTCTTTGATAAAATCGACTCAGGGACCAGAAGACTGTGTTAAGAGTCCCACTACCGTGTGTTTTCATTTCCTTGTTAGGCAGTGAGCTTTATCTGAAACTAGTCTGAACTTGATTCCAGGGCTTGACACTGTGGATAAGAACAAACTTCTCACAGCATACTCCTTTCCTGATCAGCCAATTATCTTTAAATCAGGCCACTGCTTATTTCACGTAGTTATGCCTGCTCTTTCCCCCCTCCACATTTTGTTTTTCACCAATTTCTCTTTCAGGAATGGACATGATGGCCAGGAAGATTCCAGATCACAGCAACTTACACTGTATCGCGATATAATATCTGGATAAAGACAGACCTGGTATGTATGGAACTGTCACCCCACTACATAGTTTCTCCAAACGAAAAAAATGGCAGGAAGACCCCAGATGTTCAGCAGAATCTGCAGGATCTCACCTACAGCAGAGACACCTCAGGCATAAAAGAATCAATCAATCAATCACAGAAACTTCTCAGCAAGCCCATTTTATAATAAAGGATTTTCAAATCATGAAAATAAAATGGACAACTCTCAGGTGACTATGGAGAATTACCTGAGTATCTCCTGTGCTTTCTTCATCTTTAATCTCTGCCTCTTCAGATGTTACTGCAGAAGTCTCAACAGTAGACTTTTCTGATGATAGAAAGGATAAGTGAGTAAGCCCAGGATAATAGGACTTATTATCCCATATTCTGCAGATCCTTCTATCTTCTGAAGTATTAATATACAGACGCATCCTTTTCTAATGTTATCTCATTAAACAACACAGTAATCAATCTCCAATTTGGAGGGTCATTGTTTGCTAAAAGCCAGAAAAGGAGACAAAGTTATTACTAGAATGAAAGTGCAGCAATTCTGGTTGGACTGAAAGAAGAAATCTGATCTCAACTCAGATCAAACTTCTGAAATCCACTTCTGATCTGAGTAGTTTTGTTTCTGGATATCCCTTCAGGTCTGGACCTTTCTGCCCTCCAAAAATGTCTGCAATTATGTATAACCATGAAGAATGCTTTCAAGGCACACAGGAGTTATAACATGGTTTGTTCTTGCTTATATGGATAAAAATGAATACACTAGTCTTGTTAGAGAATGATGGATGTCTATGTTCCAATCACAGACTTGAGTGTGTAGTCATGCTAGCATCAAGCTGGTTGAAACTAGCTGGTTTGGAATCTATGAAAAGCACTGCCAACAAGAACAATCTGTGCTTTCATGGCATTGAAGATCCTAATCAGCACTTTGTCCTACTTCAAATCACCATGCATTTTGTTAAGTGTAAAACAACAGAAGCATTGACCCTCAGAAGCTGCAAGTAATGACTATTCTCAGGAGCTTATCCAGTGTTACCATCATGCCTGACAGTCATCACCTTGAAAGGATACTCTGTGACACAACTTCTCCTTTCACAGCAGAAAATCCCTAGTTGGTACATACTTCTCAGCTGAAAATTCGAAACTAGAATTCCTTACTAACAACAGAGCTTTTCAGCCTCTGATTAAGGTGTCTTTTTGACTGAAAACCTAAGAATGGTGATAGTAGCTCAGATCAAAGGTCTAACTATTTCAAAATCTTGTATCTCACATTGTCCAGAGTAAATGTCCTGGTAAGAGTGTAAGAATTGGTCAAGTATATGATAGTTTCTTGAATGATCACTCAGCCTCTAAACATTTCTGCTTTAATACTTTAAATCACGGCTGAAACTTTCAAAGCAGGCCAAGGAGTTTAGACATGTATGTCCAACTAATGGTACTGGAAGATGTTTAAAAGACACTAAATAGCTCTGAAAACTTCAGTGTTAGTGTTCACATGGCTCAAAAAGCATGCACCCTTTTCTAGACTGTGGCAAACATCTGGCTGATTGTTTTATTCTGGTTTGTTTCCCAAGAAGGATGCAAGCCAGCATAAGAACTGTTCAATTCTATGGTGAGGAAGCATGGTGATTCCCTCATGTTGAATAAGCAGTACCGATGCATAGCTGAAAATTATTGTGGTTTCAGATTACAAACCTACCTGATGCAGTGCTTAATCTGATACTCTGCCGTCGGCCTTCATCTGAATCTTTGAGTATCAAGTTTCCATTCAAAGAGAAGTGAACGGCCATTTGATCCACATAGCTTACTGGCTTGTATGCTCGTTCCTATGAAGAGGAAAAAAAACAACAAAATGAGCGTGGAAAAAAATATTTTAAACCAGAAGTACTATGTAGCCTAAGTTGCTAGAGCTAAGAAGATCCATACAGATAAGTATATGTTTCTTATTGGCATATTTACACTGAATTTCTTCTAGCAGGTATTTATATCTCAGGACACTGACAGCCATAAACTAAAAATACAACAAAAAGAAGCAAGAATATGAAACCTCTAGTTCTCCACCATTACCACAGCCAGTGAGTTTAAATACAGTCCTAGTGGACCTTCACTACACAGCACTCCCTGAGAGATTCTCATGTCCTGTTGTGCTGAAATCCCTGAATGAGTTGTTTTACCTACACAAGAGCAGCACCATACATAGAGAGCAGCTCTGACCTGGAGATGGTACAGGCTCTTGGCACCATGCCTAGGTTATAAGCACTATACTAATTCACCTATCTGATGCTAGCTTGATTGGCACTTGCTTGTGATTCCACAAGACTGATTTCCTTTCTCTGGTGATCTCATGTAATGATTGGTCAAACTAGTTACATCAGTACAGAGATGAGACAGGCTCAGAAATATTTCATATGGTTGTCTGTTCCTTGCCTAAGGTTGGGGATAATCCAATGCCAGAGCTGGAGGAGCTGACCCTGGGTCCTTTCTTTCCAGGGGTGTAACACTTCCAAGGGAGGAGTGGTAGGCAAAGCCATCATTCCACTCGTCCCCTGCAGCAGCCCTGCACGCACAAATGTGAAGGTATGACTCTTGGATGTTTCCTGGCAGTCTTTGATGTACCCTCCCCGCTCACTCCTACTCATTTGGAATAGAGCTCTTGTCAGTGATATCACTAAGCACATTTCTGAGATCTCCTGTAATTCAAAAAACTGAATTTTGATGTGAGGATACTGAGGCGTAACTGTCTTACAGACTGAGTAAAGCATTGTCTTTTGTCCTCTAACCCCCTCAGAGTGGAAAAAGTTACTGCCTGAGATTAGCTGCACTAATTATGTTCACTGACAGATCTTGTTAATTGTTATAGCCTATTCCTGAATAAATATGGCAATGCTTTTAGATTTTTACCCTCTGCAAAAGCCCTTTAGGAACCGTTGGCAGTAAATATATAACAAGATGAAGCCACGTTAAAAGGAAATTTACTTGATTATAAATCAAAGGTAAACACAAAACCAGTTTGCAAAAAATCTCATCCTGGTTTTACAGGTCATGCCACACTTACTTTAAAGCTGTATCTGACGATATTCTGGGGAGCATGGGGATTATTAGCTGTCAGGATGCGTGTAAATTCCTCTTTTAATTCCTTTGGAATGGAAACAAAATAGTATCATAAATAAAACTCCACTATTAATACAATGTAAAGCATACAAAAATCATCAGGTTTACGCTCAGTTCTATGATCTTCAGTTCACTGCAGGTGCCTCACGTGCAGCTGATGCCTCCACAAGAACAATTCTTGGAGCCAAGCTAGCTCAGAGTGGAATCCAGAACAGTTATCCCACTATCTACCATAGTATTTGAATGAGCTTTCTTGAATTCTTTAGCTGTCATGTTAATTCTTATCTAAGCTATGGTAGCACTTGAAAAATGCTAGCTTCATTCTATAGGGCAAGAAAGACAACCTGTGTCTTGAAACATACAGTGTTCAAAAATAAATAAGCTCTGTAGCAGTGCTTGCAGGATTGACCACTGCAAACAAAAACCAGTACTGGTGTTAACTGTTTTCACTACCTGAGTAGGGGGGAAGTACATATAGCTTCCCTTTGAGAGCTACTTGGAAGACAGGGAGCAATGCTAGGGTTTTACAAGCCAGTGAGAAGCAAGAGGCAACTGCAGTTGGAAGGGTGACTGACTGCAATCCTACTGAACCAAGCTGAGAAGAAATGGCCATAGAACTATAGGATAGCTTCCTGTCCTCTGTATCACACACAGGCACCTGAAAAACTCAGGGTTGGCTCTGGGGTCCTTCTTATCTGAGGGAAGTCCCAGCCCCATTCCCCTCTTGGATCAACTTCATGCAGTTACATTGTCTTAAGCCCAGAACTGTGTTTCAAAGCACATTCTCCCTATTTTCCTCCTGAAAGCCATTTCAGTTTATGCTGCAGACACTGTACCTTAGCAAGTACTGGAGTTTTACTCTCACAGATGTCATCTGGGAAGACAAACACCACACCTCTGAACATCCGCCCCCCTTCCTTCTTCTTTGCCTCAGCTTTATATCCTGAGCATGACATCACATAGTATGGAATACCCCTTTGGCCAGTCTTACTCAGCTGTCCTGGCTGTGCCCCCTCCCAGCTTCCCGTGCACCCCCAGCCTCCTGTCTGGCAGGTCAGCATGAGAAGCCATACAGTCCTTGACTGCTTAGCAACAACTGACAACATCAGTACGTTATCAATGTTATTTTAATTCCAAATCCAAAACATAGCCTCATACTAGCTTCTATGAAAAAAAATAACGCTATCCTAGCTGAAACCAGGACAGCAGAATTTCCTCCAAAACAAATGAGTAAGAGGTAAACTTCGACTTATGGAGTTTTGTACACAACTCACATGATGACTACAGGCATTGTTTTACTCACAGCTTCAGTCAGCTCCAGTTGATCTGGGGGTTTGACTAGAGTCTTTGCTGCTGTCCATTCATCCACCCCCTCTCCTGCTTCAGTGGAGACATCTTCATCCTAGCACAGGAACGACAAGCCCATTAGTGCACCGAGACTATGACTGTTTTGCTCCCTTCCAAAGCAGTACTTCTCCAGTCATGGAGCAAGGAGGAAAACAGCAGCATTCCCCCACCCATCTGTACTTTGAGCAGAGCAGATAACCCCAAATAGCAGGCCCAAATCTGAAGATTGTTGAACAGCTACACTTGCCAGCAAGAGTTCAGTGGGTTGGAGGGGCTTCTGTCTGAAGAGAATTCTTGGCCTTTAACAAAACTGGAGTAACTACAGTAACAAAACTCAAGTAACTCCAATTTCAGTTTAAAAGTTGGCAGTTCTCTTTCTTTTGACCATATAACACTCAAATGAGCCAAACTTTAGGACTACTCAAGGGCACAGGTCAAGGACCTGCAATTACTTCTGAAGTGCTATTTTATAAGCTACACTTTGAAATTAGTTCAAGATGCAAAGTTGCAGGTATGTGGCTCCTGAAGGAATGCTGACCGTTTGCTTGCAAAGACCAGCAGTTCTGCATTCTCCCAACACAGAGAGCTTCCCTCCTTGGGTTGGGCTTGGGTTGATGTCATGATATGATGTCATCATATGATATTAACAGGAAAATTAATCACTGCAAGGATGAATTTCAATTAATTGTCAAACTGCCAAAACACAAAGTTGCTGATTAAAGTGTTTAACTGCTCCAGGCAAAGTTTCTCCCTCAGTTTGAAATGTGTAATGGGTTGATTTAAAATAAATCAAACATTCTTTTAAGTACAGTTCTCTCAGGTCTGCTGAACTTTATAGCCATACAGAGCTGCCAATGAGTCCAGGGTATAAGTGAAGTCTGGCGGCAGACACAGAGATGGGACCTAGCAAAGCTTTGCTATCTACAGAGCACCACAAAGGTAAAAAGCATTGTGCTGTGTAAAAACGTGCAGTGGCTGAAAGTAGCAGAGAACTCTGCATAATGCCAGGCACCCAGGGGAAGCCACAGGCTACAGCCTTTTTTTTTCCCCAAGGGAGTTGAAATGAGGCAAGCTGTAAGGAACGGTCAGGCGCCCTAATATACAAGACACTATGACGGCAGAACAGTTGTTTGTGATTTAATGCTCCCCACATGAACACCTGCTTGTAGGACATTTATCATACACAATTCAATGCCAGCTAGTTCAGTGGCAGTTTTCCCTAGTGAAGCAGATAAGAACTGTTGTGGGTTTAACATTTTTATTTATGTTTTCCATTTAAAAGTAAATAACTTTTCATTTTTAAAGGGTCAAAAGAGGAACATTTAACAAGACTGTGATTTGTCCTAAGAAAGTGAAAAGCTGTTTATCACCATGCTTGTTTAAAGGCATGTAAACGATCCTTCTTCCATCCATGCCAATGGAGTTAAATAAGAGGAAGGTAGATTAACTAATGGTATTCTAACCGTTTATTTTCCCGACAGTAAAAGCATTATCATGATGCTTACAGTCAAAAAGTTAACCCCATTTTCTCTAATGCTTGTATTTCTCTGTTAATTAAGTGATTATGGGCTATGTTTTGAATTTTCTAAACTGAGCAGGCAGTTTTCTCACAGTCTATGTCAATTTGTATTTTGGAATTTACATCCCAAATATTTTATTTTAATCTTTTCATATTGCATTTTACCTAAATTGTGCCTCTGTGTTAGCTGCCGTTTTTATTCTAACTTGCTAGTGGAATTCCTTTCTGAAAGGAAATCTAGAACAACCCCTTACTGCTAAATCAGTTGGAATGTTAACAGTTCCACAAAACAAGCCATTGTTCAGACTGAATCTAGTTTGCATCTCATAGATAAAGAAGGAAAAAACATTTTTTAAGACTCATGGATTTGTGGATCTTACCCGTTTTTTAGATACAGCTTTAGCAGGCCTTGGTGGTACTGCTTTTCCTCCTGACGGTCCACTTTGGCCCTGAAGCGAGAACAAATACAATGTAAACCTTCAAAGCACCTTGTTTCCTAATTTAACCAAAGCAGAATAAAAGTTTAATGTGCTTATTAATGTTTGCTCCAATGGTATGTTTCAAAACCTGAATATACCAGTATTTTATCTAAAAATCATCGGAATGAAAGGTAGTCACTTTCATAATACAAGACAGCAGTTTATCAGCATGAAGAAACACTAGGCTCTATCCTTGCTACTGCCCATCCGTGAGACACTTAAATGTCACAAACACGGGGTTCAAGTGTCTTACTCAAACACACAGAAAGGCCGCTCTTGCCCCAGATGTTTGCATGTCACGGTCAGCCTGAAGACAGCAGATCCACACCTACAAAGCCACGAGTGCTGAAAAACCGTGGAAAACACTGATGAGCAGCTGGGAATTTAACCACTGCCAACCTTCCCAAGCACATCACAGCACAGAAAAAATTTATGACAGGCATTAGGGAAAAAAAAGAAGTATTTTTTTACAGGGAGCCTTATAGAGTATTTCTAAGGAAGAGTACCTAGAGGTTGAGGAATAACAGAAGGGCACCAATGACAAATCTTTACGAACACTACAGAAAATGGGAGAGGAAATGAAGAAGATCCTTTTGAGAAGATGCTGAGGATCAAGAACCCAGGAGGCAGAGGGAGAGAGAGCTGGTAAATCAAACAAAGCAGACAACATTAGAAACCCTGGCAACAACAGTTTCAGGATGGATCCTAGATAACATTGGATGGGATGGATGGGGAAAGCAGAGGAGTTATGTGGAAAAAGTCTTTGACTTTGTGACAGGAAAGAAGGATATGCTAGAGAAGAGGGAAGGAAAATGAAGGGATGGTTTACTGATTTTCTTTAGAAGAATATTAGAGCGTGCCTTTCAGCTAAGATCAAAGGTCCACCGAGCCAAGTATACCTCTCCAGCAGTATTCAAAAGCTGGTATCTATGGAGATTTCTCCAAGATGCCCTCTCAGGTTCCCACAGGAACTTGAACCAGAAATGCTATCCTTTTTATTTCATACCAGTGGATCTTCTTCTCCACAAATTTATTCAGTAATTTTGGAATCTATGTGCATTTTTAGCATGCACAACTTGGGCAGTAAGGACTCCCATCGTACAACTACATGCTAATGCAAAGAACCGCTGCTTGCTTTTTCAGTCTGCCACTTGCTGCTTTCATCTGGTTTTCCTAGCTCTTCTACTGGAAAGATCAGCTTTATTGCATTATCTGTTGTTCATCCCCTTTTCCATATCTCTTATGAACACCTTAAGAAGCACGAGTCTCTACAGAGATTCCTAGACTCCTGTCATGATTCCCCTTCATTATGAAAATTAAATATTCACTTCTAACACCTGCTTCCTATTAAGCAACCATAATGACTTTGACCCAGTATCCCCAGGTCTTGTTTCTAAAGCCCCATTACTTGTAAAGACTTGACAATAGGAATTCAGAAAATAAATATTTTTCAGAGGAGAACAAACTGTAGCAGAGGTGTGAGGCTGCAACTTTCAGTGTTTTTTCCCTTTGTACAAGCTAAACCATGTAAAGCTGCTGTTACTAACAAGGCGTGAGGGATTATTTTTATTCCACAAGATATCTATTACAAGTGATGAAAAATAAGCAGACATTTCTATGCTTAGAAAATGTGAGTCACTTTGAAATACAAATTGTTATGACTCAAGTGGGGAAAATAAATAGTTATGACATTTCTTTTATAATCCCATGCTGGGCTGGCAGCAGAGCAGAGAACCTAGGACCCCCAATGTCATAACCACTACTGAGATGGCTGGATTACACAGCTGGCCCGTGTCCCCCACACGATTTCTTAGCAATGGGCAACAGAGCACCCTGTCCTATAAGGACCATGCTACATGTGAATTACACGTGATTTAAGCAACAAAATTTAAAACACAGTTTCAGAGCAGAACTTCATTCAGATCCAAATCAAATCAAACTCTTAATTTTAAACATGAAACAAAACCTACTCACTACTATCCTTTGTAAATAAGTCTATAAAAGCATTTATCCAGCAACAAAAGCATTGACAAGGCAATCTGAGGGTAACTGGTTTTGGCAGTTGCACACGTTTCAATTAACATAATCAAAAGAGCCACCTGTGAATAAATATCTGCAACTATATTAAAATCCAAAAGTGACACTGAACAAAAGCTAGAGTTAGATTGCAGTGGAAGGAAGCACAAACTCTGCCCTGCTCCCCACATCATATGGGTTTGCAGGATAGAGCGTGAGCATTTTTCTAATCAAGCAGGGGCCTATGGCCAATTCGCCTTATTTCATTTCTTTTGTCTTTGTACAGTACTGTCATGGTTTTATGACTGTAACTTAATGATATAGTACAGGCCTGGAATGATAGAGAGACTCTGACGAGACCCAGGATGTGGCACAGAGGAGTACAGGCAGGAGTTGATAAATGATGGGGCACAGGCTTGACATTGGAGACTCCACAACTGCAAGCATCTCATCACTGTCCAGTTAGAGAAATGCATACTTCTAGACATGCAAACTTCTGGACAGGTGAACTGGACAAAGCTGCGTTTAGGGGTAACAAAGAAAACAAAATAATAATATCTAGAACACTTAAAAAGCATCATATACACTAACATCAAGTGTAATGTGGAACATCAGACCAATGAAGAGAGAGAAAGGTATGGAAGTGTGTTAGCTAACATATAAAAGGAACTCCAAGTGCGTCCTAGAGTGAAAAATAAACCATCAACATGGACATCTTATCCTTCCCAAAGGATGCCACGTGCTGAGAGCATGCCATAGTATGCACACCAACACCAAAATGAATCCATCAACCTTGGGAACCTGAGTACCAGAAGAAGTGTGAGCATAACACCAGAAAAGGGGGAGAAACTAGGAAGCTAGTATGCAACAATTTTAACTGCATCATCATCATCATTATTATTATTTATTTGTTTGGTACAGAAGTACTTCTTATTTTCTGTAATACTTAGATCTAGACTGATGATAATGTTTAGACTAAAATTTCAGTCACACTAACATTAAACTCTTACATTTTATATGTAAGGTGTGCCTCCTCCTTGCTCATAAACAAGATTTTAAATGTAACAAAGTTTACAGACTATTTAAAAAACAGAACCAGGCTCTGAAAGCCTTTACTTTCATCCCATGCATGTTTTTACCCTTTATCAAAGGGTAGCTAAGAGTACCACACGCAGCTGAGTACAACTGGGAGAGGGTGTCCAAGGGAGTGGTCTCATTGCATTGGTGGGATTTACTGCCCTTCTCCATTTATCTCATTCCTACTTCACTGCCAGACCCCGCTCCCTGACTGTGGCAGCTTGCTTTGGGGTTCCCTCGGAGCTAAGCAAAGTAGCTCCCCACAGCAGGGAGCAAGAACATGACTGGCAGGAGAGTTACAAAATTGCATTTATTATCTCTGGTATTTTGAACTAAAAAAAACTCCAACTGCCCCCTCCAACCCAAACAGTTATGCCTTAGGGTTATTTGGCTATCACACAGATCCTTGCCAAGTGCTGCATAGTACAGATACTGTCCATTCCAAAAGCGTGCTAAACCTGAAGAGCAGAGATGGGAGCCAGCATGCACTGACCAGTGTAGGCCCTGAGCTTTCTTCCATATGTGCTCCTCAAAGACATGACAGCCATACCTGGAGCAGATGTACGCAGGTTTGTCTGGCACGTGGTAGTAGTGTCTGTGAAGGTGTTGGTCCTTAGCTCAGTCCAGGATCCTTCAGCAAAACTCTCGTCTCCTGCCTAGACAGCCCTCACAGCACAGAGACATTCTTCAACAACAACAGAAGCTGAATATCTTATTTGTTGGAAATCCTGGACTCCAGCCAGTGAAGGTAAAGACTGCAGCTCTACTTGACTTAATACTCTACGGAAGTCAGTATAAAAAGCAGAAGGCAGCCTTTGGGATGAAAGCATTATCCTGCAGGGAAGTGCTACAGCAGCCTTTGCTAGCAAAGTGCCTGAGGTGATGGAAGGTTCATCCCAAAGAAACTAAAATTGTTGGAATCCAGCTGGAAGGTGAGACAAACATGAAGAGATGAGATCCTAGTATTGTGGCAATATTAGCACTATCAAAACACATCAAAACACACATCAAAACTAGTAGATCTGTTTAAAACTATTAGAAGCAGCACGGTGGGTAGCAAAACATACATCAGTCAACAATACAAAATCAGTATTATTACTGATTAGCTTCCTAATTCAGATAATAGCACGAAGTCTACTGCTGCACCATTTGCTGAAAATGGCAGTCTTGACATTCCTTTTTATTGGTGTAACTGTGCTTTGTCATTTTCATATTTCTTTTGCAAGATCCTGCTCTCTGTAAATCTTCCTAAAGCCAGCACACTGTCCTGCTTCATACTTTTCCTTAAAACTCCTCTCCGCCACATAAACAATAAAGAGTCCTCAATAGCACCCAGGTAGTTGGTGTCCTGCCACCACGGCTCAGAATGATGGCCATTGCTTCCTCATTCTTCTTTTTACTGTATCAATGTGTTATCCATAAACTATTATTTAAGATGTAATCCTTTTGTTCTGAGACCTATTTCTTTGTTCCACATCACACAGTGTTTGTACAACAGGGAAGAGGTCACAAATGCATCCGCAAGACAAATAAAAAAAATAAAAATAAACTGTAACTGTGAATCAACTTAATGGTTGTATATTCACTAGCTAGATGCTCATGACAATGACTGACCTTCATACGCATCTCTAAAAAAGCTGTTACACAACGAGCTACAGAAAAAAAAATTAGCAGACTGTTATTAGCATCTCAAAGAGAAGCATCCAGAAGTTAGAAAATCTGAGAATTAAGGTTGCTTGGGCAACCTTCAATTCATCCCATTGGGCATAGGCATTATGACACATAGCTTAATTCCATAATCACACACTTTGTTTTTTGTAGGTTCACTTAAGCTCTCCAGGCTTACAAGCATGGACAGATTTCAGGCAGTAAGTTACCACTAGTACTTTGGTTTATGTTGTTCAGCATCTAGAGTCTTTGGGGTTTTTTTAATGCATAGCCTGATTCAGATGCACAGCAAGGAACATTTCAATCCAAACAGTTATGTTTTAGCAAATTCTCTATAAACTGAATATGGTCTTGCTACAGAAAAAATCAACAGTCTTCCTAAATATTCCTAATAAATGGTGCTATTATGCCTGCCTTTAATAACAATAATAATTAAAAAGGAGTGTGAATAATTATGAGGAATTTAAATTAGGGAAAAAAGTCACATTGTTGCTAGGGAACTAAGGAACAGGTAGGAGACACTGAGGAGTTATAAGGAGTTTCTCACCTCCAGGTCACCATCACAATTCTGACCACCCTAAGAGGTGCTCCACTGCTACAGCAAAAAATGAGAGAGTGAGAATTTATGCACCCTAACCATATTTTACTCTGATGACTATCTTACATTAAATAAATGAGCAGATTACCATAGTTCCCACAGTAAAAAGATATTTGAAGCCTGTAACAGTCACAACACTTAAGTATATAGAAAACTCAACTGACTGTTCTTTTCCGGATCTTTCTTCCAGGATGTGTTTATGATAGCAGCACCTAGAAATTCCTCCCTGGGACAGACATTAACTGTGCTACAAGACAAATTGACTATTGCCTACAGCAAAGATACAGCTATCCAACAGGATGATACTGAAAAGTGCTGCTTTAAATGCCGTTTAATTTTCTTTTCCCTTGCCACAGCTCCCTCTAATGCAGACAAGTCATCAAGCCGTGCAAACAGCTGCAAAATCAAGTCTTTCAGCGGGAAGTGTTCCTGTTGCTGACCTATCCAACAAGCATTTCTAATTGTATTTTAGGTAGGATGTTTGGGTTGTCTCCAAATGAAAACTCCTATTTTTTTTTTTTTAGTTATAGAACAGAAAAACTAAAATAAGAAGGAAGTATTGCCTACTTTCCAAAGGCCATTGCTGTAAATGAAAAAAAAGCACTACCAAGCTGGCGTTTCTTAAGAGCTATCTCATTTCTGCAGCACAGAAACATGTAATGGGAGGGCAAGCATCAAAGAGATGCAATGTCTAGTGGAAGTTTTGCCCTCAACACCCTGACAATGTGTTAGAAGCTTGGCCTGCAATGAGAAAAATAAAGAATCGTACTCAACCATCCATTCAAGTCTTGTTCTTCTTGCTTACTCTGTTGACACTGATTATTACTCTCTCTTTTTGTTGGTGATGTGACAGCCACTAATTGCTGATCTGATACTCATTAACCAAATTTACACAAAATAGACAGAACTATCAGTACCTGCCTTCTTGACTGAACAGCAAAAGCTCTGAAGCTTTTTGCAAGTCCTGGAACAATCATATCTGGTTCTTTTTTAACAGCTAATTTCTATAGCTCTACTTTTCAACTATTTCATCTTCCACTGCAGAAAACCTCTGACTTGTCAGTGGTGATGCTGATGGTAAATAAATCATCTTGGTGTCTTGGAAAGCAGAGATTTACTCTCAAGAGCAAGTGTACATTTAAGAACCCAGTTGAATCTTGAACTTGTGACCACAGAAATCCTTCAGGAAAAAAAGTGTCCATCATACTCAGATCCAAGGCCTGCACTGACTAATCAAGAAGGAGGTGCAATGATGCTACCAGGTGTGCTGTCCTGCCATCCGGGATAATGTCCCTCACTATAGCCTTTGCTGCGTGCTACATCCTGCTCCTACACTATCAGATTAAACTGCACCTTCCAGACTAGCTCCTGCAACTGGTCACTGCATAGTGAGGAGCCAGATACACCACTCCACAGTAACTCCTAGAGGAACGTGAAATTTCTCCTCATGCTTAAAGCATTAGGTAGGCTGAGTTGATCTAGATTTGCAGATCAAGCCTAAAATACCAGAAAACTCAGAGGCAGAGATGATGCAGGTTGATCACTCTGCAAAGCTGAACTGTCAGTTCATATTAAGCAAATTTTTCAAGGCCTGGAAATCAATTGCATATTAATAAAACACTCCTCAGGGCAATGACAAACCCAGGCTATATTTTTTTAAGATCATTAAAGAGACATTCCTGCAGCCTTTCTGCTCCCTATGCTAGCTGTCACCATAAGACAATCAGACTACAAGGCTGAGCAATCACAGAATGCTCCTGCTAAGCTTATTTCATCTTCCTGAGTGGAGACATTATCATTCCCACTTCCTCTAGAGCATAGCACAGAGGTTAACACATAATCTGAAAAAAAGAGAACACAGCTGCTTGTAGGACTTTAAAGAGAGGAGGGAGACACCTTATAAGAGCTAAGCTTGACATTTCTGTAAAACCATTTAATAATTTCCTGCTAGCTTTTTATTCTTTTTTGGGATACTAGCAAACTCCATAGTAAACCACCACTTGGCACAAGGAGCAGAGAAGTACAGAACACACAGAAAGCCAAAGCAAGCAAAGTGACTTCTAGCCTGCCCTGCAGCAGACATCCATTTACTCACACTAGGGATGCCAATTTAATTTGACAATACATTTTATAATCTCTTTCCTGAGAGACACTAAACTGTTTATTTTATATTCCATGGATGGCTTAATGCATGTCTAAGAGCCAGTAAGCACCTGAAAAGCCTTTGCTGGCAAAAAAGTAATGTGTCTGACTGTTCACTGTATTTGGGTAGGGGGTCTCTTTCTCTTTGACAAGCTGCAGAACAGCAAAGCAGCTGCTTACATGTCAGTGGGTGCAAGACCACAAGTAACAAGAAATGCCTCACTGTCCAAATTCAGATGCTTTCTTAACACTGCAGAAGTGACCTGCTGCTGCCAGTGGGGTTGACCCACTGTTAATTAATTAATTAATTAATTAGACCAGTCTTGTTTTGCACATGCTAAATGCAAAGAAGTGTATGTAATGTCAACAAAAAAACCATAACCAAATCTTGCTTCTCCTTGGGGTGGGTTCAGACAGAGAGCTACACAGCAGCACAGGGTTTTCCAGTGCTCACACAAAGGTTTTCCTTGAGCCACAAAGCAAAGACATGGAAATCTGGAACCAACACCTCCAACAGCATACCTGATAACTATGTTTAAAATAACAATCTCAAAATCATTAGCCACTTTTGTCTCACCACCCAGGACCATGCATGGGACTGACACCAGGCTAAGAGGGTGCTGTTCCCTGCCCTATCAACAGCTTTCTGCATGTCCATGCACAGGCCACACGGGTTAACATGTTTAAAGAATACTACACTTCTGAGTGTCCTGTTAGTCACACTCAAGACTTCATTTTCAGGGGAGCTGATGATCTAATTCTTCCATTCCCTTCAGTCTGATGCAGGGATGTTGGCTTATGCCTTTCCATAATTCTACAGCTTCCCAAATGCTGTGGAGCTCAATTGTGCGTAACACATTTCAGGCTTGAAAGGAAGGATGTTAGTGGAGTACAGAGCATACATAAGTACTACTATTTACCAAGCTGCATTGGGAACACAAAGGTCCAGACATACTCGATTATTTTAAGACTTTGGACATTGAAACACATTTCTTATTAAACATACAAGAGCCTCAAGATTCTTCTAATTAAGGCTCAGATCAAGTCAAATGATCTGGAAGGCCACAGCCTTTATCTCTGATGGTCTGATGGTCAACCAGACTTTGACGTATTTTCACTCAGGAATAATATGGGAGATTTCTTTCAAAGAAAAAGATGATGATATCAGGTGGCTGGAGATTGAACTGGAGGCTGAAGTCACCTGGATAAAGAAAAAAAGAGTAACATAATGCAAGAAATTGATGTCAGAGGAGAAGGCAGATCCAAGACAGGCACAGAAGAAGGGGTAGCAACCACCAGCTGTAAGAGAAAAGAAGAAGAAAAAAAGAATTTATCACAAAGCACTTGAAGAACACACAGCCATGAAAGCAGAGGAGGGGCTGGAAGTGACACATGGTAAAAGGGAAGGTCCTCATAGTGTTCAGGTAACTAGCTCAGCTTTGAGAACAATCCTGGGAAGAAAATTTTCAGAGGGAAAGCAGTCAGCAATGACGAACCTAGGAGACAGAGCAGAACAAAACAATATAGAGGAAATAGAGGGATAAAAAGCACAGGGACAGGTGAAAAGAGCATACTGCTAGAGGAGAATTAGCAATGAAAGGGACAAGGACAGAAAGCCTAGGGAAATGATGCTCAGGAGAAAAAACAGCTTCACTGGCAAGTAGCAGGCTTGTTTCCTGCCTCGCTACAAACACTGGCAGAGAGGAGGAATGTGTATGAGGGAGAAGTGCAGGAGCTTACTCACTTCTTTTCAAAGAAGAATTTCTTGTCAAGAAATGGGACCTAGACCTTGACTCACCAATTAATTTTATAGTGGCCATCAAGGCTCAGTGAATACCAATCATCAGGTCCTGAATGGACAGTGAGTAGTGCAAAGGCACAGCCGTCTGCTCCCCAGACTCCCACAGCCACTGAGATGTGGGCTGTATTTTGAGTAAGGGAAAATGAGGCAAAAGCCTCTGGCATCCAGAGCCAGCCAATCAACCACGCAATTCCTCCACCACAAGAATATTCTAGTAGATAAAAGGACATGAAACATCAATCAGATTTAACAAGCTCAAGGCAAATATAGACAACAGAACAAGTTAAAATCATTGTCTTTTAAGTTATTGTAATGACAGTTATGTGAAAAGCCAAAAATCCTAAGAGTTTAAACAGTTTATGATGTTTCAAGGGCTTTAAAATAAAATTAATGCCTTTACAGCACATTGATTAAGTTTTTCAAATAACATGTGAATCAAAGACTCTCTGTTTCAGAATATTTGAGATAATGGATACTGAAAATGATTGAAAATATTTATGTGGAAATTCTAAAAATGAAAGAAACTGAAATTCAGAGCAAATATTTCATCCCCAATATAGTTTGTATCATTATTATTATTATTAATGGGTTTTACAATTTTAGCATAAACAACATTATCTTGGAATGGATGTGTTTTTTTGGCTCTGAATATGTGCTCTTTGCAAACATTATAAAGCCCTTTGTAACCTGATAATTACTAGTACTTCTTAGTAGAAGATTATGAACGTCACAGTGATCCTCTCTCTTACTCTTGCCTACTCTAAAGGGCACAAGCGCTCCTATGACATGTGCAGAAATACCCAGACGGCTCCTAGAGACCTCAGGGGGCATAAAGAACCATTTCAGTACTTCTGGATTTCGGGCTCCAACCCTCGGTTGCAGGAGCGGGGAGATGTGATCAGGCTCAGCAAAGTCAGTTCACTCTTAGTGTGGTTTATTAACTCAGATTTCAGAAGTCACATAGGTCTGTACAGAGTCTATGCAGTTGTGGTGTGGCTAAAACACAGACAAGATAAAACACCCTTGGGTAACTAGATGGGTATCAGATGATCAGCAAGGATTGCTGTTCCCTCCTTGAAAGAGCTCCTGCTGTCCACACCTCTCACAGACCACAGGGGATTGCCCAGGGATGTCAGCTACCACCTCACAGCTCCAGACTATCACACTGGTCCCTCTTTTTCTCCTTGATTAGTTATGGCTTTCTGGCCTGTGTTCTGGACTGAGAAAGCAGGATGTTGTTGGTCACTTCTGGGCCACCTATGCTAACCCTCTGCCCCTCACCCCTAAGATCAAATATGTTGGGATTGACCTAAATATGTTATGAAAAGGGTTTTATCAGCCAGGTCATCTTCTGCTTTTAAATCAAATGCTTTGATAGTCCAGTAGTAGATGAGATCCAGGAACAACTCTGACTGAGCCCGTCACCCTGCAAGGGGATGCATGCAGACATGCCCATGCAGAGCCCGAAGGCAGACAGTGAGGTCTCCCAGACACATCCACCCACAGCACTGCTCCCAGAGTAGGGTTAGGGCCACGAAGGTTAGCAATGACCTCACTTCGTTGTCTGCACTGAGAGAAGACCAAATAGTAAAACAAAAGGAAATTGACAAAAGTTACAGCTAGGTATAACTAAGAATTTTTTTTTTTAAATTTTTCAAAACAAGGATTTCAACCTGTCTGCTCAGTGTCCTGAAAGATTCTCTGGCAGACTTGGGAAACCTCAAGTGCATTAAAACTTGCTCTGGAAAGGAAGTGTCAGTGCTGTAATAGTGATGAAATGCCATGATGATGTCTGAGGACTTTGTAGTCTCACAGGGTTGCAACAGTACAGTGACACAGTGTGGGGTGCTGCAGCTTTGGGAAATGCTGGTTTGCCTGAATAGGGTGTGTAGAAATGCCACAGAACATGCAGGGTGTCACTGGCAGGGTGATGACATACCTCAGTGCTGGGACAGCATGATGCAACATGACATAACGACAGAGCAAGGAGTGCCAAAAGGGGCTCTGCCGAGCCCTGGTGTCTCACGCAGCCCTGTGGGGTTACAGCTCTGCAGGGCACACTGGAGGGAAACAAGACAGGCTACGCATGGTGACGTAATGTGTGGTGGCTCTGGGGACGGTGATGTCATTGTGGGCCTGGTATCACACCAGTGACACTGTGGCACGCAGTCAGAGCAGGAGCTGAGGGCGGCAGAGCCAGGCAGGGGCTGAAGAGCGACGTCCCTCGTGTGAACCGCCATCTCCCGCTACAAGAGGTATTGCAGTGACGCCATTGTGGCGGGTTGACATAACGGCGCCAGTGGTGACGTCACCACGGCGCTGTCACACGGGACCGCGGCACCGCCCTGCTACGATGCCCGCTCGGGACAGGCCCTTACCTGCCGGTGCCTGTCGCCCGCCTTGGCTGGCATGGCGGCTGCCACAGTGGTTCTCCGCCACCGGCCACTCCTCACGACGGCCCCGAGCCCGCCCGGCCAACCGTCAGCCGGACGTTGATTGCGGCAACCATGGCAATGCACCGGAAGCGCCGCGCGGCCAATCCAGCCGCAGAACGCCGTCGGCCCTGGCTATTCCTCCCCCGCCCCCGAAGTGCCTCCGCTCCCCACCCCGAGGGAGGGAATGGTACGTCCCGGCGGCGGCGGGGCGGGGAACCGAGCATCCGGGCCCCAGAATTATGGTCAGTGGCCCCGCCCGGTCGATGAATATGCAAATGAGGGGTGGAGCGGTTGCAGCCGGACCCGGAAGCGGCGCGGCTGAGTCACCTCGGCGGCGATGAGGCAGCAGCCGCGGCGGGTGGCCGCGACGTCGTCCTTCGGCGCCTGAGGAGCCTCCCAGTGCCCGCCCGTCTGCCTTCCCTCCCTCCCTTCTTCCTTCTTTCTTTCCTTCCTTCCTTCCCTCCCTCCCTCCATCCCTCCCGCCGCGCCCCAGCTCCGCCGCCACCATGATGGAGGAGATAGATCGGTTCCAGGTGCCCGCCGTGCGCGCCGAGATGCAGCCGCTGGTGAGGGGCGGGCGGGCGGGGCCGCGCTGTCCCCGGGAGCCACCGCCTCACCGGAGGTCCGGGGGCGGAGCGGGGGCGGGGGGGGGGGACGACGGGTGTCGTTGTTTCGGGAGTGGTGGTGCTGAGATCGGGCCCGCGCGCCGCGACCGTTATGTAACGGCCGTCCCCTCAGCGCCGTCCCTGCCGGGCCCCGGGGCCGTGCCCAGCGGCGGCTGCTGTGTCATCTCGGGGCGCCCGTGGTCGCGGCTGCCCGTTCGGCCCTTCCGCCCTGTCCCCCTCCTCCTCCCTCGGCATCTCCCCGGGCGCCATCGGTAGCGCCGTCAGAAGCCCCCGCCGCGAGGGCGGGGGCGGGCGGCAGCGGCTCCGCTCCTGCCTCGGTGGAAGCGTCGCTGGTCCCGACACCGCGACGGCCCGCAGCGTCCCGCGCCGGCGGGCGCACAGGGCGGGTGTTGCCCGCCGCCTCGGCGGGTGGGCTCTGGCGCCGGGCACGGGAGTGCCCCGCGGAGGGGCGGGAAGCGGCGGCGGGGCAGGGTGAGCCCGACCGAGGAAGGGCGGGCAGCCGGAGGCACTGGGGGCTGATGGGATTTTAACTGACTTTTACAAAAGATGTGAGATCCGGGGAAAGAATTGGGCAGTGTTTGAGCGCAGCCCGCTCTGGGAGCTGCACGGGTGGGTGTGGAAGACGCGTGGTGCGAGCTGTGCAGTGAAGCTGCAGGTCTTTCTCCCTGGCTGGTTGTATAGCCATTGCTTTCAGTGCAAAGCTGCTGTTAGATGCTTATCCTGTAAAAAATCCAGGTGGTTTGCAAAGAAACATCTCTGTCAACTTAGTTTTGCTCACATAAAATTCTTTACAATAAAAAAGCAAACCATGAGGGGTGAGGGTTTCATTCTACACCCCCCTTCCCCTTCCCTATGCCAGGGCATGTGTTTTTCATATCAGGATGTTTTTTCACTTCATAGACACAATTATACTCGATTAATGAGCTCTGAACAGGTTGACATAATGGTTACACTGCTACATGGGACCCTGGGGAATCTTTGCAGAGAAGGAAGTATACAGGCTTGTGGGACTTCGTGGCTGCGTAAATGAACAGGTAGAGTGGTCCCAGGCTTTTGATAACTTCTGAAATGATACTTAGGAATGCAGGCCAGCTGGCTGGCAGCCATGGGAGATGCTAGATCATCACCAAGTGGTCCAAGACTTCTTATGAGCATGCAGCTGCTTTGCTTTGATGCCACAGGCTTGCTTGTTTATGTGTTGTGCCCCAGCTACATGCCGCAGAACTGGGAGAGGTTACCTTGTGTGTTCCTCTCCCCTTAGTCCTGGCTGTCTCACTTCCTGCTTGAAGGTGTGTTGTTATGTGTAACCTGGGAACTGTTAAAGTACAGTTCACCTTGGCATTAAAGTGAAAGCTGGATAAGGGGCTGACTCACTCAGGATGTTTCCCTTTAGCATCTGGAGACAGCAAATTCCATCTCTGCATCTGATTGTGTGAAACGGGGATATGAAATATTTGAGGAGGTGGAAAGAACTTTAATGAAATACTTGTACAGATCCTTTTGACAGCAGGTGAGGATAGGTTGTTGGCAGGTTCATGTTAGCACTGAAGATACTACCGAGATTTCTAGTGTATCAAATTGTACATTATTTAGAGTTGATGTACCAATCCTTGGTTTCTTGTTGCAGCTAGTATTTGTAAAGAGTGGAGAATACAGTAATTGTCTTGTGAACAGAAGGACTCTCCATGAAGGTCTACGAACTCAAATTACCCCTCAGTGGCAAGAAGAACACTTTTCTTGTGATGGAAGTGTTGACAAATTGTGAAAATATTTTTAGCTTGTTTTCTGTTGTTGTTTGGTTCTTTAGCTTCCAGCCTTTGTGATGGGAAAGAAAACTGTCCATATAAGTTGACGTGGACTTGTTGCATACTCTACTTGTTGTGTGTGTTTTTATGAAGCAGAGGCAACAGATGTGACAAGGCTGGCCCTCTTTATTCATGTTGTTGAGGGCAGTGGGCATAGCCGTGAGATTAGCAGTTGGCAGACAAAAAATACTCGTAAGTATTTGGTAGAAACCCCATGGTAATAGTGGAATTGGCACATGCATGCACATTGCATGGACATGGTGAGAGCAGAACCTGAAGAGGTCGTCCAGTCCAACCCTGATGTCTCAGGGTAGGATGGTATGTTGTGCCCCAGCGATAGTAACCTTAGGAAGCAGGTCTTCCCTTCCTCAGCAGCCAAGAATTAGGAAATTTTCATGAAGGGCTTTAACAGTTGCAATAAAAGAATACTCTGCTTCAGGGTTTCAGTTGATTTTTAACTAATGGAGCTCACAGTGAAACCTTGTGTATGTGAGGGGCTGTTGCTGTGACTGGGTGCGTAGAATTCTTCCACATGGCTGGAAATGGTGGCATTGGGCTCAAAGTGGGACGGAACAAGTCTGGTACAGCATTTCCAGCGGCTTCCTCTGCTTTGTTGCTCCTGGTCCGCACCTTGCAAGTAGGGACTGGATGCTTGCAAGAATCCTTCCAGTTCAGAAGCCAGCTGGGCTTTATCGCACAAATATGCTTGGGCAACATGGTTCAGACCAATAGTGCTGCTTTGTTCTGTTACAGTTACCACCTGTCCCTTCCCTCTTCCTCCCACCTCATACTTCAAAGTACAGAATAACCTTAGCATCCCCAGACACTTTTTCTCCGTGTAAAAGCCTTCAGTTCCAAATGGTCTCAGGGAGACATAAGACTAGCAGTCTTTTCCACATCTAAAGGGCTGAGGTAGAAGGTTTTTTTCCAGGTCATTGTGAACTGCCACTGAAGCTATAAAAAAAAAGTTTTGAAACATGATCCCCTGCTGAAAGCAAATAGAGAAGAGATTGATTTGAAATGCATACACTATATGAAATGTTTTTTCATCCTGTTCAGGCTGGAGAGTGTCCTAGGAGAGCACTGTTCCCTCTGACTCTGGCCAGTACCTGGCAGTGTGAGAAGGGTCCTACAGGAAGGTTTGTGAAGCTAGGCTTTGCCAGAAATTCTTAAAAACTTTGTGTTGTTGACCAGCATACACACTTTTGAATGTCTTGTTCATCTGTGTAGATAAGTGTAGTCTTAGCTTCTGATGTCTTTATGATTAACTCCAGGATAATTGCCAGTGATCTGCCTAGATCTGACAGACAGACCTGCTGATCTGATAATGTTCAAAATTAAGAGATAGGTACAGCTGTTAAATGCTGAAGGAAGGTGCTTCTTAGAAAGTAGTCTGAAGCCTTTCTGAGACCCTCAGCCACCAAACCTGCCACTGATGCTGGCACTGTTTATCAGCTGTCTGTCAGGGGTAATAGTACAGTAATGCCTGGTGTCTGTTGAGTATACATCCTGACAAGAACTAGTGTTGTATTTAAGTAACTTCTTTAAGCTCAGATGTGTTTGATGGGGGAACTTTCTCTCTTTGGAAGCCTTGTCTAGCCAAGGACTGTATTGATGTCTCATTCCAAGGCTAAGGGCAGCACTTAACTAGAACAGACTGGAGCTGTGTGGAGTACTGCTTGCTCTGACAAAGCCTACCAGGATCTATGGTTGCTGCAAGTTTCTCTCTGCTACTAGTAAGTTAGGTGTGTGTTGTGTTGCAAAAGCCGAGAAGCATTTGGTCTGCAGGCTGCACGTTGGCCAGCTCTGTCATATGTCACCTCCCTACCCTTTGCATTGGATGCGGTGATGTGAATTTAAGCAGGTGCGCAATCATTTCCTCCTCTCTCCAGCCTGTTTGGATAAGCATTGTGGGGTCAAGCAAGCTGCCTTGACTCTGCTTGGCCTCTATGAACATGTGTTATGAGAACTGCTATGTACTAATGCAGACCCAAGGAAAGGTTCAGTGCAGGACTTAGTGAGAGGGAGTTGCTGTGGGCAGATGGACAGGATGGCATACAGACCCTGATTAAACATTGGCAGATGGTAGGATGGGATGCCACCCTGTGTTTCACATCTTTGAGAGACACATTACTCTGCGTGTTTTGGTATTGTGGCACAATTCTGACATATTCATTATGGAAGGGGAGAAAGGCTGGTAACTGGTGTTTGGTCACCAGTGTGTAGTACCTTTCCATTAAAATGGGATGGTCTGTTCTGATCCCCATTTCCTATCTCAGATACTGGTGTGGCTCTTGGCTTCCATCCCGAAAATGCCCACCTCTTCAAACTAATATAAACTAATTTACAAGGGGTTTTGCTTACTCCTAATGTATCATGTCTTCCGTATCAACGTGATGCAAGCTCACCTGTAAAAACTCTGTCGCTTAGTTTCTGTTTGATCTCCAACTCAGCTTGTCATGATCCTTCTGCACTCATGAAACGGGTTGTCTTCATTAGCTGCTGAGTAGTGGGTTAGTTTCAGATAAAGTCAGTTCCCAGCATTGCAGGGATGCATGGTGTGATGAGGCCTGAAATTCCTTATTTTGGGCACATTCACACTTGGTACTTAGCTACCTTGGCTGATGGGGTTGGTATGTGATGTGTTAACTTCCAACTGGAAAACTTGTCCCAATCTGGTGGTGGTGCCTTGTTCTGATGATTGGTTGTTGGTTTGTTTGCTCTAAGTTTTTTGTCAGGAAGGCTTCCTAAGATAATTCTCATTACAGAGGTAGTTATTAAAGGGGGAGAGAGGTGAAGGGACACTTGCACAGTGAGGATGCTAGAGAAAAAAAATTAAAATCTTTTTTTCAGCATTGGAGCCTCATCACATGTTCTCCTTGTGATTTATGTCTGTGTTTTGTGTTGTTAGCTAAACTCTTGCAAAATCCTTGGTATTTTTGTTAAAATGAAATGTACTGAGCATGATGCAGTAGGGCTGTATCTTGAATTCTGCTGCTACATGAAACTCTCCTGAGCCTGTGTCTCTAGCATACACCAAGCACTGGCTGGCATATGATGGCAAACCAATAGATGATAGTGTTGGATCACACGTTGCTCCCATACAGTGATGCAGGCAGTTTCTATTCTTAGCACAAAAATGGAAGTAGAATAAAAGGGCTTTTGACCACATGGCACCAATAGGACTTTTCCTAAGAAAAAGCACCCATAAAAGTGCAGCAGGTTCAGAGGAGCTTTGACACAAACTCCTGAGATTTTGGCTTGCTTTCTGAAGGCAGCAGCTGGAATGCAGTATTTCACTTTCTCAGTTCTTGACCCACGTGAAAAGCGGAAGCTCTTTCCAGAGAAATTGAGCTGATAGTTCTTATATCTTGTTCTGAAGCGTTGTGGCCAGGCTGGTACCTTGCAGATGTTTGTCAGGCTGTGAGACCTTGGGCTGTAGCTCTAGTTGTGATGACAACAGCCAACCTAGGGATTTTGTTTAGCCACATCCTCCAGTGATGCTGTTGGCTTTTTAGCTGACTTGCCAAATCTACAGTGGTCCTGGAGGTGTAACATTTCCAGAAACTTTGAAGATACAGAAGATGCATTTCTACACAGCTTTTTTTGAACATTAAAAGAGAAAAACAGAAAAGAAAAAAAATAGATTATCTGCTGGCTACTTGGTTTTTAAAAAATGAACTATAATTTTAGTCAGTGGACAGAATGAGTGCTCAGCATGCTTATAAAATCTGGATAATTTTTTTTTTAAATACTGACTATCTCATCTTAGGAAAGTTGTGCTGTGTGTTAAGATCTCTTTGTTTTGTCTGATGCATTCCTAAAATGGGGAAAAACCTAAAAATAGAAAACCAAAAGTAACTAAGAAGCAAAAAGAAAGGTTATACCTGTAGGGCTTAGAAATAGTACGTTAATATAACATTAGATCTCTAGTGCAGATACACAGGGAAGTCATCTTTCTAGAAGGAAAATACTTCTAAAATGAAAATGACATCCCTGTGTATATTCATTGTGATGTAGCCCAGGGGTTACACAGCTATATGTTTTGTAAATGCTTACAGTACATGAGATTTGTCATGTCGCAGTACTATGGGTTCTGAAGTAGAAATATTTCAGATAGTGCTGCTTTTAGTTATACAGCCTGTTTTCATGTGCTGCGGTGTCATCTACAGCAGTAGCCTAAAGATTACCTCCCTGAATACTTCAGTTCATTGGGGTTCTGTCCCCAGTTCATTCATTGTCCTGTCCCGTCCCTGTCCTCTATCAGGCCTTTGGTGCAGAGGTACAGGAGCATTTTTGTTACCACCCCAGCACGGGCTCTTGAGCCACTGTGGTGGGTGATGTGGCTGCTCTAGGTTGAGGATGACCTGTCAGGACGCGAGAGTATGTTTGGGCTGGCACTGTCTCTGCAGGCACACTGTTTCTTCTTCTCCACTTCTTTGTACAAGCTCTGACTACGGTTGTTCTGTCAGTCATGTTTGGAAATATCTTCTTCAGTGAAGAAAGGTGTTTAAAAAGGGGCACTGAACTCTATGAAGAATTAAACCTGCGCAGTCCCCTCTTGGGATTCTTCCGTGACTCCCAAGAGCTCATTATCTATAGCATGATATCAATATCTACTCAGACACCAATTTCTGCTACTGATATAGCCATATATTCTCTCTGCCGGAAGGTAGTGGCAGGTCTGTAAAGAGTCAGACAAGTTCAACAAAATGCCAGGGTGAGAGAGGAGAACAATGCACGCCTTTAATTCTGCAAGCCTACACTTAAGGAAAGCCCTCCACTTATCAATGGGGCTGTAGAATGTATGTGGCCTCTTTGGAGTTATATCTTCCTTGCTGTGAAATTGGAGACTGAACTTGAGAAGAATAGAGGAGGAGACCTCATCACTGGTTTGTCTGTGGGCTGGGGATTAAGAGTGGAGCTGCCTAATGGCAGGACTGGGAGTCAGTCAGTCACAATGGTGTGCCTGTCTTCTCCAGACATTTTAAGACCTTGGCTGGAGTAGTTGTCTTTCGGCTTCTACACAAATCAATTATCTGTCACTTTCCACAGACTGTAGAAATGTAGCTATGCTTTCCCCTCACACTCGCACACACCATGCATCTTTGGTGAAGTCTTGTGCCATTTTGAATATAAGGTCCCTCTGAGGTTCTTCTGTATCTGTCACTATAAAATTGGCATTGTAGTGATGCAGACACTTGCAACTAGTAAATCCGTCAGTTCCAGCTGGAACCCTTTGTAGTCTCCCTGACTATTATTCTTTCTGAGGTTTAAAGTGTAGTCTTTTGCGATGGATTGGTGTCCATTTTGTAGTATGCAATAGAAAACAAGCGTTTGCTTCATTGGTTTGACTCAGAGGATAGTGAATTGGAGTAAATGAAATTGTAGGTGGAAATTTGAAGAATACCTGCTAGGGAATCTGCTCGGCTTTTGGACACATCCATCACTGATTCACAGGATAGTAAGGTTTATCACTTTGGGAAACTTCTTTGTGAAGAAATGCTCTCTTAAATACATACAGTGTATACTGGCTGCATCCTAACTGCTTTTACTAAGTGAATTGCAGAATGGTCTTGGTTGTGGACTGAGAGAAGTTTGTTATTTTCAATAGTAAAGCTGAAGGTGGCACACGCTGCTTTTATTGAGAAGAGCATTGGCTCTCTAAAGATGGGTAAGACCTTATTTCCTATACAGAAGGGAAAAGGGAGAGTATTATTTGTTATGTCTCAAAAAGGTATTCCAGCTGTGCTAGCAAGCTGTCTAGTGAAGATGGAGCCTCCTGCATGTGAACAAGTTATTTTACGAGAAAATATTTAAATTTTCCAGAGCTTAGTAAGTTCTACCGCATAGCTGTGGCTTTATTGCAGCTATTTACAAGTTGTCTATCTGGAGTTAGTGGAGAAAACTGTAGTATAGGTCAGGCCATTAAATAACTAGCCACCAAATTAGTCCTGTAACCCAGCACCATCTGCCTGCCGCAGCACATTGTTTAGACTCCATGTGCAGTGCTGAAGCAGGTAGCGCTAACCTCATCAGTGGTCTGCAATCTCTTTCCCCACATGCTTCCCAAAGCTTGCTTCTGGAATAGACTGTGTAAGAGCTTTTTCATCAAGCTTCTTTTTCTTTCAGTGTCCAGGACCATCGGACATGAATCATTCCTCCTTGGGCATAGTACAGTGTCTTGCCTGACACTGTTTTTCTCAGCTTCTTTTCAGTGTCCTTCCTGAACTAAGATCCATTAATATAAGCAGCTGACCTTTTGGGCTCCACAGCATTCAGTCTAATAAATCCTGTAGACAGTCTCTTTTCTTAAGCCAAGCACAGCAGTGGTATTCTAATGATCATTGTTTCTCTCTGTCTTGTGTGTTTTACAGATTGCATGGGAACATAGGTTAGTGATTTAGTACACCCATACTTAAATAAACTGTGTACTTGGGTTATGTCTTGTTTCAGGTTTTTGTTTATATGTGGCCTCAGCTGAAAAGAAATCTTGGTTTCTGTCTCAAGGTCAGAGGTGCTTATGCTGACCTAATTACTGTTTCCGCCCTTAAAACCCATGAATTTGGGGCTTGGCGGTGTCTGTTCACTAAGTTTGCCACAGGCATTGGAAGAGCTTTTGAGCCTGCTTTGGCGTTGGCACTTCCTGCTTCTTGCTTTCAGACAGATCTCTTACAGCTGGCCAGTAGGAGGTCTTTTTTCCTGTCGGACCAAATATCTTTACCTTCCTTAAATGGGATTACTTTTATATCTTCATCAGTTCTTCGTTTCACTCCTATGCACAGTTGTCTAAGGTAACTTGAGATTTTTTTGTGTTTCTGTGTGCAACTCTCCGATGATATTCTCAGACTGAAGGTACTGGCTTCCTTTTTTCTCCTCAAAGTGAGAAAGTACTGCAGTCCTTGCAGAAGAGCACACTGACAGTATATTGCAGTATTTAAAAGGACTTGTTGGTTAGACCCATGTTTGTAAAATCAGAAGAGATTAATTTATGCTTGCCTAAACTCTTCTGTTAGTATTGCTTACATCATGCCCCCAGACAGTAAACTGTGTTGGTTTGACTCTGTGGCTGATGTACCAGCCTTCAGCAGACTAATGATAGGACAAAGACGCAGATGAGACTTCCCATGTTTTGAGACAAGCTAGTTTTAGGAAAGCAACTTCTTAGAGTGTGTCAGAGCATGCAGGTCTAATATCTATTAGAGGTGAGGAGGTTAGAGGATTCAAATCCACTCTTGCTTAGCCTCCCAGTTCTGCTGAATTGCTAGCTGAGTTCCTAACTGAAATGATTATTGCTGTCTTGCTTTGCAGTGGTGTGAGATGTTCTTTAAGGTCACCATATCTTTTAAAAAAAAAAAAAAGTATGTCACTGAGAGAGGTACCACAGTTCAGTAAACAGATTCTGATTCTCTAAGTGTTCTTTATATTGAGAGACTGTCAAACAAACAAAATGCACAGGAACCATAATAGTTTTATTTAGAAAATGTTTGAATTCTGTATGAGTAGAACAGTTCCGTAAGTCAAATCCTAATGTTTGTGGACATGGTTAGAAAACTCTGAGTGTAAAGGCTTTCATCTACAGTGGTTAGTGCAGTACAAGAATGTCCTTGCTATTTTAATGCTCACTGGTAGTGACTCAGTTGTGGAGCTTAGCTTTTAATCTGAAACTTGTTTTGTGGTCAGCTGTTGCAAGTAGCTTGAGGTGTAGTAAAAGATAAATTTCAAAATTTCTGAGTCTGCAGAACCTGAACATCCAAGGAGCTGTCTGAGCAAACTGAGCTGCTGAGAAATGGGAGAGGGAGGGAGTGAAGTCTGCACCGCATGGGGTGCGTGTTGTTAATTGAAAGGAAAAAACAAATAGGAGTGTTCCTGGCCAGAGGATGGCATTGTAAAGCTTTTGTCTGGCCGGATCTTGTGCCTGATGCTTCTAAAAACAATACACTCCTTTGTATGAAAGCGTGATTTTTCTTGCCAACCACATGCATGTGATGCAAATGGAAAATACATTGTCTCTGATGGCCAGAACAGACCTTCCAGTTGAACGCCACATAGACACAGACATTCTGCCATCACCGCTTTGTCAGTTGAGGCTTGGCAAGGGGCAATCGCACTGATGGAACAAAGCTAGTGGAGGTTCACCCTTCTAGATGTGGCTTGTGTAGTTTGGAGTAGGGAGTCTCGGGTGTACGGAGAAATGTGCAGTGCTCCTGTGTCCATACAGGGACCAGCTCTGTTGGCATAGCCTCCCATCTACATCAACACTTCCAATCTTATGCTTCTGTGGGGCAGCTTTGTTCCAGTGGCAAAATAGCGTTAGTGTAAATACTGCCTACAGTCATCAAAATCCTGTAGCATCTTTTTAGTTGTAGCATTGAGCCCTGATGGTTGCAAATGTGGATTTATTTTGAAAGCACAAGGGCACGCCCAATACCTGAACCTTGGTTCTCATAGCATCTGGCTGTGGAATAAATGTGGAAGAAGAGAAAGCTGAGCATGATATCCCTTGAGACAAGCTGAGGGGGTATGGGAACAGGATGGGGATGGGAATGTGCAACAGGGCTTTCACAAGAGTCCATGTGATATGGAAGCAGCAGGAAAAGCTCTTTTTGCTAAGCTTAGGGTTCTTAAACTCCAAAGAATCCTGCAGAAAAATTGTGTGTGGTCTAGGGAAAGACTTAACAGTTCCTCTCTCCCCCTACCAACCTTTTTCAGGTCTGTGGATTTGTCTAGATCTCTCATCTTAATTTCCCTTTGTATTACAAAAAAAGTCTGTGAATAGCAGTCCTGAGAATAGTTATAGGAACAGCATGTTCACAGCCTTTGAAAATGGAGGTCACGTAGCCCACTGGAGCATGTAAAAGCTGCACTTCACATTGGGTTATTAGCAGTTGATAAGCCTAGGAGAAACTGCTAGCTAGTGTTTCCATTTCTGTAAATGTGTGTTTGTCAAAGGTTGGATTTAGATTCCAGTTTTGATCACTGCGCTAGGATTAAGAGGAATGGGTATGGTAAAGGAGTTAGAGGAAGTCCAACTCTTCCTGATAGTATGTTGTGACACACCTATACTGAGGTTTAACTGGCAGGAACTGTTACTTCAGGATGCTAATGCAAAGCCTGAAGATACAGTCTAGAACTCTGCAGAGCACTAGCGATTCCTCTGCTGCTTTGATGGAGTAAAAAGTCGTACTGCTCATTGTCTTCATCTGTTCAAGCAGAGCCAAACCCTTTGATGGATAGCATATCACAAAAGCACTTCTCTGTGAAAAGAATTTCTTGTACTTCTTGCAAAAATTAGGGCAAAGTGATTGTGAAAATAACCGAGATGATCCATGCTGCACATGTAAGAATTATTATAAAGAGATTATCTGGCTATGGGAGAATGCTTCATTTGGATTATGTAGCTATACAGGATTTATAATCCAGGCTTTCTGCAGAAAAAAGTTTCCTCTTGCTGCAGTGTGGAATGTCATATATCAGCTTATATTAAATCTGCAGTTCTGTGTCTGCACCATTGAATTCTTAAAGATTAATTTCTGCGTTTGGGAAGAAAATTTCTTCAGGTATAGACAACCCAGCAAAAAGAGTTTGTCCCATGAGGTTAATTGGAAGCATTAAATCTAGAGGTGCTGTATTGACTTTCAGAGGTGTGAAGTTTGCAGTGCTTGCTGCTTGGTTTGTGGCCACAGGCCAGTTCTCAGTTTGACAAATGGAGATGCATGAATTAGGTACACACTTAAGCTCTTTTCAGTGACTGGGACCTTGGTTTTTGTTTGGTCTGGGTATGAGATGGAGAAAGTGTGTGTGTGTTGCAGAAACGTCAGCTCTCTTTTCAGCTCTGTTCTGGAAACTAGGAGTCCATGATATAGGCTCTAATAATGCCAGAGTTTTCCCTTGCTTGTCCAAATGGTTACCCTTGAAGCAATATTTAGTACTGTGTGCCTATATAGTGGTGCTGATTTGAGGAGCTGGTGGCTAATATCCTAGCACCTGACTGGAGAGGCATGAGATGCTTTTACTGGCTTGAGGTGTGTGTTTGGCGCTGGTTTACTTAATTTCCCCATCTGTTTTATGACTCTGTGATTCTGTGTTATGAGCAAGACATTTTACTCTTTCTTAGTAAGCTGTGGCAGTTTGGCAGTGGCTCTGGTGCCAAATGATCATTGATAATTGTGTAAAAAGCAGGAAAATTCAATGTTAAGTCTTCAAACTTCTCAACTGTTAAGTACACATTTGGCTGTGAGGTTATTCCAGTATTGCAGATTCACTTGATCGCACAAGGTCCTGGCAGCTTTTGCAAATCTTAATTGGCTTGAGGTTCAAACACTTCCTTTTTGGTTTCTGACTTCTCTTTTGTGGAGGGTTGGTCAGAATTATAGCAACATGTTGTGAGTTTGTTTTTTTTTTTTAATAGATATGTAGGACCAAGTCTTAATGCGTTTTTGTTGACAACTCCTTTCCAGGCCAGTTGATTTTGGGTTTTTGAAAGATATTCAAATGGCCACTGAAGTCTGGCTTGCTATATTAATTAATAACTGGGAGAAAGCTAGATGTTTTTACCACAGGCATCCTCTGTTGGTATAATGGTTGGTATATATTGCAGAAAAACCTGCTGGAAAACTTTGCATAAATTCAAAACTCATTAACATCACAGGGCATTACCAGCAGTTGGTTGCAATGGTGATAACTTTTTCATGCTGACACACAGAGAGCCAGGAGTCATGGTTGAGGCAGTTCTACTAAATACTACTTGACCTTCTGAAGTATATTAGACCCTTGCTGAGATTTTATTCCCTTGAAACTGCAAACTTTTTCTTTTGGTTTAGTGAGGCTGAAGAAGTTGCTCTTAATAGCCTGAAACTGTACTTCAGGCTGTGATCTTAATTGATAGACATGACAAACCCTTTAATTTTTCAAGGTTAAAGTCAGTTCATCCTTTTTATTATGCTAAGGTAGAAGTGCTCTTCCTTGATCTACTAGGGCATGGGACCTGATTCTGTTGATTGCCAATGATGATAAAAAACCCTCCAACTTCGCTGAATACGGTAACTGTAAATTGTAACAAATTTAACAGGCATCACTTCCGACTGAGTATTTTGGTAATTGCAGTATCATAGAACCATAGAATCTTTGGGTTGGAAGGGACTTTTAAAGGTCATCTAGTCCAACCTCCCTGCAATGAGCAGGGACATCTTCAACTAGACCAGGTTGCTCAGAGCCCTGTCCAGCCTGACCTGGAATGTTTCCAGGGATGGGGCATCTACCACCTCTCTGGGCAACCTGTGCCAGGGTTTCACCACCCTCAGTGTGAAAAATTTCTTCCTTATAGCTAGTCTGAATCTACCTTCTTTTAGTTTAAAACCATTACTCCTTGTCCTATCGCAAAAGGCCCTACTAAAAAGTCTGTCCCCATCTTTCTTCTAAGCCCCCTTTAAGTACTGGAAGGCTGCAATAAGGTCTCCCCAGAGCCTTTTCTTCTCCAGGCTGAACAACCCCAACTTTTTCAGCCTGCCCTCATAGGAAAGGTGTTCTATCCCTCTGAGTTTTGTGGCCTCCTCTGGACCTGCTCCAACAGGTCCATGTCTTTCTTGTGCTGAGGGCTCCAGACTAGATGCAGGACTCCAGGTGGGGTCTCACTAGAGGAGAGCAGAGGGGCAGAATCATCTCCCTCAACCTGCTGGCCATGCTGCTTTGGATGCAGCCCAAGGTACGGTTAGCCTTCTGGGCTGTGAGCGCATTATTGTCACCTCATGTCCAGCTTTTCATCCACTGGTACCCC
Organism: Phaethon aethereus; assembly: GCF_964289735.1. Classification (NCBI taxonomy): domain Eukaryota; kingdom Metazoa; phylum Chordata; class Aves; order Phaethontiformes; family Phaethontidae; genus Phaethon; species Phaethon aethereus. Next base: position 11,159,279 of record NC_138577.1, on the reverse strand, counting down.
CAAGTCCTTCTCGGCAGGGCTGCTCTCAATCCCTTCATCCCCCAGCCTGGACTGATCCCAGGGGTTGCCCCAACCCAGGTGCCAGACCCTACACTTGGCCTTGTTGAACCTCAGGAGTTTCACATGGGCCCATTCCTCAAGCTTGGCTGGGTACCTCTGGATGGCATCCTGTCCCTCAGGCACGTCAACTGCACCGCTTAGCTTGATGTCATCTGCAGACTTTCTGAGGGTGCCCTCAATCCTGCTGTCTATGTCACTGATGAAGATGTTAAAGAGTACTGGTCCCAATACAGACCCCTGAGGGACACCATTCATCACTGATCTCCATCTGGACATTGAGCCATTGACCACTATCCTCTGGGTGCAACCATCCAACCAATTCCTCAACCACTGAATAGTCCACTCATCAAATCCATCTGTCTCCCATTTAGAGAGAAGGATGTTGTGGGGGACCATGTCAAAGGTCTTACACAAGTCCAGATAGATGACACCCGTAGCTCTTCCCTTGTCTGCTGATGTGGTCACCCCATCATGGTAGGCCACTAGGTTGGTCAGGCAGGACTTGCCCTTAGTGAAGCCATGGCTGTCTCAAGTCACCTCCCTGTCCTCCATGTGCCTTGGGATAGCTTCTAGGAGGATCTGTTCTATGATCTTCCCAGGCACAGAGGTTAGACTGATGGGTAGTCCTCATTCTGCCTTTTCTTTAGGAATAATGACCACGATGTGTCCAAATAGTAGCTTTTAGATGAATCACAGAATCACTAGGTTGGAAAGGACCTTTAAGATCATCAAGTCCAACCATTAATCCAGCACCACCATGTCCCCTAAACCATGTCCTGAAGCGCCACATCCACACGTTTTTTGAACACTTCCAGAGATGGCGACTCCACCACCTCCCTGGGCAGCCTGTTCCAATGCCTGACCACCCTCTCAGTGAAGAAATTTTTCCTAATATCCAATCTAAACCTCCCATGGCGCAACTTGAGGCCACTTCCTCTTGTCCTATCACTAGTTACTTGGGAGAAGAGGCCAACACCCTCGTCGCCACAACCCGCTTTCAGGTAGTTGTAGAGAGCGATAAGGTCTCCCCTCAGCCTCCTCTTCTCCAGACTAAACAACCCCAGTTCCCTCAGCAGCTCCTCATAAGACTTGTGCTCCAGACCCCTCACCAGCTTCGTTGCCCTTCTCTGGACACGCTCCAGCACCTCAACATCCTTCTTGTAGTGAGGGGCCCAAAACTGAACACAGTATTCAAGGTGCGGCCTCACCAGTGCCGAGTACAGGGGCACAATCACTTCCCTACTCCTGCTGGCCACACTATTCCTGATACAGGCCAGGACGCTGTTGGCCTTCTTGGCCACCTGGGCACACTGCCGGCTCATATTCAGCCAGCTGTCAACCAGCACCCCCAGATCCCTTTCCGCCGGGCTGCTCTCCAGCCACTCCTCCCCAAGCCTGTAGCATTGCATGGGGTTGTTGTGGCCAAAGTGACACATGCCTGCTCTTCAAAGACAGGGCAGCTTTCCTGGCGGATTGTAGTGCTACACATTCTGTATTGCAGTGAGTACTGAATGCCATTATGGATCTGTCACTACCACCAGAATACTCTCAAACTTCAAAACAGTGTTACGGATGCGGACATACCATCCTTTACTCAAACAGTCTGCTGATAGCAGTGTCAGTTGCCATTTTGTATCGCTGGGTCAGATTTTTCTAAAGCTACCTATTATCTTTCCCTGAGTTTCCAAGTAAGTTTTGCTGTATTTGTCAGCATGACCTTCATTTAATACCTCAAGTGCCTGTCCACAGCCAAAGTCTATTGTAAGTGAATGCTGTCTGAACGCAAGTTTCACTCTGCATCAACTGGTGCAAGCAGTGCTCAGATGGTGAGCATGTATAGCACTCTAAACCAGAGCTACTTTGTTAGTGTTGACTAAGGTCCTGCAAATATGTGTTCCAGCCAAGTCCTCTGTACATTTGTTACCGTTTGGAAGAGGGGATTGCGCTGTGGCCACTTCAAGTGCTGGTGGGATGTACAGTCCCCTTAACAGGGCAAGAGGCACCTAACAGACATGGTGAAGACGGGGTAAAAACTATTTATGGTTAGGATTCAGATTAACACTATCCTAAACAGTGTCAACAAGTTCAAGTCACAGACTCCTTAAAGGCTAGAGCAACCAAATAGATGTCTCCTGAGGTTATTTTAAAACCACTTGCTTTTGTCTTGCAGAAACTTTTTTTTTTTAAAAAAAATGGAAGTATAAAATCTTAAAAAGAGGAATTGTTGCTGTATTTTACCAGTTCATTTAGCAGTTCTGTCTGAATTTGTCCTGTTTCTACCTGCTATTATTTGCAGGTGTTTTGGTAATTCCTCTAGAGTAGGATGGAGAAAAGGCTAATAAACTGCTGGGGTTTATTAAAAATTGTTTTACTGTTTGCTGAAGTCTAGTAAGTGGTTCTGTAAATCAGGCCTTTGTTTGGCAAAGCACCTGTAAAACTGCCAACCATGTCCAGTGAATGTTTCAGCCTAATTAATATTTCCAGACTTGGGTTCCTGCTCTGAAGCTCACCTGGTTTTGTACCAGGAAAGCGCAAAAACTTTATTTAGGGCAGAGAGGTGTGCTGAGTGATAAGTGTATATCAAAAAGCTCTAAAATGAAAGAAGTGTGTCCTTGTATGGAAGGGTTGATCCCTGAGGTCTCAGCACCAGTGATGGGGGGAGAGCGAGAATAACATCTTAAGGAGCTGTTACCCTGTGGTGTGCCTCCAGACCAGTGGGTGTTGTGGTGTTGCTCTAATCTGCTGCAGGAGTTGGGCTGTCTTCAGACCTGGCTGAAATGCAGGACCGTTTTCAACTGCACAAAGTTAGTGGGCTCTTGGTAGAGCCTGCGTGTCCCCCAGTATATAGAAGATCTCTTTTAGTCTCCTTATATACCTTAAAAAAACCCAAAACAAAACAATGCAAGCCATTTAAAAGGGCTACGTGCTTGAGGACATCATACCTCTGAGTCAGTAGGTGGGAAGCATTTTACTTGTTGCTGAGATTGGTCTCTGTCCTGTCATTGCATCAGTAAGTTGTGGCCTGTGAAGAGCTTAAAAAATTGAGTAAGAAGGGAGACCATCAGGGTGACTGATGCCTCAGGGATAGAACAGCTGTTAGAAATATCCCTTAAAACCACAAAGGAGGACCCTACAAACCTACAGGTCACAGATTTCTTTCAGGGTCATAAGTAGGATGGTATGTGCACAGTGAGACTGGGGTAGAGGAATCCTGCAGGCAAAGGTGAGGAGTTGAAAGGAAGTGTAAGGGGAGGGTGGATTGGAAGGAGGATGCAGATACAGTCCTCCTGGAAGATCATTGCAGCAGTAAGTGGTGAGCGTAGTATGAGGCAAGACAGGGGGCTTAACATGTTTGTATCTGGAATATGCCAAGTACAGATGTCGTCCAAGTCTTGAGTCCTGTTTTCAGCCTTTAAAAAGAGGCATTAAAAAGTGATGCACCATCAGTGTTGTGCTGATACACCTCTTCCTTCAGGAACACCCTAGTGGAAATAAATGAATTACTTTAGCTGTCATTTCAGCCATACGTTCTTAAAGGAACAAATTAGTATCACCATGCATAGTTACCTTCAATAATGGCAACTGGACGCTTTTTGAAAATGACAAGTTTGTTGCTTTGAGATCTGAGCGGGAGTGCTGGTTAAATGTAACAGCTCTGTATACCACCTTCTCTTACTGAAATGGAGCAATGGAAACGGCTGCTTCCGTCTATTTGGTTGCTTACGTCTGTTCCCCAGGAGGTCTGTAGAAATGATGGGTCAAAATCAGATTTTATTTTGAAATACCAGATTGCTATGACAGTGTAAATGCTGCTGTGCAATTAAACTTAATCTGTATCAATATTAGTCTTACTGTCTTACCTTGTTATAGTTCTAGCTTCAGAGATAATTGCATGTCATTTGTAGGCAGAGTCTATATATAAATAAAACATGGTACGGTTGGATGCTGGAAACTGCAACGCCTCCAAGAGCTCTAATCAAATTTGGTGAACTCTGTGGGAAAGTTACTGAGTGTAGTTGCATCAGGGGAGGTATGTGGGCATGGTGGTGTTGGGTTGATGGTTGGACTTGATGATCTTACAGGTCTTTTCCAACCTTAATGATTCTATGCAAGGTAACGTACTGTGCCAATCTCAGATACTTGCCATTGCAGGGGACTTCATACTAGTTGTACAGAGTTGTGTTTTGTGAACTGTCAACACTAGTTTGCTCTGCTGTTGCAACCCATGATGTGTCGGTGCTTTCACCAACTGTCCTAGCCTTGGTATCGTTTTATATTATTCCAAAGAACCCTTTTGCTTTTATAACTTTTTTTATAGAGGTCTCTCCTCTCGGACATTGATACAATTCTACCACTAGCTATCATGATTTGCTGTTGAACCCAAATTTTTCTTTCAGCTTCTCTTCTGTTTTCCTCCCTTTCTGCCCCTGAAGTCAAACTGAGAAATAAGAAATAAAGGAGAAACTTTTACCGTTTGGTTTTGTTTCAGACCTCAGTTGGTAGGTTTATGGGATGAGCAACTTTCCTTGAAATCCGCATTATTACCGAATTGGTATGAGGGAATGATAGAGGTTCTTAAAGCTGACAATGGAGAGAAAATTAATCTTAACGTGTTGCTTCAGGTTGTTGAAGCTCAGTAACTTCTCCTGATAAAAAGGATGTGATCAGTGTGCTTCATTCTACTTGAGATGCTGAGCATCACTCCAGTTTTCACTCGGTCTCGGATACTAAGTGGTAGCTTTGGTACAGCACCAAGCTTTCCTTGGCAACTAGTTGTTTGCCTTCCAGCAGTAACTGTAGTGGGTGAAATATTAGAACTGTAAGTGTCAGTGCAGGTATCTAAAAGAAGTGATTGCATGACACTGCTCTGATAAAACAGGAAGGGTTTCATAATACATTCGCTAGTAGTAATAATGTGCGCACTTTTCACTTTAAGGAAACCCAGGTTGTATACCTGCAGTGCAATGGCCAGTCTTCAATAGCATCCTCAGCATATGTTTAAGCTCTGTTTACACAGGTGTGTAAACTTAGCAGCCTTTCACCTGATGTGGCATTGCTGTGTGCTTCTGTCACTTGTTCCACAGCAAGTTCTGTGGTCACAGTCTTGAATGCTATAGCCAGAGATGAGGTTGTGGCCATACATGCCAGGAAACGTTACAGAACACTGACCAGCCCCATTGTCAGGCTGAACCTCAAGCTGTGTATTGAGTGACTTGTGCTAAAGCTTTTGAAAACAAATCCAGGATGCTGGGTTAAAAGTTGCTGGTAAAGCAGCTAGCAGGGATGCTGTTTGATTGCCAGAGGAGCTGCTCTTTGAAGTCCATACCTCTTTCTCATAGCTCAGAGGAGGGTTTCTACAGATTTAGCAATGTTTGTAGTGCTGGGCCAGGACTTTCCTCCCTAGAACTCAACCACAGGGTAGCTTTTACTGTGCTGAATGCCACTTGAATGCAGAGGCCAGGTAGTAGCAAGAAGAAAATCCAGTATTATTTAGACTGCTTTCTTAAAAAGCTTTTCCCCAGCTTTTATAGAACGCACTGATGGCTTAATGTTGACGTATCCTATTTTTAATGCAAACAGCTCCCTTCTGGATACCTAATGTTATCTAGAAAATGGGCAAGAGAAATAGCAGCTTTCAGGGCTTCATATTTAGGTTGGAGAAATTAAGCTGCATTACAAGGTCCAGTGAACAGGAATATGGACTGTCTCATGGTGGTTTTGTTGTAGGCTTGCCATCTGGCTCATTATCCAGAGAATGGGGGGAGGCATACAGGGCAGTTCCTTTGCTACCTGTAGTCTTCTGATGTGTTTGGGTAAGCTGGAATACTTCAGGTCTTGCAAGGTAAACTGTGGTTTTGGTGTAACAGGTACACACTTAGCTGTACAAAGGAATCAAAAGATTGAGGGCCGCTACAAAAGCACACGTATAGGACTTGGGGTGTAGGCAGTGTGTGTCTGATCTGTAGCCACCAGCTAAAACTATCATACCTGCTTGTGTAATCTGCTGTAGCTCCTTTGCCTGCATTGCTGTTTGCGGCTGGCAAATTGTTTCCACCTATCTGGCCTTGCCCTGAGGAAACAGTCTTCCCTGGTTAAGGTAAAAATTGCACCCAAGCTCCATCACTGTGGTCCGCTGAAGGGAGAAGCTTTAAAAACAAAGCAAAATCTTTCTTTTCTCCTCCAAATTGTTTGAATCTATCCTATCTGTGAATTTGTCTCTACTAAAGAACTATTGAAAAGGGGATGAACCTGGACAACTGGTGGTGGAGGGTTTTATTTCTGTCCCAAAATGTGTAGAAGGTGGATAAGAGCCACAGAAACCTCCTGAGGAGCCAAAATCGGTAAAATTTTCTGGTCAGTGAGAGAGACTTTTTGCCCAGACTTCCAGGGAAGAGGCTCATGGTCTACTTGATGTGCCCCATTAGCGTGAAAACTGTCGTCTTGTGGTTATATTGGGAAAGCCCTGCTGTGGCCCTCTTTGGTGGCATGCTGGGCTTCTCTGGGCCCTTCTGTCACAAAAAAGCTAAAGGTAAGAATCTAGGTAGTGACTTCAGCTTTCCAGAGGAAGAGGTGGCAGAGAGTAGATTGAAAATTGAAAGTCTATTCTCTAGAATAAATTACTGTTCTTTGTAAGATTTAAATCTTCTGTATGCAGTGTTGATAAAGAACATCATAATTTTGTGGTGCTATACCACTGTATCTTCAAGTATTCTTATAAATAACAAGGTCTGGGTGTTAGAAAAATAGCTCTTGAACCAGATAGTTGTACTTAAATGTCAGCCCTGTTTCAAGACAAAACCTCTGATTGGATGTGCACTCAGATAATATTGATTAAAATTGCAGTCTCAGTTAAGTGGAGTCTGACAATAGTGCCCTTGCGTTGCTATTGGCAACCAACACATTGTAAACTTACTGAATATTAGATTTATATTTAATGTTTCCATGGTCTTTTCCTAGTAGAAACAAGGTTTCTTCCCATAGATGAAGAGAGCTCTGGCAGCCCTGTGAGTACACAGAAGCAATGCTAACAAGATCAGGGATTTAGATGTCTGTTCTCAACTGACTATTTTTTTCAATGTCTTTCCATGGTGGAACATGTTTTCTGTTTAAGTCTCTTTGCTTCCTTGGTGGTCAGGGGCAAACACACTGGAATGACACAATGCTCACCTTGTATATCTAAGGTTAAAATATTAACTCAGCAGTGCCTCTGAGATTCTGGCAGCTCTCCCTGTGGAGATACTGGCCACCTTCCTAAGAAACTGACAAAGCAGGTGAAAGTGAAACAAGACTAAATGAATAGACTGTTCACATCGACTTTCCTGTGGAGCTTAGCAGCTCATGGCTCTCCTGGAAGCAGTGGGAATTCTCCAACAAAAACAACCTAAACTAAAATTAATCCTATCCTGACAATGAAACAGTGTAGGGAGCTACACTGATAACTAGTAGCCTTTCAGCTCCTGAGTGCTAGACACTTGCATTCTACAGATGATATCTGGTGTGATCTTGCAGCATTCATTTTTGTCTTTATACCCTCTGGTTGTTCTCACTGAAGTCAGATGGTAGTCAGCAGCCATCGTAGACTAGAAATACCCTTTTGCGATGACTATGACATCCACATCCCCTGTTTTCTTTGAATAGCCGCCATTCCTCTTGTTCCTACAGACAGGATGTTACAAGCTGGCTTGATACAGGACCTACAATTTTGAAATGCTTTCACATTTATATGGACAAGAAATATATTAAAGTGCCTTTGCCAGAAAGAAAAAATATTTCTATAACAATTTTTGTCTCTTATCACTTAATGATTTGGCTGTGTCTTTCAGCTAACTGGCATGGGATGTAACTATGTCTTTCATCATTAGCTATGTATTATTTTCCTCTAAAGAGTTTCTTACGGCTCTTTCATGGAAGGAACCTGCTGTCCAGTATGGGATAGGATATTATGTAGGCAGTCCTTGGCTTCGTGGTGGTGATGGCTGTTACAACCACGTGGGGACATGAATGGGTAAGTGGTACTGTTCTCCATTTCTAGGAACATCTGAGGGTGCATCTGTGTTGTAACCACATCAACTCCAACATAGTGTAGAGATGCCTGAATTAATGTTAAACTAAGTGTCTCTGTCCAGGCATCCCAGCGTGGAGCCCAGCAGGACTGCAAGGTCTGTCCCAAAAGGAAGGTAATTTAGCCTTCAGTGAGCTTTGCTTTTCTGATGAAAGTATACCTCAGGTAGCTTGTTTAAAGCTAAGTGGAGTTGTCTTTCAGCTGCACTGCAGTACTTGGATAGTAGCGAGTCCCTCAGAGCACTGAATTATTATTTTTTTAGCCACATGGAAGAAATTTGCCTCTTAAGCTATGCAAGAGTGCGTGCCAGTCATGCAGAGGTTCTATTCCCTCTTGGTTACATGTCTACTAACATAGCCCAGCTACTTGTGGAGAGAGGGTACAAGTATCTTTGCTTAAAAAAATGGAGAAGAAAACTTGATTTCTCTCAACAGTCACTTGCTGAACTAAACTGTAATTAAATTTCCAAGCAACCCCTAAGTGCTACAGAGCATTTAATGAATGAATATCTTTCTGGTTTGGGCAAGGCAATCATTATTGGGGACAGCCTCTAGAGCTTTTGCAGAGTAACAGCAGATTGCCAGCAATGCTGCCATGTTCACTCCTAAAACAACTGTCTGGAAGGTGTTCTGGGAGGAGGATTTTTTTTGTGTCCTGCAGCTGTTGGAAGACTTTCAGAACAGGGCAAGCTGTGTGGATTGGCCTCTGGTATCTGTTCCTGCTTGAAAGAATTTTACTCAGTAAACCTTTTTTGAATAGTTTTGGTGATTTCTGTAGGTGATTTCTATGCTGCCATAGTACGCTAGGCTCTGGAGGCAGCTGGTAACAATGGAAGACCTCTACAATGCCCTGTGAAAGCCATCAGATAAGAATTTTAAATTACCTGTGTGCCTTGGCTGTGCCCATAAAATCAGTAAATGAATGCATGGGCAAACAGAGACTTATGCGAAGATTCTTCCAGATGCTTCTGGAGGGCTATGTCTAAAGGTGCAAACTACACTGGATTTTTTTCTAGTAAGTATTTGTTTCAGGACAGTCACATAAAATATAGTAAATGTGTGAGGTAGGATAGAAACTTCTGGTAGACCGTTGCTGGGTCAGTGTGTTGTGTGGAAAAAACTGATGTAAAACGTTGGTGCCTATTGTTAGTAGTATTGACGTGCCTCGGTTCTGGCCTCAAGCTGCTATGCAGGGTTTTGTCTCTCGAGGGCAAGTAGCCCCAAAGGACTGAACGTGCAATGTAATTTCCTGGCCATTCTGTAAGGCGCCCAGCTTCTTATTCACATAGCCCTCTTATTCACAAACATCCATACAGTTGTTGTGCTCAGCAGAGATTTGAGGTTTTCCTGCACAGGGAGTCATTTTGGTTGAGACTTTTTCTTGATTAAGGTGTCAGTGTTTTGCATGGCATAGTTCTGCAGATCAGCTAGTTTGCTTTCAAAGGTATCACTGAACATGCCTTTCTTAAGCTGTCAGCCCTCCCACTGCTGTCTCCCCACGTTACTTCAGATTGTGGTGGGGTCAGATCCTGCTTTAAAGACTGGGGTACAGCCTAGTGTGTTTGTGTGCGATTTCAGGTTTCCGTCCTTGGTGTGAATGCTACTGAGATTTGTGTGCACCTGCAAGAGACCGCAGATGAAGCAGCTAAGGAAAGATGGTTTGCAGTTTCCCAGCAGAGACTTGTAAGGGGCTTTTTGTGTGACAAGGTGTAGCTGTTGGCAAGGAGGTGACAGCAGGCACTAGCACACAGGTCATGGGACCACCTGAGACATGACGCAGGCTGTTGCATCTATGACAGATGTTGAGGCAGAGTGGAGGAGAGAGTTGGAGTTGAGGCAGAGTGGAGGAGAAGAGACCATGGAGCACTTCAAAGCAACAACTCATCCATCAGCCCCACATACAGAAGAGGGAGCCACAGGCTTGTCAGGTGTTCAAGTGGGAAGGCATTTCAGCCATGAAAGCAGCAATTAAGCTGTAATTAGGCAGTAATAGGGCTGATGAAGAAATGCCAGAGGCCAGTGACCTCTAACAAGGCTTCTGATGGGAAGGCATAGGCCTTGAAAGTTGAATCTTTTCCAAGGTCAGAATTTCTGAAACCTTGGTAGCCAGAAACCTGCCACCAAAACCTGGTGGGATGGAGGGAGCTTTTTCAGGGAATATTAAATATAACACTTTCGTATATACATTGGGAATGCACTTTGAGCTGTGGCTGGCTGATGAATGCAGTGGTCTGCTCAGCACCAGCCTCAAACAAATGAGCATAAATTTACCTCCCTTTTCAGAATTTACAGGGGGAGAGGCCTCTGCCTTCTGCTAGACCCCTCTTATTTTCCTGCCCCCATAAAATGGATTGCATAGCCAAGGCCAGCCTCTTCATGGTACAGGTATAGGAATCAACATGTCAATTGCAGCATAAAAAATACCTTTAAGTTTGAGCAACACCCAGCTTTTTTTGCCACCTTATTTTAAATGGCACATTGAAAAATTCTTGTCAATACATTTGTGGGGAGATGTCACTCTTAACTGAGTGTTAATCACTTAAGCATTAATGACTGGTTTTGAGATACCTGTTTATTTTGCAGTGCGCTTCTCAACACCTGGTCATCAGCAGAGAAGAATTCAGAAGTGGAGAGGGTAGTTTTTCCTACAATACTCAAGGCTGCACGTTGTTTTTGTCACTTCTGTGAATAAGCAGTACTGCTTTCTGCTGCTGGAAGAGAGCAGCATCTGGTTAGGTATATATGCACACCCTGTACCAATTTGAACAAGACACATTTCTGTGCCCTGGAGACAAATAGCAAGGCTTCAGAGATGTCTGGTTAGTTGTCAGCCTGTTCACTGATACTCTCCAACTTTCCTCCTCCTTTCAGGCAAGCACTTATAGAGGTCCTGTGTGAGAGAGACAGTTAAGCAGAGAAACACTTTTATATCCAAGTTTAAAGAAGGTTTCTGGGAATATTACTGCACAAGTGGGGAATGTAGTGGTTACTACACACACTTTTTAAGAAGAAAGGGATAGAGGGAGATGCTTGGGGGTGTAGTGGAAGGGAAATTGCAAAGAGCCATGCAGAAACAGTGCTTTGCTGGAGGAATTTGGCTTATGATATTATTGCTTGTTGCAGTCTCAGCGCAGTGATGTCTGTCAGGTGGTAACAAGTAGTCATATGGAACTTGCCAGGCATTTCACTGGCTAATGTAATTGAATTTGATTTTTAAATATGTAATCACCTATTTTAAAGACAAATATTTATTTCAGAATCAACCTGCAAGAAATCAGCTTGCTACTGTATTAAAAAACCATGCAGAAGAACATGTGATATCAACACTTCATGGTCAAACTGGCAAACTGGAAGAGTCACTAGCTGAACACTTGGTTCCTAGGTTTGGTGTGCAAAGCCCCAGCTTCTTTGGTAATTCTCTCTTCAGGTTTATGAGAAAGATTTTCAGGTTATTAAGCTGAACTAGCTGAATAATAATTTCATAGTTGAGAAATCAATTGGGAGTTGGAAAAAGGGAAGAAAGCTTACTTTTCCTCAAGCTGTGAAAGAGGTCTGAGGCAGAGATGTGTTTGTTCTGAAATCTTGTTGGATGTGTGGTCAGAAATTTGATCAATTTTGCAATGCATTGTTTCAAAATGTGCATTTATAATCTTATATGCGCAGTGCTTTTAAGACTTTTCATTGCTTTTTAGAAGTTGGATTTGTGTACTTGACCTCCAATTTCTATTCAAATGTATCTTAAGCAGAAGAGTAGGAATTGCGGGGGAGAGAAATCAAATAACTTTATCATAACACCAGAGACTGAATAAACATAACGATGGGTGATTACTTTTGTTACCAGTAGCAAAAATAATAACTATGATGTAAGGCTAGATTTAGTGCAAATTGAAAGCTAACCTTGTCTGAAAAATGAAGAGAGAACAGTCATCAGAGTAAAAACTTAATGCATAAAGTGGAAAGTTAGTCAGTTACTCAAATTTATGTTCCATGCTTGCTGATTTTATTTTTAAGTCACTGATGTTAAGAAGGGTATAAATCACTTAAACTCATCCTGCTATCTTTACCTTACGATTCAGGGCAATGAAAACAACCAGTGCTGCAAAGGATATACTGGTAAGAGCAAAGCTGTTTTCACTTGCCAGTTCTATGTACCAGGGCATTCTAACCTGGTGAAGCCCTGTGCCTTCATGCTCTTCTGATCAGTATGGCACAGCCGGGTCTCCACTCTAATGTTCTGTAAGACTTTATGGAGCCTTGTTTCAACATGTTCTGTTGATTTTCTGTTTTTCTAGTTAATAAATACTTATTTGCACTACTTGCTGTTTCGTAAAGCGTATTTCTAAAGACTCAGCTGTTCTAATACAGTTGTGTTTTCTCTCACCATAGAAGAATGTCTGCTTATGGAATCACTGCAAAAAGGAGAATAAACTTTCCTCCTGGAAATAGATGTCCACAGACTAACAATCATTGTATTATACAGTGTCTTCATTCAGTAGCTTTGGTCCTAAACTTGAGGCATAAAGCTCATTGGTCCTGGCTTATTGCAGTGCTGGGAAGGTAAACTGGATTTTCTGTGGGGTCTGACGCCTGAAAATCCTTCCATTAGCATCACCATAGACAATACGCTGCACTGTGTGGAACTGGGGATAAAGGGCCACAGCTGTGCATAGGGCAAGCACGTTCTTCCAAGAAGCCTCCCACCTCCCTATGGCCCTTAGTGAGTCAACAAATTTTTACCACCCAAACTTCTATGATTCAAAGGCTGGTTTACTTGAGGAGGTGAGGCCTTGCTGGGTTTTGTTCTCTGTAAGACTGAAGAGCTTTGAAATGGGTAGGGTACAGAGCAAATAAAGGAAGAGAACTAGGCGTAAAGAGCTAGAACTCTTAAAGTAGAAAGGGTGACTTGGGCTTCCCAAAGCTTCAACCAGTGGTCCTGAAATGTGGTGGTGGTGTCCTTCCACATTTGCTGTCTGGGTTAACTTTTACCTGCCTTGGTAGGAAGATGCTCTTATAAAAGAGCATCTTTTATAAAATTATAATTAGAAAAATATAAATTATAATATAATTATAAATATATAAACATATTTTATAAATACAATATATAATTATAAATTATAATTAAATATAGTATATAATTATAAATTATCATTATAAAATTATAATTATAAAAGAGCATCTCAGTCCAGAACTGGATGGTCACATAAGATCATCATGCTGCTTCATGCACCATCACTTGTGATGGATGGAAGTGGTATGGGCCAAATCATGCAGTCTCTTGACACTACCAGTTCAGTTTGGCAGAATATGGTTGTGAGTCTTTAAAAGCACTCAACATTTCAATTCTAGGTGAGGGAAAGGATCTTGCCACAGGATTACATTGCACATTGCTCACCAGGAAAGTGTTCCTAGAGAACTTAAGTGGACCATATTTGATCTGGCCCATGTAGATTTGCTAACTTTGAATTCTGCAATATTTTTAGAATTGGTTTCCAAATGTGGAGCCATGCTTTAATTTCTATGCAGGACTGGCATAATATGTCAGCTGACCCTTATAAATGCTTGAGTGGGTTTGGAAGAAGCACATCTGTGTCTAATGAGTCTAATTAGAAATGAAAAACTTGCATTTTTATAGCTTTGGGTGAGTAGAAAAGGATTTTAATAGAGACACAGTCTTGCTGTGTGCATGATGGGTGAGGGGGAGAAGGGTGACCCTGGGAAACTTCACACTAATTTCTTCCAGTTTTTGAGGCAAGTGCACAAAAGCCCACTATGTTTCAGTCTTTAAATATTGTTCAGATCTCTAGAGGTAAATGGTATTATGGATTTCATCATCCTGGTTGAAATGTAGGTGAATGCCCAGAATGCCATTGATTTGCCCCACTTCTTAGCTGTGGTAAGTGCTGCTTTGAAGCAGCTCTGTGGCACACAGGAAAATGGCAGCATATTTTCAGCAGCGCATGGAAACATGAAGGTGTGTCATGAGATTAAGTATTGAAGTGCAGATCCTGCCTCCATAACGTAGTTTGGTTGCAGAAGGACAGGAGGCTTATGCGACAGTGAGTCTATCTGTTTTCCCCTGACATATGTTTTTGTTGGCTGATACAAGCCCATTTTAACTCTCTTTCCCAAAGTTGATTAGGATGCCATATTTCAGGTTCACTGGGAAACAGCAGTAGGGTAGAAGAGACCCAAATGAGTGCCCCACTGTGGGAAGGATGGACAGAGTTCAGGCAGGCTGGGGTCTGCATGGCAGCTGCTGGCAAGCTGGGCCGTGCGCTCCTGCCTCTCACATGGTCCAGGTGTTGCTTTCTGATCTCCTGGTGATCTAGGAGGGATATTGCAGCTGGCTGCAGAGAGCGTGGTTAAAGGGCAAAACAAATTTTTGTGTAACCAGGATTCATTAGCTTTCCTGGTCAGGGAACAGCGTGTTACTCTTTTCGAAGGAAATCAGAAGGGTTGATTTTTAGAGAAAAAATGGCTATGGATCAGGGTAATCTTAACAACGAGCAGAGTAATAACTTGTAAGGTACGAAGCATGTTAACGAAGAGTGAACTTTGACCACATGGTAGCACAGCACTTGGGGTCAGGACTGTATTGAGATGATTAAGAAAGGCCCCTCTGAGCATCATGTTTTGTTAAATTTCATCTTGTTTTTGAGGCCGTAAGCTTATTCTTTCCACCCTGTGCTTTGGCTTCTTTGTTCCTGGTTCTCTGATGCATCTCCTGTTGTCCCCAGGAGCCCAATGTTCCTCTGTATATTGGTTGGGTTTTTGGGTTTTTTTCCATTTAAATGATAGATTGTGATTTCCTTCAGGCAGAAGATGGAAAAAAAAAAAACAACCCAAAAACCACCCAAGCAACAGATTTAATTGCTCTGTGAAAGCCTCAGTTACACTAATGCTGGCTTTTCCCGCTCCCACACAGACTTAGATTGAATGGAAGATGTTTTTGGAAGAAGAATTGTTTTGGAAAAGCCTGCACTAGTGTTTCAGACCCTTTAAAAGAATTAGCTGTCAATCACATCATTACAGAGTATAGCCACTCAAGTCCTGCTGTGCCCCATTGTCATTAGCAGAGTTCCTTCTTTTGCTTGTACAAATTCATTTCAAAATCAAAGTCAAAATAAAAACTTATTCCTCTCTGCAGCTTTGATGTTCTGGGGCAAAGTGCAATGACTGTGCCCTTGCACAAAGTTATGTGTCACCCGACTTTGCTAGCGTGTGTGTGTCCCATGGGAGAGTGGTGCCTTGGCAGGCTGGCTTTGAGGGCAAGCCCTCCTCAGGCCCCTCACCTCGCGTGGGCAGGATTGGGTACAACAAGCAGCCTACCAGCCAGATTCAGCGTGAACCATTTGCTTCTCACAGTAGTGCTGGGTAATGATCTCAGTGTGTTTCACGCCCTGGGAACTTTGTGTAAACATCTTCTCATATGGTGGATAACAAGGAAGTCCTAAAAGTTTCCAGCCTGCAGAGAGGCTGTGAAAGCAGTAGGAGAAATTGGGGATGGGTTAGATGCTGGTGGTCAGCAGAAACGGTGATGCTGTGAGCTGAAGAGTTGCTCCACCACACACAGCGCTGATAAATTGAGCCCTGGCACACTGTGCTTCACTTGCTCAGCCACTTCCGCAGGGAAGGCAGTTCACTGTTCTGTGCTTGTCTCTGTGGAGACAAACTGTTCTCTCTGCACAGCCCAGGGCATCTCTCTCAGCCCTCTTCTGTTTCTGCCATGAGCCTGCAGCTTTAGGGGTGGTTTTGCTAACCACTAATGGCTTGTTTCATTCAAACAGAGAAGGAAGGGTCTTGGTGGATGTGGTTTTTCTCCCATTATCTTAGATCTCAGAGCTGCTCTTTGTAATGCTGCAGGGCAGGGGAGGCTCATCTTGTTCTGCTTAGATGGAGCTGTGCAATGTAAGTCATTTGTGATCTGTAAACCCTCATCCTCCTGGGGTCCTTTGTGCTGGCTGTGCATAGCCAGAGTGGGGCAGTATCCTCTGAGCTGGCTGAGGATGGGGGGAAAGGGAGAGGAGGGGGGACGCAGTGCTTGAGGACAACAGAGCAGGTTCATTCTCCCAGAAACCGATTTCCCCCTTCTTCAAGATTGCACACCTATCTGATCTTCAGAAAAGGGGAACAAGCTTTGGGAAACTCAGACGCAGGTTTTCCATGTGGCAGAGTGCTGGACAGGTGGAGTAGCACAGCCGTTTTGGAGCTCTTATAGGGCTCAAGAAACATACTTAAGCACCTGATATCTCAGAGCTGGGACAAAAGACTGGGGGAGAGACATTGCATTGTCTGCTGTCCTGATGCTGGAATTGAAAGATGTCAGGATTCCTGCTGAAGTGGTCTTGCTCTTTAGTGTGGTGGAGCCCCATTTAGTCAGTACCTGCAGAAAATAAGGTATCTGAGTTTGATCTTCCAGTTGGTTTCATTGCTGGAAAGGACGAGTGTTATATCTTTGAAGCCATGTGGTTTTGTTTGTGAACAAGAGAGATTTTCCGTTGTCTTTTCCCCCATCCTTTTTTTGATCTCTCTCTTTCAATAACTGATAGCTGCTAATCAGACTGTTCCAAAATCAGCAGAGTAAAACACAGCTAGTTTTGTTAAGTTTTACTGCTCATGATCCTTTTCTCCACCCTAGCAGAAGTACCCAGAACATCTGCTCTTGCTGTGCTGCTGGTGTGCAGAGCACAAGCAGCTGCAGAAATCCTGTCCATCTGCAGATGGAGGACAGCATTGCGTTGCCTCACTTGCAGAAGCAGATGGGTCAAGGCTTTACTGCTTTCACATGGGAAGTTTGCTTTTCTGGCAGGTGTGGTCATCTGTCTGTTGGGGACTGAGTCCTGGGCTGCTCTTTCTTTTTGTATTGGATTACCTAAGCTACTGCTAATAAAATCTACAATTTAAACCAGGGCACCGAGGTGAAAAGCTGTGTAGTCCTTCATCAGTGCCTTATAACATTAAGGCACCAGGGTTAATCTTATGAAGGGATTGGCAAATTGACAAGTCCATTTTTTTTAATCTAATTGTCCTTGCATTTTGATCATCAGTTGGAGCCATTGACCCTTAAATGAGTCAAAATTTCAAATCACTGTCTTGGACAGTAAACACCTTAACATACGTTCCAAAACCAATTATAAACTAGGGCTTTACAAGCTCTTTTAGTTATTAAAAAAAGCCCTGAGATAAATACATCTTCAGCAGGTTAGATGCTTCCTTCTGAAACTTGCTAGATGCGAGCTGAGATGAATGTAAAAGGAAAAAGAGTCAAATGTGAAAGAGGTAAATCTGATGGCCTTCTAACCTGGTGACTCCTGTGGGGTGTTTCAGGCTGTTTTCTGATGGGCAGGCTGAGTATACTGGTCCTAAAAATGTAAATAAGCCTTTTCTAAATTAGTTTCACATTGTTAATTAAGAATTTCTAGCTATGGTTATGACCTGCAGGAAAATGTTTAATTGGCTGTTTTTCCTAGCTGGTTAAATGTCTTCTTACTAGAAAAAAAAGAAGAATGTGTTCTTAGGGGATTTGAATGCCTCAGACATAGTGTAAGCCAGGATTCCTGTGTTTAACACTGCTGCAGAAATTTTCACCGGTGGCCTCTGCAAGGCAACTCTGCACTTCAGTGCAGCAGGACAAGCACTCGCTTGCCTGCCTTGGTTTGCTCTTCTTCAGAGATGAATGCAGTTAGTGGGAGGCAACAGAAACATACTCCTCTCTGATGGAGCATGGACACAGGTTTCCCATAGAGATGGAGTCTCCATTGCTGGAGATATTCAAAAGTTGTCTTGTTGTAGTCCTGGGTATCTGGTTCTAGGTGGCCTTGCTTGAGCAGTGGGAGTTGGATCAGATAACCTCCAGAGGTCCCTGCAAACCTCAGCCAGCCTGTGATTCTTCTCAGCCAGAAAAAGGGAAGAGGTGCACCCTCATAGTTGCAGTAAGGCATGCTGTGAGTCAGCAGCTAGCAGAGGTGCAACAGGCCAGAGAACAAGTGAGATGACGGTGACTAGAGATTGTGTATGGAACCAAAACGTGGGCCTGGGTCCACTGTCAAACAGGAATACCTACATGTAACCTGGATGGGCTTTCCAGCATCCAAACAATGTTCCCCTCTATCTTCTAGAAAGCCCATTGAATTAGTGGATGCCGTGCTAAATTCCACTTGTTTGTTTGTAGTTAAGTATCCATAAACTTTGATTGTATAGAATCATAGAATGGTTTGGGTTGGGAGGGACCTTCAAAGGTCATCTAGTCCAACTCCCCTGCAGTGAGCAGGGACACCTTCAACTAGGTCAGGTTGCTCAGAGCCCCATCCAACCTGACCTGGAATGTTTCCAGGGATGGGGCATCTACCACCTCTCTCGGCAACCTGTGCCAGGGTTTCACCACCCTCAGTGTGAAAAATTTCTTCCTTATAGCTAGTCTGAATCTACTCTCTTTTAGTTCAAAACCACTATGCTTTGTCCTATCACAACAAGTGCTGCTAAAAAGTCTGTCCCCATCTTTCTTCTAAGCCTCCTTTAAGTACTGGCAGGCTGCAATAAGGTCTCCCCAGACCTTCTCTTCTCTAGGCTGAACAACCCCAACTGTCTCAGCCTGCCCTCATAGGAAAGGTATTCCATCCCTCTGATGAGTTTTGTGGCCTCCTCTGGACCTACTCCAACAGGTCCATGTCTTTCCTGTGCTGAGGGCTCCAGACTGGATGCAGGACTCCAGGTGGGGTCTCAGTCTGGAGAAACTGTAGAAACTCATTCATTGCTTCTTGCAATGACACCTGCTTTCCCTTCTGCAGAAATGCAGCCACTGCTGGAGATAGCAGCATGCCGCAGGGATGTGGTGCAAAGTGGGGAGAAGGTGCTACATGGGCAGGATCAATGCCATCACTTTCAGTTAGTTGGGACAGGGCTTTCCTACGCAAGTGGAGAACGCTGCAGTGCCTTGCACAGGCACGCTTTCTGCAGTACAGAAGAAGAACAGAAGAATATTTCTATAAAAGTAATTTAGAACTTTTTTCCAATTACATTTTGAAGATAGTGATTCATCACTGTGCTGCAACTTCCTTTTTAAATGCTTGATTGTGGCTGAAAACAATTAGAAGCTTAATTCATGTTTCAGCAGGTTGCAGCCAAAATCTGGAAATCCAGTCACATCTGTGTACAGCCATTATTGAGTTTAACTATATGTCTGCAACAAATGGCACCCCATTTGTCTTCATCTAATCATCCATTAAATCATCCACTGCTAAAATAATCTCAGAAGATATGGGGTGAATCCCTAGTTGAAAGTAACTGTCTTGTAGCAGTGGCCATTTGGAAATGCCTGTTACAGCATAGCTATGAAGGGTGAAGAAGCCCTCTTTCTCCATTCCCATATAAAACCCTTTAAAGTAGGCTTTCATTTGAGAGAGTAGCCTCATGGTGGTTACTGCGGTTGTGAGCCACTAGGCTGGTTCAGATCCATTGAGAAGAGCAATGTGAAGAAGTGGATAGAACATGACTGAGGACTGTGTGCAAGAAAACCTTTAAAGCAAGCGCTGTTGCAAGAATGAACAATATTCTGCTTATTAATGTAGACTGGAATTTCCTGCTAGCTGAGAATAATGCAAAGGTCCCTTACCAGCTGCAAGCAAACAGCATGTGGTTGATTCTAAAATTAGTTAATCTCTAGCATTCCCATTTCTCTTCCCTGCATTTCTTCTTCTATACCTTAGGCCTGGGAATCCTATTAAAGATAGTGCAGGGCTTGAAAGAAAATTAATTCTTTTTTTCTTCTCTGTAAACATCTGTAAACTGCTGCTGTTGAGATAACTAGGTGTTTGTTGCCTGTCATTATGGCCAGGGTAGTACTATGGCCCTAAAACACTCTCCATAGGCTCACTGACATGATTTTCACTCTCAGATGGCTTAGAGTTACCCTTTCCTCCCCATCGGCTGGAATCTGCCTAAGATGATAATCTCTAAGGCTAAGGTGAGATCTTGGCACCTCTGATCTGTAGGTGGATCTCACTGCTCTGCACATGCTCCCAGTACCTGCTGTGGGTAAAGCAGATATGAACACAGCAAGGCATATGGGACATCATTTCATCACATAGCTAGTCATATTATACCAAGAGAGTGTTTTATGGTAGATAAAGGTCTCATTTTTTAAGACCCCTGTAGTTGGGTAGAGAACGTCATCTGGAATGCCGTGCATGCAGGGAGAGCTGCGGACATGGACACCACAGGAGGGAGAGCTGACAGCACCGCTGTCTGCAAAAGTCCTGGGCATCTTTGCTTTTTCTCAGCCTGTCCATCTGCTGTGGCCTGTTCAGTGGGACAGGCTGTAATATGTTTGATAGCTTCTCTCTGATCCCCTTGTTATGTTGAAACTTGTAAGAATTTTAATTTTAATCTCTTGTTAAACATTCCTAATCAACAGATTAGGAATCTCTTGATTCCTAAGAAATGAGAGAAATCTGTTTAGAATTTATCAAATTGTCTAATTCCTAGCTTGCTTCCTTAGGCTAGAGCTAATGTTCCTTGGGTTGCAAAGTCAGAATTTCCCTTTCTTCTCTGTAATAAATGTAAATACAGTTTTAGGATTCAGGATTTCTTACTTCTTAGGCATAAGAGCCAAGATAGCTGGCTCCTGTCATCTCTTCAATATTCTGCATGTTTAAACAGATCACCTGGCTAGGCAGCCCACTGGGAATTTAATACAAAAGATATTAAATGCAAACATACCTTTTAACTGTTGATTGTATAGAGACATTCATGTTCTTATATGCAGAAAGAAGAGACTTTCATCTTAGATGTTACGTTCTTTTCACATAATTTTGTATTGACAGTGATTAGAGTGCTTAACGAGGCAGTGGGGGCTGCAGAAGCATGCTGTTACACTAATGTAAAACAAGCAATGCCATTGAAAGAAAAGTTTTCTCTTCAGTTTTACTTGGTGGACTCTGAGCAGAGTGTGGTCTGCAATCTTGTATTGCGTCTTAAGCATGGAAATCTCTGTACCGATAAAAGCTACAGAACAGAAAAAACAGCCATCAGCGATGTGTCTACTTACACAGAACACGCAAAAAATAGCAGCGAAAGGAAAGGGAAACTCCCCCAAGCTGTGTCCATGCTCACTGAACTTTTGTGCAGCCTGACTGGGGTGACCCCTGCACTGCTGACATCTGGAGCCGCGCTCCCAGCGCTGTCTGCATGCAGCTGGCTGGCAGCCGCCTGTGCAGGAGGTGGACGGGA
The DNA here is from genome assembly GCF_964289735.1 of Phaethon aethereus. Classification (NCBI taxonomy): domain Eukaryota; kingdom Metazoa; phylum Chordata; class Aves; order Phaethontiformes; family Phaethontidae; genus Phaethon; species Phaethon aethereus. Next base: position 11,137,931 of record NC_138577.1, on the reverse strand, counting down.
GGATCTTGGTTGTTGATACAGCTTGTAGCAATGCAGCAGGAGGATTCAGCAGCCACACAGAACTTCTCAGACGAGGTGGTGAGCAGTCTTGTATTTATATCCAGCTCCGCTTTCTTTTTTCAGTAGATTCCTGACTGCCTTTTTGTTGACTGTTCACCATGGCCTTAAGGAGGGTTTATCTCTTATCGTGCAGGATGCTTGTAGCAGTATTCAAACTGTGCTAGCAAGGGAAGAGGGAGAGAGAGTCTTCAGAAGAGTTGATGTGTGGTGCTTGCTTGAATATTCTGGAAGCAGTCATAGCCTTGTACATTTTAAAGAAAGAATAACTTGCACTGATACAGGATCAGAAATGCCTGCTACTCAGCACTTCTTAACACCCAATTTAGGAGCAACAGTAGAAAAGAGTTAGGTCTTAAATTCCGTAAAGTTAAAGAAAACTCATCTTTTCATTCAACCACCTAATTATGACCCTTCCACTAATCTTGGAACAACTGACTCTGGGCCTTTTAAATTCAAGCTTCTGTTTTCTGTGTCTTCCCTAGCATGGTTTTCATAGTCCTCCTCAAGGAGGCAAATTACGGAGTCAGAGAACTGATGAGATGGAAGAAAACCTTTCCCATTTGAACTGCCAGTTCCAGTCCAGCAAAAACAATAACCAAGAGTCATTACAAAGATATTTGGACAGAAAACCACAGATTTTCATGAAGACCAAATTCTGCTATACCAAAGCCCATATAAAAAAATTATTTGTGAAACACACCTTGTACTAATCTCACTCTTGGTCTCACCAAATTAACTGCAAAGAAAAACAGTGTTGGCCGTCCCCCAGGATGGTGAACATGCGGTTCCTTACAAACAATAGATCTGTTTTCATGTGTTAATGTTTAAGTTGGAGGGACTGCATGGGTCTTGAAGATGGCCTGCCTTGCCCCCAGCACTACAGGCTGCTATCAGTCACTTTTCCTAGGAGAGGTTGGGTTGCTGCCAGCAGCGCTGAAGGGTCTGGAGTGTTAGGATTAATGGGGGCCGTGGAGTAGTTGGAGGGGCGTCTCTAGCTGTTCCAGTGGGTAGTAGCTGCCGGATTACACTGGGATGGTGGCTACCAATGCACAGGATTTGTGTGTGCCTCTGAAATCTACTAATAAACCTATTCATGTCTCATATGTGGGGAAATGGGGAACGATTTGCGTTGTCACCTTGTGTTTAATGGGCCTCCTAGGAGTGAAATGCAGACACTCCTCATCTATCCTCACTCCTACAGGAAAACACTTTGCTTATAAACATCCAGATACTCTGCTGTCTCAGGTTTATCCAGACTCCTCCTCACTCTGTGGCTTGTCATAATTTGTTTTTACAACACTCTGAAAGGTATAATAGGGAACTTACAAACATGCTGGGGCGAAGCGGTCTGAAATAGCAAATGTTTCTAATTATAAAGTTAAAGCTGCCTTTCTAAGCTATTTGGTGCTTTATTATACCTTGAACAATCCAAAAATGTACTTGGCTACAATTAGACTTCCAGATACAATAGGTGAATTGTAGATGAAAACCATCCAGTGGAAAATTACACTATTAGCCTGGAGCAGTAGCCCTGATCTTTACACTTTATGGTGCTGCACAGCCTACACATCCCGTAATGTTCCCTGAGTCCATAAAGTTGAGAGGACAGTCTCTTAAAAGCAGAACAGTTTTGTTGTTTTCTTTTAAATTAAAATCATTATTACATTCTTCTATGTTTATAATTTTATAACATTCCCAGGCTTTTCCACATTAGTCTGGTTTAAATAGAAAGTAATATATCTTTTCCTTACCAAGATCTATTAGGCAACATTCCTGGAAGGGCAATGTTTAATTAGTTTCAGCCATGGTTTTGATTTTACCTGCAGGGTAAAAAAAATGAATGTGTAGATTTCTGTACAGGGATGAATAATAGTAACTGTAATTTAGATTTTGTGTGTTCCACAGTTGTGCTTGGATTTTAATCCCTGTCCTTATGCCAATGGCATCCTGATGGTCCAGGTTTGCTGCTTTATGAAAATGCTTTGCTGACTGTACTAATTAAAGGCTGTGGGGCACACCTACAACCATCACTGATTCATCACAGTGTTCATGGAGGAATGAGAGTGACAATATCACAGCTGGCACAGGAAGAAACCAGCTAAAGCTACACAGGAGTGGGTAGGGATTGGGACCACTAGGTTCAAGAGAGTGGTGAACAATTTAGGGTAGTCACTGTCTAAAGCTGTCATGTCCTGGCTCCTGAAAAGAAGTCATCACACTGTCTGAAATTGACATCTGGAGCTAGCACTCTGAATACAGACTCTTCGTCATTTGCTCGCTGCACTGGCAGCCAAGGGCATTTCAGATGCTGTTGGAGGTGGTTTGAGTAGGGTCTTCAGTAATTATGTTAGTTGGCTTGGGCACAGGTCATTAAAACTGGCATCTTGTCCTCCTACAGGATTTAAGTAGGTGCCAGTTTGCATGAGGCTTGCCATAGCCAAAATAAACAGAAAGAAGAGAGGAGCTTTCACTTGTCTAAACAGAAGTCTTCAACTCTGAATGTATCTATAGTTTGTTTGGGAGGTATACTTAGCAGACAGGGTTCAATACCTTAATACAGTTCTCAGATGATCTGTTACAGGATATAATATGTGTTAAATTAAATTCCTTAGGTTATAAGATGTAGAAGACCACTGGTGTGTTTTGAAGTGGTGTGCTTTCCTGTTTTCTCCTGAGAAAGAAAAGGAGTTTGCCAGTGGCATCTCCCTTCTTGTATTTGAAATGCAGCAACAAGAAATAGTGTCTCGTTAAACATCTTCTGAAACACATGTAATTCTTTTAGATTTGTACTTTCTTTTTAATTCATGGAGAACAGCTGTGGAATTGTTACTCCAACAACATAAGTGAATCTGTTTAACAGATGGCTCTCACACTGGCTGGGACGAAAGCTGCCTCTTCCATCCTGGTGTGGCTTGTTTGTTGTTCTTAAATCCTGATATCTTGACAGGGCTTGAGTAAGACTTTGCCATTTTCATTGCAGTGTAAGTATAGTGTCGCTCCAGTAATTCTGCATTGAAGTCTTGCCCTTCTCCCCTTTAAAATTATTCTTTTAAAACAAGGGAGCAAAAGTATTTACTTTTTTCCTTAAATCTCCGCGCTGATGCAACATGTTCAGCTAGAGCGATCTGAATAGAAATGTAAAGTTCCTCCAGCTGGAAATAGTTTTACAAGGGACGTACTGAGTGCAGTTATGTCAAAGACACTTGTTTTAGACCTCGACACTCTCTTCCCTCCATTGCCTCAACTAAGAAGTTTGTTAAAAAGAAGAGGCAATGTCTGGACCATGTGATAGATTGCATATAAAATACCAAGCTTGCTCAGGTAACATTTAATCTCCTGTTTCTGAAGCAGGGATGAGTCTTCACATTGCAGAGATATGTGGATGCTTGCTCACCTCACAGACTTAAACAGATGTAGGAGTCTCATGTTTAGGGAGTCTATTTTTTTCACCTGTGGTGTTTTTGTGACAGTCATTTTGAATATGACATGACATGCACCAACGCTCTCCCTTTGGTGTGCCATCAGAATCCGTGAATCAGCGTAGCCCAGCTGCAGTGGAGCTGGATCCTACCTTTGAGGGCCAGTTCATGCGGTCGTCGCTCCAGCAGTAAGCGCTGGGCTGCATGTGTGTGCAAGGAGTGGTGTGATCCCAACCTCACTCTGTCCTTGCAGGCACTGCAGCAGCTGCTCAGGCTCTGTGGGCTGGTGAGCACCACAGCTTTGAGGAAACGATCAACTGGTAAGACAGCCTGTGCTGCCAGAAGACCCATAGCCTGCCTCTTTCAGGAAAAAAGCAGCATGCCAGCCCTGGCTGCCAGCTGAACTGCACCATTGTAAGTGGTAGAAGAAATACAAAAACATACTGCAAGTAGATGTCACAATTTGTGGGTGAATGACTTGTCAGCCTGGCAGTTGATTGCGGCTGAAGGGTGAATGTATTGTGTTCGTAGTAGCAGGCTCATCTGAATAGATGAAGTCTTGATGCAAGTCATTATTGTAGACTCTTTGGAGTTCACCTGCCTCTACTAGTGTGGGGATGCAACTGGAAAATGATTTTCCAAACTCTTCTTTTTACCGATCATCTGCAGGTAGAAGTCTCAAGAAGTCACACTGATAGAAAGAGCAGGAGGTCCTCTTTCCAGAGGCTCAGCAGGCAACACTGCTGATTGTTAGTGGGCTGGATTCTTCTCCCATAAGAAACACCTTCACTGTGATAATTACCTCCTGTAAACTGTATTGATGGTATGAGACCGAGGCTGCTCCTGGAGGTATTTGGGAAATTATGTTCTTCAAGAGAAGCCATACAGTACAGCTGTTGCTGGATGCATCAGGGAGTAGAGACAGTGAGGAGTTAAACTGAAGAGGGGGGAAAATGCAACTTCAGCATCTGTGTTCTCCACATGGCCACACTTTTGTGAGATACGTCTTGGTTCTGTATGAACCACAATACTAGCTCCTGTTCTACTTGGTGTATTTTTCATTTCTGGATTTAAAACATGGCATGTTAATGCAATTGGATACCCAGCAGTACGATGGCAATATAGAACAATTACCAAAATGTTTCTGCAGGATGATCAGGAGTGTCTGAGTTCAAAGTGCTGGCCATGGTTATAAACAAAAATCTGTTTGGCATGGCTCCTGTATAATTAAGGTGCTGCATATTGTGTCTTTGTGCGTGGGTCACTGTCAGCACCTCAGGAGTATCGTGGGCATGATGACAGTAGGCAGCTGCCTCCATAATTTGCATGATGTAAAAGCTGGACCTGAGAACTAGCAGCTCAAACTTCAGTTCAGCCGTACATGGTTTTGGAAACGTCAAAAGCAGTCACAAATTCCTTGAACCCTGCCCCATTATTGCTGGGGGAGTAGTTATAGCTGAAAAGCCCTTGGAGCAGTTGGAGTAAATGACTTTAAACTGTACTGTTTGTGCAATGTAATATCCATTTCTACTCTAAGTTATTCTACAGGGATTTTAAATAGTGTAAGAGCAGAATAATTTAATTTTGCTATGTTAAAGTCTATTAGCTCTCCTGCAAACAGGAAATAGTTCCCAGCTTTTTGATAACTCTGAAATGACTGAGGTGGGAAATTCAAGTGAATTACGTTTCCCTGTGTAAGCACAGGTGTATACTCAGTGTGGACTATTGCTCTGCTTCAAATGTTTGCAAATACTGCAGAAGTGCAAGCATAAAAACCAGATAGAGACAGGGTAGATGTACACCAGCTATCCTGTGATTAAACATAATGCAGTCTTAATGTCATTCTTAGTGTAAGATATTTATCCTACTGGCTGTGCAAACTGGGTGAAACACAGATTACAATTAAATTGTTGATCTCTTTGTCGTAGATGAACCACTTGAGTTGCTTTGGGTGTTTTCTGGCCATGACCCTATTTCTGTTTCTGTGACACTGTTCTGTTGAGCTCAGGCCACCTCTGTGTGCTGTTTGGGGATCACCCGACATCATACCCCTCAACTAAAAGCTATGGTTCTGCGGGCACTTTACACAATTTCTTGTGATGATGCCCAATTTCCAGATGTGATAGATGGTCCTGTAACTTAGAATAAAAATATTGCTTTGGAGGTAAAACAGGTACAGGATAGATTTTTACTTCAACAGTTGTAGAGACAAAGAGTTTAAATGGAAATCTAACCAGTTTAAAGTAAATGGAAAGCCTTCAGGTTTTTTCAGGTTAAAGCACAGGTTACAGGTAGCGTAGAGGCTGGCTGCTTCATGGGAAGTGAGATGTCTTACCTAGAAACCATTATCTCATAAAGAGATGCTCTTCAAGACTAATGGGCTCGCATTAGTGAGTGGAAGTAAAAGGTCTGGGAATAAGGAGAGGAAGATGCTAAGAACAAAAGAAGGTACGTGAAAGAGCAATATAAGAGCAAACGAACCTAAAATCGTGTCCTGAGATAGCTGCATTTAGCTTACATGCTAATTGTTATGATTTGTGCGATTATACACCATAATGGACCAGGACTCTGCTGCTCTTTTGAAGGTCATTACAACGCACTTAGGTATCTTATGTTTGTACAACATGAGCATCAGCTTAGATAGATCAGTATGCAGTAAAGTATGCTGAAGATATGCCCAGGGGCTAGGCTATATGTAGATGAGCTTTTTAAAACACAAATTTCAGCTACAGCATCAGAAGCTCTCTCTAAGCTGTGGTGCTGGAGGCAGGGACCTAATGAGGCTGCTTTAATACAGTTCTAACATACACATTAGGTAGCAATTGGAAAGGCAGTCAATCTTTCAACGTTTAAGCAGCACGTTCTAAAAGTGCCTTCAAATAACAGCTAATGACAAGCTTTCTTTGGTGATTCTCTTGTTATCTTGTATAGCCAGATAATGAGAATGATCACCCAGAGAGATTTCAATTTCTTTACCATTTTTTTTATTTCATTGGGAGGCTTCTGGATATTTGAGCCAGTAACGTTCCTGATTTGTGTCCCATTAAGTCAAGTGCCTGAGTGCAGCTTCAATCTATCATTGCTCTGAAGATTTACATTTCAAATAGCTTTTTCCAGCAGCACAGATGTTGCAAACCTTAAATTAATGCACAAAGCTGCTTCTATCCTGCAGAAGATGGAACTAATAACTGAGGAAAACAGTATCTCTTTCCCATGCCTGTCTTCTTAATGATAATGGAACTTAAAAGATCTACAAATGGCTGTTTCAGCTAAATATCTTATGTCCACTGGTATTTGAAAGGAGAATAATGAGCTGAAAGTGTTTCTGTGCCCACCCGCAATGTTAATTGAAAGCTGTGAAGACAAAGAGGTAGAACCAGGCTCGAGAGATCTTTCTAAGAGAAACTTTGTGTGAACCATCTCTCCTGTATCTGAATGTATTATCTAAGCTATCCTCATTAAGCTAAAAGGCTTCAGTGGTAATGAGAGGTCTTCTTAATGCTTCCCCTTGTATTAATTCTATAGACAACTTACAAACCAAATTGAAACCCTTGCAGAAGATCTCCTCCTCAGGTTTTGTTGTTGGTTGTTTGTTCTCTAGTCCCCACTTTTCTGTACACAGTGTGCACAGCAGAAGAAACAGAGATAAACATGGACCTAGCCTCCAAACTTAAAACTGAGAAGATACCTTAGAAGGAAAGTTGTGCATTTTTTATTTGCTTTTTATTTTTTATTTGCTTTTTATAGGCACCTGTTGCTTTTCCCCTTTTAATTGCAGGTTCCTTATATGAATGAGGCTCATAGGGAGAAGAAATTGTCAGATGTGACATATTGGCAGAGAGGCAACTCTTTACATTGTTCAGGGATGTGTGACATGATTGAAACGTTGGGGAGCTCTGTCTGAATTACAGTAGTTTGGGTGATAATGAGACAGGAGTAAGTTCTGAGAAAATTAACTGAGCAAAGAGCATGAAGCTATTCACAAGGCAATACTGGAAAAATGTTTTACTGAAAAGGGAAGATGATAGGTTGAAGAAGCAAGCCTGTATACTGAGACCAACCTTTAAAATGTCTGGGGAATGGTCTGGCCTGCAAGACTTGTGATTTGTTTATGTAATTTTCTGCTTAATATCAAATGCTTGCAGGAGGGGACCACTTTTCAGGACTGTAATATAGTCCTGGAACTGCCGCTCCTGGCCACTTTTTTCTCCCTGCAGTGTAGTTTGAAGTGTAATATTGGTACTTACCGCTTTCTGGTGCATGCTATGAAATGTATTCAGTAGAAATGCATTTATGAAGATGCTCTTGTCATAGGGGACACAACCCTGGGGGAGGACCCAGCCCTTCTGCTCTCGTGTTGAGCAACTTCACTTCTCTGGATCTCAGTTTTCCCAAATACAAAATAGGAGATAATGATTCAGACCTCTCCTGAAAAAACACTTTGAAAGATGAAAAGGAGGGTAGAAAAGCTGAGGCACAGGGAAAAGAACTTAACGTCACTGCAGGGAACATGAATGAAGCCATCTGTGCAGTGTGGTGACAAAGACAAAAAGGCAAACAAAGTTCAGGGAGATTAAAATGCAGACAAAAAAAAACGTGAAGCCATTCTAGATCAGTAGTACGTTGCCTGGGACACAGTGTGTGTTTCTGATCACCTGTCCTAAAAATGATATTGTGGAGTCAGGAAGAGTCTGAGGATCTGTAACAAGAAAGAAGGGAACAGTGAAAATACCGAGGTAGTTCCTTCTTGAAGAAGCAAATAGTAGGAGGCATGCTAGGAGGAGGAAAATAAACAAGGAGGTAGAAAAAAGAGATAAGGGGTTAGTAGATACCCAAAACTTCTACTCCAAAACACAAGGTACTAGGAACTGAGTGGGACTGAAAGACACTGATCCCAAAGCTGAGTCAGTGGGTTGAGGGGGAGAGTCTGGGATGCAAATCCATTCCTACAGCTTACGGACTCACTGGCACAAGACAGCATTTAATGGGTAAGGAGAATGCAGGGATCTACACCAAACTAAAAATATACACTATGAGAAGGAATAGACTTTCTTTTTTCAGCACCTCTGGCAGCTCTCTAATTACTGCGGCTTGAAAGGGAACTTTCCCTATCACCAGGTCATCCCAAAAGAGATTTCTTACCTCATTTGGGGTGAAGGAGCACAGGCCTTTGGTAAGATCAAGGTACAGATCAGGGCTGCTGCTCTTTATTTGTTCTAGTAGTTCCCTCGATCTTACTTCACTGAGCACTCCTACTCTTCCAGCTCTCAGTGGAGAACAGCCGTACGGGCAGCAGGGTGATGCTGGCAAGGAACCTGGCAGGGTTGCAAACAGGGTTGCAAGACATGCCAGTGCATCAGGGGGAAGGCTAGGTCTACCGGGTACAGAAAGACATGGCAGAGCTACGCACACACAAGAAGAAAGGGCATAAACCCAAAATTCCCCTGACGGCCAAGTAAGTGATTTCATGGGCTGTTCCATGGCATTTGGCATGACAGATGGTGTCTGAGCACTTCATGAAGTCCATGTTCATCTCTGCAGACCTACTGCTGAGGGAATGGATTAGAAAGCCTTACCAGATCCCGCTAGTCCTTTCAAAATCCCTTCCCTCTCTCTCACGATCTTGTGGCTGAACAGATAAGGGCTTGAGACAGAGACCGATTAAGGCCAGAAGATCATTTGGGGTTTTCAGTGCAACATACCTGTTGCCTGATGTTTTTTCCCCCCTCCTGATTGGTATCTTTTCACATAGCCAAAGCTCATCTCCCACTCCTTTTGGTAGCATTGTAAGCATTTGTATCACACTGCAGGGCTGTGATCCAGGAGCCCAGCAGAGGAAGGAGACCTTATTAGTGATCCTTTGTGGGAAATCTGGTTTTAGAGACTTGGCATATTTCGTGTCAGAGCACAAAGGTCCCAGTTCTCTAGGACAGCCCTATAACCACAAGATCATCTTTCCTCCTGTGCGCACTCCTCCCCTGTTCCCTGTTTATTCTTGCAACTTCTGCAAGAAAACACATACTTGGGCTTCTGTTCCTTTCTTGTGTAACCCTGATTCACCTCCAGCATAGGTCCATGCTGGCCCCTGAATCAGCAAGGGAAAGGGTTTACATGGCTATGTCATTAAAGACCATTTTGTAGCACATAGGTTGCAGGGGCTCAAATTAGGCTGCAGCAGCTGCATTTGAGAGCTTGGCAAACCAGCCCTGCTGTTTTTTTCTAATATCAGTTCCCTGCAGTTTTAACAGAGGAAAATGGATGATAAGGAAACCCCAGCATGGCCTGGCACAGCAGCACTAACATCGTGCTGAGCTGTCTGAGCACATTGCTCCATGCCACCAGCCTTAGCTGTGTTCAGGCCACAGAGCCAGCTAGGTTCCTAAATCCCTTCATTGCAAGAAGGCTTCTGGGGCTCCACTCAAAGATAGTCTGGGACCAACTGGGGAACTAACAGCAATGGTTGGTTGTTGTCCTCCATGGGTGCAAGCCCTGGCAGAGCACAGAGGTGCATTGTATTGCAGATGTCCAACAGCTATGTTCTCTAGTGCTTTTAACATTGACTGCCTTTCATGGTCCCTGTCCTGTCTCTTCCTTGTCTTCTTGGACCAATTCTTCTATGAACATCATTCAGCCATTCCTGTTTCCCCTCCTGGCTACCCACCCAGTCTGTTTCTCCCATCCCCTTCTCCAGTCAGCTCTAGTGCTAGCAGATCCTGCCTTCCCTCTCTGCTCATCCCCTGCCAGTCCCCTGCCCTCATCAGCCTCAGCCTTGGACTGCAATTGCTGAGAGGGATACCACTTAGAGGGGAGGGCTCAGGTTGGAAAAATGTGTTCCTAGCACCCCACCCCAACAAAAAAAATGTATTTTTAATATAAATTTATAATTTTTTTAATATATATATATTTCAAATCAGGCTGAGAGAAATGTCCGGAGTGCAAAATTTCTCGCCAAAGTGTAGGCATTTGGCAAATTAAAAAAAAAATGTCAAAATGCAAAGATTTGGGCAGTCACGCTCAGTGAGCAAAGCAGGCAAAACTCTCCGTGGCTCACAGCAGCCTGTCTTCCAGCAAGGCATTTGGAAGCCCCCACCCAGGATTGGGGCTCGCCCGTGTTTCCACAGCAGAAGGAGCAGCAGCCCAGAGGGAGCTGAATAAAGAGCAAGAGCCAGCACGCACGTGCCTGAGCCTGTCCCAGGGAGCACTGATACTGCCGTCACCCTTTCATCTCCCTTCCCAGCCCAACCAGGGATCTGGTTTGTCTTTTTGTATGTGCAATGGGCTCCCCCGACCTCCTGTTTCCACCTCATGTGGTGCTTCTTCCCGTGCTCCGCAATCTGCTGTGGCTCCTCGAAGGGGGCTGGGGACAGATGGCTTGATTTTGGCTGATAAAGGGGCTGGCTTCAAAGGAGAAGCAAGGCAGAAGCCGTCTGGCCTGATATCTCTTTCTGGTGCTGTCAACATGAGGCCAAGGAGACAAGCTGGAGGCCAGTGAAGACCAGCTCCATTGCAGGGAGCACAGAGGGGAAACAAATTCTCCTTTAAAAATGCCTTCATTGTGCCACTAAATAGTGTCTGCTTGCCTTTATTTCAGAGAGCTCCTGCCAAGCCCAGTTTACCTCAATATTTAAGGTATGCTCTGATCTTTGCTCAGCCCGCTGTACTATGTGAAAGATAACAGTGCTAAATATCTTCAGATGCTCCTGAGGGACGGCTGGGAATGCAGCTGGCATTTTGTGTGCCACTGACTTTTAAGCTCAATGTGGTAAAATGCTAACCAGGCTTGACTCTTCCCATCCGCAGCGCCTGGCAGCGCTGGGGCTGTCGGGGCTGGCAGGCTCTCCAGGACCTTTGCAGTGCGTGAACCACAACCTGGCAATAACCGAGGGAACTGGGAGCAAGCGAAGCAAATAGGGGAAATGATAAAAGCTGCCACTTCTGGGAATAAAACCAGGTTTTTCTTCAGGTACCTCAATTTTGCATTTTTTTTCAGGATTAGGAGGGGAATAAGCATCCCCGCCCTTTGGAGACAGAATAATTTATAATCCACATTTATAAAAATCAGTGATTTCCCTTTAAGTCAGCTCCTGTGCCTTCATCTCTGCTTCCCTGATTAGTCACATAATGAGGATGTTTCTAATACAAACGTGTCAGGGGAGAAAGGAGCCAAACAGTGCTTTATCAGAGGAGAATCTGTATCCCCCCCGGATGCTAATTAGTCATGGAGACTCAGGCGTGGGGGATGGGGGTGAGGCGGGCTCTTCTTTTAGAAGCCAAAAAGATTGATGCCCTCACAATTTCTCGCACAGGGCTGCAAAGCGGTGCCAAGGTAGAGAGCGACTTGAGATCTCCCTCGGCTTTTGCGTCCCCACCCCTCAGACGTGTTTGCCATGCTGCTGCTCCTGCTGCTGTTTGCAGCGTTATTTCTATCACAAGCTTGACTAAATAGAAGCTCTCTCCTTATAAATATGGAAATCTGATGACTGAGCTCTCCACCTCTTGGGACAGGTTGAAAGTGTGCTAAAGCGAAAAGAGCTGCTGAGCACTCAGCTTGGTGGCTTTGTTTACTAGTTGAGAGAAACCGGTAAGGTTTTAATGCTGGGATCCACCTTTGCAGGATGGGCAAGTGACCTGTCAGGCCGTGCTCATGCCAATGTGCTGAAGACTTTGCAGTGGTGGCCATGCTGAGCATGGCAAGGTGAGGACAAGAGCAGTCCTGCCTGCCCGGTGCTGCCCGCTCAAAGCAGTTAGCATTGCCCACCAAGATCCTGGCTGAACCCATTAGCCTGGGTTGTGGGGTCAGGAGGCAGCACTGGGTAGGTATGAAAGCATGGTCTGTGGTGGTCTCCTGCTCTGTCCAGGCTATGCTGGTGTCCACTGCTGAGATTCTCATGTGTCTGCAGAGTGACAGATATGCTTGGTGCATGAGCCTTGGGCAGCTGCTGACCTTTTGGGTTGTGTTGGTAGAGTCTATGTTTTTAGATTTGTTAAAGAGCTTTGAATGCCACTGCGCGTCTCTTGTGATTCCTGAGAAATCTCTTGAACCTTCCATCCCAGAGTGGTGGGCCCCCACAGTGCTTCTTCAGGACTTTGTCTGGATCCTGCTTACAGCCTGTCTCCTTACCTCGGTTTTCTTAGCACTCCTCCTTCCTGCGGCCAGAGGTAGCTTTGAACTTGGTCAAATCACAGAATCATTAAGGTTGGAAAGGACGCACAGGTATTTGCTCTTCCCTCCACATCCTGACTGCATTTGCTACAGAACATTCCCAGATCTTCAACTTCCCTAGAAAGCAGGGTGCTGAGTCCTGAGATTTCCATGCTGGTGACTTTAGCTCTTTCCTGAGACAGTTTTGGCAGAGTACCTGAAGGAAGTGCGGTGGTTCCTTGCTCAAAGCACTTACAAGATCCATCCATGCCCTTGGTTGTAAGCGCCGTCTGAGTAAAATACCAGCATACAAACTCAGCTTGTATAGGCAGGAAATACCCTGCCCAGGGTGCCTTGGGTTGAAGGCAACAGACCTGAAAAACATGAAGTAGGTGCGCAATGGAGAGGGCATCCTGTGGTTTCAACATGAATCCACAGGCTGAAAATAAAGTTCTGCAGTCTGCACACATCTCATTTTCATTCCAGAAACATCTGACATCAAGCTGACGCTCGGCAGGTACCATTGTCCATTTTGCGGGTCTCGTTGGCTTGAGACCTCAGTCAGAGAGCCTGCAGAGCCAGACACCTCTGCCCTCTGGGAGAAGGGGGATTTACTAGGTGCAGGAGGAAGGCAAGGTTAAAAACGATTGTTGGAGAAAGAGTGAACAGGAGAAGAAATCAAACAGCCTAGAAGAGGATCTGAGGGATTAGATTAAAGGTACCAGGGGTATTGGAGGAGCAAAAAGCAAGACTTCATTCATCTCATGCATATAAGAGTTGAACATGTAAAAATCAGCCACTTCTCTTCAAAAAGGGGTCCTAACTGCTAACTGGAAAAGAACAAGTGGCCCCAGAGGTATGCTAGTCATAGCTATGACATTGAACCACTGATTGGAGCTCTTGGTCCGTTGAAAGGTATGGATGTGGAGCCGTCTCAGCTTTTCCTGCTATTGTTCTTACAGCCAGAGACTCTGAAAGCTTAGTAACATCATATTTGACACGCTGGATCCAGTCCATGGCCTATGAAGGCAATTATCAGATCTCCAGGACTTTGGAGGGAACTTACATCACTGGAACAAGACTCTCCTCTTGTAATTTGTATTGTGCTACAAATGGGACATTTTTGTTAGAATATATAATTTCTGCAGTATCTGCCAGAACCAGCCAACATTTTAGTGTTTTCTTCAGGCAAACTTTGATCTCTTTCATATACAACTAGAACAGCCTAGGTGCTTGTGGAGAGGATCTTTCTATATATGCCCATTTCAGCATGACTTGTCTTGCACTTTCTCAGCCAGTTTCTCCGGGTGTTGGGTTTGTCCATGGGAAGAAAGCACAGTTCCTCTCTGCAACCCAGGAGAGTCTCTAGTCGTCTTCATTTGGGGTGGAAAACTCAACTTTCTCTTTAAAAACAGACTTTTCCTTTTGATGAGGCTCCTTTAAAGCCTTGAAGGAGTAAAAATGGGACACATCTTTGAAAGAAGCTCTAAACGCTAAACAATGAGAATGAATTCAGTCACAAAAGGTCCTGCTATGGTCCCTTATGGGAAGCACTAGGACTCTGCAGAGCATTACAGTTTTCTGTAGGATTTGGCTACAGCGTGTAGCCAAGAGCCCAGGCTCCTGTTCCTGCCTCTGTCCTCCAAACGCACCATGACCTCAGCTGTGACACATTTCTCGATTTTTAATCTTTTGGGGAGTATCCTCCCTCATGAATTGAGTTTTAAAGAGCAGTTGTAAAGTTGTTTAGATCCTGGTTTGTCCAGATGCTGGTTGCTAAACTGACTCTTACAATAGCTACCAAGGAATTTGTGATGCTTTATTGCCTTTAATACTGACATGTCTCATGTTGCACCTCAGAGCTGTGGCTGTATAATCAGAGGTACAAAAGGAAAGGTGTAATGTCCTCATGTATATATCCTTTACAAGGAAGGGAATGTTTTGGTATTGAAGCATCCTGAAAACATACCTCAGTTAATAGCCGGTTTTAAATAGTTACTGCATGCCAACTGCTTGGCAAGTGCTGCAGGCAGTGGGGGGGTGCAGTGTGGCATTTCTCTAATTTGCAATGTTAATGATCCAATTTAAGTCATGTAAAGTTAGCACAAGATAGCAAACCTATAAATGCATGTGATAATAGTGATGGCTTATATGCATGAGAAGAGCCTGGAGGGAAATACGGTGTTAAATATACTCTATCATGATTGAAAGGAAAGGACCGGGGGCTGCTTGTGCTGCTGGTTTCTCAGAGGGAAATCTAACAGAAATCATGTAATTACTCCCATTTTTCTTCCTTGCCCCTTAGTTGCTTTCCCAAAGTATTTGGTCTGCTTACTGATTTGGTGCCACCTCTGTTACTGTAGACTTCCAGGATTAGTCATACATCATCATCTAAAAAAAGAGACTTTCTTCCCTGCAAATGTCATTTTCAATTAGGAAAACAGACCTCTGAAACATCTTGTTCCCTTTCCATAGCTTACGCCTTTCTGTTTGCTGCATTTTGTTGAGCTTGAATGTGGCACTTGGGCAGACCCTTCATGGCCGAGGCTCCAAGAGCGCGTTTCAGCACAAGCACTGTGGTATATGCAGGCAGACTGGCACTTCTCTTCTGCCCCCATTTGAAACAAAGCAAAATTCCAAACTCCTCGTTACCTGCCAGTGAGTTGAGCTACCCCAACTGCAGGTGTACGCAGTAAAATGTCATTTCAGTGACCTTCTGGTTCAGTTTAATTCATATGACTTGAGGTTTTAATCATGTAGCAATATTAACACTGAAAAACAGCAACGTTGTAACTGGTGCATTGGCAGACCTAGTAGAAAGTCAATAAACAGTTGTTCTTTATTGCTTTGTTGAAACTGAGTCAGTAGCTATCAGCATGTATTTCAGTGCATCAGTCGCTGTGTCACCAAAATGCCATTTATTTTCACTTTGGTACAGGGAGGTGATGCTGAGATGAGCAATTAGTGCTCTGGATCCAGGAGTATGCACTTGTTGATGAAAAGTGACAACCACATCTTCCTGGGAGCCATCTGCTCTGGTCACCATGTGATTCTGGAGCTCCTTCAACATGTGAGACTTTGAAAAAAGGTGCTTTTCTTCTGCTCACCCAGAGAGAAGGTGAAGGCATGGTCCTTGGCAGGGGGTGGTGGGAGTTGGAGAACCTCTCATTCCTGGGATAAACTGGTATTCTGCCTAAATGCGTCTGGTTTTGAAGCAGGCTCTTCTCCTCTTAAGACAGATGGGGGAAAGGGACCTAAAAAGATCAAGGATCTTATCAGCCTTCACCAAATCCAGATCAGGCTGCCCCAAAACTGGATCAGCTCTGTTGACTTTCTGTGTGTCGACTAGGTTTCTAACGTGGGCTTGCAACAGCAATTCCACAACTTCATCAGGCAAATGTACAGTTCCTTAGCCTTACCTCTGCAGCCCTGCTGCAATTTAAGGTAATTGTTTCTTATTCTGGTGATCAGAAACGTGGGAAAAAAAAAAGTAGTTCCTTTTTCTCTGTGGCATCCCTTTCTGTATCTGAAGACAGCTATTGTATTCTTCCTTAGTCTTCTCCTTTCTTCTCTGAACAACCCCATTCTTCCAGTGTTCCTGGATGGTTTTTGCTTCTAGCTTTTATCTATAGGACTGCTGAGGAGATTGCATCTTCCTTGAAATAATGGGTTCCAAAACTATATGTTTCATCTGAAGCCTGAGGGATTCAGAGGAGAGCATGAGAGAGTTTTGTGAGGTTTGCAGGTTCCATTCCTGCCATACATCCCCCTGTCACACTCTCCTTTCTCTTGCTGAACATGCTATTACTGACCATTGTTCATCTGTGTGGTGGATTCATCTTGATCCACAATAAATCTCACAGCCTTTGAGCCTCTCCTTCTATACAGTTTCTCACACAGACAAACTATGCACATCTTGGTTGCCAGTGGTTTTGTTCCCAGTAGTTTTTTTAAGCAATGTATGTTCATGGATACTTCATGTCTATATTGTAGTGGTAACTAGAGGCTGAAGAGGTCTGTTGTCCAAAACACTGTGAGATCATGCTTTTACATACCCACCTGTGCACATCAGAGTTCCCTCCCCAGAAGCCTGCTGCCTACAGCTGCATTTCTCAGGATGACCTGGTGTGTTACAGCTTAAGGCAGAGTGAATCTGCAAAACAGCATAGGATTTTCTGATTCACGGGCAGAGAATGAAGGCATAAATATTTATTAGCAGGAGCAACGTTCTAGCCCAAGAGTCTGGGATGACAACATGGAAATTATAGAAACTTCTCAGTGACCCGACTGTACCCCCCTGTATTTGGGTTGCATGTGGTTTCTCACTTGTTTTTCTGCTCGCTAACTTAGTCTCTCATGCAGAGAACATCTATCAGATTTTCCAGACTCAATGTTTGATGTGGAAAATAAGCAAAACACTTGGTCTTGTCCTTTCTTGTTAGCATTTGTTTGCAGTGTGTGATCCACATGGGCAGCTTCAGAAAGCAGGAATCTGCTGAGCTGCGAGTGCTCACTGTAGGCTGTCACACGTGTTGGTACCAAGACTTCCAGCATCTTTAAGCTGGGCAGAAGACGGCAAATACATCATCCGTTGGTACAGGAGAGAAACAAAAGTAGCTGGATGATACTCTGGAGCAGTCAGCTCATGCTGATTCAGCTAATGATGATCAGACCAAAGCCTCTGAACTGTGGAAAGAAGTGGTGGGTAAAGCCCTGTATATTGGGTCTTAACTTGAGATTAGAGGGTAAGGGCAATCATGCCCCTCTGCTTGTATCAAAAGGTAGAGCTGCTTTAATGATAATAGAAATTCCCACAGACAGCATCATAGGGCTGTAAAAATGACTGATTTTTAGGGTTGGGAAGGGTGGACCGATAGAGACATACAGGTTTCCAGCTGTGTTTTCATGGTGCTGCTGAAGGCCACAGAAGCTGCATGTGCCCATTCCCTTCCACATGCACTGGGGTCCCAGAGGATTTGCAGAGTGGAAAGCAGAGGCTTGTTAGGCTTGCAAGATGTCAGAAGTGTTGACTCTGAAGGAAAGCAAAGGAACCTGCACTTTCCAAGGTGCTGTAAGGGTGTGTTTGTACCCAGCACCCAGCTCCATTGCTGAGGGTGCAGCTGCACAGTTTGCTGGCTCTTTGGGGCTATTTCCCCGCCATAGTCAGTGTGCGTTACTGGGAGAGGTAGACGATACAAGTAAAAATGCTATTGACCTGGTGCATTGTGACAGATGTTGTATTTCTTGCGAAGTACTGCAAAAAGAAAAGGGGGGATTTAAAAAAAAAAGAAAATGCTGAGCATGCTACATTCCTTAAACCCTGATTTCAGTTTGAAGTGGTGTCAGCTTCTCTCTGTGTCCCTGCATACCAAGGATTAACAGCACTCCTGCTCCATGAAGGTTCACTGCATTTAATTTCTGATGGTACACACCGTAGGACATGGCAGTACTTAGCAGGAGGGCAGTGTTCAAGGTCCATTGTGTTGAGCCCACAGAAAAAAAACCAAACTAGTATGGAACTGCCCCAACCTTCAGATGCTGTGATTGTGCATGCCCAATTAAGCTGTGAGCATATGGGGAGAAAACTTTGATTAAACTCTGGCCCCAGCCAAACAATCATGCAGTGGCCTGATTGAATGTATTTTTTCCCTAGGAATTAAGATATAAGGAGGCCTCAGGAACAAAAAAATCCCTTAAATGTGTTAAATTCCCATAGCCATTTAAAGCCCCTGCAGCCACTTTCGGCACTTGCCTTTTGATTGGGAGTGTTTGTTCCCCACAGCAAGCAGAGAGAAATCACATCATCTGGCCTGGGACCGGTCACACTGTGTAGCTGACATTTTCACACTGGGGTCAGAACTGAATGGATCAGTTTAGGGAGGCTTGTAAAAAAGGGCAAAATCATCAAGTGGATTCCAATAGCGA
The DNA here is from genome assembly GCF_964289735.1 of Phaethon aethereus. Classification (NCBI taxonomy): domain Eukaryota; kingdom Metazoa; phylum Chordata; class Aves; order Phaethontiformes; family Phaethontidae; genus Phaethon; species Phaethon aethereus. The sequence continues at coordinate 11,119,385 of NC_138577.1, read as the reverse complement.
AAGCCCACAGTGAGTCTCAGTGTGCTCGTAGGCATTCACAAGCAAAAGGCTGATTAGTCAAGTAAATGTTTCTCCGGGTGGATGAGCTGTATAGAGAGAAATGCACCTGTTCAGTATGCGCAGAAGCAAAGCATGTTCCTGCAAAGAGGCAGCTTCAGGCAAGCTGCCGTGGGAATGCTGTCGTTCTCAGCTGCTGGGAGGCAGCGGAGTTGTTACTATGGAGTCCAGTGCGTTGCTGCAGGATCTATATGGATGGATGGGAAATACAACAGTGCCTCGGCACTCCTGGGCCGGGGATGGATACCTGACTGTCACTGGGGACACTGTCTCTGGCCCAGCTCAGTTTCCTTTTGGATCCATTTTGTTCTCTGGAGGGAGCGGGCCTGGCCCGTGTGCACGCAGCGGTGGTCACCCAGACTCTGCTGGTGCTTTGTGATTCCTACTGCGAAGTCATGGGTCTGTTGTGCGGCCGTAACATGTTCCCCTGCAGGTCTGCTGTAGAGGCGCCACACTGCCGGAGCCAAAAAGTGTCGTTCCAAACCTTGGAGATTAATTCCTGGTGTGGACTGGTGTTATCATGGGTTCTGCTGCTGTGTCCTTCATCATTCTCACTTCCAGTGTCAGCGGCAAGAGTGCAATCTCCACCAGTTGCCAGGCCTCCACTGTAGTCAGCGGGGAGAGGGAGACACATCTCCAGGGATGGATTTGTCTCCTTTTGGATGGATTTGTCTCCTTTTAAGACAAGTGTCTAAGACAGGATGGAATGAATCAGTCTTTGAAAATAATCTTTGTTTTCTTCAGAGGTCTAGGAAGCCTTTTCTATTTGTTTGGTCTGGAGTCCAGCTTTGAGATTGCTCCAGCTGAGTCCTCTGGTCCAGGACTGGAGTCTGAATCCTCAAGAACATTTCTCCCTTCCCTTTCTTCATGCAAGTGGATGTCTAATGTCACTGGCAGGTTACCCACAAGGAAGAGCTACTGTCAACATATCCACTTCTGAGAAAAGTAAGGGCTGGTTTTGATTTAAAGAGTTTAAGTGTAATTTTAGCAGTGTGAACCTGAGCTAGTCCAGGTGGCCAGGCCCTTTCTCTGCCACAAGGACTTCTGGCTCTGAACTCACGTGGCTCTATGCTGGACTGCAGCAGCACAGAAGGCAGTTTGTGGCCATCACACTGTGTCCTTTACCATAATATGTCTACTCCCATGCTTTCGTGCAGCCAGCAGATTGGGACCCCGAGGACTCGTTTGTATTCAGTAGCACCAGAAATCATCCAGCTCTTGGAGTTGTGCTCCTTAAAAATGGCTGTATCCTGCCTTTTCCAAGACTGTTAGAGAACACATTCTCCTCTGGGAAGCCTGGACTCAGGTGGTGCCACTTACCACCTTACATATTCCTCTTGGAGAGGTTCTAGCATGTCTGGAGGACAGCCATGTCCTTTGTATTATCTGGCCACTCCCATGAATGTTCTTTCCTACAGCCTGGATTCTGGTCTAGCCCCTTCAACTGGGTGTGTTGGAGACCAGTCCCATGTGACAAGGATACCACAAGAACTGGTCTTTGCTTGAGATCATGGAATAGGTTCTGATACGGAAAATAAGGATGGCTATTTGAAGTCAGATTAAAGGTCTCATCTACCCCTGTGTCCTGTCCCCAAGAGGACAAGGAGGGAGTGAGCCTGCAGTGATGCCTCCTTGGTTCCCCCCCTCCAGTGATCTGTGCTAGGGGCAGCCTGAGCCAGAAGCAGTGCTTTTGGGTTTGATGGATATTCTTTCCATTCATTTTTCTCACCCTTTCCTGAGCCCCTTTTAGCATCCACAGCAGCATATGATCTGCTGTATGGAGAAGTACTGAGTTTGTTTTCAGCTGCTTCTGTGTGTTAACTGCCACTTGGTATCTCATGCTTGTAGAAAATAAGGACTGGCTGATCCCTGTTCGCCTTCTCACCCCACTCAGGGTTATTTAGACATCTCCCAGAGCCCCCATCCATTGTCTCTCCCTGGCTGAAGAGTCCTGGTCTGTCTAGCTGGTCATCTGATGGAACCTGTCATCTGGGATCTCTTCCCTGAGTGACAGTAGCTAACTACAGCTTATTATTTTCGTTAATAAAGTTGGAGTTTTCTTCTGTGTAGCACTTATAGCTTCACTTCACTTCAACTGCTGTATTTTGCCATTCAGCTGCTGTATTTTGTCATTTAGTATGGTTATTAAAGGAGGATTCTTACCTAAAATGCTAAGGTAATTTATGCCTAACTATGTTCTCCAGGAGACTGGCTTGTTTGTTTGCAACCTGCTCTAACCTTTCTAACCAGTCATTAAACTGCTGTTAGAGGAAAAGTGCAGCAGTGACTGCATTAGAGGAAAGCAGAAGAAATTGCATATTAAGCCTTAACTATTTAATGTCATTGAATGCAAAGTCTTGTAAGCACCATCCATTTTAAGTATTGTCTAAGTCTACTGGATAGTGCAAAGGAGCAGAATTTTGATAAAACATTATGACCCTATATATGTTAATTGAGCAGTTTCTATGAAGATACAGCCTAATTCAAGAATCACATTTTATCTCATAAGCACAGTGTATTAAAAAGAGCTAATGTGCACTGCAGAGAGAAGACAAGCACTGAGCAGGAAGGGACGAAGGCTCACCAAGTCATTTTTTTACTGAGAGCAAAGAGCGATGGTATCTTGCTTTGAAACTCGGTGGCTGCCGTGCATACAGGTGTGGCTGCCAAATGATGATTTGCATTTTTATAAGAAATTATGTACAAAAACCAGACTTCAGAAACTGAGAGATGGACAGTATCAGTTTGGAATTTGATATTAATACCAGTTGATATTTTCTAGTATTTAGTTTCTTACGCTTTGTCACATTTCTTACAAAGTGATGGTTTCTTAAGATATTGGACCTAATATTGTATATTGGTTTCCCTGTGCAGCTCTACCTATTATAAATCCAAATTTACATACACATATAGGTATCTATATATGCATGTTCTATTTAGTTTTTAGCTTCTAGGCAGGAAAGAGTGAACATGTTTAAAAACCAATTTTAATATACACTGTGGTGCTAAGTTGAGATAGTTCCAGAAGGTTTAAAGTTTGCTGTGAAAGGACTTTAATTATTTTTAGCAGTGGTAGATCTGCCTGAATTGGTAGTTTGTTTCTCTCTGAATCCTTTGATGTGCTGTACCATAGAGTACGCTACCTCGATTAGATAGTCTGCAAGTAGATGTGATAGACCAGACTGTGTGTTTGGGGAGCTTTGGTTTTTGGGGGGAGATTTCAGTGACAGTGAAAGCTGCTGTGCTGACAGATACTGAAATTAATTCTTTCCAGTTAGCCACAAAATAGGTCCAGCATGGGAAGTACACACTTCTTCATCCCTCTCCCAAGAGGAACCAGAGATTGAATTCTCATACTCATTCAATCATCATTCCTTCTGAGCTGGACTTTGACACAGGTGGTCATGAGCTTTTTAGTTTTAATCATGAGCCTGACTGATCCACTTGGAACTTGGCTGAAACTGTAAATGCATTTCATACAGCACCCCAAAGACTCATCACATGAAAATTATTTGGGACTACTGCCAGCCCAGGCTGAATTTGAACTGATGGCCCACCCTCCACATTATATTCCCAGTATCATCCATCATACAAGTCTGATGATGAAATCTGGTGTTTCCAGAGGTACTTTTAGCATACTAAATGTGCTTCCAAAATTCTGTGTTTTGCCCCTGGGTTTCAGCCATTCAAAACACCATCATGTTCTCTGCTCCCTCTGACTGCAGGTGGGGATGGTCTCACCTAACCACAAGTTAGGGAAGAGACTGCATAACTCTTAGCTAAACCATTCCGTTTTGTTTCCTTTTCTTTCTTAACAGGATCCAACAGCTGCATCTATTTCGGACAGAGATTGTGATACAAGAGAGGGAGAGACTGTAGCCATGAACTATAAGCCGTCCCCACTTCAAGTGAAATTAGGTGAGTCGTTGCTTATGGAGAGTGAAAAGGCTGAATCCAAGGTCTGAAATCTGTGCGGTCGTATGCAGATCTCCATGCATGTGCTGAGTGTGCCAGCTCAGCTCAAACAACTCACAGAGCAGCTTTCTCATTGTGATTCTGCTGCTGAGGGAACTGACCTACAAACATAGAAGGACCATGTATCTTGGGCTGTGGTAGAGGAAGGAAGCTATGCCTTGAAAGGAAGATACAGCTTTTTAAACCAACAGACTTTTATCAAGCTACAATAAAGACTTGGCCAGATAAAGAATGAAGATAATACAGAGGGACTGTAGAAAGAAGAGAAAACAGGATAACTACAAACAAAAGGGAGAGGATCAGAGACTTGAGCCACTACCAGGAAAAGATAGAGCTGTGCTATTGTGAGATGGAGGGCTCGTAGGTCTGTAAAGATTCACATACAAATAACTTGTGCTATTTCTGAGCAATATGTTTTAAGTTCTGGAAGCAGAATCATTCAGTTAGCACAGTACAACTGCTTCCTCACAGGGATAATGGTTACAAGAGGACAGCAATCCACACATGGCTGTCCTGCCTCCAAAACCTGAGCCCTTGTTTTGCGACACAGCTTCAAAAACCTGATGAAGGACAAGTCAAAGGAACAGTGTGCTTTTTGCTCAGAGCATGGATAAAAAATGGAAACCTTAACCTGGAAAATTTCCCAATAGGAGCAGGAAGCATCCTCTGGTTGTCCTTCACATCAGAACAAATGACATTGAGAGGATGCTGCTGGAGCTGATTGAGGGTGACTGTGGCGTGTTGGAGAAGGCTCTGAAAGAAATGGGTGCCCACAAGTTCAGTGGAATCACTCTGACCCCTACCAAATGAGTGATAGGGAAGTTCAGCAGACAGCTAAGGTTTGAAGAAGATTTGAGAGTTTGGGCATCAGTGTGTGATTATGAAGAGATGTTCTCAATAGATACGTTTTACCCAAGGACCTGCAGTACTACTGCAAGCACTAGTTTTGGCCTCGTTTATAAGAGGAGCCTTAAAGAAACACCAGGAAAAGGCTGGGGAGCACTTGGGAAGTCTCAAGGCTCTGTCTGAGTGCATGGTAAATTGAATAATCAGCCAAATCTGGTCATAGCAATGCAGAAGGGAATGTCACAGAGTAGGCATACAGCCAGCAAAGGAAAATCAAGTAGTTGAATAGGCAAGATCTCACTGAAAGAGTGACTAGGAAGGAGAAGACAGAAAGATGGATACGCAAATGCAACAAGATTATGCAGGAAAGTGCGGGACATTGAGCTACTGATCCAGGATATGAGCAAGTGCATTGGGACAGTAGATCTGTCCTGCAGTTGCAGCCATGAATACTCTAAAAACAGTGGCTGGTTTTCAGGAAAAAGCAGGGAGCAGCAGTATGTATTAATGACAGCACAACTCAGTTTGGTAAAAGATTGTCACTGCCAGCATGCCATATGCCATCAGGATCCTTTTTCACTGCCAAGAGAGTTCTGAAATGTTATTAGAAAGATAATTACTACTACAATAGTTGTTTTGGATAATTTAACATCAGGAATCAGTTTGGAGAGCAATTGCTACTATTATTGGTAATTCTGAGATATTCTTACGTTTCTAGGCAATAAAAATATCCTGCAGAGATTCGCTAACGTGACAGGAAATGGTGCTATTTTAGATTTGGCTTTGGTAAGTCAATGAGGACATTATAGGAGACCTGATCATAGGAAATAGATTTGGATTCAGGGATAGCAAGTTCAATTCATGCAAATTAAATGAAAATGTAATTTGAGGTAGATCTGTAACAAACCTCAGTTTTATAAACCTCTGTTTTATAAATGTGTGGATGTGGCACTTCAGGACATGGTTCAGTGGGCATGGTGGTGTTGGGTTGATGGTTGGACTTGATGATCTCAAAGGTCTTTTCCAACCTTAATGATTCTGTGAACTAAGTGCTTAAGCAAAGGCAGCAGATTGAGAAACCCAGCAACTCAAAACACATCAAGTAGTGTTGAAGGAGGAAGTAACAGAAGAGAGGACATTGCTAACAGAGTTCTGCAACAGTCATTTCATTTATATGTTCATTAAAGACTGACACAAAAAGCAGGAGTTGGCAAAGAAAATTTAGTCGTAGCGTATTTGGGAGACACCAACACAACAAAGCCTCAGAAATATCATAGAGAAAAAACATGAAATCTGGAATAATAGAAATGAGAAAAAAATAACAGGAGAAACTGAATCTGCTGTAAACTGGAATTTACCAACTGGAGGTGACTGAAGAAGAAAAAGCCTGTTACATTAGTTGATTGCAAGGTAACTAATTATTGAAATGGACTAATACATGAAAGCGTGACATAGTCACACTTCTTCAGAGCTTACCAGCTTTTTTCCAAGGATCAGATACAAGAGAATGATTAGTCTTTCTGTCAGAACTTCTGCTTTTCCACATAGGGAAAATTTTATTTCATTTAGCCACTGCTGAATGCTTCTATCTATCAGTAAAGAGGCAAAGGGAAGTATTGGAAGAGTCTAAACAGTTTTTGCCGTAGATAGCGGTATACCATTGCCAGGACCTCCTTTCTAGCTACTGATTCTGCCCAGGGAATACTCAGTGCTGACCACAATATGCTTATGGAGGTAATAGTGGGTGAAGCCTACCTGCTTAAGAGGAATTGTCCAGCAAGGCTGATGAGCATCTTCTTGCCTTGCCTCCAGAGAGATCTGCTCAAACACATCTCTGTCTGCCTGTAGAAACAGTATGCCTCTTTAATTAGGTGAACACATGTCTAGTGGCATTTGGATTGACTTTCTACTTTTAGCCATACCCAGATGAGCTCTAGGTTACCTGGGGCAAAAGGAGATTAACAGTATTGTCTGTAGCCATTGTAATATGCCTTTAATGCACATCAACTCCTACTGCTGTTTATAAAATCTGCCCAGCCTTTACAATTTTCAAGCAGTTTTATAGCTTGCATCTCCCAGGTCAGGCCCTTGTTCCTCCAACTAGATTTTTTGTCTCTTCTGCATTAAACTTGTCAGGATTTGGATTGTTTTTTTAATCTCTTTAAGGATAGACAAAGTTAAGGTAGTACATAAATGATGTGTAGAGAGTACATAAACCCAAGCGAATAGGGTTTTAATCCTATTGTAGGTTTTTCTTCTGGATAGTGGCATTTATCACTGTTAAATCAGAATCAATTGTTCAAATTCAGATGCTCTGATAGAAGGTTGATAAATGTCATTTTACACTATGTGAAGATTCATATATAAATCTGTCATATGTGCTTGCTGGAAGCATGGCTCAAGTGAGCTCAATTAAATACCAACCCAGCATGAATACAACTTTTGCTTCCAGAGGCTGCAGTGATTGAAGTGTGACAGAAAGAATCTGCTGTGCTGCACGCACTGAACACAGATTTACCCTGCTGTTTGAATGGTCTTTTGTTTGGTTGTTTCTCCCTCTCTGAATAAATACATTTGGCCACATGTTTTCTTGGGGAGGTCAGTTAGACACAAGAAAAACTTCACAGGTAGCTTGCATTTCTAGTGACTTCTTAAAGGTTATACCTGATTTGTAAGTGGAACAGTAAAATATTTAGCTTGCTGCTGGGGCCACAACAAAAAAGAGGAGAACCTCACACCAAGGGGAAATAACATCTCCCAGTTCATGCAGTTCATCATCTTAAACCCTTATTGATATTATATCAGTATTAATTATGTATTTCTTACTTTTCTGGCACTCCCACTTTGTCTTTCTGTCAGGAACTGCAAGGTTCAGCCATGTTTCTTTCTTTGTTTCAAATAACTTGATAAGGAGGCTCCCAACAGCACTGGTGGGGTCTGGGTGTACATTAGTGCTTAGAAGATGTCTCCAGCACATCCTTATTAGGAGGCATATCCAGATGGAGCATATACCACAAACCTTTTGAGAACAGATGAGAGCTGTGATAAGGAGAGAGGGAGGAACAGAATAATCCCCAAGTGTTAATCTCAAGGGCTCTGTATCCACTGTATCTTCCTCTTTATCTGGAAGGCAACAGAACCTCATGGGATCACCAGGAGACAAGATACTATTTTAATGAAGCTTATGCCATCTGTTTTTCTGTTTTGCATTTTTAATTTCCCTTCTCTGTGCTGAAATCCCCATCCAGACAGTCTGTCTGTCTTACGTCGCAGTCAATGACTCTACAGTTTGTGTTAAAACAGAATGGGAAACATGGCAATTGGCTGGAGTGCTGCAGAACAAGCTACAGTGCTGATGAAGGATTGTGGCAGTGGCATCTTCATCAGCACATCCACCACACCAGGAGCTTGGCAGTAAATCTCCCACATCCCTGTCTGCAGATGAACATATGGGAAAGAGGCAGACAGACAGATGCTCAGAGCAGCATTCATCCCTCCAAGGTACCTCTTGCCTTGCTTGGAGGTAAGCACCTCCTCTCCTTGGACTAGATGGTGGATGAGGTACTGGTTTTGGAAAATTGGAAGTTCAGTGCTAAAACTATAGAAAAAATGAGTGTCTAAGCTAGGCAAACTGAGTCCCACCTTAGGACTGAGTGAGCTACATGCAGATGAGGTCTCCTGCCATATGACGAAGAGGAAGCCTAGTTCATATTCATGCAGGCTTCAAAGTGTTTACGTTTTTTGTTTTAGCTTTTCTTTGCAAAGCGTCTTGTAAAAAAATGACCTGAACTGTAAATGTAGCAGATAATATTCCTGCTTTCCTAGCTACTGTTTTGTTCCCATCCCAGCACAGATCTTCTGCTGCTATTTGTTTTAATACCAAAAAGCACAGTGGCTGATACTAGTCAGCCCTGTAAGGAGAAGCAAGTGTCATAAAGGTGCCTTTGATGTAAGCTGCTGTAGTATGTAATCCACCAGCCTAACCAGAAACTTTCCTTGCTTCAAGAGATAGGAAGGTGTTATAACACTAACAGAGAAGAGCTATTTCATTAATTAATAGGATACTGACACTTTTCTCCTGCCAGCTGCATTGTAGGGTGTTGCTTTTTTTCTTTAGGAGACACGGTGCAGATCACTCTTAGAGCAGGTCAGCCACAGCCCAGCTTCTGCTGGGGAAGGAAGTTCTGCTTGCTGAGAGCCTGGACCTATTGGTAGGGTGAGAAAAAGGCCTCTTGAGTCACGCCAGCCTGGCCTTTTGGCTTCCTGTATGACAAGAAGGAGATGAGAGCAAGTGAACAGCCATAGTGGGGCCTGAGCTGAGCAGATGGCTCAGGGAGGGATGAAGGAAGTCTTGGAATAAAACGTCATTCTCTGACAAATAGCCATAGTGCTCATCCTCCAAGGAGAGATCTCAGATGAGACCACCAAGGCTTCTTGCCTGCTTCTACTTCTTCCGGTATCAGTCCCACCTTTCCATCTTAGGTTATATAAAATCCTAAGATTTTACCTGGTAACAGAAGAGGAGTTCAGACTGTGTCTTCCACGGTCTGTAGCTAGGAATGGGGATTCTGCATGGAGACACCAATTAGGTGCATCCACTTCCAAGCACTGAATTATTTTACTTGTGCTATTGGATTAATTCTTGCTTGTTAACAAACAAGATTCTCAAAAACCTCAAGCAAGTAATTGGAATGATGTGTACTTAGAGCAGGCAACTCTGGTAGGGGTAAAACAGCAATAGAAACTATGTCGCAAGGAAACATAGCATGTTGTTCCCTGGTGTGCTTGACTTGGACAAAACTGAGGATTTAATTTATGACTGGGACCCATCTTGGTGGACACTGAAGTGAACAGAGGGGATAACCCCTTTGAGGTCAGAGGCTGATGACACGTTGTCCTAGTTTCAGCTGGGATAGAGTTAATTTTCTTCCTGATAGCTGGTGTAGTGCTGTCATTTGGATTTGGCATGAAAATAATGTTGATAAGGTACTGTCGTTTTCAGTTGTTGCTAAGCCGTCAAGGACTGTCTGGCTTCTCGTGCTGGGCTGCCAGCGAGCAGGGGAAGGTGGGAGGGGACACAGCCGGGACAGCTGACCCAGGCTGGCCAAACGGGTAATCCATACCATATGACATCATGCTCAGCATATAAAGCTGGGGGAAGAAGACAGAAGGGGTGGGGGGATATTTGGATTTATGGTGTCTGTCTTCCCAAGAAACCACAACGCGTGATGCAGCCCTGCTTCCCTGGAGACAGCTGAACCCCTGCCTGCCCATGGGGAGCGTGGTGAATGAATTCCTTGTTTTGCTTTGCTTGAATGCGTGGCTTTTGCTTTGCCTATTAAACTGTCTTTATCTCAACTGACGAGTTTTGTAACTTTTACCCTTCCAATTCTCTCCCGTCCCACTGTGGGGGAGTGAGCGAGTGGCTGCGTGGTGCTTAGCTGCTGGCTGGGGTTAAACCACGGTGCACATCTGTGATGTTATCTCCTGCCTTCCAGCCTGATGCTGTGCATTCATGGCAGATACTGAATTGCTGTACGATCAGGGAGGAGTAGTACTGTGAATATCTGTCAGTGAGCTGAGAACTACAAAGCCCTCAGGGTTCAACATAACAAAATTGGTGCATTTCTGGTTGAAACTTTACAAATGGTCTCTAATCCCAGTAAAGGACAGACTGCCTTTGTCTCCCCATGTGGCTCCTGAGACTGATCTCTCAATTGGTGTAGTTATTTAGCCCCCTCTCCTAGGGCTAGGTGTGGATTCAAAGCTTGTTTTAAAGCATCTCCATCAAAGAGCCACAAAGTGCACAGCAGAGCATCCTATCCCAGAGCTGTTCAAAAGGATGCCTAGCTCAGAGATCCCCTTCCAGGGCTGCTCTTTCTGCAGGTCAAAATGAAAAACTGGCACTGCGAGATGCAGTCGCAAACAGAGCAGGCAGCAAGCATCTTGCCTAGGCTGAATGGTTCAGTACCTGCCCACACCTGCAGCTCCTCTTCTGCATCATCTCTTCCCAGTCTGCTTCACAGCTTGTGACTTCTACGCTTTTAGTACAGAAAGTAGAATAATAAGGGGTGGTTGTAGTAGACTGGACAAATCAATGCCATTAGTGTATCCTTTTGTCAGTACCTCAAGTACTGTACTATTCCCAATTGCTCTTCTGTAACAAGGCGATTAATGCTAATTAGGTCCAGCAGCTGTTGTTTCTGGGAAGAAGCTCTGTAGGTAAATTCAGGTAACGTTTTATAAAAAAGCTGTAACTCTTAAGCTAGCTTTCTGGGTTCCAGCTCTATTGACAAAACTGCAGATTTCCATATACATAACTGTTTGCATGGCGACCTCAAGTGACATCATTACCTTAAGTGCACAAAGCCATTTTCCTCCCCTGGGAGCACCCATTTCCTTGAACACAGTCTGTTCTTTGTACGGCGGGGATGAGTAATACAGAAGCCAGAGTGCAGTGGCAATATAGCACTGCTATTGATTTTCTTCATGGACACAGAAGTGCAGCCTACCACTCAGATGTCTCCTGGGGCTTGGGAGGAATTTATTTAAACATTATTTCATGTGTTATTACTCTTCCCATTTATAAGAGAAATTGTGTACGCAAATTTATAGTAGCATTCTTCCTGCAGGATATCTCCAGGCTCTTTTTGGAGGGGATGATAGAGTGAACAGCTGCATTACGTGAAGGGCAGTAGGGCTGTCTGGAGACAGAGCACCAAAGGCGAGGGCAGAAAAACAGTTGTGACAGGCATATTACTGCAGATTAGTTAGAGGGGAAATAGAGGGGCAGGCAGGAAGAGGTGCATGAGACACTGTAGCTGACACAGGCTTGGGTAAACAGTAAAGCCATTAAGAGAAACTGGAACAGAGCAATTGACTGGAGTTAAGCAGAGATCTCTGGGCAGGAGGGAGTGTGTAAGTGGGTGAGAGAGAGGGAAGGGAGGTACCAGTCAGCAAATCCCAGGAGCAAAGCATGAGCACATGAATATGAGCATGATGTGGCATGTTGCTCACCAAATGAGCCTAGTCTTTTTGTCACTGCAATTTGCTTGATTTGTTACGCCACTCTGCCAGGGCTTCCCGGGCTTTCCCAGACCTCCACCATCATACATGTAGCTCTCCTGTGACAAGTTACTGGATACCCATGCACCTCACAAGCTGAAGACACACACCCGCTCACATCTTATGTTGCACACACCACTCTTGGCTAACATACCTTCAGATAAAAAAGTCATGAAGGAGGAGGCTGTGAAGTAACTGAATCAGTCAGCTGGACCAGTACTCTTCAATGTCTTCAGCAATGACATAGACAGTGGGATCGAGAGCACTCTCAGCAAGTTTGCAGATGACACCAACATGAGTGGTGCAGTTGACACATCTGAGGGACGGGGTGCCATCCAGAGGGACCTGGACAAGCTCGAGGAATGGGCCTGTGTGAATCTCATGAGGTTCAACAAGGGCAAGCGCAGGGTCTTGCAGCTGGATTGGGGCAACCCCCAGTATCAATCCAGGCTGGGGGATGAAGGGATGGAGAGCAGCCCTGCTGAGAAGGACTTGGGGTACTGAGGGATGAAAAGCTGGACATGAGCCGGCAATGTGCGCTCGCAGCCCGGACAGCCAAGCGTGTTCTGGGCTGCATCCAAAGCAGCGTGGCCAGCAGGTCTACTCTGCTCTGGTGAGACTCCACCTGGAGTCCTGCATCCAGGTCTGGAGCCCTCAGCACAGGAAGGACATGGACCTGTTGGACTAGGTCCAGAGGAGGCCACGGCAATGATCAGAGGGATGGAACACCTCTGCTGTGAAGACAGGCTGAGAGAGTTGGGGTTGTTCAGCCTGGAGAAGAGAAGGCTCTGGAGAGACCTTATTGCAGCCTGCCAGTACTTAAAGGGGTCTATAAGAAAGATGGGGACAGATGTTTTAGCAGGGCCTGTAGCGATAGGACAAAGCGTAATGGTTTTGAACTGAAAGAGGGTAGATTCAGACTAGCTATAAGGAATAAATTTTTGACAATGAGGGTGTTGAAACCCTGGCACAGGTTGCCCAGAGGGGTGGTAGATGCCCCATCCCTGGAAACCTTCAACATCAGGCTGGACGGGGCTCTGAGCAACCTGATCTAGTTGGAGATGTCCCTGCTTACTGTGGGGGGGTTGGACTAGATGACCTTTAAAGGTCCCTTCCAACCCAAACCATTCAATGATTCTATGTCATAGACATAGACAATGACTCTGTTATTTTGTTGGGCATTATCTGGCCATGCTTTAGCCACTCCAAATTTTTACAGTACCTACAGGTCTGATGATAGTCTAGGAAAGAGAGCTAATCCTGAATATCTGCTCCTACACAAATTATTTTACTTTATAATGAGAGTGGGCACTTCATGACATGGTTTAGTGGGCATGATGGTGTTGGGTTGACAGTTGGACTTGATGATCTTAGAGGTCTTTTCTAACCTTAATGATTCTGTCATTGTATGAAAAGAGAGTAACATCCCCAAAGGTGATTTACACCTTGTTCCTGACATTAAAAAGACTAACTAAGTTGACAAGGTTGCTTTCTCAGGTGTTGGCATCTTTGACAAAATCAACACAGGAAAGGGCAATAGTACTGCTTTCTGGCTTTTCAGAGCCCTGTGTCCTTAAATGTAGGTTCCACCTGATCCTCTGGGCCACCACAGGGGAATATTTCCCCAATTCTGAATTAGACAGGTTTACTCACAGAATCACAGAATCACAGAATCACTAGGTTGGAAAGGACCTTTAAGATCATCAAGTCCAACCATTAATCCAGAACCACCATGTCCCCTAAACCATGTCCCCTAAACCATGTCCTGAAGAACTCTTCACTGGTTAGACAGGTTACTCTTCGCTGGGTGAGGAACTGGCTGATGGCCGAGCCCAGAGAGTTGTGGTGAATGGTGTTAAATCCGGCTGGCAGCTGGTCTCAAGCGGTGTTCCCCAGGGCTCGGTTCTGGGGCCGGTCTTGTTCAATGTCTTTATAGATGATCTGGATGAGGGAATTGAGTGCTCCCTCAGTAAGTTTGCAGATGGCACCAAGTTGGGTGGAAGTGTTGATCTGCTGGAGGGTAGGAGGGCTCTGCAGAGGGATCTGGACAGGCTGGATCGATGAGCAAAGGTCAACTGTATGAGGTTTAATAAGGCCAAGTGCAGGGTCCTGCACTTTGGCCACAACAACCCCATGCAACGCTACAGGCTTGGGGAAGAGTGGCTGGAGAGCTGCCCGGCGGAAAGGGACCTGGGGGTGCTGGTTGACAGCCGGCTGAATGTGAGCCGGCAGTGTGCCAAGGTGGCCAAGAAGGCCAACAGCATCCTGGCCTGTATCAGGAATAGTGTGGCCAGCAGGAGTAGGGAAGTGATTGTGCCCCTGCACTCGGCACTGGTGAGGCCGCACCTTGAATACTGCGTTCAGTTTTGGGCCCCTCACTACAAGAAGGATGCTGTGGTGCTGGAGCGTGTCCAGAGAAGGGCAACGAAGCTGGTGAGGGGGCTGGAGCACAAGTCTTATGAGGAGCTGCTGAGGGAACTGGGGTTGTTTAGTCTGGAGAAGAGGAAGCTGAGGGGAGACCGTATCGCTCTCTACAACTACCTGAAAGGGGGTTGTGGCGACGAGGGTGTTGGTCTCTTCTCCCAAGTAACTAGCGATAGGACGAGAGGAAATGGCCTCAAGTTGCGCCAGGGGAGGTTTAGATTGGATATTAGGAAAAATTTCTTCACTGAGAGGGTGGTCAGGCATTGGAACAGGCTGCTCAGGGCGGTGGTGGAGCCGCCATCTCTGGAAGTGTTCAAAAAACGTGTGGATGTGGCACTTCAAGACATGGTTTAGGGGACATGGTGGTGCTGGATTAATGGTTGGACTTGATGATCTTGAAGGTCCTTTCCAACCTAGTGATTCTGTGATTCTGTGATACTCTGGTGTTATTATTTCTGTAAATCCTTCTGATGTCTCCATAGGTAGATGAGTTTCTGCGTAGCACTCAAGGGAAGCAAGTAGATCCCAGTGTAATTAGTGCAAACTGGCTCCAGAACAGACCACAGCATCTGCGGACAGTATTGGATGCTCCATTTTTTTAGTGTGTTTGATTTATTAATGATGAGCCTTAAACTATACGTGACGGTTAATTGAATTTGTTCTGACTATTCAGTGATGTGGGCTTCCCTTTGTCTTCTCTGTGCTGCACACTCAGCTCTTAACTGGGAGAGGTTACTGTCTGCTTACTGATTTTTGGGGCTAAAATGCTCCATCAGCACATCAGGCTCTATTAAGTAGAAATAACATACACTTCTCAAAGGGAGTGGATTTGTGCTGGTATAGGAAGTTCACTGCAGTTCTTGATTTTTAACTGTTCTAATTATGCATAGAGAATGCTCACTTCACCCTGAAAACTTCATGTTGCTTCTCTGAGATCTTAAAGGATCCTTTGGAGACTCAGAGCTCAGAAAAACACACAAACCTTGGTGTGCCACAGCAGGAGAGCAATATGGATGAGGATGTCATCAGTATCATGTGTCCAGTTCTTGATTTTTAACTGTTCTAATTATGCATAAAGAATGCTACTTCACCCTGAAAACTTCATGTTGCTTCTCTGAGATCTTAAAGGATCCTTTGGAGACTCAGAGCTCAGAAAAACACACAAACCTTGGTGTGCCACAGCAGGAGAGCAATATGGATGAGGATGTCATCAGTATCATGTGTCCTGTCAGTAGCAGGATCCTTGTTAGGTGAGGGTACCATGGTGGTCTTGGATGCAGACCTAGGCTGAGCATGAACAGAGAAACATCCAAGGAGCCCTTCTCCTCTGAACGTGGGACAGTCTTGGCTGCAAGTACAGCACACGGCGTTTACACCCAGCTTTGCACAGCAGAGCCCCAGCGTGCCAGGCCCAGCAAGTGATGCAGCTAAAGCATCACCTGCATGGCCAAGCTCTTAAGGTGGCAGTTAGGGAAAAGTACACATGAAATGGCAGACAAGAAGTAGGATGTAAGCAACAGCAACAAACTAAGCAGAATTTTTGCCCAGTTAGCGACAGTAAGACTTCATCATGTCCATCAGTTTTGGTTTAGAGGTGTGGGGAGGAGTCATTCCCAAAAGCATGAGGCAGGACAGAAGAAACCATGGAGTTTTCCGTGTTTCTTCATGGAGGGAGGGCTGATTGAAGGAGGTTATGGAGCAATATGGGCCTACGCGGGGCACACACAAAAGAGATTGTGGCCTAGGTTAGCCAATCTGTAGAAGCAACTCTACCGCAGCTTCAGCTGTTCTCAGCATGTCAGCTTGTGGTCAGAGATACTACCAGCCTCTTATACCAACCAACACCACTGCTTTATGCAGAACTGTTAGGAACAGGAATTAAGCTGCAGTGGAGATGGTGGGACTAGTTGTGCAAAGAGGCTTCCGGATCTTGTGAATCTTGGCTGGGACTAGGAGGGAGCTTTGCCTGTTCCCTGACAGTTGCTTCACCCCGGCAGTAACAAGGCAGTGGCCTCTCCAGGAAAGACCACAGCCCATACCAGTCACAGCCTTTCTGCTCTACTGTCTGCAGAAAGCCTTCTGGCACCTCTCCTCCTTCTCTTTCAAACCTCAAGCTTCCAGTGCAGGTCTTTTCTTGTTCCCCTTGGCAGTCATTCTCTATAAAGCAGGTCTCACTGAAGGAAAATAAAGCTATTTTTATAGATGCCACATATTTACAAAGATAAGATTTTATTTAAGAAGTTAAAAAGTCACAGCAGTAATTGGACAGTCTGATCCCATTTCTCCAGTCATTAAACACAGCTATGATTCAAAAAGCCTTAATTACTGCCTGAATCATGGCTGAATAGCTTGTGCTGAGGGTATGCATTTATTGGATCGTTCATGGAAATGAGACGTTGCAGTCTGGTACTGTGCAAAATAGCTATAGTCCCCTTTTTGAAACTTCTTCCAAAAGGTAAACGGGGAATTGTTCATCAGATTTTACAACATTTGAGCATTCCCCAAACCCTCTTTCTAAATTAACCTATAGAAAAAGCATGCCCCATAGACAACATTTGCATCCTTTCTTCAGGTCCAGTTACAAGGGGAGAGGAGAGGTAACAAGTATGTTCTTGGCGGATAGATAGATCCAAGTCTTCATGTATTTGCTCAAAGAATCATCTCCATTTTCACCTGTGTAACTGTTGTGATCTGTTCATCTCTGCCTCCAGCCTCAGTGCAGTACTAGTCATCGACCCCTTGTTCTGTCCACTCGGGTTTTGCTCCTCTTCTTCCCACTTTCCATATCAGTGAAATCATCCATCCTCACTTTTTAAGGCTGTATGGCTGAACCATTGCCTGTCGCTGCCTCCTGCCTTCCTCTTCATGTCCCTTTCACCTGGGAACTCCGCCCAAATCTTTTTCTTTCTTTTTCTTTTCTTAACTCTGTGCTTTTTTTCCCCCTCTTTCTGCTTACCTTGAGAAGAACTTGAATTGACTCAGCCTAAGCCTTTATGAATGGGGAACTATTTCAACACTGTCTTGTAAAGTACCACTGTTCATAGCACAATAAAATAAATCCTCTATGGGGTTTTAAGGCAATTCTACTGTAAAGCTGAAACCATCATGTCATGTTTGCTATAACTTTGATACTTTTTTACTTTCTGCTCTATATACAAGACGATCCCCACTTTTTCCAAACAACCTACATACCCTCATTTTTGCTCACTGCTATGAAATTGGTACAATCAAGTCAGCAGGTGTTGATGTCTTTTGGAGGAATGATGCAGTTGTTCAGAATAGCGTCGTTGTCTGAAGCTCATGAGCTTAAAAGGGCTTTCTGACATGAGTAAACTGTGAGCTGGCTGAGAAGAAAGTTTAATCACATCAGGTGTTTCAGAGCTGCAGGCTGCCGGCAGCAGGAGGTCCCAGGGAACAGCAGCCACTCCATGCCAGAAAACAGCCCCTCTTCATCCCCCATCACTACCCATCCAGAAAATAAGAGCAGATTTTCAAAAAAGATTTGATATGATTTATTTTAAATCCTAGTTGTAGGACTAGGAAATTGAGAGAAGAGATGAATAGTAGAAGTGAGACGATTGCACTTTGTAAAAGTTCATCTGAGAAACTGTGTTTGACATATTAAATGACACTGTGCTAAAAATATGTCTTGAACAAGGCTTGCATATTTAATATTTAAAGTGATGCTGTCAGGCATGGGTAGTTTGAGTCCAGAATGGAGGCTGCTTTTAAAATTAAGATTTTCAGGTTTTGCTTACAATTTTTAAAGATAAAACAACTATCTTAGGCTTAAACTCCCTAGTAAACCCTAGCAACTATTTTTTCTTAACTTCACTAAAAGAATATATAATTGATTGTTCCAGAGTGTTCACAAATTCATATGTAATTTATAAGGTGGTTTTGGCTGTAAAAAGTTTGGGAGGCTCAAGTCACAAAACAGCTGTGCCTTTTTTAGCTACAGACTTTCAGCCAGAACATGGAAGACTCCTCTGCTTCAGGGAAGGGCAGAGAGAGAAACGTAAAAGGGCAGGAGTCAAGGGGGAAAAGACGGTGCCAGCTGTCTGCATTTACCTGGTAATGACCATCACATGGGAGATGACCAGGATAATCTGGAGAGTTGTAATAAGTGTGGAAGAGCTTCATGTGAAACTTCCTCTGTGCTAGTGAGGAATGACACCTGAATTGGCAGTAAATTGCCTGTAGCATCTACTGGGTACTTCGTTCCCAACCTATTTCTTTTCTCACCTTAATCACCTTGAAGAAATCCGTTTTCACCATGAGGACAGTCACGCACTGGAAAACTTTTCCCAGGGAGGTAGTGTCATGTCCATCCTTGAAGGTTTTGAAAACCCGACTGAATAAAGCTCTGAGCAGGCCAGTCTGATCCCATAGCTGATCCTGCCTTGAGCAGGACATTGCGCTAGAAAAGTCCTGAGGTCCCTTCCGACTTGAAGTATCCTGTCATCCTGTTCCTGGTTAGGACTCCAATTATTTTTTTAGATGTCATATACTTTATACTTGCTACTGCGAAAGCCTGCGTAAAGTCCTATCTGGTTATTCTCGTGGGTTCCCAACACAAACACGGTAGGATTTGCAGAGATAGACTTAGGTAATTTGCGTGCACTGACACAAAGCAGTTCTCTTCCATAAGCACTGGTGTGTCCAGTGGTAAACAAGAGAAATCCAATTGCTACTTGATATTCACTCTGTTACAAATGTTCTTTCTAGATTTTAATTATTCCTCTCTGTTCTTTCTCTTTAGTTCACCAAACCTCCTCGATTGAATTTAAGAACATATTAAAACTAATTTTCTCCTTTGCTTGTTTCTCTTACTGACTCCAGTGCACAGGCGGGAAAACTTGTTCTTTTACAAATGTGTTTCCTGACTTGCATTTTATCTGTGGTTCTCAATGCTGAGTGATCTTTTAATACCAACGAGCAGCTGATTTCTTGTACGCACTATGCCCTAGCAAAACAAGGACATTCACAGAGTGTAGCAATGGAGTATTACAAAGCAGAACCAAATTCAAGGTGGTTGTGCATATGTTCATGTGAGGTGCAGCACAGGTGACAATCAAGCTGCTGCTAAGGCAACTGTACAACACCCCCATTTTGGAGACAAATTTGAGCTCTTCTTGGCTTTGGTGATGTCTCAGCCAGCCATTGGAAAAAGCACTTAAATCTCAGATTGGCAGAGGAATTTTTTTCTGATCTAGGTTGGTTTTTTAAGGGGACTTTGCAGGAAAAGATCATGACCCAGAGACTGGCTGTCACACACAGATTCCTACCTGCTGCATGCCCCCAATAATTATAAGAAAGAACAGAAGAAAAAAAAGTTAATTAATCCTCTTATCCCATGTTTTTTCCCATTTGCATCCCTTGCATTTTTTCTGTAGGACAGGGGAATGGATTTTAAGCAGAGGAAGTTAAAATCCATCCTGGAGAATGAGGTCTACTATTTTAATAACTTGAAAAACACTGTTTTGATCTTCTTATGAGTATTTTAGGGCAGGAGTGGAGGCAATGGGCAGATGTTCAAGACTGTTAAAAGGTGT
Source organism: Phaethon aethereus (assembly GCF_964289735.1). Taxonomy (NCBI): domain Eukaryota; kingdom Metazoa; phylum Chordata; class Aves; order Phaethontiformes; family Phaethontidae; genus Phaethon; species Phaethon aethereus. Next base: position 11,099,463 of record NC_138577.1, on the reverse strand, counting down.
GGACGTTACACATGAATGAATGCTGGTCTGGAGCAAACTGATACGTTGCCTGTATCCCAGAAGAAATAAATTCTCTTTCATGGTCTTGGAGTTTGGAACAAAAGCTGATTGTTACATCTAACAAGGTTACAGAACAATACTAAAACTTTTCAAAGGCAGGATACAACAAAAAAGTAACTTGTCAGACCTCACAGACAGCTCTGTGAGAGCAGAGGCAGAATCACAGAATTGTGAAAAATTAAGCAGAGAATATTTGCGGTTCTAAAAATGAAGATTCATGAGCACATTTCTTCCAGTCCTTCACCTCAACAAATTATTTAGTTTGGCTTCCTGAGTACTCATCATGTAGCTAATGCTCAAGAGGGCCCTTAGCAGTGGTTAACAAACAGGGCTGTTGAAAGGCTGAGTACTCTGAGCTGTGCTCTGTGGAGGAAATGGGGTTATGTTTGGTGGAAGGAAAGGGTAAGTAGTGGCATGTCCTGATTTGTAAATGGACGCCACTGTAAAACTGGTTCTTTGGGCCAGTCCTTCAAAGACTCTGGGGTTTGCTGCATGTGGATCCCTGTGCCAGTCCAGCAGTGTTGAAGTCACCCAGGTGACTTCAAGTGGTGGCCTTGGTCCTCACAGATTTCCAGAGCAGAGTGCTGCATGGGCACCATCTGCCCAGACACTGACTTTTACTTTGTTCCTTCACTTGGAGACTTTTGGCTTCATTTGGAGACTGTCAGATGCACCTGATACACACAGACTCTCTCAGGGCGATGCCTTGCCAGGTCTGCAGCACCTTGCACTGTCTTTGGTAGGTGTTGGTTGACCTTCATGAAGCGTGTTGCAGATGATCAGATTATGGAGCCAGTGGTGAATCCTAAGTGTGATTTTTCACAGGGTCAGCCAAAGTAAGCAGAGTGCATTTAACACTGCAAATAAAGTAAGAAAACCATACAGTGATTGTCCCAACCACCGAGACCTTTCCAGTGAACGAAGTGTGGTAGGTTTAGTCCCCAAATTTACCTCTCGATGTTACTGGAATTTGCTGTTGCAAAGTGCCCTCACCAGCACAGAAACAGCAAAGGCACTTTGTTGGGGCTCCCATTTATTCCAATTCACTGCTTTTAAACATCAGATTGATGCAAGGTACAGAAGAAAAGACTTTCTGCCTCTGGTTTCCAATAACGTCCTCTCCAGAGGGATGTAGAAGAGCAGTGGCTCTCTGTGCCTTTCCCACCAGACACTGCTGCAGAGGTGATGCTGTCAGAGCTGCTCTGACAGCTTTATCACAGCGTGGTCAGGAGAGGACATGTGGCTTGCCTTCCCTTGTATTTTACTGGACCCTGGAGACCTGGTAGGAAGAAACCTTGTTTCTGTCACTAGGCTGAGCCAATGTGACTTCAGGTGCCCAGAGAACAGATGCAGAGGGTAGAAAAATGCCAGCTTGAGTTGTTTTCCTGTCTCTCATTTTTTATCCCTGTGAGCTCCAAGTCAGGGCACATCCCCTCAATCAGATGGCTTTGCTGATTCTTCCTCTTGTTCCTCCAGTGCACGCGCTGCCCAAGGACACATTCTGTTGAAGACAGCTCAGCAGATCCCGGTGCCCCAAAATTATGGCTTAAGTGCCATCCCTGGAAAGGACAAGGCTGTCAGTCCCTGGGCTTCCTGCACATCTCTACTGGTGCTGACCTGGAGAGAAGTTAAAGGGGTTTTATTCCCCAAAGCTTGGCATTGCCCTTCCGTTCACCTCGCAAGTGTAGCTGTTAGCAGCCACAAAGGCTGGTTGAAAGCAGAGTGTATTTTCTGCGACCCTTTCACTCTGCTCACAGCTTTTCCTGGTCCTTCTAGAGCACTGAGTGTGCCAGCATCAGTGAGGTGGAGAGACTGTCAGGAAATCTGAGTGTTAAAGCTATTTCTGTTTGGGTCTTGGGACACGCCAGGGTCTTTCCAGCATATTTTGCATGAGAAAGAGATTCTGGGCTTGAGAGAGTCACCGAATGTATGTGTGTATGCACACCATGGCTCCTTCATCCTCCTTGCCCTTGCTTGAACTTCTTGTCTCCCACTCCACATCTCCTGCATGGAGATACAACTCAGGATATCTCAGGACAGATAATCCCATCACCCCTTATTTTTTGTCCCTAGGGTAATTTGAGATACAGTATGACCTAAAAGTTGCTGATGCTTGTATGCTGACAAATAATGAGGCAAAAAAGGTGATGGTTGATACTACTAGCCCTGCATACAGTTGGTTGGCAACAGAAATCTGTGTTCTTGATTCAAAACAGATTATGAATAGGAAAATTAGTTTCTTTAGAAAAATGCAAAAAGACAAACAAAGCAAGCTTGTATATCTGCAGAGGCGCTCTGAAATCTCACCAAACCTTAACAAAACCCTACTCTTCACGTGTTTTGCTCTCAATTGGAGACTGTAGGGTTTTGTTCCTTGCACATGCTGCTGCCTGCACCATTGGCAGATGTGAGGTGCCCAGCCAGCATCTCCCTGCTTCGTTTTCCCTCCCCTTCACCTCTCCCTGTCCACCCAGCAGCACCACCTGGCTCAAGGGAGGGCAGGTCATTTCTTATAAAGCCCTTAAAAAGGGATTGGAATTAGCACAGACTCTGGCAAAGTTTTTATTAGGGGAAAAAAGCTGACCCTTCTCACTCCACTTTTTCATTATTAAATTCAATCCGTTTTCGCTGTGCTTAAGTATCTGTGTTAACAAGTTAAAGCCTGTTGTAAATCTTAATTATTGAAAGATAATTCAAACTGAAGTTGGAACCAAGAGGAACTATACATCACTGAAACACCTACCACTTTAGCTGCTTGCACTCTTTACACACAGTCTGTTTTCTGTCTTAATTTCCTCAGGCAAGGAACTACATGTCTTCTATACATACTCACTAGTCCCTTAGCACTACTGCAATAAAGCCTTGCTTGCTGAGACCCTCAGGCTCTTTCCTCTTTTCTTCTACTCTTACAGCTCTTGGTTCTTCTCATCTCACCTCCAGCTCCAGTCAGGCACCCAAACAGATAGCTGTACAACAGTAAGCCTTATGTTTTATGCAGTTGGTGATTTTAGCTCACAAATATGTGCATGCCAAGTGAAACTGAACACGTGTGCACTGTGGCCCAACACAAACCTGACCCAGGCATGCAAGGAGCACAGAAACTATGATAATTCTTGTATTGCTTTTGCTTGTCTCCTCCCCTTTCTCTTAGAAGTACTGTAGAAAATCCATAGCTAATGGTCTTTTGATAAGCAAATCCAAGCTGGGATTTTTCTTCGCTTCAGTGCATACAGCTGGTCATCAAGGAGGGAGGTAAAAATGTTGGTCTGCCAGAATTTCTGCCTCACCGGGTCTTTTAGGAGGGTGGGTCTGATAGCGGGGACTCAGCAGCTGCAGTATTGCCAGCAATCTCATTGTAGTGCTACGGTGTGAAACCTCTCCTGCGTGCTGCCTGGGGGAGGTGGTCTCATTTGCCAGTCCATGTGATCTCATCAGACCTTTAGCTTCGGCAAGACGTAAGAGCGCGAGTCTTTGCAAGATTAGTAACATGTGGAGTGAGATGTGGGCTCCAACAGAGTCCAGGTTATACCTGCCTCCCCTTCACCTAGACTCCCTTTACAGTCCCCCCAAAAGCAATGTGAAACCTTGCTCCGGCCAGCAGTGCTGTAGCACCCATCCTCTCTCCTTCGGGGCTGCCTGTGGTCCGGCAGCGAGCGGCGCTGTGACGGCAGTGCCATAACCACAGCCCTGAATGGCCACACCAGCCCCTGACAGCTTGTGTTCATAAACCGCTTCTGAGCGTCGCTGCTCCGCGTGCTGCCCTGGCAAAGGGTGACAAAGATGCAAGGATACATCAGCATTAAACTACTAAACCGTGTTTCGTTGTCATCGGAGTGCTATATTAAGAGCTGTCATCATCTTTACCCTTTACCTGTGCGTTACTGCTGTCTTTGGCGTACGTCAGGCTTTCCCCGAGTGCCTTTCAGCTCTCCTTGTTGCCAGAACTGCTGCTCCTTTGACAGAGGCTTCAGCTCAGCAGCACACACATCTGATCTCCGGCTGCAGGGCTCTGCAGTTTGGGATGATGTCTCTCACCTCCTAGCCTTGCTTCCCCTCCTGCAGCACTCAAAGCAGCTGCAGCCAGCAACCTTGTCTTCCATCTTGTCTTTCAAGCCCCTTTCTCAGGGGTTTCACAGGGACATAAGTGTTCTCTGGCCAGTCCTGTTTGCCATTTGAGGCATGGCTGTGTTTTGCCACCAGTCCCTTTGTGAGCTGGGAGGAAAAGGCAGCAGCCAAACCCTCAGCCCTGCACCTGGAAGGAGGAGGACATTAAGGAACATAAAATAGCTGTCAATGGCATCCTACCATCCCCTCTACTGGCTAACACCGACAAATTGCAGCCCTACCTAAGAAAGGAGACAGGGGATCCCTTGAGGACGGGAAGAAATTTAATCATTTGTGATAGTTTGGGACTAATCCATGAACGCAATTCTGATTTCTCTACCAAAGCAGGGTCCAAGCTGGAGGAGGAAGGCAGCAGTATCCTTCTCCTTCTGCCGAGGCACCCGACAAGGAACAGATCGCAGCACCCAGTGAGCCCTATCCTTCGGAGCATGCAGCAAAGGACAAAGCCAGATATGAAGCCATGAGCTTTCACTAAACTCGTTGCAAAGAGAAAGAGGAAAGGAGTTCCTGCTCCTCCCTGGAGCAGGCCACCCACCCAAATCCAGATGAGTGCAGCATGGATATCAAAATGACAGGCTAGGCTCTTTGAAACTGTACTTGCGAGGTCTGCAGCTGCCCTAGATAAACCCTGCCTGCCTGTCTCCACACCGTCTCGCAAGACTTCACAAGAGAGGAGCAGGAGTCTTTGAGCTCACCAGGTATAACAACGAGGCTGCAACGCCAAGCTGTCCCCAGGGGCCACCATGCCCCAGTGATCTGGCAACAGCCCGAGGTGCCACCCAGATAGCTTTCGCAAAGTACTTCTGCAGCAGGAGAGAGAAGTGTTGGGGCATGCTGCACACAAGGGCTCACACAGGTCCCCGACACCGCTCCAAGAGGAAATGTATTAAATGAGGGGCCACTATCCCTCTGAAATATAATTCCTGCCAACCTAATTAATGAAAGCTTAATCACCAGATTGGTTAATCATAAACTTATTAAATAACTAATTGAGCTTTAAGGTTGTTTGGCAAATTTCCAGACAATGTCCGTCTCGCTAAGGGAGAGATAGGTCAGTTAAGGGAGCAGGTTTGCTGTGCAGGACGGCTCACTGGCTGAGCCGCTGCTGATCCAAGTACCAGGGACTGGGGCTGATAAATTGAATAGCAGGAAGAGGCACCCTGGGCTGTACATATCCTGTTCTCCCATAGAGATTCATAGCAAACAGGCAATTCATCTAGTTAAACAATGCCTGAAAGTCCTCTTCTAGGGAGCAGAGTATTCAGAGAGTGACATGCTAAGCTCATAACACTTTCTTGCCCTTTCCAGGGAAGAAAGCAGTAGGTATCATACTGGCAGAGCAGGAATTTCTCAAGCATGCTGGGGTGACGAATATCCATCCATTCAGCATGTTAACCAGCCTGGTTGCCTTTCTCCATCTGCTTTCAGTTTATTAGAAAATACAGAATTTTGTTTCAAATGCATAGGGCTGTAGAAACCCAATGCGGCAGATGTTAAAAAAGAATGGATTGAATATATGACATTTTGCTGGTAAATCAAAGCCAGAAACATGGCTGGGACTGTCAGCTGCAGTCCAGTCTGGGAACGAGAAAAGTCCAAGGGTCCTTTCCAAGCAGGATGCTGGAGTCAGCGAGCTGTGAATCCCTTCCAAGTTCACGTGCTGCCTGTGGCATTAGCACTTCTGTCCTTTTTGTTTTGGATACTAGACAGGAACTCAACAAGTCATTCCAAGCAGTGGTATCTGCCCACCAGTGAAAGCTTTCCTAATTACAACATACTAAAAATAAATTATATCTGTAGTTTATATAGGCTATAAAATGCCTGCTCTCTGCCATAAACCACTCATTTAGTGTGTATTTTAGACTCATGCAAGCATGGACATTTGACTAAGTATGTACGCAGTTCAAGCCTACTCATGTCAGACTCTGTTCAGGTGGTTTTTATACAAATGCACTATATTATGATCTCCTGTGTAACTGAAGGCTGTGAGTATTCAGCTAAGCAAGTTTGTTACTGTCTTAAATACACATCACACTTACTACATGCCTCAGTAACCTTAATGCTTCCTCACAGGACATCAGGACCCATAGCAAATGTGATGTGGGTACTAGTATTAACTCTGTTTATCTGGTAGATTATGCCTTTAGCATAAGCAATGCTTTAAGTGAAGAGAACTATTTAAATTAAGAGAGTTAAATTGCCCTTAATAGATTCTTTTTTTTTTTTTTTTTTTCATCTGCTAACCATACAGCAGGGTCAAGCAAATGGCTTTGACTTCAACTTGTGTTCAGTTGAGTAGAAATTATGAGGGGGCATTTGCCAAAGTTCTTCACAGGTGGAATAACTTAATTCTCTCTGTCCCTTTAAAATATGTTAAGGGAGAGAGTAGCTCAGTTTTATGGATTATGTTTTGTAGAGTTCAGTTCATAAAACGAAACTTTTTAGCTGGGCTTGTCAGGATGCAAACACTTCTCCAGATATCTAACTTTGTTCTTCTGGCTGGCAGGAAAAATATTCTTTGAAAAGTACATGAAAATACCAAATAAATCCCTTTCTGAAGGTAAATGCAAAAAAAAACCAAAACCAAAAATTAAATAGGACTGATGCGGTTCATATATTCCAGTTTTGACAGTGATAAATTAAATCTTTATATGCAGTATTTTGCAGCCATTAGGAATAAAAGTCTCAATCCTTAAAAATTAAGTGAAAAAGCACAGGCTGAATCACAAAAAAATGCCATGGTGAGCTGGGAGCTGTGACAGTACATGGCTTTGAAATCGGTACAGAAAGATGCTCAAAGATGAAGAGAGATGAATTGCTGCCTGCTGCTACCTAGTCGCAACCTGTCTATATAAAATGGCTGCAGAGACAACTCAGGCAGAGGACTGGGAGCCAGGAATCCCGGTTCTCTGCTCCCCTGCTGCCACAGATGCTTTACGTGACTTTAAGGTAAAACAACTAAATAGTTTCTCCCAGCAGTAACATACAACTTGCTGTTTTGCAACGATGATTCACAATTATGTCGTGCCATGAAGAGGTAAAATGCTCTGTGTTCAAAATAGTAATTTTTTCTCCTATAGCTAACTGCACTGAATGCCCTGCTCTCCTATGTGTCAAAGCCCAATAGTGGTTATAAACAGAGAAGTTGTTCCTTCCTATAATCATATGAGGGTCACATAAATGAGCTTGGGGGCTGGGATAGTGTGGCGAGGGGACAGGGACATGCTGCTGGAACGTAAAGCCACTTTTGGAGATGCTTGTTCTGTAGGTAGATGATAGCTTTGGTCGGGACAGGAGCACTCATGTACCTGTCTTCCTCTGCGCTAAGGAATAGCATGGTGCTTCAGCTTGGTGTGTGTTTTCTGAAGGGAAACACAAAAAATAACATCAGCCAAGCCATCAGAAACCTCTCTCTAACTTGTGCAGGCAGCACTCCAGGTGAGCGTTACCCCAGAATGAGCCCTGCGGTGCGGCGCACACAGTGCTCTGACTGCTTGTTGTAGTAGCTCCCATGAGAGAAATTAAGAGCTACATCTTTGAATAAGAGATGCAGACATTGTCTTTGTACTCCCTAGGGTGTTCACGAGTTCTTTGTCTGGTCAGGCCTTCTTGGGATCTGAAAGGAGCTTAAAACCACTCAGAGCCCATTGGTGTTTGTGCCAGCTCTCAGCCATGCCAAAGGGACAGAGCAACAGCCAGATCGACAAAACAGAGGGAAATGCAGCTACCTGGATGTTTAAAACCTGGTCCAAGAGGGAACTTGCAAGACAGATTTACACGCCTGCTCTTGCTAGCCAGTTCTCAATTAGACGTAGTTCACTAATTTCCCCAAGTTTGGCTGGGTCAGCAAAAATAACATACTGTGTCTTGCCCCAGTTGGTAGTTGGATGACAGCTGTTTGACCCTTGCTTATCTGAACAGTCTTTTCTGAAGCTGGGTGAAACAATCCTGATTCGGATGGCCTGTCCTGAATAATCAACGCTGACGCCCAGAACTTACCAGCTTGAAACTGTATTCCCTGTATTCAGAGCAGAGGGCTGGCCGCAGACAGATCCTTTTTGTTTCTGCTACCCCTGTTTAGTAAAATTTGCTTTTCTTTTGCCTTTCTTTGCGATGCAGGGAGGCGCAACCATCAGCTGCGCTAATGCCACCCACACGGTCACACTTACACTCTCCAAATCTCCCCAGGGAGCACAGCCCTCACCAGGATCAGCGTGGCCCTGGCACACAGCTTTCTTATTCGTCCTTTTCTATACAGCCTGCAGGCAAAGCCCCTATTGATGTACTTACCCTCAAATCTCTCCAAGAAGTGACACAGTCTTCCCTGACAAATACTCTCTGTCAGAGGGGAAAGTTAGTGGAGGTTTCAGTGTTAACTAGGTGCATCCTAATGTCCCCGAGCTAAATGATGCAAGTGAGCTGAAACCAGGACTTGGACTCGAAGTGGAAGCTGTAGTCAGCACTTCATTGTTTCTCCCTCCATTTGCTCACAACTCTGTTCATCATTCAGCGGGATCTGAAGAGACAGATTAATTTTATTTACTGTGTAATTTAAATTCTCAGCTTGCCTGGGAAGGTAGGGGAACCATCAGGGAATCGCTGCAGTCGTCAGCCTCTGAAACGGTTTGGCTGACTGTGGGGGACAGAGAGGCAAATACATCCCAAAATCTCATCTCATAGACCTTGAAGATAGAAAAATACAACTCCATCACAGCGGATTAATTTCTTTTTGTCTTCCCACTGCAGTAAATCGCGTGGACCCACACAGCACTGTCCCCATACCAGGAAGCTCTGTCTCCTCCTGGTCAGGCAGGTTCACAAGCAATTGAGTTAGCAAGGTCCAGCCGGTGGCTCTCAGCAAAGAGGTAGGAGCAGTCAGCATCCACGTGCTTCTGACCCACAGTGCAAAGGAAGCAAAATCAGCCTTGTCTGCCACTGAGTGGTATTTGTGCCAATCAGGCTGCCTCACTTGAGGGGGATGCACGTAGTTGAGCAAGGTGGCAGTGAGAGGCGATGGCATCCTAAACCACTCCACCCACCACTGTCTGACCATAGCCAGCGTCACTCACTACCTTGGGACAAATGGGAACCACTGATTTGGGGGGGATCTGACCCTCTAAATAGCAATTCAGCATAGTACAGGGTGATGTTCACCAAATTCCTGGGTTGTCTGCTTTGCCTGATACTGCAAAAGGAGCAGTTCTGCAGGAGACTGAAGCATATGGCTACTTTTCTCATTTCTGGTTTGGGGCAGAGTGTAGGCAAAACCAATGCCCCCCACATAGCAACAAGTACCAAAGAAGCTGTTCAGCATTTCATTTTTAAAAAGCAGGAAACATTATTAACATTGGCTATGATTTCATTTAAACACTGAAACCAGTGGAGTAATTGTAAGGATTTATTCAAGTCTGATTTTTAACGTGGACACATTCATGTTAAGTCCATTCTGCTTCACATGCTCCATTAATATTTTCCCACATCATAAAGTAGCTGGACACATCCAACCAGCTGAACAGGTGACCATTCTAAATTGCACTAAGTAATACAACAGTGCTTGAAATGATTTATTAGGGCTGTAGCTCTTCCCAGTGGCAAGGAGAGGGTTCAGCCCCTCTTGACTTAGATGTGACTTTCTCTAACAGAGGTTCCCTGTGGGACTGTGCTTCATTTGTGAGCATGTAGTTATTTGCCCATCCTCTGACACATCCTAAATCAGGCAGGTGAAAGCATACCAGGGCAGGGGTGGTTTGCTGAGTGCTTAGCATGCTGGAGCACATCTTACTGAGGACCTTTGCATGCAGCTATAATATGAGACCGTTGCCAGACAGGACACAAGGCTGGGCCATTTATGGTCCTGGATGTATGGTCCTGAAATGCAGCGTGCATTTCCTTTGCTTCTTTATACTTAGGTGTTACTCCTGCCTTACTGAAAGCTCCATGGGCTTCTTTGGCTGTTGTCTTGTCTCCAGTAGAGCTTACCTTCACAGAATCATAGAGTCAGAGAATCATTAAGGTTGGAAAGGACCTTCAAGATCATCATGTCCAACCATCAACCCAACACCACCATGCCCCCTAAACTATGTCCCAAAGCACCACATCCACACGTTTTCTGAACACTTCCAGTGATGGTGACTCCGCTACCTCCCTGGGCAGCCTGTTCCAATGCTTGACCACTCTCTTGGTGAAGCAGCCCTTGGAGCAGATGCTGAATGGCTCAGATGGGGTCAGACAAGCAGAATAGGCTAGTGTGAGGCTAGCACAAAGGTGGCAGCTTGTTTGTTGAGCAGATTAGTTTTCTTTCTTTAAATGATTTTAACATCATAAGAGGACAAAGTGTCTTAAAGATGAAGTGTCAAGGTAGACAAGAAAGGAGGGGTGAGATGTGATGTGATTGGCAGGTCCAGTCAAAAGGCTGTCCCACATGCTGTTCAGAGCAGTATAGTGGTGTGAAAAGGATCCTGGCCCCCCTGCTAACATACACACACACGAACATATACATACATATACACATGCCACTCAATGCGTTCCTCTTCTGACACAATGTCCAGGATTAGCTTAAGTGGAACTAGTGCAGACAAATTCCCCAGTGGGACAGGCTGACAGCACAGCTGTCTGTGTTCTCCAAGCTCTCCACTGAAACAGAAGCTAATGCTGCTTTGCTGCACTCAAGCATGGAGCCAGGTAGACTACCTGCAGTGGGCTGACCCTGGCTAGGTGCCAGGTGCCCACCAAAGCTACTCTATCACTTCCCACTTCAGCTGGACAGGGGAAAGTATAGTAAGAAGCTTGTGGGTCAAGGTAAGGACAGGGAGAGATCATTCACCAATTACTGTCACAGGCAAAACAGACTCAGCTTGGGGAAATTAGCTTAATTTATTGCCAATCAAATCAGAGTAGGATAATAAGAAATAAAACCAAATCTTAAAACACCTTCCCCCCACCCCTCCCTTCTTCCCAGGCTCAACTTCACTCCCGATTTCTCTCCCCGCCCCGCCCTGAGCAGCGCAGGGGAATGGGGGTTGTTGTCAGTCCATCACATGTTGTCTCTGCCGCTCCTTCCTCCTCAGGGAGAGGAATCCTCACATTCTGCCCCTGCTCCAGCGTGGGGTCCCTCCCACGGGAGACCGTCCTCCATGAACTTCTCCAGCGTGAGTCCTTCCCACAGGCTGCAGTTCTTCACGAGCTGCTCCAGCCTGGGTCCCCCCACGGGTGCTATCCTTCAGGAACAGGCTGCTCCAGCCTGGGTCCCCCCACGGGTGCCATCCTTCAGGAACAGGCTGCTCCAGCCCGGGTCCCCCCACGGGTGCCGTCCTTCAGGAACAGAATGCTCCAGCCTGGGCCCCGTGGGGTCCCAGGTCCTGCCAGCAAACCTGCTCCAGCCGGGGCTCCTCTCTCTCCCCACGGGGCCACAGGCCCTGCCAGGAGCCGGCCCCAGCGCGGGCTGCCCACGGGGTCACGGCCTCCGGGCATCCCCCTGCTCCGGCGTGGGGCCTCCCTGGGTGCGGGTGGAGATCTGCTCCCCCGTGGAGCTCCATGGCCGCGAGGGCACAGCCGGCCTCCCCACGGGCTTCCCCCGGGGCTGCCGGGGACCCTCTGCCCCGGCGCCTGGAGCCCCTCCTGCCCCTCCTGCTCTGGGCTGGGGCCTGCAGGGCTGCTCCTCTCACATGTTCTCACTCCTCTCTCTGGCCGCAATTGTGCATGTTTTTCCCCCTTTTTAACTCTGTTCCCCCAGAGGCACTGCCACCATCGCTGATGGGCTCGGCCTTGGCCAGCAGCGGGTCCCTCTTGGAGTTGGCTGGCACTGGCTCTAGTAGAACACAGGGGAAGCTTCTATCAGCTTCTCACAGAAGCCACCCCTGTAGCCTCACCACCACTAAAACCTTGCCATGAAAACCCAATACGTTACCCAACACAGGAACCCTGCTAATGATCAGGAAGGGTCTTCAGACTCCTAATTGAGCATACTTCTTAACGTCAAAGGCACATGCAGGCTGCTTCATGCCTTCCCAACCTCCTCTGCTCTATCCTGCTTCTTCAAAGAAGTGTCTGTGTGGAAAATCAATGAAAAGCCAGCAGGAACTGGGATTTGGTTAAAGCTGTCTCTTACTCCAGCTGTACCGGCCCTGCTGGTATTGCAAACGATTGCCTGTTGGCTCTGCAGGCCATCACACCTGTACTTGCAGGGTGCTCAGTCACCCACAACCGTGTCATGGGAGGGGGGATGACAAACCGCAAGTGTGAGTCTTTCACTAGGTACAGTGGTAAAAAGTAGAACAGCCAAGTGAAATGAAAGCTAAACAACTTATTTCAAATACTTGCAAATGCCACGTAAAGAGCATTGTTGGAGCTCTGCTGTTATACTGCTCTTTTACCAAACAGTAATTAGTGATTTCTCTGAAGTAGCTGGGGAGCAGCCTTGTTTCATTCTGGCTTCTCCACATCCAAATCTCTGTCCTTCAGTTTGTATCTCTGCTGCATTAGCTTTTCATTGATAATCCAACAGCAAACTCACCAGACACAAAATAACCAGTGGCTGGAAATCAGAGTCTTCTGGTTTTTGTTTGTTCTTGTATGTCCCATTTTCTCTCTATTTGGCAGGAGTACCTGTTAACACTTCCTCGTTCTTCCAGTGCCCAAGAGTTGCCCAGAACTAGGCAGTTTTGTAAGGTCAGCATCAGTTTTCCAGCAAGCTGCATTGCTCTTCCTGGAAGTTCATTGCACATACTGGAATGCTGCAGGCAGCACAGGCAGTCACGGACATGGAAACCATAGCCAGCACCAGAAACCACCAAGTGCTGAGGACGAGCTATGCCCATGCCCTCTGGTGGGACCACGCCCTCAATGTCTCAAGCTAAGCAGCGACCTTGAGGTTGTGGGAGACGTTTGGGGAACACAGGTCTCATCTAAGTCCAATGGGGAATACTTGACTACCACATCAGAGAATCTGGGATGACTCTGAAGGAAAGAGCATCTTAGCTTTTCATTCCCTGAGAATTCCCCAGGTGCATAGTTGTGAGGTTTCACACAAAGGTTAGCACAGCTGGGACAGAGAAGGGTTGTGATCTTAGGATTCATGCTCTTGTGGGTCAGACATCAGCCAATATTGGGCCAACCTTTAAAGAAAAATGCTATTTACTTATCAAGGCTAGGTTGTGGTCCCTTCTCTCACCTTGTCTTTACTGTGCTGCTTATGTGTCTGATCGCAGATTCCATGGGAACTACTTTAATTTGTGAAATTAGAGTTTGTGAAAATGTTGGACCCTGAAAATAATATATTCAGAAGTCAGTCAAATTTCTAAAAAAAAACTCAGGTATTTAGTTTGAGAACCTGGCCTTCAAACAAACATCTGGGAGTGAAAACCAGATGAGCTGGAAGCCAGGTGAAAGAGCTCACTACCTAAAAATAGAATTCACAAACTCCACCTGTTATACCAGAAGGGAGCACTGCACAAAAAATGAGCACTGAAAACCTCCTTCCCCCATTCTGATGGACCTGATGGTTGGTGTGTGAGGCTGGAATTTATGGCCCAGAATTACCACAAGAGATTGGCACCCAAAAGCTCCCTCGTGTGATAGTGGAAGTAATAGCAGTTCATAACACTTGTAAGGCTCAAATACCAGTTTTTTTTTGCCTCAAAGCCTGACGTGACCCATGCACATCTCCGCCAGCTTCCAGGAGGTTATCCTAACACACCAGGGCTGAGTAGGCCTCCCATTCCCCTGGAAGTCATCACATTTTGGCCACCAGGGACTCAGGATTCATAGCATCCAAGAGGGAGATGAACTGTTGATTCATGCTTAAGAAATTTGGCTGGGAACACAGGCATGGATGTTCCTACCACACTTACTACTTGGGATTGTTCACTCCAAGCCACTAAATAAATGAAAGAAGGGGTTAAACAGGAAATCTCGTACCATTCAGACCCACACGCTGCAATAGGACTCAATAACAACATAGAAATAGTCATGAAGAGACCTACCAGAAGAAAAAGACACTTAGCAAAAGTCCAGATTCATAGCCAAATGAGTAATCGGAGTTGGAGAAGAGCGTTAGTGCTTGTATGGAGCCATTGATAGAAGGCAAAGAGCACAGGTCCATTTAAGAGGCTGAGGCAGGCCTTAACCGCCTTGACATAAAATTAAACCTTGTTTCTAAGTCAGGTGCCTTTTGTGAATTATACAGCCTCTTAAAGTATTGGCAGCTTGTCTCAGTGCTGTGTATTTGTAGTCAGTGCTGGAGCTTCTGGTGTAGATGGGTGGAAGTTGGGTTCTCTTTAGGGTTGTAAACATTTGCCTCCATAAAACCCTGCTTTATCCTTCTGTGTCTGAATAGGAAAATTCATGTGGCCTGCCTTTAATTCTAGAGACAGAGATAACCAATGCATTTGCACCTTCCAGTCCTGAGAAGTTAGTCTGATTTAAGGTTTTGACTTCGATCCTGTATCAGTCTCTTTGTTGCTCATGCCAGAGAGAGTTATTAATCTAATCCTTTCCCTGCCAAGTTCAATGAGCATTTATTGACCTCTGCTGTCAACAGGAGCAGGGCTAAGCAGTGTTTGTAGGCGTACATACTCTTCTCTGCAGGTTCCTCAGCCACGTTCATCACCACGATCTCTAGGCATCTCTGCTGATTATTTGTCCCTCAAAAAAGGCAGCCTTGGACACATGTCCCCCTGCTCTTACCTCTGTGAAAGGGACAGAGTTGTCCCATGTTGTGCTTGCACACCCTGATAGGCACGCTGCTTTTCCGCGACAAGTGTGAAAAGGTGCTTTTCTCTCCAAGGGGAATAAAATCTGCAAGAGAAAAATGTATCAGCACATTTCGCAGACCACAGGGGAAGCAGAAGCAAAACGAATTCACTATTCAGGTTCCCCAGCAAGCAGTCTGGTAAACCCCTATTATTCAGGCATGCCACAAAAATAGTTCCCAACATTTTCTCACACTCTGGAGAATGTTTTTAGCCACTCCATTTCCTGCCTTACTGGCCCCACGCTCAGCTTTTCCCTACAAGCCTTGCCTGGCATTGCAGGATGAGAGTGGGTCAGTTAGTTAGCCACTCAACTTCTGCAGCTAGTTGCTAACTCAACCCAACTAATTTCCCACAAGAAACAAGGACAGACTTTGAATCAGAAATAGCAGTTTATATGAAAACCTATCATCCATGGGCTCCTATCCTTGCTGGAGGCAGGGCGCACAGACATTGCATACCTGCAGGAAGCTTATTTAGGACCTGAATTCTAGTTGTGATCCTGTGGTGAGAAGTGATTAAGAGAAATAGTCTCTCCTAAAGGAGAAGCTAATTTAAATCCCCTCTTGCACTGAATACATAAAGAAAGCTTGAGGTACTGTCCACCTTTTAAGGTATATTTCAGCAGCGAATACAACACGCTCTGAAAATTTAAGCAAACGATATGCTGTTTAAAAATACAGCTGCAAAATGTTTCACTTTTTTTTTTAAATGAAGAAAGCAAGCTCCCAAGAATCAATGTGAGATATAAGAGAAAGACACATGGGGGACATCACAGGTTGCCGGGAGAAGGAGCAGGGAAGGCAGCAACACTTTCTGCAGTAGGGTGTGTTAGTCTGGCGAGTTGCCATCTAGGGAAACAGTAATAGCTCAGGCCTGGTGTCAAGCTAGGCTGGACTAACACTAAATGATGGTGCTGCTTTGATGCAGACACTTTTCTATCCCCACTGAGCCCCTCAGCAGCAGCCTCAATAGGAGGAGAAAAGATAGAAGGATAAATTCCCTTGCGCCGCACAAAGCACAGTCTTAGGGTCCATGCAGCACCTGGGTGCAGAGAGAGACAAGGTCTCTGCCCTTTCTCTGCCTCAGCTGGGTCTCATCCAGGAGCTCTGTGACCATCTTAGTGTGGCGTTGTCAACAAGCGGCTGTGAGTCAAGGTACATTGTTTTAGCTCCTGGTAACCTTGGAGGCAATGGGACACGGCTCATCCAGCCTTTGCAGTGTCCCTCCTTGGGAGATGGAGACCTCATGTCCTTTGCTATTAATTCTGCTATGCCTTTTGCTGCTATCAAATCTGTTTCTGCAGCTGTATGGTGGCCAGCCAGGCTGTTGCCCTAATTCTGCTTTTCCCTTTTGTATCCAATATGCAGAGAAGCAGAGGGAGCTGGCTCGGAAGGGCTCTCTGAAGAATGGCAACATGGGAAGCCCAGTTAATCAGCAGCCCAAGAAGAACAACGTGATGGCACGAACAAGGTAAAGGACTGGAAAAGCACTCAACTGTGCTCTAAGCTGCAATCCCTAATGGCCTGAGGGTGGGCAAGGATGATGTTCATTGCCATTCGCCTACTGCCAAACACGCTGTGAGAGCAGTGATGGCCCTTCCCGGAGCTGGCTAGGCCCAATTGCTCTGTGCTATATTGCATCCCACCCCCTGGGGAGATGCAGGACAGGGTGATGGTGAGATGGTGGAGCTCAGGACCAGTGACAGTGCAGCCTGCAGGAGGGAGAGGCAGCCCAGCCTGCTCGAAATCAGCGGTTTGGTACAGCTGTCTTGCATATTCTGGGTAACCTCATGTAACACATAATCCTGCCACCGGGAGAGGTACAATGCTGCTTCATGTAACACAAACTGGTTTAGAGCTTAGTTCTTCCTTGGCTGCTTTTATCGCAGTAGTTCCCTGCTCCTTTTTGATGATGACCCCTTCCCCATACTGATTGACTTAATGAAGACTTGTAAATAATTCATCTCTTTGTGCATTGCTATACACCTCCGCACTTTGAACAGCATGGTCATACTTTGCTGGAGCTGCTTTGGCACATCTATGTATGACAATATCAGACAGTGCTACAAACTGCTGTAAACAAAGATTTCCTAGCTGAATATTTTCTTTTAGAGTATTTCTATTTTTCTTCATGCAACCTTCAGTACACCAATGTATTACTTACCTGCATTCAGGAAGCAGGAACCCCCCTGAGCCCACAGGATTGCACGCTTTGCATGCTACTAGAAAGGTGGCAGTTTTTAGTGGAGGACCTCACTTAAAATGACAGAAGAATCTGCATGAACGCTGGGTGTTTACTGATGAATGGGAAAATTGCATAGATTACCATGTATTAAGTAGAACAGGAGCTGCAGGTCAGAGCCTCTTTGTATGCAACACATCTGACAGATGAGTTTCCTTGTTCACATTAATTCCCAACACCCCAAATAGTAGTCATAAATCATGTCAGGACTTTGTCAAGTTTTATTTGTAAGCCCCTGCAATGTTGGTGGAATACACTGCATTGCTCCCTGCTCTGTGTTTGTGTTGCTGAGACCATATAAAGGAGCCAGCCTCTTCAAGACAGCAAGAAATTCAGCAAATGCTCTCAGTTGGGTTTTCCACACTCATTGTTCCTCCTTGTCTTCCAAACACAAGCTGGAAAGACTTGGTTTCTTTTGGCAATAGGCTGCAGCTAGCTTCCTGAGAGGAATGGCGGCAGATTTGCTGCTTAAGATTTAGAAACACTGAAATTAGCAAAGGAAGATGTAAGGGAGAGAAGGTGGGCTAAGTACAGGTGCCTACCTGTAAAATTGGTGACTTCTGCTTGGAGAAGTGGTTGTTTCTGAGCCACTGGTGGAAAGAAGAGTGATCTGAGTGGGGAAGAGCAGAGCAGTGGCACCTATTGACAAAAGCTTTCAAACAGCCAGGTCAGCTTTATTCCATTTGTGGACATCTGAGCACTGTTCAGAGGACTTGTGGACTCCTCCACAGCCAAGCATAGCCTGCTGGCAGTAGACTTGCTTTTCTTAGTTACTTTTCACACAGCTTTTAGAAGCGTCCCTTGGGATCTGCAAAACAGAGGTTTGCAGCCATTGTTTTAGTAGCCAATATAGCTAACCTGCATTGTTCCCATATGACTGGGAGGTGTCTGGTAGAGGGTCTCACCGGCCCAAGTCCCTTCATCCCCCAGCTCCATTGGCTTTCTGGAAACCAAGGTACACCACAAGCACAACCCTAGTAATACCTCAGAATGGTTCAGTCTGCCCACAAACAGAGCAACCCCAGGAAGGCGGAAATGCCACAGCTTGTTCAAGCAGCTTCTTTTCACAGTGTAACAGCTGCAGTATAATGGGAGATACTCCTGTGGGATACACTGCAAAACGTCCAGGTTATGGCTTAAGTCTGAACTGTTGGCTTTCTGTGATGTCTGCAGGAGGAGAATAAGCTAAAGCCATTTCCTCCTTTTTAACAGTTCTGCGGTTCTCATCAAGTATGTTTTCCTTTGTTCAGGCAAACCACATTGCCTCTGCTAGTCTCTATGCCGCCTCATCCTCCTTCCCCAAGGCTTCTGTTTTTCTGTATTATCTGTATGAATTTCTGACATCCAGCCTCTAGTACCAGGTTGCCTTCACCATTTGGTCTTCTCCTGTGGCAGGGGCCCAGCCAGCCTTAGAGGTGAAAGGATCTGGTTCCATAAATGCTCAGTCTCCCTAAGAGCAAATAATACGTGAACAGGGTTGAGGTGGTGCTGGCACACTTGCTACAAGCACAAGCAGAGTCCACACCACCAGACTTGGGCACAGCCAGATATTGCAGTCCACTCTGAGGATAACCTGAACTGAGATTTATGTCATAACATATTTCATGTTAAGTGAGCAAAAACCCCAAGACAAGAAGCTTATACTGGGACAGCTGCGGATAAAAGCAGCTACAACTGCTACCCGACTTTGTTCCAAGGATGGTGGGAAGCAAAAATAAGGACAGTCAGGATGCAAGGGAAAGACCTGGATCAGGGGCAGAGACATTATCACAGTTTTTGTCTGTTGCAGAAAAGCTGAAGTTTTGTATTATTAAGAAAAAAGACATCTCTCAAGAAAAAGACATAGTGATTTTTTTTTAATCATGTAACTAGCACCAAAAAGGGTTCTTCTCCTAGATCCCCTGATAGGGCTTTGTTCACTCATGATATAGTAACAACCATCAATGAGCAGTGACTTGAAAACTGGAGAGTGAGAATGGAAGTCAGTACTTCCGATACCTGTATGGGCAAGCTGCTGCTGCCAGATCACAGCTTCAGTTCCAGACATCTTTGTTTCTTCACTGCCTTCCTACATGCTTCAGAAGCAAGACAGATCGTCCCAGTGCTATGACAAGAGGTACTGAATTTCACAAGTGGATCCCATTTTCTCCCATCCCCTGGTATAGCAGGTTGGAAATTCTGCATCAGTTTTAAAATCAATTCCTTTTATCTTGCATTCCAATGAACACAGTAAGAAAATGCAAATAGTCGTGAACCTCCATATCTGCTTTGTGATAACATTTGATATATTTCACAATGCCTGAGCCTGCCCATCTTCAGTGCCTGGCAGGCCTTGCTAAAATTATAATGGCTTCCTGAAATTTTCTGAGCAGAAGCAGAAAAATATTTCAGGTGGGTAGAGAACAGCTGGAGCATAGATGAGATGGATTATCATCTTTAGATTTATATTTCCCAAACTCTTAGTGAAGCGTCATTGTGCATTGTGTGCAACTCAAGAAGAGTACAAGGATCTCATTAGGTCATGCAGAGACAAAATTAGAAAGGCAAAAGCCCAGCCAGAACTCAATCTGGCCACGGTCATAAGAGACAACAAAAAGTGTTTTTACAAATATATTAACAACAAAAAGAGAGGCAAGGAGAATCTCCATCCTTTATTGGATGGGAGCGGGGAACACTGTCACCGAGGATGAGGAAAAGGCTGAGATACTTAATGCCTTCTTTGCCTCAGTCTTTAATAGTCAGGCCAGGTATCCGCAGGGTATTCAGCCCCCTGAACTAGAAAACAGGGATGGAGAGCAGAATAAACTTCCCATAACCCAGGGGGAAGCAGTTACCGACCTGCTAGGCTGCTTGGACTCTCGGAGGGCTTTGGGACTGGATGGGGTGCACCCAAGAGTAGTGAGGGAGCTGGCGGAGGAGCTTGCCAGGCCACTCTCCATCGTTTATCAGCAGTGCTGGTTAAGAGGGGAGGTCCAAGATGACCGGAGGCTTGCCAGTGTGACACCCGTCTACAGGAGGGGCGGGAAAGCGGATGCGGGGAACTACAGGCCTGTCAGCCTGACCTTGGCACCGGGGAAGATTGTGGAGCGGTTCACGTTGAGGGCGCTCACAAGGCCTGCGCAGGACAAGCAGGGGATCAAGCCCAGCCAGCACGGGTTCATGAAAGGCACGTCCTGCTTGAGCAAGCTGCTGTCCTTCTATGACCAGGTGAGCCGCCTAGGGGATGGGGGAGAGGCTGTGGCTGTCGTCTCCCTGGACTTCAGTAAAGCCTTGGACACCGTCGGCCGCAGCATTCTCCTGGAGAAGCTGGCGGCTCATGGTTTAGAGAGGTGTACTCTTTGCTGGGTAAAAAACCGCCTGGACGGCCGAGCCCAGAGAGCTGCGGTGAACAGAGTTAAACGCAGCTGGCGGCCGGTCACAAGCGGTGTTCCCCAGGGCTCTGTTTTGGGGCCGGTCTTGTTCAATGTCTTTATCGATGATGTGGATGAGGGGATTGCGTGCCCCCTCAGTAAGTTTGCAATGACACCAAGTTGGGCGGGCGTGCGGATCTGCTTGAGGGCAGGAGGGCTCTGCAGAGGGATCTGGATAGGCTGGATCGCTGGGCCGAGGCCAGCTCTGTGAGGTTTAACAAGGCCAAGCGCCGGGTCCTGCACTTGGGTCCCGACAACGCCATGCAGCGCTGGAGGCTCGGGGAAGAGCTGCTGGGACGCTGCCCAGCAGAAAAGGGCCTGGCGGTGCTGGTTGACAGCCGGCTGCAGATGAGCCAGCAGTGTGCCCAGGTGGCCAAGAAGGCCAGCAGCGTCCTGGCCGGTGTCGGAAATCGTGTGTCCAGCAGGAATAGGGAAGCGATCGTGCCCCTGTACTGGGGCCCTGGTGAGGCCGCGCCTCGAACCCTGTGTGCAGTTTTGGGCCCCTCGCTACAGGAAGGACATTGAGTTGCTGGAGCGAGTGCAGAGAAGGGCAACGAAGCTGGTGAGGGCTCTGGAGAACAAGGCTTACGAGGAGCGGCTGAGGGAACTGGGGTTGTTCAGTGTGGAGAAGAGGAGGCTGAAAGGTGACCTTCTTGCCCTCTAGTACTAGCTGAAAGGAGGTTGTAGTGAGGAGGGTGTCGTCTCTTCTCCCAAGTAACTAAGCGATAGGACGAGAGGAAATGGCCTCAAGTTGCACCAGAGCAGGTCTAGGCTGGATATTAGGACAAGTTTCTGTAGTGAAAGAGTGGCCAAGCATTGGAACAGGCTGCCCAGGGAGGTGGCGGAGTCACCATCTCTGGAAGTATTGAAAAAACGTGTAGATGTGGCACTTCAGGACATGGTTTAGTGGGCATGGTGGTGTTGAGTTGATGGTTGGACTTGATGATCTTAAAGTCTTTTCCAACCTTAATGGTTCCATGATTCTGTGTTGTTAAAGAACTAGTTCTTAATTTGGGAGAAAACCTGAGTTAACCCACTGAACAAGAAGATTTTCGTCACTCTTACAGTTCCCACATGCTGAATGTAGAATCCTACTCCATTTGCTTAGTTTGGTTGTTCTTATTTTAAATATGAGCCAAAGTCTTTGTGCAGTTTTGTGGATAAAAGCACTCTGTTGTGAACTAGATATCATTGTATTAATACATTTTTCTTATCCTGAAGCTCTGAAGTCTATATTCCATTTCACAAACTCTCTCAGGCAATTAAAGGGGCAAAGTCGTTGTCAGCCTTTGTAACACTTCTGATTAAGTAAAAGTCATTATAAAATAATGGGATTTAAAAAGTGCTAGTGTGACTAGGCTCTTATGCTGCACCCACCAGCTCATATTTCTCGTACTACTAAATTTCGGACTGAGACCTCAGAAGTGTTGTGTTGGGGAGGGCTGGGTAATGACTCTGGCAGAAAGACCACACCCCTAATTTCCCATAGTAGAATAGTAGGAACACTGAGCCTCTGCCTTCTCCAAGCCTCCTTCTCCTGTTTACTCATTACTAGTGTCATGTATTTATTGCTGGGGGAAAAAAAAAAAAAAACAACAGAGAAACGAGCAATCTGATACGACAAGCAGTGCTAGGCAAAGAAGTTCACCAGAATGAAGCACGGAGTGTCCTAACAGGTTTTTTTCCCAGGGAGAAGCATGTTCCCAAGGCATGTCCAGCATTCATCCCTGTGAAACTGCTCTAAGCTACCAGAGACACAGCTCACTTCCTCTGAATTGCACCCATTTAAACATCTTCACCAATAAGGGAGGGCTTGCAAGGAAGTGACACAGGGAAAACCTGACTATCATATATCTGTGCCCTAGGCTATGTGTGGTACTGAGCTTTACTGTGTGGTTAATGGACAACATTTAATTATTTCAGGCTCGTCGTTCCTAATAAGGGCTATTCGTCATTAGACCAGAGTCCAGATGAAAAGCCACTGGTAGCCCTCGATACAGACAGGTATGCAAAGTGTTAATAAGATAATATATGTTACGGTGCAAGTGAGTTTTCATGCCAAAGTGCAGCACTGAAGCTAGCTCCCACTGAAACTGCTTTTGCAGGCCACTCGCACTCTTCCTTGCTGTGCCCTTTGGCACATGCCATAACTGGTCTGTGTGTGTAAACAAGTAGGAAGAGACATGAGTAAAGAGCATGGTGATGGAAAGATCTGAGGGTCACAGACGACAGCTGCTGTCCAGGCTCTCTTGATTTTAGCTTCTCTGTGCCTCAAGGACAGCTTCATGGCACGAGAAAGATAGGACTAAACAGGAAATATGGGTCTCTCTAATTGTTTCCTTCTTTGGTATATCTTGTCCTTCCCTGCAGTGATGATGACTTCGACATGTCCAGATACTCGTCCTCGGGATACTCATCAGCTGAGGTGAGTTACAGTCTCTCCTGCCATCCTTGCCAAGAATGCTAATAGTAGAGCAGCCAGAAGCAGCTTGGAGTGGCCTTGTACTGCCAGAATGGCAGTCTGTACTGGCTACACAATGGATTTACCAGTGGTGCAGGCTCTGTGAGTCTGGAAGGGGCCATGGCAGAAACTGTGTCATGTTTCTGTCTTTCCTGCTGATACAGTTGGCTCCATCCCTGCACTGCTGTGGCACAGAGATCTGCCCATCGCCTGTTTTCACAGCTACCTTTGGCTTCACTCAAACTTTTCCCGGTTCTGCTTAGTCCTGCAGTCTTGGCCTATGTGGTGCAAAAGCATCAACTTGTCTGTCATACCAGCTCAGCAACCATATGCTTGCCAAGGACACAAATAAAGGATCTGAGGGTGTGCTGTGATTTTCCAGTTCAGAGTCACCCAGTGTGTGTTTACTTGGAGCAGGCAGAAATTCCAGGGAGGACCTGCAGATATGAACTCTTGCCCTTTCAAAGAGAAAAGGCAGGAAGCTCAGGCTTGTTAATCCCTGTGCATTGTTTCTGAATGTATTCCCAAGCTCTCTCTTGAATTGGTTGCTCAGCCTCTGGCTGCTGCTTCTGCGGGGTCTGATTTTACATCCAGGGTGCTGAGCAGCCATTCTACACACAAGCTGCGGGGAACTCTTCCCCCTTGTTTCCATTCCTTGGGCAAAATATATCTGAAACACAGAGAAACGGCCAAGAGCAGGGACCAGATCAAATGATCTGGGCCATCTCTGGGCCCTGATGAAGTGTTGTTCACCCAGATCTGGTTAGACAGCATTTGAATCTGAGATTACAAAGAGCCAAGAGGCTTTACCACCTTTCAACTGCTATAGTGTGCCCCAGACAGAGAGGAGGGACTGCTCAGCTGCCAGCTGGTTTATTAACATTATTATTATATTACTTTAAATGAGGGCTTGTCTTCATGGAAAGATTATTCCAGAATAAAATAGTGTATCGACTTGCTGCTCTGGAATATCTCACTCTAGATACTCCTCTTATGTAAGAAGCTAGAACAGAAGGCAGCCCTTACCTGTGGTCAAAAACTCAGACTCTTTCTTTGGTGGGGCAGCTGCTAATGATGGGGAAATATATTCCAGAGTAAGGAACCTCCTTCATCTTCCAACCATCGGAAGTAAAAAGTCTCAAGCATTTGACTGTTTGTCTCTTTGTCTGTAGCAGATCAACCAAGACTTGAACATCCAGCTGCTAAAGGATGGCTACCGGTTAGATGAGATCCCAGATGACGAGGACCTCGACCTAATCCCCCCTAAATCGGTCAACCCTACCTGCATGTGTTGCCAAGCCACCTCTTCCACCGCCTGTCACATCCAGTAGTGAGGCCGGCAGGCTGTGATCAGTGCTTTCCACTATAACTGTAAAACTTAACAGCCATTGCTTCCTCCTATGGTAGGACGTGCACCTCTTTGTGTTCGTGGAGCCAGGAGAAACCAAAAAATTCATTTTATGATTGGTTGATAAGTTATTTTAAACTATGGTTAAACAAAAGAGAAGTTGCTCAAAGTGCCAGGCAGTGCCTGGCAGAACTGACTGGTCTGGAAAGCAAATGCAGAGAGGTTCAGAGATACCTCTTTGGTTTGTGTAGGCACTGGGGATGTTTTGTAAAGTGTCTATTCCAGAATAGGAAGGGTCAAGATGGGGCTGCAGTTACTCCTGCCCACTGAAACCAATCCATCTGTGAGATCAGGGGTGAGTCTGAGGTGTCAGGGGATTTTACAGTGAGAGGAGGTCACTTCTTAATTCATTCACTAAACCTGTTTCATTTGTATAACCAAAATGATACTGTAGCTGGGCACAGGAATGGGAACGGAGCAGGACATCCTTTCTTATGGCAAGGCTAGCCAGGACTAGCATGACACAATTTATTCCCTTGCAAAGAGGACAAATAGGTGGCATCTCACTGTGAGTCAGTACTAGCTAGAGCTGTCGTGTCACATACCCAATGCAATCTACCCCTAGCTCCACATTAAATTATCACCAAACACACCAAATTTGATCTGCAATATATCCATCTGCAATACATCCATGTTCTTCAGTGATTTAGTGCTTGCCCAGGAATACCATACTCCCAGATTCAGTCCAGTCACATATATTGACTTCAGCCTATACTTAACTCCCATGAGACATATCTGCTTCCAAAAATCTTAAATTTTGTCCAACTAAGAAAAAATGAGTCTGCACAAGACAGGACTAGAGCTGTACAGTCTGAAAGTCAGTGCTGGAAAAGCCAGTTGAAGACAGCACATTTTTACAGTGCTCAGCTGTTGATACTCTCTTCACACTGCGTCTCTTGGTACCTGCGGGAAAGATTTGTTAATGCTGAAGGCATCCGCGTGGTGGTGTCAGGCTTTAGGGGAGTTTTCGGCAACAGCAGGATTATGAACAGCTTCAACTGGAAAAACCCATGAGAGAAAACTACTGTTTATCCCATCTCTTCCCACTTGTGAACCAGACTTGGTCTGTGTTAGAGCTGTCAGGAGCAATTGTGTTTGTTTGGTGCTGGAATAGTCAGGAAACCTGGCATTACATTAGGTTGCTGGCCTGAATTGCCAGTTCATCAGCAGATTGTTTTTAATGCAAAATCATTTCTGGAATTAGGAAACATGTCCTCTCCCTGACTGGTCTTACACTGCTGGCTTCAGCATATGTGGGGCTCAAGAGAGGGATGGGCTGGCATTTTTGTCAGTGTTGAAATCTTTTGCCACAGGCATGACTGTGTGTTTTCCTGCCCTGCCAGGAGGAAGGACCACCTACTTTGGGTCATCTCACTTGCTTTATAGCCTAAAGAAGGAAAAAGTGAGGGGAATTCTGAGCTTTCCACCAGAATTTCTGAGTCACAAGGCAGAGCCTGAATTCCACCGTGACAGACAGATCCCCCATCTGAAATCTGCATGAAGTGAGCTGAGTCTTTAAAAAGTCCTCTTCATGAGTAGTAGGAGATTTATTTAGCATCCTGGGGTTTCACTCTGTGCAGTGCAAAGCACGATACCATCCACATGAACAAAAGAGCAAGCACACAAGATTCCTGGGCTTTGTTATTCACTAGCTGGCATGGGCAACTGCTAAAGCTATGTTTGCCCCCGCTCCCTAAAACAGCCATGGTGCAACCCTGGCTCCAGGCCATAGAAAGAGGACTACTGAGAAGGTGCTGTTTACTGATCATCCCTGCATCCTTCTACCCAAGTGTTGGTTAACTTGCAAGCTCCTCTAGGAATAGTGTTCCTCAAGTGAATTCCTCTCCCTTTCTCAACACATGGTAATGCTGAGGGGGAATATTTCCAAAATGTTTCTAAAGGAGAACAAAGCATCAGGTCTCCAGGTCTTTGCTTCTTCCTTCATGGGGCTGCTTTCCTCTCCAGTGCTAGCTCAGATTGAGGTTAGCAAGTTGTCTGGAGGTGGGGGAAGAACTCTAACAGTGCTGTGTAGAGAGAAAAGATAAAAGGGAAAAAACCATTCCTTAAGGAGTCTTTTTTTTTTAAATGGGGAATGTAATCAAAGCCTAACAGAAACACCATGGTCAAACCACATCCTAGAGGACATGGCAAAATCTCTTTACATCTTTTGTCTTTTAAAGAGGGACTTTGCAGTTCGGCATTGATACCATGCAACATCTTTATCGCATTTGTCCTCCTGGGTCAGTCTGTGTGCCTTCCAGCCAGGCTGCACATGCTCAGCCTTTCCCACAGCGCTCAGTCAGGAGCTTGGAGCATTTCAGTGTGCAAGCTAGAGCAACAAGGCATCTTTTTACATGGGTCAGCCATGGAGGACTGCAGGTCCCGCGGGTCTCTGTCATGCTGCCATCATATTCAATCTAAGACAGAATGAGGCTTGCTGACACTATCTCCCAGGGTTAATGCTTCCCCTCTGAAGGACAATCCTCCCCTGATAACCACTGCCCCGTGGCAGAATGACCAAGTCCTTTTACTGCCCCTGTTGCTGGTTTTTGGCTGCCATGTGCCCTGATGCATTCCTCGACCCTGCACCTGCCCTCAGCCTTTTGCATTGTGTGACGTGCATCTGCTTCTAGCACATCCCTTTAGGGAGGGAGGGAGATGAATCTAAATGTTACACTCGGAGCTTCCTCCAAATAGAGACAGAAGCACAAGACAAGTGTTTTTCCCTGCCCACAGAAGGAGTTGGTTGCACAAATAGCTGTTTTGGCATGACAGTACAGGACCATAAAATGGCAATTTTTTGGCTTCTCCTCTCTATGCTTTGTGTTCATATATTTTATTAGGGGAATAAAGTAGAAAGGGTGGGGAAAAGTAGTTACCTGTATAGGGTCATTATCAGGAAGGCTGAATGGATTAAGGCAATGCATATGTGGCTATCATAGAAAATTGAACACTAGCCCTTCTGAATCGCAGCCGCTGAAGCAGGTTATGACTGTGTGGCATGTTTGTTTGGTAATC
Source organism: Phaethon aethereus (assembly GCF_964289735.1). NCBI lineage: Eukaryota > Metazoa > Chordata > Aves > Phaethontiformes > Phaethontidae > Phaethon > Phaethon aethereus. The sequence continues at coordinate 11,071,989 of NC_138577.1, read as the reverse complement.
ATGGAATATGGCGGACAGCCCATCAGTATGTACTAACTGCAGATTGGGCTGGCTTCCCCTGTCTGGTCTCATGTTCAGACCTTTGCTTCATCCAGAGGGTTTCTTGTGCCCTCGTTGGAGGTTACTCTGTAGTGACTTCCCAGGAAGGTGTATAGGTACATGGCCATTCTGGCACTTCTGTCTTTAGGCTAGTCTCTGCCATCATGGCTTGGAGAAGGCAAAAGCAAAGAGCATGGACCCTGACTCTCTGTCGCAGCATTATAAAGTCCTAAAATCTGCAGAGCTGCCGGGTACCCTCCTAAATGCAGATTGCATGCAAGAAAGCAAATTGGTCCTTGTTCCAGTCTTTGCACCAAACCAGATGGTCTTCTCAGGCCCCATTTTCAGTCCAAAGTTATACAGAACACCAAGGGGAGAGCACCATGGAGTATGAAAAGGTGCATCACTGTCCATCTAAATTACCATGCAAATAGGATTTAAGGATATTGATGCTGGTGCCTTCACAAAGGAATTTGCATTTGATACCTCCTAAAGCAAGACTGGCTTTTTGTTAGGATTTTATGTCATTTCAGTCACAAAGTTACCTGAGTTTAAGCAAGTCGTTTCCTTTTATCAGATGTTAATTTTGCCCTTCAATGTGAGCTGGTTTTGAACTCCAGGGTCTCAGCACTGAACTCTGTCTCTCCACTCTGCAAATTACCTATTTCCAGATGTTGGTGTGAGGAGGAACATCCTCCTAGTGTTGAGGAAGGTCTTTAAATAGCACCGTCTAGTCTGCTTTTTCCTGTCCTTGTAAATAAACTTTGGCTGAAAGGAGGCTGATGTCCGGGCAGCCATCCCAAAGGCTCATTTGATGTCTTATCAGACATATCTTGAAGCCCACCCTTGGAAGAGCTACTGGATCATACCTGACATTGCTGCATGTCTACCCCCAACACATACGCTTGGCCATTGGCTCTGCTATACTGTTCTGGCTGTCTTGCCTGTAGATGACTTGCAGCTGCAAAAGCAGACAACCAAGCCTGCTGCTCAGACTTTGAAAAGGACTTCAGGATGCTCCCCCATGGACAGGGTAGACTCAGCTGCTTCTGGTTTGTCTCTCCAGCTTTTTCCAAAAGGAGGCACCCGCTCTGCTCAGCTGTGTGCTGACTGACATACTGGTCTGCGATCCTGAGCAGAATCCTTTTCTCTCCATGCAGAGTGTGTCCTCAGGCTTGCCTGCAAGCTGTGCAACAGCATGCAGGAGGCTTGAAAGCACAGTGCCCTGTATGTGACTCAACAGAAACATGAAGATGCTTTTGAAGAAAGGAAGGACCCAGCTGGGCACCAGGTGGAACAACAGGAAAAGGAAAACAAGCAATAACTAGAAAGGTTGCCAAGTGCTCTCTTGGCCTAGGGCAGATGCCAGTTGTCCGAGTTAATCTATCTCAGTGCAGTGCTGATACCAGCAGGGAGCAAAGCTTGCTTTCAGATGCATGCACCAGAAACACCATGTCCTTGAGCTGGCACCGCAGCCAGATACTACTGTGGACAGTCTGCTGGTTTCTTAGACCACAGAAATGAGATCTCGGGTCCCTTGCTGCTGTTGGCACATGGTACACATTTGCTCTAACCTTAGGCAAGTCACATCCCCTCATGACGTCCGTTCCTTTCCCCAGCACAGGGGAGAAATCTGCTTTCCCAGGATGCTACCAACACCCTGCATGGACGTTGCCAAGTGTGTGACAGGCACCATCGATAGGATAGCTCTGCAAGCAAGATGCAAAAAGCATACTATAGAAATTGTATGTCTATTTTCAAAGTACTACTCCGCTTTCCCTCTGTTTACCAGCTTCTGACGTTGCTTGCATATGCCAGAAGGCTGCAGGGTGGAGGTTACTAGAGGGATGAAACAGCTTTGGGGGAAGATGTTTGGTAAGGATGTGTTTCCCAATTATTTGGCAGCTGGCTCTCACACATCTGCTTTCTCAATTTGCATGCTGCCACAGGGAACACGTAAGAAGATTTGGTGGTCCAACAGCACCATCCCCTGATAGGAGAATGAAGGAACTTAGAAGTGCAACTGGGATACCAAGTTGCTGATGCAAGTTTGTGCTGATGGGAGGGAAGAGAGCACTGAAGGGATCATTCAGGATATTCCCACAGCAGTTTCATGCTCTTACTTTTAGCATCCATGTTATCATCTGAGGGTATCAACTGGCAGTTTTGCCTGGGCTCTTCCTTTACTTTTCCATTCTCCCTTCAAGCTCACATGGGGTATGGCCACTGTTACCTAGAATGAAGTAGGCTTTGTTACCTGGCTGCTGCTTGGCTCAGACAGATTCAAAAGAAACATCTGCATAGATGGGCAGTGCCTGAGGGCAAGCTGGGCTGGGTTGAGCCTAAGGGCAAGGCGTGGGAAGGTCTTTGTTTTAAGGTGCATTTCACCTCTGGGAGAATATTACATCCTTATAACTTCCTTTCAAGGCTTTCCTGTGAGAGGAATTGCTCCAAACCTTGAAACACATCTCATCAGAGAAACCCACCTCTGTTACAGAGCCACACAAGCCCTGACGCGGAAGGGCCAGTAATTTAGCATAGAGGTTCTGACCCCAGATTACCTGCAGAAGATTAATGCAGGTTTCTCACGGGGGTTGGCATCCATATTTTAACTTACTGTATTATGCAGTTGAGCTGCTGCATTGCTTCTAAAAACTTATAGCTACATCCCCTCCTTTGCCCCCCTTGACATTGATGGCAATACCAGGATCACAGCAGCTAAATGCTGCCCGGCTGAGCACTGCTTTGACAGCTTGCTGGGGAGGCAAAGTTGGGGACTAATTGATACGACATGGAGCAGAGCACCATGGCCCATGCAACCATGCAGCGAGCCATGTCACGGAGCAGCACAGACACTGGCAGGACAGGTTGCAGCTTTCCCTGGTGCCTGTGGAGAGCAGCTCATCCCACTGCTTCCCAGTTTCATTTGCCACTGGTGGTGGCTTTGAGCCTTTCTCATTCTCTAAAAAGCTGCTCCAGCAAAAGATGGATTTGTTCGTGGACGGAGCCTGCCTTGCTGTTTGTGCGTGGCCTGTGGAGCCATTTCCATAGTAACAAATGGTGATACAGGGGGTGGGATTGCATCAGGGAGTGGAAGGTACAACAAAAGCCTCATTAAAATGTAATGGTCTCAGACATGTCACTGGAAACCAGCGCAGTAGGCACCAGGAAATTAAAAGGCCACCAAAAGGCCATGCTGAGATAAGTCCCGTTACCTGCCGAGATGTTTACCTTCCCAGAGCAGCATTTCTCCCCTAGTTGCCCATCCAGCTGCCCCAGGTGAGCTCACCAGGAAGCACTGCTCTCCACCCAGGCTGCCCTCTTGCTTCTGCACTCCAAAAAAGCTGCGATTCGATTTGTTACCCACCTTCCTCGAGCCTGCATGATTTGGGAGATGCAAATTTTGTTGGGAGATGTAATAGAGACACATGGAGTGAGCTGGAAAACTTAGACAAGGCTCTCTTCACAGCAGCCCTTCTGGTTTTTATCACCTTCGCCTCCACCCCCAGTTCACAGATTTCTTTGCTCAGTAAAGCTGCGGTAGCAGCTGTGTTCAACTTGTAGCTGCCTGTCCTGAGACAAACCCTAGGCAAATGTCAGACCAGTGGGAGATCCAACCAACATGATGGTGGGTGACCCAGAGAGCCATCTGGGATTTCTCTTCACCTGCCTGAAGGCTGTGGGGCTGAGGGTTCACCAGGCTAGTGTGAAACCTTGGTGTGATCCACCAGGCCGAGTCAGCTGCCTTCACCCTCCTGGTCTCAGTGCTGCGAAGGTCTGGGACCCAAGTGCCAGGTCCCAAGCCTGCCAATCCACGTGCTCCTCATGCACTGTAGTTCTGAAGGGAGAAGAACTCTTGCAGAGGATGAAGTCTTTGCAGGGAAGAAAATTCAGAAAGGGTTGGGTTTTTTCCACTCCTTTTTGCACATTTTTAACCATTTTTATTCCTTCCACAGAGGTTGTTGAACCTTCAATTTAATAAAGGAAATGAGCCACCATTAAATAGCTTTCTGAAGGGTCTGAAAGCAGGTGCTGCTTGCGTGTGGTCTGTACCCAACATGCGACTTCCAGACCTCGTTGTACATCCTGTAGCTGAGACACCCCGTGCGCTGTGTGGGGAGCAGGGTGGGAGAGTCAGCACTAGCCATCATGCCAAACAGCCATGGCTTCCCAGAATGAAGAATCAGACCAGGAAGTGGGGGAGGGAGCAGCAATGGTAGAAGGATAGCTAGTTGTCACAGGTAGTCTGCCGTATCCGTGTCCAGTGGTTAGTCCTAGAATTGCAAGCCTTGTTATATTGCATATGTCCTCCTTTCACTCCTCTTTTCCCAAAGCAGCCACCGCCTTTCCTGCCCACCGCCCCATGCACTAGTGATGAGCATCAGAGGCAGTTGCACCAAAGTGACTCTCAGCCCAGTTCTGCACCCCCCTCTCCCACCCCAGCCCAAGGCAGCCCAGACTTGGCCATCACAAGTCTAGTAGCTCCGCTTGGGTTTCTTTCCTCGTGTACCATAGCTTCCTCCGCACAGACCCCAGCAGGGCAGTACAGGAGGCTGACTGTGTCCCAAGAAGCTTCTTTGCCCCCTGGAAGCACCTTGCAGACATGCACCTTACTGGGAATGTACTGGGTCGATGCTGGTGAGATCTGGCACTGCTGATCTTGCGTAGGTGGCGGCTGTTGGGGATCCACCAGGGGGAGACTGTTAGAAAGTGGCTACTGTCCCTTTTCTTTTCTTTCTTGAGGGAGAGGGGGGATTTTTTTGGCATTATGATTATTGTCCACCTTCCAGTGGCCAAGTTCTGGGCTGCATTAATAATTGAGGTTCATTGGCTGTCCAGGCAGGTATGGAGCTTCACACTAACCTTAATAGCAAATGTGGTTGTATCCAGAGCCTGGGTACAGGCTGGGTTTCTCCCATGCTGGCAAAGTGTTTTCAGCAGGCTCCAGATAGACATTTCTGGCAGACGGGAAAACAGCACTCCTCCAAATCCGGATCAAATCTGCACTTCCATTTCGTGTCCTCAGCTTGGAAAAAAACTCAACCCAGGCAAATGCTTCCCATGTTTCCTTTCCCTATGTGGTGCCTGGCGCCCCAAGGGAGGGGGTGGTGAGAGGCATTTCAGGATCACCAAAAGCAAGATCCTTTTTGGATGTATTTAATGGAAATAGCTTTCAGGAGGAGAGACCTCCCGACCTTTGTGTTAATCTCAAGAGCAGGAGATGAGTTTCTGGCTGTCCATGCATATAGTGAAACATAGCTGAAACAGCCAAATGCAAAGTAGAGTTAAATGTAGGGTTTGACCTGAATAACCTTTTAATTAGGAAGATAAATTTGTTGTAGCTTGACCTTAGTCCATGTTAGGAACCTGCTAATCATTTGACATGCAGAGTGTATTAATGCTGCACTTAACTTGGCCATTGGTTTTATTACCTGGTTTGGGGAGTTTTTTCCACTCCTGAAGCATCAATCTGCATCTTGTATGGGTTTTCTTTTCTTTCTTTTTTTCCCATTCAGAACATGTAGCACACTGTTGTACTTCTGTTCCCGTCTGCATAGAGTATTGCCTTAAACAGATCAGTTTTGTTGTGGTTTGTTTTGGGTTTTCTTTTTTCTACCATCAGTTTTATGCATTAATTTATTTAAAAATGTGGGTGTTTTGTTTTGTTTTGTTTTGTTTTGTTTTGTTTTTTTCAAAAACATTAAACATGTATAATATTTTTTTTAACATTTCCAATGCAGTATTTATCATTGTTACTGGTTGTGTGTAGTGTAACAGAATTAATGATATTAAAAAGCATACATATGAAAACCAGCTGCCAGCCTTTCTCATTGGAGTGAGCTGGGGTAAGAGGGTATGAACTGCACCATCTTCTCTGAGCCCCCAGCAATCACGGATACTGAAATTAGGGGGTGCAAGCCTTCATGCCATGGCCAATGCCAGCCTGCTTAGGCGCAGTACAAGTGGCTGGTGTGGAGCTGTGCCGTATAGTAAAGGTAAACCTGCCGGGGCCAGCCAGCATGCAAATCATGCAAATCCCCCAGCCAGCATTTCGGAAACTCTTCTCCCCAAGGCAGTGGCAGGCTGCGCAGACTGGACCCAGCCCCTGCCTCTGGGCTGCAACAGAAGCAGGAAGAAGTGCTGCATCTGTACGACACTGATGGGTTGAAACAACTTTTTCTCCAACATTGCAGCCATTTCTGCCCCTCGAAGCTGTTGGCACAAGAGCTGAGCACTGATTTTAAAGAAGTCCGATGCTAGCAGCTGAAACCCCCAGGACCGCTGGGGATGGGACAGCTGTGAGAGAGCCAATTGCTCATGCTGGCAGCCAGTCTGGTGCGGGATTAGTGTCCCCCCCACTGAGAGGCCAGACTCCACCTCTGTGCAGAGCTGTGCTCTCCAGATCTGTGCCCTGGGGTGCTCCAAGGCCACGGAGCGGGGGTGGGGGTAGGCACCCCAGTGTCCACCCTCCCTCCCAGCCTCCCAGTGGCTCCCAGGAGGGTACAGGGCTGATGGGGAGCCTAAGCCTGGCTCAACAGAGACCAGCAGGGTGTGAAAATCAATGGCAGCTGTTCATTTCCTCTCTAACGGCGCATGAATCACATTTGCCTGGAGGCATTTGGGTGCCCCAGGCTTCCCAGCCCCACAGTCATCTGTAGCAGAACAGAGCTCTGCAGCCCTTTGGGGGGTGCGTTGGCATCCACCCTGTCAAAATGGACATGAGGTCTTCACCAGTTGTCTCCAAAAACATGGCAGCAGAGGGGCCGGAGCCAGGAGCAGAGCAGGGCTCTGGGTTGGCACTGCATGACAAGCCGGGCCAGAGCGGGGTTTCTGCAGGGGCAGGGATTTCTGCTTGACTCCCCAGCTCAGGGAAAAGAAAACCCAGGTCATGCAAATCCCTCCCTGGCATAACCCGTCTGCTGCTCTGCACTGAGATGGGTGAGGATCGCTCACTCCGACTGCAGAGCCCATCACTCAGGACAGCAGAGCAAACAAGCCACACAGGATCACCTAAATCCAGCTTTTTAATTCAAAAGGGAAGACAGAGCAGGCAATATTTCCACTGGCTACACCAGCAGGCTGGGACCGCGGTGCCCAGTGCTGTGCCCTGGGCACTGGCTGCACTGGTGTAGTGCTGTGTGCACACAGCTGGGCTACTGCAGGATTTCCAAAGAAAATATGGGAGAGAAGGGCTGGAAAACTGGAAAAGCTGCAATCACTGCTCCTGCACTTCCCAAAATCAAATTTTCTTGACTAGAACCAGCTGAAACTGTTTCCTACCATTGTTAATTGCCTGCAGGAGGGGAGGGAGCCTGGAGCCAGGACAAAGCCAGGAGGGTGCAGCCGGTCGATGGACGCAGGCAGCAATTGCTGTGCCCTGGGCTAGAACGAGAGCGTTGCTATGGGATCTACAGAAAAGCACCAAATCCCCCTACCCCCACACTATGACATCACTGATGACATAAGCAGCACCCTGGGCTGGCAAAGCAGTGCCATCAGTCCCGTTTCCTTTCCTGCATGGGCTGCAAGTCCCCAGGCCCACGCAGTGCTGCTCATCCAGTGGGGCATCCCTGGGACCCTCTGGGACTCCAAGCACTCCCATCCCTGCAGGCTGCTGTACCATGTTCCTCTTCTCCAAAAAACACAAGGCCCCCATCAGCACTTACACTGACTCCTACCGCCCGCCATGCTCTGTCAAAAAGACCATCCAAGACCAGGGTCCCCAGCAGGTCTGGAAAGAAAACAAGTTTGTGACACAGGTAAATGCTGTGGGAGGAGGAAACCTCAGGGCTTCTACCCCTACCCATCTGCGGATTCTGGGTGCCGGGCAGGGGGGTGGCACGGCCACTCACGGAGTGCCTCACTGCATGTGTGTAGGGCTGGGGGCTCATGCTACCTGGTTAGGAAAGTGTCTGACACCCCACGGCCTCTGCTCACTGGCTTCTTGTCCCGTGGAACTGCACTCCACAGTGGCTTTGGGCTCTCAGGACTGGCGGTCACCAGCACAAGCTCTCACAAGTCAGCCCCGTCCATCAGTAGGTTTCAGAGTGCTCAGGGGGCACAGTCTGCTGAGGAAGGGGAAACTGAGGCAGTGGCAGGGCTCAGCCCAGGGCTGCTGTGTGACACAGTGACAATGGGGGGGTCAAATCGGGTGGCTCTGAGGGCTGATCCAACACATGCCCCAGGCTCATCTCAGTTCTGACTGGGGGCCGTTCCATGCAAGGGAGACCGTGTGAAGGGCGGGGGGGAGAGCTGAGCCCCGAAAAACCCCTCCCAGGCCTGGGCCTGGAGGAGGAGGGATCCCTGAGCCGTGGCCTCACTGCGGGAGGGGCCTGTGAGACATGCAGCTTTCCCCACACGGGCTAACAACCATGCAGGCTCCGCTGCAAAGCACGCTGCGAACTGGCTCATCTCTTGCAGCCTCATTAGCATGTGCTAATGAGGGAGCCGGCAGAAGGCATGGAGACGGATGTCACCACTGTGCACAACAGAAATGGCTCATGCAACCAGGGCACCCAACTGCTCCACAAGACCCCAGCACGCCTGGGCTTTGCCAGCTGTAGGACACTGGTTTGGTCCTGTAACTCCCTTCCCAACCTCTGCTGACTCCATACCTGGCAGTCCCAGTGCACCCACCCCATCTCCCACTCTGTAAAGCGCCCAGATGCCCATGGACACCCTGGGTGCAGGGGGAGAGGAGCCAGTGATGCCCAGCCATCCTCCGTCCCCCCATTTCAGGTAGGCGGGAAGCTTGTGGGGAGACCACGGTGCTGCTGCTCACTGCAAAGGGAGGCTTGGTGCTTGGGTCTCCACCTGTGGCTCTGGCGTTAGACCCTGCCTGGCAATTGGCTCACCGTGTGCCCTGACGGCCACGAAGGCAGACGCTGCCGCGTGGCCTGGGTTTCTCTCCCCTCTCCCTGCTGTCTGTAGGGATTAACGATGCCCCCGGAGCAAAACCTGGAAAGCCAAGCTCAGCCCGAGCAGCTGATGAAGGCGGCAATGCAGGCGTACTACAGGAACACCATTGTCCCCACTGCCTACTGGCCTGAGAAGTGTTGGCTGGCCAGGTCTGAAGGTACGACCAAGGTCCCAGCTGTCACCCTGTGTCACACGGGGCACGTCCCCAATGGGTTGGGGGGCCGGCAGTGGCTCTGTTCATCTCCCCTGTTGCACCCTGTGTCCCTGCCACAGTGGTGAAGAGACCCTCCCTCAGCATCTGTGCTTGTGGCTTTGCCATGGCTGTCCACCCCTATCGCTGCACTGAGACCATCCCTGTCCCAGAGATGTCCTCAGCTCCCCAGGGTTCTCTCCCCCAGGGGCCCCTAAATACTCCCTGGTGGTAGGTGCTGCCTGGAGGACACCGTCTTGGCACCCCATAACCCCAGAGACCAAGGCTTCATGAGTGACCAAAGAGCTGAAAGTGGTGGGTGTCACCTCGATCACAGATCCTTAACAAGGACTCCAGGAGCAGCACCTCTGATATGCCCCCATGACATTGTGTTTCGGGGAGAGGATGAACAGTCGGGACTCTCCGGTTGTCCCCCCACATCCCCAGCACCACAGGACACCCCTGCCTGTCACTTTTGCGTTGCAGAGAAGTACAACCCAGCTTTTGTCAACGAGGACAAATACATCACCTGGAGAACAGGTCCCTACAACAGCACAGCCTGGAATAAGCACTCTTCTTACCTTCCCATCCTGCCCAAGGTAGAGTCCAGTCCCCCTGGATCCCCCAAACTGGAGCCTCCTCAGGTGCCACCAGCACCTCAGGGTCTGCAGCAAAAGGGTGGCAATCCTGCAAGGTCTGCCCTCATTCCTTGCAGGAGACAACGATGCAGACCTTCCTGCACAGCATACCAGTGCCGTACCACCCAAAACCCATCTGCCCCAATCAGTCTGGTAACTACCCTCACCCTGTCCCTGTACTCCAGCTGTAGCAGTGCCTGTGCCATGCCAGTGTCCATCCAGGTGACGGGCTGGCTGCTCCTCCTCGCCCTTACTCTCGCCATCCCTCTGCTTGCAGAGAGGGAGGTGGTTGTCAACATGCTGCACAGGCTGCCCGTGTACACCATGACAGGGAGGGGACTCTTCCAGGGCTACTACAGCCCCTGCTCTGGGCGCCACTACTGCCTGCGAGGGATGGACTACTACATTGATGGGGCCTCTGCCATCAGAGGACATCTCCACGCACTAGGAGAGAGGGCTGTAAGGTTGGGATGGCTTTGGTTGGGATGGGATGGGATGGGATGGGATGGGATGGGATGGGATGGGATGGGATGGGATGGGATGGGATGGGATGGGATGGGATGGGATGGGATGGGATGGGATGGGATGGGATGGGATAGGATGGGATGGGATGGACATGATCTCCCTTGTCCTCCGGGCCACTGCTCACCCTACCTCCTTCGTCTCTTGCAGGAGTATCCTGTGTTGCAATTACAGCCCCAGAGTGATGTTCTGTACATCTACACATCTCCGCCAGCCATCCTCCCTGTACAGGAGCTCTAGGTGCAGACAGGTTCAGTGATGGGAGCACTCCAACACAGTTGCCCTGGGGGAAAAGCCTATTATTTTTTCCTAACACCAGCCAGCCACTAGCTCTCCGTTCATTAGAGTTTTATGCAAAATTGCTCAGAGGGTTATTCTGGGCATGATGGTGCAGATTGCAGGCCCTGAGCGGTAGTGGGTCCCATCACGGTGCCCATGCAGGCAGCGATGCAGCTCTTGCACCTCCATCTTGCAAAGTGGACATGACCAGGGAGGGCAGGACACCGTTGTAGTGCTGGGCTGTGGAAAATGTTGTTGCTATCCATAGAGAAGCAGTTGTCAAATTTACTCCCAGGACAGGTGTTTCTATGTCTGGTCTCATCCAGCAGTCCTTGGGACTGTACAGCACCTGAAATCTTCCTGGCATCCCTGAGCCCAGCTGCGTGTAGCTGAGCTTCTCCCACATTTTGGGGCCACATCAGTGTTTCTTGTGTTGCTCTTGTATTTTCTGTTGTCATTGTTTGCTCTTCTTATCCAAGAACCTAGTCACACTGTTCATTATGCAGTAATCAGCCATGTCCTTCACCCACTGCGGGTCCAGCAGCACCTTTTAATCCCCACATGTTTACCTTTAGGATGTCTCCATTGCTAAGGCAGCTTTATTCAGCCCTGGGGAAGCAGCGAGGGGGAAGCAGCAAGGGGACAGCAGTGACTGTTCAACCAGCTTAGTCATCACTCTGCTACTGCATCGACCCCCCAGGGGCCAAAACTAAGCATGAGGCTTTGCAGAAAATGTGTGATTGGCTTTAAATTCCTGAGCCCAGAAACTAAAATCAAACAGCAACGAGAACAGGGAACACTGGGTTCCCCATAGATGTCCCTATGCCCGAGCCTTGGCGAGGTGTTTCTCAAAGTCTTCTCCACTGAGAAACAGATAGATTTTCCTGGACTGGCATGAATCTGGGAATGAAGGTTTTAGGAAAACGACTGTGCAAGGGAGAGTGGGTGTGTGCAGGGTGGGAGACCCACTGGAATCAGATCACTGACATGGCAGTGCCAGGGAGCTTCAGCTCTTCTGCCCAGACTTCACTTTGGCCTCAGCACCCAAAGATACACACTAAAGTGGGTGGAGGCAGCTGCATGTCTACTGCTCACCCCTAAGCAATGCTGGCAGCCAGAAGCAGGTTTTCTGCTCTTCTTCCTCACCAGAGTTTTCTCCTCCCATGGTTGATAACTTTATCTGCTCTCCTAGATGGGACACAAGCCACTTCAAGATGACAGGAGGAGTTCAGCGAGGCAGCTACACCATCCACCCCGAGTTTACCTCAGAGGCTTACTCTGCCCCATGGTGCTGGTGAAGAGCAAAGACGGGATTTCATTAAACCTGGCTTGGGCAACCATTCCCCTCAGACCCTTTCCTGCAGGCTGGGGAAGTCCCCAGGGAGGGGCAATAAACTTTAGTGACTGCTGGCTTGGTGGGCCCCTTAACAGCTCTCAGGGGCTGGTACTCTGCCACATCCACAAGCTGGAGACCAAGAAAGCACGCAAGGAAAAGCTCTCTGAGCGTAGTAACACAGCCAGAAATAGAAGCAGTCTTTGATACCCGTGTTTGTCAGCTTCATGCTGGGCTGCTTAGGACGTGCTTGCTTTTGCCAAGTTTTCCAGGAAGAGCTGCCATCCATCTGGGATACAGAGCATGGACACGGGCTAAATAAGGAGGGAGATTTGATTGCTGCACATAATTAATGAAGGCATGAAATCCCCTTCTCTGGCTGTGGTCTGGGAGCCCAGTGTCAGTGGGGAATACTGCCCGGGGCCTTCCATGTGTGCTGCAGATCATGAATCCACGGGGCTGCAGTCCCCACGGGAGGGATGCTCCAGCACAGAGCCATCGGGGTCTGCACGTGCCTGTGGAGCAGCACCGCTGTCACACCGTGCCCACACCAAGCAGCACCCGAACCCTGCTTAGGGCAGGGAAAACCCCATGAAAACCCCATCCTGGCCCAAAAGCATCCCGGCACAGCCCCACCAGTGCCGAACCCCAAGTCGTCCCGGCAAAACCCCAGGGGTCCCCCCAAGTGCCCGCGGGCATCCCCAGCGGTACCACCCCCCCGGTGCTGGCGCCGCCGGGGCGCGGCGGGGACCGAACTACATCTCCCGGCGGGGAGCGCCGCGGCGGGGCGGGCCGGGGGGGGCCGGGCCGGGGCCGGGGGGGCCGGGAGGGCCGGGCCGGGGCCGGGGCGGGGCGGCGGGGAGCACCCAACCCCGGAACCGCTGCGGGCCGCGGCCGCGCTGAGCCCCGCTGCCAATGCGGGCGGCCCCGGTGCGGGCAGCCCCGGTGCCCCCCGCCATGGCCCGGCGCCGCCGGTAAGTTTGCCAGGTGCCGGGACTGCCCTCCAGGGAAGAAAGCAGCAACCCCCGGGGCAGGTTTGGGGTGTGCATCCCCGGCATGGGGCGGGGGGGGAGGGTGACCGGGTGCGGGGCCGGAGGGAGGCAAGGGGGTGCCCCGTCCCGCAGACCCCAGGCTGTAGCCGGGCAGGCTCGGGTAGGCCGGCGGGGAGCCGGGTGTCTGTGCAAACCCGTGCCCAGACCGTGGGGTGCAAACCTTTCACACTCTGCTGTGTAGGGGCAGTGCAAGTTGTTCTTGTGACGGGTAGAAGAAGGCCCGGAGAAGATTAACTGAGCCCCGAGGGACATCCCCGGCTCCTCTTGCAAGGTGCAGCTTCCACTTCTGCTGCTAGACAGATGTTTGGCAGTGAAAACTTAAGCAGATGGGTTTACGCAGCGCATTGGGCAATGTACTGGCTTGGGTTTGGACTGGTTTCTGGGACAGCCCCGGTGCTGACAGGCAGCCAAAGCTGTTTTAAAAGCACAAATCCTTCTTCTTCTTCTCCCTCTCCCTCTTGGGATGCTTGCAATGCCCAAAGGGCAGGTGCTGAGCACAGCAGACACCTGCAGCCCAGTGGGGAATGAGGGGTGGGGAGTTGTGTCTGCATAGCTGGATCTGCACATCGAAGAGCTGCCAGGCAGCACTTTAAGGGATTGATGATTGCATTTGGCCCAAAGTTGTCCAGCATCACTGGCTGTTGGATACAGACGGAAGTTCAGGGTCCTGAGTCGCCACCCCGGCTCTAGGAGCCATCCGCCGCACCTGGAGTTTCACAGTGACTCAATGTGTGGAAAATCGCAGGGGCTGCGCCGGAAGGTTGTGCTTAGGTTTCCATTTCTTCCCCGTATCGCATTGTAGCACTTGGGGTGGGCTCGGGTTTCAGGCTGCCCCAGCAGCCGAAATGCTGAGTGCTCCCAAAGTGCTGAATCAGCTATTTTTAAAAAGGATCTGGGGAGGGGCGGAGGCAAAATGGGGCACCGGGTAGCGCTGTGGGGCGGTTTCTCTTGGGAGGATGGAGATGAGCAGGAGTGAGATTAACACCCATGGGAGCACTGGGGAGAGAAGCTGTTGGAGTGATAGGGGGTAGGTGAAGCACATCTTGTAGCAGCAGGAATTGGGCCGGGGGACCAAAAGACAGCAGCAAAGACACTGAAATCTATATGGCTGTGTATCTTACACGCACATGTGGCAAATGAAATAAGGTAATAGCAGACTGATGCCTTGTGCTGGGGTTTCCTACACCTGCCCACTGGACCAGCCCTGCTGGGCCATGTCGCTGTCTGGTGCTGGCTCCTTCGCTGGGAGCAAGGGAGTTATTGCTGTTATTCCTCTCGTTTATTTTTGGGGCAGAGATTTATATCGTCCAAGCGTGCTGGTGTGTGGAACTCCTCGTGTTTGGTGTTTTGCTTTCATTCGCCTCCAGGCACAAGCTGAGTGGTTTTAGTGGATGCCTCTCCCAGAGCTGCTGGCCCTGCAGGTGCTGAGGAGGTGGGTGCTGGGCTCTAGGCTACCCCATGGACCATGGCTTTGGGGCCAGGCTGCCTCCTGCTCCCCCAGGGCTGCAGGACATCTCCAAGGTGGACACAGAGATGTCCTCAAAGGGAGAGCACCAGAGCTTTCTCTCCCACATGTCCAATGGACTTTGATACAAATGGGCCAGGAGAGCTCACTTTGATTTAAAGTCTCTATATATCTTTGCAGCTCAGACAAATTCAGGTGCTGTGATATGCCTCCAGGCAGGGGAAAGTGTGAGCCCTCGGTCATGGTTTAATCATGAGCCAGCAGCACTGCAAGGGGTGTGCAGGGTTAAAGTGAAAATCCAGCTTATTAAAACTTCATCCTGCTAATTAGCACAGGGTGAAGAACAAAGACAGACAATGTTGTAAAGAGGGGAATTGTCAGTGGTGTTAAATATTAAGTCATCTGCTGCCAGAATCGACTTCCAGTGGGTTTTGGTATTCATGGTCAGACACCGGGTGAGATGTCTAAATGGGTTTGGAGCATCACTTGACACTGGCAGCTTTAAGGGACATAACTGGGCTGTAAAGTGACGATTCCTACAATATAGGTGAAAGTATTTAAGGCTGGGCAGAACTAATGCTGCAGCTTCAAATCTGTCTGCTCTTGCAGATGGAGCAAGGTCCTGGCAGTGTGTCTGCACTTTGCAGATGAGTTCTGCATTCATGTGGCTCCCCCGGATTTGGGGTTTACCCTCTGGGTCCCCAGTGCTGTTTAATCCTGGCTTATGAACCAGGCAGCAGCAGCAGGGCTGCTTGTTTCCTTTTGCTCAAGGCAGCCTCATTACTTTGCTGAATCATGACTCTGCTTAAAATCACAAGACTTGGGGAGGAAAAAAAACAGCCCTGGGTTGGTTTTTATTACGCTTTCTGAATCTGGAGAGCCTATGGATGCAGGGGAGGACAAGTCTTCACTGGCCCTTCCTGGTCACCTGTCAAGGAGGCAAGATGCCAGCCTGAATCCCGCGACTCCGGGAGCTGAGGCTTGGTGAAGCACGCGCCCTTCACGCCGCCACGATGCCTGCGGCAGCTGCCTCTTGGCTGGACGCTGCTGCCTCGGCACACCCCGGCTGGAGGGTTGGCTGCTCATGCATCCATCACGCTGCCTGAGAAAACACGCCGGTGACGTGCTGGATCCCCTCCTCCTGCCCGCAGACACATGCTGCTTGAGGCGCAGCCAGCTCGTAGCCCCGAAACACCCCGACGCGATGGAGAGGACGAAGCTGCTGGGGACGTGGAGACAAAGCAGTGTTTATTTTTTATGTGCTTAAAAAGCCATCTGTGGCGCAGCCAGGCGGCAGGCAGGGATCCTGGGAGGCGATGGATGGGTGAGTACCAGCACTATGCCCCCGGCAGGATTAGCTACCCCCTGGCCAGGGCTGTCCGTATCTGGCAGCCGGGTGCTATGGGGAATTTGCTGCCGTGTCCCGCCATAGAGGCAGCAGCCCCAGCAGCAAGCGTCTGTCGCTTTGCAGGAAGTGCAGAGACTCGCCGCCACCACAGCCTTTCCCCGAGCCCCTTAGGCCAGGCAGCGTGTCCGTCCCTGCTGTGACCGCAGCGGGGACGGTGGAGGCGGGGGTCCCCTGGGAAGGAGGCACTGTGTCCCGCACACTGTCCCTGTCCTGCTAAGGCAGAGTTGCTGCCCTGGCTCAGGGACCGGGAGTTTGTGCCACTCGCATTCCCCCCGGGGTTGCTTGTGCATGGTGGGCATAAACACAGGGCCCGGGGGTGATCCGGTGCGGTATTTGGGGGGATTCTTGCAGGTGGCTCTGCAGGGATGGGGAAGGAATCAATGCCTCTGATGCGGGGAGGGGCTGGGGTGTGTGGGGAGCAGCAACTGCGTCCCGTGCCGGCGCAGGTCCTAGCCTGTCCCTCCCACTCCCATCAGCGCCAAGCAGCTGGAACAGTTATTTCACCCTTTATGACTCCAAAAAAGCCCTACAGAGAACTCCAGTGCTGCTGCAGACCCCTCCAAGGGAGATTAAACCCCTGGGAAGCGTTTGTTCATCCCTCATCTCAGGTTTGCAAAGTCCCTGTGGCAGGGCTTGTCCCCCACAGGGGATTGCAGAGTGGGCACGTGGAGGCTTTTTTCACCCCTGCAGCTGTTTTGCAGAGAAGTAATCTCCCCCTTAATTTGCCATCCTAATTCCCTGCTCTTTTATGGGATTGGAGATGCCCCCTGGTGAGATCTGCTGTGTTTCCTTAGCTCGACTCCTGCCAAAATATTTGGGGAGGAGGCGGCAGCACCTTGCACTGGAGGGGAGGGTTTCCCAGCATCCTGGTGTGGGAAATCGGTGCGTGTCCCCAGCACAAGCTCAGCCCCCAGCGTGATCTACACCTGACCCCACCCAAGCGATAGGGACCAATTAAATGTTATTGACCCTCTTTAAACGAATGTCCTAATTGCAAAGTTGCTGGGGTTAGTGGTGCTGTGGGTCTCGCAGCCCGTGGTTAGCGGCAGTGTTGGTAAAAATAGAAGCGGTCAAAAAATGGATTTTTATTTTTACTCCTTAAAGTGTGTCCTGCTCAGATGCTTTGCTTTCATCTCGAGTTGAGGCAAGACAAGTTGCTGCTTCTACAGAACAGGAAGAAAAAGCTTTGTTTTGGGTCAGCTGGGAAGCTCGAGCACAGCAAGCTGCAACCATGCTCTTTGGCTTTGACACCCTCCCTTCCCGTTTCTTTTTTCTTTTTTTTTTTTTAGGCGTTAAAGGTCACTGCAATGTCATCTTGGAGCAAAATAACAACTTTGCATTCAAAACAAATGTTGAAACAGGCTTTGCATGAGCAGGCACCTCTGCGGGCTGCAGCTCACAAGTGCGAGGTGGCAGGCGTCTCTGGGGAGCTTGGGAGACTTACCTCTCATCTGGGATGGAGCCAAATCACTTACTGGAGAACATACATTTTGTTAACAAGGCAAAAAAATAGAGGAGCTGGATGGGCACAGGGCGAGATCCTGTTTTCGGAGACCTTTCTGGCCCATTGGTGTGCTGGCCTGCGCTCTTCTCAGCATCTTCGTTGGAGTGGTACCCAACGATGTCCATCATCCCAGGGCAGCCACGGGGGTCTGATCCTGGCCGACCCAAAGTGACCAGAGCAGGATTAAATCCACCTGCTTGGACACCTGGCTTGCACATCCCTCCAGAGCAGACTGGTGTCCAAAGGCCACAAAGGCTGCAAAAAACCTTTCTTAAAAATCACATTATTTCTCTACTGGCAGCAGCAGTGACGATTCCTTAGTGTATGTCATGAGCTCCAGCCCATGGGGGTAAAAGAGAGAAACAGCCTAAAGATAGAGCAGCTTCGAAGTAGTTCATAAATAATAAACTGGCCTCATGAAAGGGAGGTGAAAATCTAGAAACTCCCTAAAGCCCTGGGTGCTTGCTGTCAATTTTACATGGAGTGAGGAGGTGTCTGTCTCCACAGCGGCAGTATCAGCCATTTCTTGGGCTTAAAACCCTAAATGAGAGCTGAGGAAGGAAGGAAGCATCCTTTATTTCCTCTTTTTTTTCAAAAAACACGAAAACTTAAAAAAATTGTTTTCCCAAATAATTTGCAGGGCTTGCGCAGTGGAGGCTGCATTTTATTTCCCCCTCCTTGAACTTTGCAGTCCCCAGAAAAGGCACACACGAGACACAGGCATTCTTCTGGCAGTGACAGGTATTGGCATCTCCCTCTCCGGCATCCCAAAAATGCCCAGTGCTGGGAGGGAGGGAGCTCCTTTGGGCTCAGCATGTCCATCTGTATTTCTAGAAGCATCCTGCCGCTTGTGGCTCCGCTCAGCTGTGCTGGTTTTGTCCGAGACCTTCCTGCAAACCTTCCTCCCGCCCATCCCCGATATAATCCTGCACTGCTTCTGGTTCACCCTAAAGCCAAGGAAGGGGCGAAGGTTTATCGCAAACGCAGCATCTTTCCACCACCATCTCCTCCCTGTCTTTATTTGCCCAGTTTTTTCTGGGCTCAGCTGGAGTCGCATCACATGTGCTGGTGGGTGAGGGCTCCATTCCCCACCTGGGGGGCAGGATCTGGCTCTGGCTGACACCAACGGGGTGGTTGGAGCTGCCGCCGTCCCGTGCCGGAGCTCTCCGCCGGCGGGTGAGGGCTCTGTGGGACTTGGCCACCAGACAAGTCGTTTAGCTAAACCTATCGCCTGTTCAGGCTAATCGCTTCCTAATGCTGCCATAATCCCATTTAAAGCAACTGGCAGCGTAGAAAGTTACCAGCTCCCAGGGGAAGGTTAAAATGACCCGGCCGGCAATGAAAAAGTTCCCCGGCTGCAAGGTCTGGCCCAATACATGCTTCAAGGTTAATATAGAATGCTGTATGTTTTGTTGGGGCTGTGCACAGATGCCAGTCTGGGTTTACACCTGGGCATCCCTATAGTGGAGCAGCGGGGTTTAGGTGATGCTTAGGATCCCTTTCTGCTTTACTTGTCCTTTTCTGGAGAGAAAGATCTGCTTGAGGTACGGAGGAAAATGTGCTCCAGCTTGTCACACCTGTGGCAGGGAGAGGGTTCAGTATTTCATTTGAGGTATGTTTCTTTTTTTTAAAAAATAAACCAACCCCTGTACAGGGAGTCGCTGCAACCAGCTTTGCTTGTGCTCAAAAAGAGGGTTTTTTTCCCCTCCAGTTTGCCTGGAGCCAGCAGGCTTACAGCCCCAGAGCCTGGGGAGGAGGTGGCGTGCCCGTGTTTGCTGGTGCGAGGCAGGTGCCAGCCAGCTGGTCTGTGGCTCTGCAGCTCCTCTCCTTCCCCTGCTCCTCCTGCGGCCAGCTTTGTGTCTCACTCTCCTGTGTCCTTAATTCACTTTTCCCCTCTGGATCCCCGGCGCTGTGCTTGGCCGAGTGCAGCCAGCCCGCGGCCAAGGAAAAGCCATTAGGCTCTTGGCGCAGCCTGCTTCCCCGGGGCCGTGCAGTGGGGAGCAGGCTGGAGCCGAAATGCAGCCCGGAGCCACGCCGGATGGAGGAAGAGCTCTTCGGAGGTCCTGCACTGCTTGCTCCAAACAAAATTAGCTTTTCTTCCACCCAGAGCCGTCGCAGGGGTCTGCGTGCAGGGCAGGAGCGAGCCGCTGTCCTCCCGCTCAGGGCTGCTGGCGCGGTACCTCCCGCCGCCGTGCTTTGCTGTGCAACGCACCCCGTGCGTGCCCCCCAAAACTAGCCAAGGGCCACGGGTACCCCAGCCCTCTTTGGCCATCCTGGAGCCGTGGAGAAGCAAGGATTTACCCACCCTCACTGCAAGGGTGAGGAGCTGTGAGCAGCCATGGCACACTGGGGTTGGGGAGGGGACGGTGCCGCGGATGAGACGCGTTAAATCTGCCAGGGAGGTGGTTTGATTAAAATTAGGAGCGGCTGCTTGGAATTCATTATGTGGTGTCTTTTATGGCTTTTAGCCCTGTCCCTTAAACATACTGTCAGTGGGTGGAACTAGCTCCTGCTCAGCCTCCTCCTACCCCCTCCCAGTCTCTGCCCTTGCCTCGCTGAAAGTATTTCCCACAAAAAAAAAAAAAAAAAAAAAAATTATGGCAATGATTAGGTCCTTGTTGCCTCGGGGTTGTTCTCTGCATGCGGCTCAGGCTGTTCTCCGCACGTGTTGTCTGCCCCGGGTAATCGGAGATGGTGTCTGGTACTCGGCGTGCAGCGCCTGGCACGTCGCAGCACGGCAGCAGGGGCCGGGGGGAGCTGCTGAAATTGAAACAGCAAATGGACGACAGGCTGTCCCTTGATTCAGAGGTCCTTCTGAGACTATTTATATCCTCATATCCTCTTCTTTTTCAGAGACGGCTGCTCTGCGACTCGGTGGAGGTGGGAACTCTCCTAACAGTTCGTTTTCTTCTCCTGCAAGCCCCCAGGCTGCAAAGAAATCTTCATTCCCACTTCGCTGCAAGAAGCTTTAGGGAACACAGAGCGCCATGTACACCTTCCTGCCAGAGAACTTCACACCAGTGAAGCAGAAACCCTCCAAGGAGCTGAGGCCCATGCTAGGGGCCATCTTGCTGGGCCTCATCCTGTTCATTGCTGCAGTGGTCGCCTGGTGCTACTACACCGTGTCCCTGCGGAAGGCGGAGCGGCTCAAGACGGAGCTGATGGACCTGCGGGCAGACGGCTTCGTCATCAGGAACCAGCACGGGGAGGTTGTCTTCCGCCTGGCCTTCCGCTCGGGCAGCCTCGACCTGGAGTCGTGCTCCAAGGAGGGCGAGATTTTGAGCTGCACGCGGTCGGGCGGGGGGCCACTCAACTTCTTCATCCAGACGGTGAAGCCCAAGGACACGGTGATGTGCTACCGCGTGCGCTGGGAGGAGCTGGCAGCAGGCCCAGCGGTGGAGCACACCATGTTCTGGGAGGACGCCCACTGGTATGGGGGCTCGGAGATGAGCACCCAGCACTGGCCCATCCGCCTGGCTGGCTACCAGGAACCCATGCCCTACGTGACAAGCGACGTCTACTCCTTCCGCGACAGCTTCGGCGGCATCCTCGAGCGCTACTGGCTCTCCTCCAAGGCGGCAGCCATCAAGATCAACGACTCTGTGCCCTTCCACCTGGGCTTCAACGCCACCGAGCGCGCCCTCTTCTTCCAGGCCCGCTACAAGGACTCGCCCTACAAGCCCCCACCAGGGCAGCAGCCCTTCCCCGAGCTCAGCTACCGGGTCTGCGTGGGCTCCGACGTCACCTCCATCCACAAGTACATGGTGCGCAGGTACTTCAACAAGCCCTCCAAGATCCCCGCTGAGAATGCGTTCCGATATCCCATTTGGTCCACCTGGGCCCTCTACAAGAACAATATTGACCAGGATAAACTCTTGCGATTTGCCGAAAAGATCAAGAAGTACCGTTTTAACTGCAGCCACATTGAAATCGATGACATGTACACGCAAGCCTATGGGGACTTTGACTTTGACCCCATCAAGTTCCCCAACGTAACAGAGATGTTTGCAAAACTGAGAGAAGATGGGTTTAAGGTCACCCTGTGGACTCACCCTTTCATAAACTACAATTCCTCCAATTTTGGGGTGGGAATCGAGCGTCAGCTTTTCATCAAGGAGCCATCGGGGCGGTTGCCGGCCATGGTGGAGTGGTGGAACGGCATTGGGGCCATCCTGGACTTCACCAACCCAGCAGCCCGGGACTGGTTCCAGAGCCACCTGCGGCAGCTTCGACACAAATATGGCATCTCGTCCTTCAAGTTTGATGCAGGCGAGACCAGCTACCTGCCCAAGCAATTCAGCACCTTCCGCCCACTCTCAGACCCCAGCATCTGGTCACGGCGCTACACAGAGATGGCCATCCCCTTCTACGAGCTGGCTGAGGTGCGGGTGGGCTACCAGTCGCAGAACATCTCCTGCTTCTTCCGTATCATTGACCGTGACTCCGTCTGGGGCTATGAGCTCGGCCTCAAGTCCCTCATCCCCACAGTGCTCACCATCAGCATGCTGGGGTACCCCTTCATATCCGCTGACATGATTGGGGGGAATTTTTTCCCTAACAAGACAGATGGGGCAGTGGAGATCCCTGACCGGGAGCTGTACGTGCGGTGGCTGGAGCTGTCAGCCTTCATGCCCTCCATGCAGTTCTCCATCCCACCGTGGCTCTACGACAAGGAGGTGGTGGAGATTGCACAGAAGTTCACAGAGCTCCACGAGTCGCTGGTGGCCCCGCTGCTGCTGGAGCTGGCTGGGGAGGTCACTGACACGGGCGACCCCATCATCCGACCCATCTGGTGGATCTCGCCCCGCGATGAGGCTGCTCACAGGATCGACTCCCAGTTCCTCATTGGAGACACCCTCATGGTGGCACCCGTCCTGGAGATGGGCAAGCAGGAGCGTGATGTCTACCTGCCGGCAGGCAAGTGGCGCAGCTACAAGGGGGAGTTGTTTGAGAAGACGCCGGTGCTGCTCACGGACTATCCTGTTGACCTGGACGAAGTTGCCTATTTCCTCTGGGTTTCCTAACAGGCTTCTCCATTACCCTTGGGTTAATCATGCCTTACCTAGGACTTTGTAACAAATAGTAATTCTAATTGCACATTTTCTTTGGGACTGGGGTTGAGGACGGGAATTAAGTAGACTTCACTGTTCTTGGGGTAATTTTTTTTTTATTTGCAGGCGTAGTGATCTTTTTTTTTTTTTTGATCTGGAGCAGGTGGGAAACTCTGGTTGGGTTATGGTAGGCAGAATTTTCTCTGTATAGGTCAGGAAGGAGTTGTCAATCTGTCTGCAGACACATAGTAAACCCAATACCTTTTCCGTTCCCAAGGATTTCAAGAGGTGGAGGTTGGCTAGTGCCAGTGGGAGCATTTCTGGTCTTGTGGGAGCACCCAGCACTGGGTGTGGGGATGTGTGACATGGGAGGGTTGCTACAGCACAGCCTGCCTTAAGTTTTTTAATATGGCAAATTTATTTTAAATGACTTTTTAAGAGCAGAAAACAAACCAGAGATACATGTATATACACATACTTTTTTTTCCCCCTTTGGTCTAGTGTGGCTCTGGACTAACAGTTGCCCCATGCTCCTGCTTTCCCCAGTACCAGGTGGGCCAGGTTACTTGAGTGATGTCCAGGTATTTTAACTGCATGGGCTGCGTATCACTTGCTGGGGCAGCTGCATCCCACCTCCTTGCCCATTTAAGACCCACTGCAAGGCACTTGCCTGTGTGTTTTGCCTTGGGTGTCAACATTGCCTTTCCTAGAGCAGTGCCGTCCATACCAGCACGCCCCATTAGTCTTTTTAAAGTATTTATGGCCCCACTTCGTTACATGGTTATCCTGCTGATATCATCCTGTTTAGTTTTTAAGGACAGATGAGCTTTCAGGTTTATTGCTGGCAGCAAGACTGCCTGGAGCAACGCCATTCTCAAGAAGTATGTGTGGTGCTTCCCTGGGAACAGCCGGTTCCCGAAAGCAGCACGTGTCTTGGACTGATGGTGACGTTTGCTGCTAGCCGGCTTGGTGTGTCTATGCCAGCGGGTGTTTTCACTGCGCCCATGGAAATGTTCTCATCTACCATGAAATTAAGCTAATACCCATCTCCGTCTCGGGTCACAGTTAAGAGGTGATGATTTTGTTGATGTTTTTTCTGAAGCAGCCTTCCTCTCTCTCTCCAGGAGAATTAGGGGCCCTCCTTAGGCAGCGTTGGTGGTGCTGGTGGTGGGGTTGCTGTCAGAGGCTTCTGGAGGGGACACAGGGTGATGTCCTGCACACCAAGTCCCCAGCAGCCAGGATGGAACTGCAGAGCTGCCTCTTTCCCAGCTTTCCCATTTGGTTGTGCATGGGAAGATGCATTTACAGAGAGCGCTGAGCAATCTCTGCTCTGAGAGAGAGCAAACAGGATTGATGTCTGGCAGCCTTCCTCCCCATGGCAGGACATTCCTGGTTGTGCCCTGGTTGGGAGTCTGTTTCAGGCCCTAAATTTTAGTGGACCTCTGCAGAATTGAATGTTGGCAGGGAAGGCTTGGGGCACCCTGCTCAGGCTATGGCCAGCCAAGGAGGGCTCAGCATCTGTGGGGTTTCTCATAGGGTGAGCATGGGTCTGGCACGAGTTTTCCAGGTGGGAAGATGGTGCTGTGTTTTAGGTAGGGTTGGGTACCAGTGAGGATCTTTCTCAAAGTCCATCTCTTGCCACTGGGCTTTGCAGGAGGCAGAAAAGGAGTTGTGCACTAAACCTGGGGGTTGTGATGGGGTCCAGGAGCCTGTTTCTTGTGGCTTTTAACTATGAAGGA
Organism: Phaethon aethereus; assembly: GCF_964289735.1. NCBI lineage: Eukaryota > Metazoa > Chordata > Aves > Phaethontiformes > Phaethontidae > Phaethon > Phaethon aethereus. The sequence goes on along the minus strand of NC_138577.1, from coordinate 11,047,850 downwards.
CTCAGGTTTGTTCCCTGCCAGCAGTGCAAACAGTGGTTATGTTACAAGTTACAGACACCCTCTGGCAAGGATTTAATCCTGGAGCCCCAGCGTCAGTCATCAGGGCACTGTCAGGATTTGGCCCTTGGACTGGAGGGTGGAGGTAAAGGTGAGGAGCTCCTGGAGATGAGCCTGACCACAGCCTTGCAAGGAGGACAGGTTGCAGAGAGAGGGCTTCTCCAGCCCCAGAAATGCATAACAGCTCTCTATGCTTTGAAGGGCTCCATCTCTTCCCTTTCTACTTTTGCTGGTGAAATACTTGTCCTCCCTTGTCATGGGAACCATTGGGTGGAGGAGATGCTGCTGCACAGCTCAGCTGCCAGTGAAGAGGTGGGATCCTTGGCACAGAACTTCCTGGGAAGGATCCCGGCATGACCAGGAGATGTTGTGTGTCTTCTCCTCCCTTGTCTCTGCTGTGCCACTCACTGCATCCCTCACTAGTAAGAGTTGAGGCTACGTGAAGAGAAACACAGCATTCCTGTTAGTATCCCTTTATTACTAAAATGATGGGAGCAGCCAGATGAGTGCCTTCACTCTCCTTGCAGTGGTTTCAAGCGCTGTCAGGAAGGCCATGGAGGAAATTCTCCATTAGACACACTGTCTTCCTTTCCCTCCACTGACAAGAAATAATTTTATTATGAAATTTTTAATTTTCTTTTTGTTTAACTATATGAATAAATGGGTAAGATTATAGAGTGCCCTTATTTTTCTAAATGCTGTAGTTAGTTAGGGCATAAGTGGCCGTGCCTATTCAGTGCTCTACTTAGGAGAACGGTAAAGCTGTTGGGAGGACATAAGGGATGATGCTGAAGAGCAGGTCCATATGGGTGGCTCTCTGTGTGTCCATGGCCCAGATCTTCACCTCATGTTGGGGACAGGCTCAGCAGTGCTGCCTCAAGCTATCTTGCAGGCCCTAGATTTTATGTGCTCTTTCCATCCAACTTTTTACCAAAAATATGGCTTCTAACACTGTGCTGTAGCACTGCAGGACTCGAGGACCTTGGAGACCACAAGCACTCTGCGCACAGACGCCTTGGGGCCTGCTACCAGGGAGATTTCTCTGATTTACACCATATGTCACTGGCCAAAGCAGATTTTAGTTTGACTTAGCCAAGGAAAAGGCACAGAACAGGCTTGGGAGCTGGATTCAGCCTTTTCCACCCCAGCCCACAGCAGACCGTGGCTGAGCAGCAGGTCAGCGTGATGCCCATGTGATTGAATTTTGAAGTTTGCACTGTCATGTACCGGGTTTTCTGGATTCTTGTGTTTGCACATGCCGTCCTACGTCGGACTGTAATGCTGGTGGGTTTGTTTTTAACCACTTTTCTAATTCTTAATTGTTATAAAGACACAACTGTAACATGAATCACCTTGATTGATATAAAATTTTGGAAAACAAAATGAAGTTTAACTATGTCCGTCTGTACCAAGTACATGGGGCTAGTGGTTCAGGCAGATTTGGGCCTTTTTTCACCTAGATTTCCCTGAGTCTTCACTGAGAGTTGAAATTGTTGGTTTATTTAAAGCTTGCAGCCTGCAGCTTTGATACATGTTTTAAAGGTAGGAGATGGCAGCCACTCCGCTGTTCCGTTTGCAGTGGTGGCAGGAGATGGGCATATGGAGATGACCCAGGGGATCATGGATCACCCTCTCTTGGGTCCTGACAGCAAAGGGAATAGCTGTGCCTTAGGGCTGGCCTGGAGAAGACCATATCCAGGTGAACCCTGATGTTGCATCTGTCCACGTGGGTGGGGACCAGACTGTCACATCCCTATTTCTGCTGACATCCACCCGAAAAGGGCCCATCGGCACTGACTCTGGGGGGTTTGCTGGTCCACGCTGCTCTCAGAGGACACGTGCTTCAGGACTGTTTGCAGGTGCTGAAGAAGAGGAGCCTGCTCTTGGCTTCCCTCGGACACTCAAAAAGGTCCATCTAGGCCCTGACTGTCCCCACTGCCACCAATGTCCCCCTTTCCAGATGGCACTGACGGCCGGGATGGGAATGGAGTAGATGTTCGTGCCCATGGGAGTGCCAGAAATGGAGCATGTGAAACTTGTTTAGGAGCATGCCTTGCCCCACAGCCACCCCCTTTGCCCCACACAGTGTTTTTCCTGCCCTTTCCATTGCAACTGTACAAACCACAGCCTGCCTTCTGCCACCCAGGCATCACTAGCACTGGCCAGCACATGTGGCTTTGCTTGAGGAATGAGAGTGACTTCAATTTGCTCCTTTTGCAGTAAAAGACATTTTCCCGATGCTTTTCCTTTGCCTTCTCCCTTAGGCGTGAGCAGCAGCCATACACTGGGCTGACGCTCCCATGCAGGGGTGAAGCTGGTGCTGGCTGGAGTCCTGGGGGCAGGTTGTCAGCTTGCAGCACTTCCAGCCTTGCAGCAAATCCTCAGGAATGCAGGAGTCCTCCCGGGAATCGGTGGGCTTGGTTTTGGTTTGCATCCTCCCAAAAACTGGCACTGTGTGCAGGGAAGGGTGCGTGAGGCCAAGCACAGGGTCTGTTCTGTGCTGGGTCCCAGCTAAGTGGCAGTGCTTGAAACCACCTCCACAGCTGTGTACGGCACAGGGAGGAGTGTTAACGGCAAAGTCCAGACCCCAGTGGGGCTATGGCAAAAGCCCAATTCATTGCAAACTGGAGGGGAGGTGCCTGTGGGTCATAGCTGCAGGGCTGCAGACCCATGCGATCCTGGCCAGGAGTGTGTCCATCCCTGCCCAAAATCACAGCTTTCAAAGTAAGAAAAAAACACCAAGTTTTGGGGAAGACTGTGGTGAAAGGAGAAGCTAACAGCAGTAGAGTCCCTTTGGGCACGTGGCCAGGCTGGCAGCCTCAGGAAAAAAAACAACCTCCTTAATCACTGCTCACCCCGAGCCGCATGGGAGCTGCCAGCCTGTAGGTCCCTCACACCAGGAGAGCTATAAAGATAGTCTGCGCTGATGCAAAATCCCAGAGGCTAAGTAGAGAAAAGCAGATTTTTTTTTTTATTATTTTTTTTTTTGCCAGTGGGTCTGGTTTTAACTTGGCGATGATGAAAGATTAACAGCAATAAACACCCTCCCCCGCAAAACCCAAACAACAGGCAGCCTGGGGTGAGTGATGGGCTGGGAGAGAGTCCCACATCGCCAGCACCTCCAGCAAACAGCTCTTGCTTGGCACTGGGAGCACAGAAAACCAGCCAGACTGAAGCTTAGCAAGGCAAACAAGAGGTCCCTCTGGCATCGCATGGCCCCGGCGTGGCAGGAGGGCAAGGAGAGGTGGCCGCAGTGCCACCTGCTCGCCGGATGCCTCCGGCACCAGTCCCCTGTGGCTCCCCGTGGAGCAAGGAAAGGCACTGGGGGAAAGAACAGAAAGGGATGGGGATCTGGGGGAAAGATTTTTGCAGCCAAATGGGACCAGGCAGCTCGTATCATCCCCAGAGTTTGCCGAAAGTCTCGGTAATGCTCTTTTTTTTTTTTCCCCAGCCTGCAATGCAGGCAGGCAGCAGAGCCATGCATCTGCACGTGGAGCACGGGGCAGAGATGTGGTATGAGGGGGCTGGAGCCCAGCTCTCCCACCTCCCCTCAGCACCGTGGGCATCAGCTTTTCAGAAAGTTTTTTTCCTGCTGTGACAACAGCCAGAGGAATTTTGCTGGGCCCCCCTGGGACCCTCCAGTTGCCTCAAGCCTGGCTGACGGGGACCCTTTAGAGCTTCAAAGCAGCAACGGAGAGAGAAAGCATTCACAAATGCTTTCTCATCCTTGGGGGACATACATCAGTGGAAACCAGTATCCTGGAGTAGGAGAAAGCCCATGGTAAGGACGCAGAGATGGCCTGTTAACCCTGAAAACACCACTGCCAGACTGAGCATTGGTTTCTCTCTCACACCCCTGGATTAAAGTGGGATTTTCCCTCCCCATCACCACACCAGTGGTAGCGTTGCTGCAGCTCAAGCTGCTTTCAGTGGCATCTAGAAGACGTTCTGGCTCATCCCACTTGGCACTGCTTTTGTGCCACTGTGACCATGCAGGGTCCTTGTGGCACAACGGACACACTGATGGGCAAGGAGAGTCTGAATCGGCTTTGAGGCTGCTTCATCTGAGCACAAAGCCAGCTCTGGAGTGAGTGTGATGCTCTCCAGCCCCTGTTTACTTTTTATATGGACCAGCTCTGGGGCAAACCCCTAAAGAAAGGAGCTTTCTCCTGCCTTGGGACCACACACAACTTTACCTCCCAGCAGCCTACTAGCAGCATGCTTGGGTCAGCAAAAGAATGAGTCTCTTGCTTTGGGAAGGCGCATTGCAGCCCGGAGTCCACAAGATTCTCCTAAACTGCTCAGTTATGTCACCTTTAAACTTCTCTTTGCCTAAAAACAGGGAAGGTTGGACTAAAAGTGGAGAGCATTTCACAGCCAGCCTGCCCACCCCAAGCCCGCAGGTGCTGCTGAGACACCTTCACCTCCATGGCAGCCACCTCCATGGGCAGAAGAATGCTGGTTCATGGACAGGGATCTCCATCAACACAGCTGGTGGCACAGAAAAACATTCTCCATGGGGAAACTGAAGCAGGAGGGCACTTGGGCTGGCTTGTTCATTGTCTGAACCCTCTCAGGAAAATGATGGCCAAGTCCTCTACTGGGACTTGATGGATTGCACCCTTTGGCTCTAAATGTGGTCCCAAACCGGACATGGATCTTATTAGGTCCTAACCCATGCATGACTTGGTGCTAGGTTTTAATCTTCATTGCCATGAGATTACATCACATGCTTACAGGCTTGGCTAAATCCACACCACAGACATGGTTCTTAATTTCTTCCAATAAAAGGGGAAAAACAGTTGCAACAGCATTAGCAAGTGCTATAGCTTCTTTCTCCTTGCTCAGATAGCTCAGGCCATGGGAAATGCAAACTCCCCTTACTCCTGTATCAGCATCTATCTGATGAGCAGACTGAAAATTGCATGCCCTCCTCTTCAGGATAATCATAGAATCACAGAACAGTTTGGGTTGGAAGTGACCTTTAAAGGTGGTTGAGTCCAACCCCCCTGCAATGAGCAGGGACACCTTCAACCAGATCAGGTTTCTCAGAGCCTCATCCAACCTGACCTTGAAGGTTTCCAGGGATGGGGCAGCTACCACCTCACTGGGTAACCTGTGCCAGCATTTCACCACCCTCATTGTGAAACATTTCTTCCTTATATCTAGTCTGAATCTTACCTCCTTTAGTTTAAAACCATTACCCCTTGTCCTATCGCAAAAGGTCCTACTAAAAACTCAGTCCCCATCTTTCTTAGAAGCCCCCTTCAACTACTGAAAGGCTGCAATAAGGTCTCCCTGAAGCTTTCTCTTCTCCAGGCTGAACAACTACAACTCTCTCAGCCTGTCCTCACAGCAGAGGGGTTCCATCCCTCTGATCATTGTTGTGGCCTCCTTTGGACCCACTCCAACAGGCCCATGTCTGTACTGTGCTGAGGGCTCCAGACTGGATGCAGGACTCCAGGTGGGGTCTCACCAGAGTGGAGTAGAGGGGCAGAGTTCCCTCCGTTGACCTCCTGGCCACGCTGCTTTGGATGCAGCCCAGGACACACTTGGCCTTCTGGGCTGTGAGCACCCATTGCTGGCTCATGTCCAGCTTTTCATCCACCAGTACCCCAAGTCCTTCTCAGCAGGGCTGCTCTTAATCCCTTCATCCCCCAGCCTGGATTGATACCGGGGGTTGCCCTGACCCAGGGGCAGGACCCTACACTTGGCCTTGTTGAACCCCCTGAGGTTCACACAGGCCCATTCCTGGAGCTTGTCCAGCTCCCTCTGGATGCCATCCCATCCCTCAGGCATGTCAACTGCACCACTAAGCTTGATGTCATCTGCAAACTTGCTGAGGGTGCACTCAATGCTGCTATGTCATTGATGAAGATATTAAAGAGTACTGGTCCCAATATGGATGCCTGAGCGACACCGCTCATCACTGATGTCTGTCAGGACATTGAGCCATTGACCACTACCCTCTGGATGTGACCATCCAACCAATTCCTCATCCACCCAACAGTCCACCCATCAAATCCATCTCTCTCCAATTTAGAGAGAAGCATGTTGTGGGGGACCATGTCAAAGGCCTTACAGAAGTCCAGAGAGATGACATCCGTAGCTCTTCCCTTGTCCACTGATGTGGTACTCCATCAGAGAGGGCCAGTAGATTGGTCAGGCAGGACTCATCCTTGGTGAAGCCATGCTGGCAGTCTCGAATCACCTCCCTGTCCTACATGTTCCTTAGCATAGCTTCTAGGAGGATCTGCTCCATGATCTTCTCAGGCACAGAGGTAAGGCTGATGGGTTGGTAGTTCCCAGGGTCCTCCTTGTTACCTTTTGTAAAAATGGGTGCAATGTTACCCTTTTTCCAGTCTCCAGGGACTTCCCCTGACTGCCAGGACTTTTCAGATATCATGAAGAGTGGCTTGGCAACTACATCAGCCAATTCCCTTAGGACTCTGGGATGCATCTCATCAGGTCCCATAGACTTGTACATGTTCAGGTTCCTCAGGTGGTCTCAAACCTGATCTTCTCTTACAGTGGGAGGGACTTTGCCCCTCCAGTCCCTGACTTGGAGGCCATCCCCTCGAGAGGTGTGGAAAGAGACAGTTCAGCCAGTGAAGACTGAGGCAAAGAAGTCGTTGAGTACCTCAGCCTTCTCCTCATCCATTGTTGCCATTTTGCCAGTCTTGCTCATCCAGGCGATACACTTTCTTTGACCTTCCTTTTCTGGCTGACGTACCTGTAGAAGCCCTTATTATTATTCTTTGCATCCCTTGCCAAGTTCAGCTCCAGCCACGCCTTGGCCCTCCTGACCCCATCCCTACACAACTGGGCAGCGTCCCTGTACTTTTCCCAGGGTACCTCTCCCTGCTTCCACTGCCTCTGCATTTCCTTCTTGCTCTTGAGTTTGCCCATCAGGTCTCCACTCAGCCATGCGAGTGGATAATCACAGACTTCTTTTTCTAAAAAAAGTACTCTGCTGCAACTGCCTCCTTCACTAAATAAATGAAATTATAAATATCTCAAGGGATCAACTGTAAAGCTGGGTAACAAAGGAGTGCATGTAATTTCGTTTATAAACCAGAGGCGTGCATGGCATTTCTTACTGGGAAAAGATTATGAGCAGACATTGTATTTGTCATACTGCAATAAAAAAGGCAGCCATCCAGTATATTTTAATAAGTAAGTTATTCTACAGCACTTGCCACAAAAAACAGAGGTCACTGTGTATTCTTCAAATATCAAACTGAAGTATTTCTGCTTCAAAACCTATTAAGATTCCCAGGTCATTAAAGTAATTGGTTCATTAATCCCTGAGATCATTGCACAACTGACGGAGAAGCCTGTTAGGAAACCCAGAGGAAATAGGCAACTTCGTCCAGGTCAACAGGATAGTTCGTGAGCAGCACCGGCGTCTTCTCAAACAACTCCCCCTTGTAGCTGCGCCACTTGCCTGCCGGCAGGTAGACATCACGCTCCTGCTTGCCCATCTCCAGGACGGGTGCCACCATGAGGGTGTCTCCAATGAGGAACTGGGAGTCGATCCTGTGAGCAGCCTCATCGCGGGGCGAGATCCACCAGATGGGTCGGATGATGGGGTCGCCTGTGTCAGTGACCTCCCCAGCCAGCTCCAGCAGCAGCGGGGCCACCAGCGACTCGTGGAGCTCTGTGAACTTCTGTGCAATCTCCACCACCTCCTTGTCGTAGAGCCACGGTGGGATGGAGAACTGCATGGAGGGCATGAAGGCTGACAGCTCCAGCCACCGCACGTACAGCTCCCGGTCAGGGATCTCCACTGCCCCATCTGTCTTGTTAGGGAGGAAATTTCCTCCAATCATATCTGGCAGTACAAATGGGTACCCCAGCATGCTGATGGTGAGCACTGTGGGGATGAGGGACTTGAGGCCGAGCTCATAGCCCCAGACGGAGTCACGGTCAATGATACGGAAGAAGCAGGAGATGTTCTGCGACTGGTAGCCCACCCGCACCTCGGCCAGCTCGTAGAAGGGGATGGCCATCTCTGTGTAGCGCCGTGACCAGATGCTGGGGTCTGAGAGTGGGCGGAAGGTGCTGAATTGCTTGGGCAGGTAGCTAGTCTCACCTGCGTCAAACTTGAAGGACGAGATGCCATATTTGTGTCGAAGCTGACGCAGGTGGCTCTGGAACCAGTCCCGGGCTGCTGGGTTGGTGAAGTCCAGGATGGCCCCAATGCCGTTCCACCACTCCACCATGGCCGGCAACCGCCCCGATGGCTCCTTGATGAAAAGCTGACGCTCGATTCCCACCCCAAAATTGGAGGAATCTATGTGTATAAAGGGATGAATCCACAGGGTGACCTTAAACCCATCTTCTCTCAGTTTTGCAAACATCTCTGTTACGTTGGGGAACTTGATGGGGTCAAAGTCAAAGTCCCCATAGGCTTGCGTGTACATGTCATCGATTTCAATGTGGCTGCAGTTAAAACGGTACTTCTTAATGTTTCTTGCAAAATGAAGAACTTTATCCTGGTTGATATCTTTTTTGTAGAGGGCCCAGGTGGACCAAATGGGATATTGGAACGCATTCTCAGCGGGGGTCTTGGAGGGCTTGTTGAAGTACCTGCGCACCATGTACTTGTGGATGGAGGTGATGTCGGAGCCCACGCAGACCCGGTAGCTGAGCTCGGGGAAGGGCTGCTGCCCCGGTGGGGGCTTGTAGGGCGAGTCCTTGTAGCGGGCCTGGAAGAAGAGGGCGTGCTCGGTGGCGTTGAAGCCCAGGTGGAAGGGCACAGAGTCGTTGATCTTGATGGCTGCCGCCTTGGAGGAGAGCCAGTAGCGCTCGAGGATGCCGCCGAAGCTGTCGCGGAAGGAGTAGACGTCGCTCGTCACGTAGGGCATGGGTTCCTGGTAGCCAGCCAGGCGGATGGGCCAGTGCTGGGTGCTCATCTCCGAGCCCCCATACCAGTGGGCGTCCTCCCAGAACATGGTGTGCTCCACCGCTGGGCCCGCTGCCAGCTCCTCCCAGCGCACGCGGTAGCACATCACCGTGTCCTTGGGCTTCACCGTCTGGATGAAGAAGTTGAGCGGCCCCCCGCCCGACCGCGTGCAGCTCAAAATCTCGCCCTCCTTGGAGCACGACTCCAGGTCGAGGCTGCCCGAGCGGAAGGCCAGGTGGAAGACCACCTCCCCGTGCTGGTTCCTGATGATGAAGCCGTCTGCCCGCAGGTCCATCAGCTCCGTCTTGAGCTGCTCCACCTTCCGCAGGGACACGGTGTAGTAGCACCAGGCGACCACTGCAGCAATGAACAGGATGAGGCCCAGCAAGATGGCCCCTAGCATGGGCCTCAGCTCCTTGGAGGGTTTCTGCTTCACCATCATGACGTTTTCAGGCAAATAGGTTTCCTTGGCATCCCCCTTTTGAGAGTTTCCATTTTTTCCCACACGGTGGGTAATCAAACTCTCCATGACTCCTTTGCAGCATCAACTCCTGGTTAGAAACTTTGCTGTTGATTTTTTTTTTCTCCAACTAGTGGACACAAAATCCAAGATGTTGCATGAAGATGTTCACAGGCTCCTTTCCAAAGCCTGGCCACTCACACCTTCAGTGCTATTTCATGAAACAGAGAGTTATAAACACAGAAATCCCAATGAAGACTTGCTAAAGGCCGTAACTCCTCTCCTTCAGTTTGCACCCCAGCAGCCTCCCTGTCCCTGGGGCTCTGGCTTCCTTTGCTCTGTGCGGCAGCAGCCTGTTCCCTGGCAGCTGGGTTGAGCTTTTTCGGAGCAAGGCTGTGCCAGGATTCCTGTGACCCTCTCTTGGCTGTAGCCTCGCTGCGTCCTGCAGAGCAAGGGCAAAGGGATGAAAGTCAAGCCAGAGCCTGGAGGAGAATGGGGCCAGGAAAGGGGCTGGTACCTGATCTGTTTTTACATCAGTTGTATGCCCTGCTGGATTTCCCTGAAGTTCTGCAACTTCTCTGCATCAAATGCAGGCAGAGAAATGCTGCGTTGAAGAAAGCCTCTGCCCGCCGTTCCCCACCACCCTCGGGGGATGCAGCCTGCGCATGATGCTTTATCTCCCTGCACTTCGGCCCTTCCCCGAGCTGCATGGGGATGTGGGGACGTGGGGACACACACACGTGGCCAGCACTGTGCTGCTCTGGGGTGGCTGGGCAGAGCCCTTCAGCTGCCTACCCCGCTGCCTGTCCCGGATGCATCAAGCATCTCCAAGCAGCCCGTGCAGTGCGGCTTGCAGCATCTGAAGGAGCATCCACTGCCCACAGAAACGTCAGGCGGGGGAAGCTGAGGCGGATGGCTCGAGGCAACGCACTGTGTGCAACCAGGCCCCTGGCTTCCCTGGCCGCATCCTGGGGCCTGTGTGATCTGACAGGATGAAAATTTGCAGGAGCAGCCCCTATAGAGAGGAGGAAAAAGAGCCAGCTTGATCATCTGAGCCGTGCCCAGCGATACATGCCGGGCGTATTTACCCGCGCCGCCATGACGTCAGTATCTAAGTATACAGAGATGACAAGCCTCACAGGGAGCCATTAAAAATACCACAGGTCACCATGTTTGGGATTGATTGCAACAGCCTCCCAACCACCCGAATGAGCCACTTGGTTAGTTTTTGTAGTGCGTTCTCGGGTGAGTGAGGCTTTGCCAAGAAAAAGAGCTGGAGTGGATAAAAGTGTTCCTGGGCAAGCCCTGGCCAGGGTCAAGAGTGAGAGAAGGACGGTCGCTGCTGCCCCAGAGAAATGGTGATTTGGGAAAGGGATAGTTTTGGGGAGCAGGTTGGGTTACAGGCGTGCTCAGGGCACTCTGCCAGCCCCAAAGTGCTCAGACTTGGCAGCCTCCACATGGCTGGCCTGGCTCCTGACACGGCTCTGCGGCTCCAGCTCGGGTGCTTCCCAGTGAAACCCCGCTGTTTTTGCAAAACAACCTTCTCGCTTTGAAGATGTTTTTATGTGCTGGGTCAGTCCTTAGTTGCTGCCCTCAGAGCTTTCCTCCTCTTCTTCATTCCTCCTTTCACCCTCCCAGCCAGCCTGGAGACAGGACTCTCCTTTGAGATGAGCCCCACCATTTTCCAAGGTGAAAAAACAAGGAAGGGAAAGGGAGAAGGAAATAGGTTTTCCAGGACTTCTGCTTTTTTTTTTTTTTAATATTATTATTAATATTAAATATACTGAAAAACAAAACAGGAACACCAAGACTCCAAAATCCCTACAAGAATAAACGGTGTGTGGGAAGTTTCCCAGCTTTCTATGCAGTGATTTCTCTCCCAGGCAATTGCTTTAAATCCCTTGATTTCCCCAGGGACAGAAGATCAGTGGCAGAAAGGTGTACAAGGGAGTCAGGGCTCCTGGGCCAAGCTGTCCTGTCCCCAGGGCCTTTTGGGTTTTCCCCCCTCCTGTGATGTGGCAGGATGCTGTGTTGGTACCCCAGCCCTGCCCCTCATGGAGATGAGATGTGGGTGGTCAGTGGGAACAGGCACTGGCATGTCTGGATGCAGAGCAGGGTGAAACTGGGATTCCCAGGATAGATCCCACCAGGATAAGGGAGTCTCTGAAGCTGCTAACTCCTGCCCTTCAAGGCTTATATCTCATGAAAGCATTAAACACCCACTGGCCTAGCCAGCTGCCTGAGCGATGCCCAGGGTGATGAGAAGTCCTGCCAAGGGGTCCACATAGATGACCCAGAGCCCAGATCCAGCCTTTTCCTTGCTCGGTCCATGAGGTTATGGCGTCACAGCATCCCTTCTGCATGAATTTTTAACCTCACAAAGCCTCTCTGCTCTGGTGAGTACTTAATTAACTCACATAAAGTACAGCCGCTTCCACGCATGGATGGGCCAAATACTCCCGTAGTGTCCCAAAAGCCAGATGCCCCAGGGTGCAGGCACTGTTGTGTTATATTCGGGCTGCTTTATCAGATGCTAATCTCCTATGGGTCTGACCCCTGTTGGTCCCCCAGGCCTTCCTCTGAAAGGAGACAGGATTCCTCACCCCAAAGACCTAAGCAGCCCTTAGCATGCACAGATTAAACATTTACATACCCAGCACCATGACAAGAAAATGAGCTGGGACTTTAGACTCTCTTAGAGTTAAACACGAGCTAAGCAAGGGTTTCAAGTGATGAAACGCAAGTCAGCCAGCTCGAAGGGCAGCTACGTGCCTAAAACGCCTTTGTGTGCCTACCCTCAGAGCCTCCTTTCTCCAGAGAAAATCTATCCCCAGCAGCTCTCCTGATTTCTTGGCACATGTGGCAGAAGTTTGTCAGGCCTTGCTTCACGTCCCATCACTGCAACCTCTGAATCCTCAGACTTTTGGTTTTCCAGTGTGTTTAGCTGCCTGCTGGTTCAGGGAGAGCATCACTTGTCAAACAACCTAGCAGGAAGCAGTCCTGTCTTTAAATAAAGGGATAATTTTCTATATTAAGATTCCTTTTGTAACAGGTTATCAAATAGTTAGGAGTCGCTATCAGGGGCTCGTAGGGAGAGCATACAACACGTTCTAGCAGGAAGCGCCATAGGTAGCTATAAGTCATGGTCATAAACTATTGCCTTGCCAGACTCCGCAAGAACCGATTAATCATTTACCGAGCCCTTTTAGACTGTTTCACATGGGACCTTTTTTAACAGAAAACACACCCAAAGCAGAAAGCAGTTCCCATCAGCTCTCATTCCCCATAGCAGCCTGGCACACGGAGGCATTGTATGGGGGATTTATAGATGAAAGGAACCCGGGGGAGGTTTGCTCACCATTTTTTCTCTGTATGTATTATGACGTGTGAGAAAAGAGGTATCTGCTATCACTGCAGCCAAGGAGGGGGAGAAAGGGAGAACCAAGGTTATCGCATGAGCTGCCACACATTAGCTACAAAGCCAAGAAGGCTGAACGCAAGGGGGAAGTGGCACGTGAAGAGGATGCAGAGGGTGAGGTGACATTGCCAAGGACACTTTGCAGTCTCTGTGGTGCAGGTACAGGCACCAACGTCCTTGCCAGCAGCACCCAGCACTTAGGGAGCACCTGGAGCAACCCGAGGAGGTGGCTGAGGAGCGGTGCAGCCAGAATACCTCCCACAGAGTGATGCAGAGGATCCTACTCCTCCTGCAAAAAAAGCTTGCTTGTGCCCCAAAGCAGGGAGGATATCAGCCATAGCACTGCGTGCACCCCTCACCCCAGCTCTGGGCTTTGAGCCATTCCTGGTATCTCCAGCGAGGGCAAGAGTGATGGCTGGACTCACTGCCTCGGCCCTTGGCCTGTGGGGATCTTGCCCAGGTGCTTGGCCTGACACAGCAGTTTGGTTCATATCAACCCCATATCAGCAGCAGAGTCTGACCCGCCAGGAGTCTCTGGCTGTATCCTGCAGGGATGCACCAGCGGCATGGAGAGACCTGCACGAGCTCACACCCACCAGACTGCTCTGAACAGGCTTATTTCTGGCAGCCATGCTGATTTGGGGGTCTCTGCACTGCTCCCCATGGCTCCCGAGCTCTGGAGGGGTTTTAGTGCATCTCGGTGTGAAGGTGGCTGCACAGTCTCTGGTGGCTTGTGCCTGTACAAAGTGATGCTGTGAAGCTGGAAATCCCGTGCAAGCCTGACAGTGCTACAAGCCCGCTGGAGCCATGCAAATCCAGCTCAGGCCTAGTGCAGAAATGTTACCTGGGGCTTTTCCTTATCCAGAGGATCCCACTCCCTCAGTACTGGGAATAAAGCAGGGTTTACTGCACAGGTCTTTCAGTCCTAATTGCTATAGGAGCAGGCAAAGTCCCACTCCTGTCCTCTTTAGACTAGGAATTAGGAAAAATTTCTCTACTGAGGGAGCGGTCAAGCATTGGAACAGGCTGCCCAGGGAGGTGGTGGAGTCACCATCACTGGAAGTGTTCAAAAAACATGTAGACGTGGCACTTCAGGACATGATTTAGTGGGCTTAGTGGTGTTGGGTTGATGGTTGGACTTGATGATCTTAGAGGTCTTTTCCAACCTTAACGATTCTGTGATTCTGCATGATTCTTACATGAACAAGATCCTCCTTCCCAAGCCGGCAGACAAAAACCCTGTAAAATCAACTTTTTCTTCATTTCAAGGTTCTCTCTGACTTCTGAGCATGCACACACTATCCATGTGCTGCTCCAAGCTGCAAGCAGTGGCCACAGCATCCCGCTGCAAGCTGAGCCGCTCTGCCCGCATCCTTGGGAAGGAGCTCCATCTGCTGAGCCAGTGGCCCAGGCTGAAACGCAGGGAGCGTTGGCAGGCTTGTCCCAGAGCTCTGGGGATCGGTCATCAGGTGTCCCCCGGGCAGCACCGAGGCCGTCAGACCCTGTTGCATCAGGGTCAATGCCTGTGAGGATGTCCAGGGAGTTTTTGAGGTGCCTTCTCCTGAGGAAGAAGCAAACTGAGCAGAGAGCGATAAGAAAAGCACAGACAAGGGGAAAAAAAGGTTGTCATGTGCTGCAGCCGCAGCCGTGTAAGCTGGCTGGGGAACAGTGGAAATATGGAAAAAGGGGAAAAAACAGGGTGCTCTCATCTCAGGCTGCTCTGAATGAAGTCAGTGAGCTGGGCTCATGCCAGGTGAGGGAATAAGCCAGGAAAGGACCTGGGTCTGAGCTGGGCATTCTCTTACGTAGACCAAGGCGCAGTTGGAGCTCTGCTTGGAGAGGGAGCCCTGCAACAGCAGCGAGATAAAGAGGCTCAGCAGCTTGAAGCCTTTCACTTAGGAGGGGAATTACTCTTCATTGTTATTTTCATGTGAGAATAAGCCAGAGACCTACCATGAGCTCCAGCTAGGTCCTTGAGGGATGCTTCAGGCTTTGCATGGGTTAAGCCAAATGCCTGCCAGGGTGAGGGGTCCTAGGCAATTTATGTCATACCTGTCCCTGTGGGACTTCTTGAGGCACTGATGCACCCAGAAGTGGGAGATGAGGCTCTCAGGCAGGCTAAGGGCATCTGCCCTGGGCTCCCCACAATCTCAGCCTGCTGCTCACATGGCAGCAGGACTGTGAGGACCACATCTAAGCCAGGCATCTCTGGAGATGCTGCTTTATCCCAAACCAGCTCCACTTCCTGGCCACAGGAGTTTTGCTGTGTAAAAATCTGTTTTTCCTTCTGCATCCCTTCTTGGAGATACAGGACCTTTCCTGCAGCTATTTTCCTAAATGTTTGATGCCAAGTGTTTCTCTGTGACAACAGGTTTCACTGCAGAGACAGCCTCACAATGGCTAGTCCCCATGGCTGGCCTTGGCACTTATCCAGCTTCAACCAGGGCAACGAAAGCCCACCTTCAAAGCAGATGTGGATGAGGGAATGAGACGTGATTAGTGCCAGCCAAGCAGCCAGAGGGATGTGATAGGGGTCTTACCACCAAAACTCAGCCTGGTCATAAGCAAGAGACACTTCCCTGGGTTTTTCAGAAATTACCCTGCATGGCTGAAGCTGATCCTTTCACAAGCACTTTGAACCAGGCACCCATATGGAAAAACCTGCAAAAGGCCAGGCAGCTGAAAAGAAAGCTAATGAGCATTGGCACCTTGCCCAAAGGAGGTTACCCAGAGAAAGAGGAAGATTTCATCCCTGAAACAGCGAAAAATCGGAGACCCCTCCAGAGCCCTAGCCCTCCTCACCCCGGGGACCTCCTGTCCTGGGATGACACTAAGGGTACAGGGTTGAGCTCAGATTTTAAGCCGCTTTCTGATGTCCCCAGTGTCATATGGAGTCTGGCTGGTTCCAAGGCCAGGGTGAAAGCCTAACAGATGGCTGTGCTGTTCCTGAGCATCCCACAGGTTTCAGGCTAGCAAATATTTGTCTTTGCTTACTCTCCCAGCTGCTGTGTGCCAGAAAGAAGTGCCTGTCCCACACCAGACAGGGCTGCATTTGGGTGTCTGGTGAGTGATGCCTGTGTTGGAAGATGTGGTGGGTAATACCATGTCCCCATCAGGAAATGAAGTTTCGCTTGATCATCACCTCACTCTGATCAAATTCATGATGAGCTGCAAAACGATGAAAAAAAGCAATGCACCCACCAAACTGACGATGGAGCCAAGAACAAGGCTGCTCCAGGGAACTCGGGTCAGCAAGGACTAACAGACATGGAAATGGTGTGACCGAGAGCCAACAATTACAGGACTATCCTGCTCCACGTGGGAGAGACCACAGCTGGAAAGTAGCTTGCCTCCTCCTAGGGGCAGTCCAGGAAAAGCTGTGGAAATGATTTGAAGAACGCATCTGTATGCATGAAGCTACGCCATGCCATAAGCAAGCCAATGTACTGCGGAAGAATGGGCTCTAAGTCTCTAATTGCTCTACAGAGCAATCTTATATGCAAATACTTTCTTGCATGTATAAGAAATAAGGCCGAAGTGGTGTCCTAAAATCCTAAAAAATCTCAGTCACTGATTCAGTTCAACTGCTTCATTTTGATCTGTGCTGACACATCACTTCTAGACTGACCACTTTCCTCCAGGGCTTAAATATGGCATTGGTTCTGGGTTAGGCTCTCCTCAGTCTGGTGCTAGTGGGGCATTCAGTGGCAGCTCAAACATCCTGTATCTTATTAAGGGATTGCCAAAGCCAGAAAAAAAGAATTTGCCATTGGATATGGTGTTAAGTTACATATCTGGATGGAGGACAAGTCCAGATGGAGCAGACCTTTGGTCCAGTCCCCCAGGGCAGGGTGGTGTGCAGCAAGAAGAGCAGCCAGGTTCTGTGCTGTGGCATCCCTCGTCACCCTCGACGCCAGTTGGAGGTGATGACACCAGACCCATGGGGCAGCTGAGCAGAGATGTTTCAAGACATCACGATGGAAGAGAAGTACCAGCACATGCTAAGTGTGCTAAGCACCAACACCCTCTAGAAGAAAAGTTAAAGACTTTTCTTTCCTTTCCTTCCTTTCTTTAGGACAAGGAATTGAATGTGGCTTAACAGCATGTGAGAGAGGTTATCTGAAGTGAGAAGATACCCTTCAAAAACCTGGAATCACACCCCGGAGAAGAAAACACCTGGATTTCCTGAAGGCTTTGCACAGAGTTTAAAATGCCCCAAGAGGAACAGAGGAGACTCAGAATAAGAAGGAAGGTCCTGGCAAAGTTAAATATCTGCAGAAAGAAGGGAAGTGGTGGGAATGACGACATGATCATTCTCCCCACGGAGGTGACAGGGGCTTGTCCAGGGCAATATCTGAGCTGTGCATCATGCAGAGGCAAGAGACCTGCTAAACACACAGGGATTGGGAAATCCTGAGCTAAAAATGGTGGGAAAAGAGCAGGGGACACACTTACTGTTTTCTTAGTTTTCCTTTGGCATCCTCTGTGGGTCCCTGCTGGATTCATACCGGGGGAGCCTGACGTGAAGCCTGAGCCTGCACAGTCCTGCCCATACTAACACTGCAGCAAAGACCCCTGACAGCACCCTGCCCAGCAGGAAGAGGGCACCTTCGTGGCACACAGTGGGAAAGGCTTTCTCGGTGTTAAAAAGCAGCTGCCATCCAGTGCTTTGGGAGAAATCTGGGTTTCAGGAGCTCAGAGACAGACTTTGTGGCTTTGGGCAGATCACAGCCTCTATGTGCCTCAGTTTCCCTTGGGTGAAAGGGATGGAAGGGCCAGGAGGAGAAACACAAGAGAGGTACCAGCTCCCAGTGTCAGAGCAACAGCAAGATCCACAGTAGAAAAACACAGTGACCTTTTCACCAGGATATTCACTGCGATGCTCTCCATCTGATGGGGAAGCACCTCCACCCCGAGCTCTTCCCTCCTCTCTTCCTGTGGGAGAGACATGCTTGGCGAACGCAGTGTTGGAGAGCATTTGCATTTTCCACCCCAGTCATGTGGAGGAGAGTTTAACATCTGTGCTTTTTTAGATTAAAAATGCCTGGTATTTGGTGCAACTTGACATGTTCCCATGGGGAAAAAGAAACCAGTAATCCTGAATAAACCAGTTCTGTGGTATTTTTCTTGAGTGCAGTGCTATGGCCAGGCAGAAGCAACCTCACCAGGGCAAGAACTTGCCTGAACCTTCCCTTTCATTTGACCATAGGATATCCCTTGCTGTATCCGCATCCACCTGGGAAGAAGCCGGTCCAGTTGAAGCCAGATCCCCCCTCTGAGAGAGGGAAAGCTGAGAACCATCATCCTGGGACTGGGAACAGAGGGAACTGCACCTTTGCAAGGTCCTGTCCCAAGCTCATGCCCTTGCATGGATGCCGATGCTGTGCTGTTTTAATTTGACAGCTTGGCCACTAAACAAAGCAGCTCCCAGCTCTGTAAATGACTCCTGGTCTCTTGGGCAGAGCTGGGAGATGTGATGTTGGTGCTACTCAGGACTGGACCCCAAAAGTTAAAGTGAAGCCATCCCTTTTATATATTTTCATACAAAAGCATTAATGATATATCCGTGTGAGAACAACCCCAGCAAGCAGGTGGGACAGACACGTGCAGAGACGATGTGGCTGAATTGGAGCATCTTGCTAGCAAAATTATAACTGGTTTCCCCTGCTGCTGTTTCATCTGACAGCCTTTGCTGCCGCCGTCTCTTGGGGAGGGATGTGTGGTTTTCCCCCTGTGCGGAGCCCAAACTGATGCATGAAAAGCCAAACTCAACCTGAGCAACTCTCAAGGGCAAGAATCAGGGCAGACCCGCAGTGGGACCCTGCTCCCCAGACAGAATCTCAGCTCCCCCTTCCATCACCCTCCAGCTCCAGGACCCCCACAGCTGGTTTTTGAGGTTTTATCTGTGCCGTGACCTATAATGGTGCTTAAACTTATCTCAGTGCGGATAATTCTCCCTAAGGAGCAAACGACCCTGTTACAGCATGGCTGACCGTAGGGTTTCAGCAGACACATCCCACGCCCCTCCGGGCACTCCTGCCAAACTTTGCTTTTTCTTGCCAGGCCAGCCCTTCATCCTCCTCCCCTCCCAGCCCTGGCAAAGGCAGCCCGTCAGCCTGCTTAGTATTCAGCTCTCACTGTTGGGAGCAACCACGGCTGCTAAGGAGCCGAGCGCGGCGGCGGTGAGCATCTCGGTCCAGTGTGTCCCCCATCCTGGCTCGTCATATGATTTCTCCTAAGGGATAACCACTGAGCAGGACTGTGTCTCCAAGCTGATCCTTTGCTGATAAGCTGGCTGACAAGTCTCCAGCACTAAGACAAAAGAGTTTTTCTCTTCCCAGCAGGTTTTTCTGCTGTGAATGACAGAGGAAGGGGGAAAAGCGAGCTGCCAGGCGCTCCTTGCGGGTAAGAGGCTTCGGGGGCTCCTTCCCCCCTGCTGTGCTGGCAGACCATGGAGCTTTTCAGGCTGAGCCTGGGCTGTATTTGCCTCCTTCCTTGGCTTGAGGGTAAGTTTCTTCTCCTTTGGGGTAGCTGGAAAGTGGGAAGTGAACTGCCCCACTGGTTTTAACCTGCTTTCCTGCTGAAGTATTGCTTGGGCTACAAAGCTCTGAACCCACCAGCTGTAAAAGAAGTGCCTGTGAGTGCATTTCAAGGCAGCATTTAAAATGGGATTAAATGCAGGGGTACAGGAGAGTGAAAGACAGGCTGGCAAGGTGCTGGGGTGGCTTGGTCAGGGACATGATGGCATCATGCCAGCTGCTTTTATAAAGTGCTTTTAAACTGCTAAGAGGAGCGGATGAATAAACTTGCTTTAGGGGTGAGGCAGGCAATAAGCAATCTCCTGAGCACTGTGTTTGCTCCTTGCCCTGGCTGCTCCTTCGCAGCAGAGGTGAGTGGGCTCAGACCATGCTGGCAGCATGGGAGAGGGTGGTGGGAAGGGGAGCAGGACCTTGTCGTGTTAGTCCTTGCTCCTGTGGTGGTCAGCTGGGAGCGGGAGGTGCTGGGGAGCTGCAGAGTCTGCACCACTCATCACCTGGAGCAAAATTGGTAGTGGCTCCTGTTAACATTCAGCTGTCACTCAAATCCGGTATCCTGCCTCTACACAGTAGGATTTTGAATCCAAGCAGCCTTGTTTTTGACATGCATGGGTAGATGAGGAAAGCAGAAGTCCTGCTGAGCATCATCCTGCAGAGCCGGAGCGGTGCTACCTGTGGTCTCGCTCATCCCATCACGGGCAGTTGGCAGCATCTTTTTTCTTTAAAAAAGGATGAAGCTCCTGAGCTAATAAGTAATTCACTTTTTATTTTTCCTGAGATGTCAGGTTGAAAGGGACTCATTGAAATAAATTCCTGAAGTGCTTCAAGGCTCATTCAGTCGCTGAAGCTGCAAGGACAGCCCTGCAGTTTTACAGGTTACCTGCTCAGAGCTTTTCAAACCCTCTAGACCAGAGGACTACAACCATTGGGGCTGCACAGCTGGGATGTTTGTTCCTTAAAGACAAACCTTAGACTGGCAGCTCTGACCATAATGTCTAGGATAGAATAGGCTGTTATTTGAGTTGGAAGTGACCTACAACAATCATATAGCCCCACTGCGTGGCCAATTCAGGGCTGACCAAGTTAAAGCATGTTTTTAAGGGCATTGTCCAAACGCCTCTGAAACACTGACAGGTTTGGGGCATCAACCACCTCTCTAAGAAGACAGTCCCAGTGTTTGACCACCCTCTTGATAAAGAAATGCTTCCCAATGTCCAGTCTAAACCTCCCCTGGCGCAGCTTCGAACCATTCCCACGTGTCTTGTCACTGGATACCAGGGAG